>NW_028319020.1:0-668122 GCF_062004578.1 Staurois parvus
CTTGGGGCCAATAATTAGACTGCTTCATTTTGGCACATCACATGACTAGCAGGAAGATCTACAGTGTTCCTTTGCCAGACTTATCCACCAAGAATCTTGGAATTTAAGTAATCTAAAGCCCAAAAGGCATCATAAAGACTAATCTATTGTTCATTGACAAATACACTCTATTGCCAACACTGCTGGGATGACTTCCTTTCCGCACACATGAACTTGAATGACATCCCAGTCTTAGTCCGTAGGGTTCAATATTGAGTAGTCCCGCCCTTTGTAGCTCAGCTTCCAATCATCTGGAAAGGCTGTTTAATGTTTTTGGATACTCTGAGACTGCCACAAGAATTACTTATTTTCTTTTTCACATTGAGTTTGCAGGAGACCTGCGGTTTAAAAGTGATTAAAGGAGTTTTGGATGCATTGTTCTTGGTCTCCTCAGATCCACAGTTATATCAACAATTCTTTTGGGTGCATTTACATGCGTTTCTCTGGCTTTGGAAATATTTTGGGGAATGTTTATATTTGATTTGACCCAATTTTCCCCCTGGGTGACCCTTCTGTAACCTATTGAATCCTTTTTGGAATGTTGCCTTAACGACAAATGTTATATATTTTGCTTTAATGTTTGAATTCAATGTTCAAAATGGCTGCAGTAGCCTATGGGCATAATGGAGCCATCCTAACACATCTGCCTCCTTGTTTGGCAGGAAAGGTGGCCCCTCATTCTTGTGGCCCCTGCTCCTGAGCCTTACCATGGCTCTCTCTACTCCCAAACAGTCTCCTGGGCTGTGGCTGCCAGTGTACTATTTCTCTGGATAAACTTGGGTGAAGAACATACCAATGAGCAATCCCTCAAACCTTGGTCACAAATGTCACATCATACATGCAGCCTAAGTAGTATCTGTTACTAATCAGCATCTTGAACTCTATTTTCAGATCATCTTTTGCCCCTGGAGGCCCCAGCTGTTGGAGTGGGAGAAGAATCTGCATCTGATGCTGGGGTATGGGAACTGCTGTAATGGGGTGGGGATGTACAAATGCATGTTGCATGTGTATTTGGGAAATGTCATGCATTTTTTTTTTGGTTTTGTGGTGCAGGGAAGTTCAGGCACTCCAAACTTGTGTGAAATGCCGTCACCTCCACCTGAGTTGCCTGAACATCCGGTAAGAGATGCTAAAGATGTTCTCCCTAATGAGTCACCCATTTAGAGTATAACTCCGTTCCTGGCTGGGCAGGATTTGGCAACGTGATGTGTAACTTACTTTTTTTGGATCATTGCTTAGGAGCTGGAGGGAGTGATGTGCATGTGACAAATCAGCATTTTAGCATTTCACTTTGTCTAAATCCAAATCTGATCACATTTCAGAGCAGGAAGGTATCAGTCTGGGTAAAGATGCCAAACCATTCATTTCAGTCAAATGTTCATCCAGTGTAATGTGTCAGGGAAAGGCATTCACCAATACCTGGTCCTAGGGGTGGGACAAGAACATGATCTAGTGTTTGGTGTCAGACGACCCCCCTGTCCTACTGTACCCTTGTGCTGTGTGTTAAACACTCGTTCATTTTTTGTTTGTTTTTCCTAGCAGCCAACATTGGAGGCAGCTGGATCAGCACCCCGTCCACCTGGACACAGCCCCCTTCTCAAGCTTAGGGAAAGGATGTTCAACATGGAGAGATTATGGGAGCAAAGGAGGCTTTCTAATGTGTCCAGTAATATAGAAAGGTTACTGGGGCTCCAACATGAAGCCCTGCTTGGACTTGTCACCGCGGTCAGGGAGCAGACTACAGTGTTGCAGGACCTTAGTCATGATATCCGGGCCTTATGTCAAGCAGGGGCTGAACAAAATGCACCTTCGGCCAAAGGCTCACAACCCCCGTGCAGTAGTAGTTTGGGGCCAATGCCAAGGTTGCCACAGAGTTCCCCTGTAGAAAGTGCCGGGAAATCAGCAGGGGAACAAGCATTGGAGGTGCCGAATCTGGAACGACGCACTCTGGAGCAGCCCCCTCAAGAAACCCCACCTAAAGACCAGTATGCCTCCTTCCCCATGGATCCCTCTTCTGCACCTTCCTCACACTCCAATTTGCCCCTTGACCACACCCCCACTCCACACCCCCACTTTAACACCCCCTCCCCTTGTTTCTACATGCCCCTCCTCTCAATCCCATTTCCACCCTTACCTTCCACATTCTGCCCACTCTCCTCAGCCCTCAAATGCCCCTCCCCACATTCTTCTTGTTTTCCATTCCCCCCATTCAACCTCTCCCCCAGCACTCCCTCCCCACCACTCTTTCCCAGCCCCCCACACACTGTACCCCCCCCCCCCCAACCCTCACACCCACCCCCTCTGCAGCAGCAGCCTCCTCCTCCCCATTAATTTTGTATGTTTTTTGTAATAAACATTATTTGGAAAGTAGCAGAACGTGTCTTTCAAATTGTCAGAAATGCATTTGGGGTAATAATGGTGGCTTGGTCATGTAGGGAATCCAACACAGGTGCTTTTCTGAGTATGGCTACCAATAATTCCAAATAGCGAACACTAAAAAAGCAGCACTTCAGAAAGAAAACTAAAAGGTGACCCTTCCAGAGGCATTGGTGGTTAGACTCTTTGGCCTTTCTGCTGGTTTCACCTGGTGGTCTGTCCTGCAAATAGTTTTAGCTGTTCCCCATCACACAAGTTCTCTGGCACATGTAGCGGTTGGCCATTATCTGCTAACCATTTGGCTGCCCCAAGGGAGCTTAGAATTATCAGTGGACTCTGTGGGCAAGGCTAACGTTCCCCAATATGGGAACACACAATATTGCAGCTTGTTTTCTAAGTGTCGGCTAGCTTTTGTCTTTTTGGGGTGCTGATTTTTGCCAAGACTCCTGCATGGAACATTCACCTCCCCAGAGACAGACACTGCTGTCCAAATATGTTCCCTGTGCTACTTCATTGACACACACTATACAAGAAGTGTGTAATATCCAGGACACCAGGCGTGACACCAGGACACAACTTACACACAGTAAGCCTGCCAAGGAATGCTAGAGACACAGAAAAGTTGGGAGAATAAGAAGAAGGCCTTCTGTTGTTTGGACTATCATTATGCTGGACTAACTGGACCCAGACTAAGTTTGCTTTACACCCCGTGTAACATCTTGCCCCGAGATTGGTTGGGGAGCATAGGATCTTTAGCTGCCTGATTCTAGACGTGTGTGCCTATGGAATTTATGTGCCCAGTGGACACTTGTTCCTCACTTCATTCCCTCCCCACCTCTTGTTGTCAAAACACTGACATGTGAATGAGGAACAAGTTGGATCCAAGTGGTATGTGTGGAGCAGATAGACAATTTGGCCATTAGGGCCCCTTCTTTTCTGGGGGACATTGTATGTAACTGGTCTCATCCATAACTGATAGTCCTTCCAAGAGCAGCTTTCAAGTCATGTGACTTCTGTGTAATGCCAATCCCAACTAGAGATGAGGTGATGGGAAACATCTTGACAGAGTTGGGCCACAAGTCTACTTGGCTGCACCCCCTTTTGGCAGTCTGCACAACTACACTCCACCAAGCTATGTAGAAGTCCCTGGATGGAATGAAGAGCTACTCCAAACGTGAACAATGTAACGTGAATGGAGTGTTCTGTGTAAACTGTTGCAGCATTTCACAAGAGGAAGCAAACCAAGATTGGGAGTAGCTGCAGACAGCAAGCAGACAACTTCAATCTTTATGTATCCCAGCTTAGGATTGAAGGAGCTGGTTTACCTCTCGGAAACATGCAATCCTATCTGCTACAGTCCTAAAGCTGGACTTGCCAGAAAACACTTCGTTTGGACATTACCAGAAATTCCAGGTAAGCAAGATTGTCCAGTGCAGCTGGAGCTAGCAGAGTCCTGCAATGCTTTAGGGACATGCAGATCAGCTCCAACTGCAATGAAGAAGATTGCCGACCTGCAAAGGCTGAAGAAGGCCACAACACAGGGCACTGTCCAAGAGAAATAGAACATTTATTACCAACAATCAATAGAAAACTATAAAACATCATAAAAAATTGTAACTAAACTAAAATTGCTGCCTGAAATAGGCTCCAAGGCTGGGCTGGTCCTCGTCTGGTGCCACCTCCAGGGCTTGCTCCAGGGCCTGGATCCAGCGGCACATCCAGCCCAGGAGGCCACGAATGTCAGGATCGGGGAACAATGTAGAAAAAGCCAAACAAAATGTATTATCTGTAATAAAAAAGGAGACAGACTTGCTTCACACAACAACAGCATGCAATGCTTGTCTACCTTTGTCCATTATCCTGAAAGCACTCTATGCTGTTGTCACCTCATAATTGGAACACAGAACTTACATTTCTTGTCTGGATGATATCATGGCCCAAGGAGTGAGCTTGGAATCCTTAGTCCTAGATTACCCGCTTCCCACCCGCAATGTACTGTGGCCAGGCGGCAGCTACAGGCAAAGAAATGTACTTGTACGTCACTCTGGCTGTACTAACACAGGAGGAACACCGCGCACCCGAGCCGGCACACAGCGCTCCCCTCCTCCGACTGCTGTGTCTGGCAGATACAGCGAAATGAAGATCCCAGTGATTGTGACCCGGTGATCATGTGATCTCTAGGTGATCCAATGTAAGCAGCTGTTATGAATCAATCTCATTCATAACAGCTCTGCTTCTCCTCCTAGTGTGCTGTGATTGGCCCACAGCTGTCACATGATACATGGGGCCAATCACAGCACCCTGTACCATGTGACCAGCTCCAGCCAATCACAGATCACTATCTTGAGCTGTCAAAAAGCTAACTCACTGATGACAGTTGATGAATGAGTTCGGTTCTGACAGCAAGCTTTGCATTGCAGGAGAAATCACCATTATTTCTCCTGCAAAGAAAAGTGTGGAAAAAAAAATCCCTGATCACCCCTCCCCCCACAATAGTACAATGGTTACTATGGTAACATCCTACTATTCTGATAAAAGTATTAAAAAAAAAAGTTAAATACCATATTGAGAATTTGTTTTAATTTTTTTAAGGTTTTATTTTTTTAACTACTTGCCAACCACTTACCCGCATTTTGTGGGCGAGCAGCAGCTCTTGGCAAAGTGATGTAATCTGCATCGCTTCCGGTGTCAATGCGCCTGCACCCCCTGCTGCCCCCCCGGTCAGTCCAGGGAGAGAAGAGAGAACACGGCACCGAGTAATAGCACCACTACATTATACACACACGTTAGATTAGCACATTTAACCCTTTGATGGCCCCGTCACCCAGCCAGTGCCATTAGTACAGTGTCAGTATATAGAATGTTTCCCTGATCTCTGTATTCCTGCCACTAGTGACATCACATAGTGTCAGGGTCAGTAAGCCCCTCCCAGCCAGGGTCAGCTGGCGTTAGATTGGCCGCACACTGTCGCACTCACGCTATAGGTCGCTGATCACCGCCATTACTAGTATAGTGTTTGTACGGATCAATATATTGATCATGAACAGAACTATACTAGTGCCGGCTTTGTATAGTGTCCCCAATACTCAGTGTTAGCCGGATCGGCCCGGTCACTGCCAGCACTAGTGTTCAGCCCCTCCACTGTTCTTCACAGAAGATTTGTACCAATTGTGGGCCAAGGCAATTTATACACCACAATACATGGCGACACCCAAATTCAGCTCTTGTCACACAATTCACATGGAACTCTATCACCGTTTATGAAATTAACATTTGTTTGGGCCGAACCCCCAACATGGGCATTACAGAAAAGAATGAATTGCAGTCATATTGGTCCGCAGACCCGATTCATGGTATGTCCGTGTTCTCTGCTGGTACATATATGTCCAACATGGACCAGCAATGTACTGGAACGTCGCTGGACTTGGACTGGTTATACCGGGAGGATGCTTGCAGCTACAGGCATCATTCTAGTGCTGGTTTATTAGCTGGTGGGCGGCTTTCATGTAAAAGTAATCCTAGTGGCCAATTAGCTGCACAATTATGTTTACAAACAGCGAGATGGGACATCATTATAAATGACTTCCTATAGCAGCAAATCTGATGAGATGAATGAAGTGGGTGTAAAGTGGAAGCAGTGGATGTGCAGGGAGCAGCATCTTGAGCACAAAGCACTTTATGTTGTGGATGGATTTGCACACGGTTCAGTTTCCTTCATTTATTGATAAACCCCATAAGACCAATGAAGTGGGTGTAAAGTGGAAGCAGTGGATGTGCAGAGAGTAGGATTTGGAGCCCCGAGCTCTTTATCTCTGAATGTCTCCACATATTTGTAGTGTATTTGTGATGATTTCTGTGCACACACAATAGGACAGCGCTGTGACACATAATGCTCTTCTAGATGACAGGGAATCCTTCCCTTTGTTACAGCAGCAGTCCGCTAGAAGGTTTTTGTAGGTTTGGAGTTGTTACACATAGCGCGGGTTTTATCCATTTATAGTGATGACATCATTGCCCAAATCTGGGGGTCACCAGCCATTTCCACCCTTTACTCCCAGCTGGGGGGCTTTGTATCCATATACCAGATGTTCTACAGGACTAAATCTGCAATCAATGTTACTGCAAAATCAAAGGGGCCAAAACCCCTCCCCCGAGGAGTCATATATTTCTGTCCCCCTTGGTGGGAGTGGAGGTGACCCCTCTATAAGGATCTACAGTCCATACACACCCAGCACAAGGCCGGTGTAGCGACAAGATGAGTTCCCCCATGAAGATGTATGTCCCGGACACATCTGCACATGTCACAGTTTCAGTCACGATCAATCGATTACTAAACTGCTGCATCCGACCTTCTTGGATTAACCCCTTCGTGGAATTTCTTACTTTTGTTAACTAGTTAACTCATAATTATAATAATCATAATAATTAATAATAATACATTTCTTATATGTGGCAGTTCTTTGCTATGGATGGTGATCGGCGATCATCTGCTGCTGCCAAAAACCGTGACATGCGCAGATGCATCAGAGACACACATCTTCATGGGGGAACTCATCTTGCCGCTACTCCGGGGTCACACTACCAGACGCTTCTCGGGGCTGCAGTTCCTCTGAGTTCCACAAGGTGGTGATCTCATCTCTACCCAGACAGGACATCCATATGGAAAACAGACAGGAAAGGATGTCAGGTACAGACAGGAAGTGATGTCAGGTACAGACAGGAAGTGATGTCAGGTACAGACAGGAAGTTCTATGAATGAGGAAGCAGAGAGGAGACATTCCTGGATCTGGCAGCAGAGGAGGTAATACGTAGATGAACCCCTTCAGGGGGAGGAGTTGATGATAATATATTTGCCCCCAAAGCTGGCCTACATGGTTCAGTTTTATCATTCAGCCAGCGGGATGACCATAAAAACTGAAGTGATTCCCCCATCCACACATTGGAGGTGGAGGGGGGAATCCTCCCCGCTGCACTCTTGTATTCTGACAATGGGGGGGACTCCTCCGCTCTCAGAATACACAGATCAGCACTGAAGCTATTGGCTGCAGCTGCTGGGGGAGTGGCTTTTATCCGGCAGTGGCCACACATGGATGGAAATGTGAGCGATCCCTGCTGAACCAGCTGAATTTCCATGGATCTATGGTCAACTTCAGTGACTTCCTCCCCTCCCCCTCATCTCCTTCATGATGGAAGTCATGCTGAGATCATCTCCCATTGGCTGAGCAATATTCTCATTTGTCTCTCAGCTCCTTCTTGCTATTCCTCGTCCTGCCTGTTGTTTCCTTGGATTGATTTTCTGTGTAGTGACCCCGGCTTGGTCTCTTGGATGCGCTCGTCTGTTGCTTGCCCTGACCTTTCTCCTGATTCCTGGATCTCCTCCTCATCTCTCCTCCATATCCTCTTACACAGCTTTTCTCCACACCTGCAGTGACCCTGGGGGGAGGAAACTTGGCACCAGCACGCCGCCAAATCCATCCCCACCATTAGGGGCTCTGGAGACAATTGTCTGCTATTTACACTCCGTTCCTCCGCACGTCACCTGATCACATGACAGCTTACTGCCACAGATTCCGGACAGATTTCTGGATGGTAAAGGTCAAAGGTCACTCTTCAGTTTAGGAAGGTAGGACGCACCCAGGAACAAGGATTTGGTTTGCATGGGAGCTTCATATAGAGGACCCCTCAAATCTCCCCATCCAAATGTCCCTCCATCCAGAGTCTATATGTCCTATGACATCACACTGACCACAGCTCCTCCCCCCAATGTCCCTCCATTCAGAGTCAGAGAATCCTATGACATCACACTGACCTCATAGCTCCTCCTCCCAATGTCCCTCCATCCAGAGTCTATATGTCCTATGACATCACACTGACCTCACTGCCCCTCCTCCAATGTTCCTCCATCCAGAGTCAGAGAATCCTATGACATCACACTGACCTCACAGCCCCTCCTCCAATGTTCCTCCATCCAGAGTCAGAGAATCCTATGACATCACACTGACCTCACAGCTCCTCCTCCCAATGTCCCTCCATCCAGAGTCAGAGAATCCTATGACATCACACTGACCTCACAGCTCCTCCTCCCAATGTTCCTCCATCCAGAGTCAGAGAATCCTATGACATCACACTGACCTCACAGCTCCTCCTCCCAATGTCCCTCCATCCAGAGTCAGAGAATCCTATGACATCACACTGACCTCACAGTTCCTCCTACCAATGTCCCTCCATCCAGAGTCAGAGAATCCTATGACATCACACTGACCTCACAGCTCCTCCTCCCAATGTCCCTCCATCCAGAGTCAGAGAATCCTATGACATCACACTGACCTCACAGCTCCTCCTCCCAATGTTCCTCCATCCAGAGTCAGAGAATCCTATGACATCACACTGACCTCACAGCTCCTCCCCCCAATGTCCCTTCATCTTGTCTTTTTCCCTGATGCTCTTAGGATGTGGGGCCCCTTGGTATCCTCACATGTAAAGTGGGACTGTTGGTCCTGCGTTGTATGTAATGACATCAGAATGCTGCAACAAGCCTATACCCTGCGTAGTGTGGGGGTCCTGTGGGGGGGAATTATACCTCAGCCTGAAGTGGGGCTTTAATAAAATGGAGACCTGAATGGAGAGGTGAGGAGGATTCTGGGAATATCATTTGATGTGACTCTTTGTGTTCAGATGTAGAGTTTTCCTCCTGTGAAGTCTGGAGATCATATGACATCACATTGCCTCCACCTCCCTCCCTGATAGAAGAGAGAAAGAAGAAGAAGATTCTAGAAGTCACCAGAGAGATCACTGAGCTGCTGACAGGAGAGGTGAGCGGTGCCGGGAATTCTGGGACATTCTCCAGTAACAGACAAGGGATGTGTCTGGATGGTGACTGTATCATTGTGTGTGTCAGGTTCCTATAAGGTGTCAGGGTGTCACTGTCTATTTCTCCATGGAGGAGTGGGAGTATTTAGAAGGACACAAGGATCTCTACAAGGACGTCATGATGGACAATCAGCCGCCCCTCACATCACCGGGTAAGAGGAGACTTTATTGTAAAGGAGAGAGCAGTACGGAGGATCCACCTAGATCCCCCATCATCTGATAAACACATAGAAACAATGGATTCAGTCAGTGTGTGTGTTTCCTACAGATGGATCCAGTCATGGGAACCCACCAGAGAGATGTCCCCGTCCTCTGTATTCCCGGGATTCCACACAGGAAGGTCACACCATCCCTCACCATCATCAGGTAGATGATGACAATTATTGGTAGTTGTGATTTATACACAGCATGTTTGTTACAATGAATGTTTTATTATATCTTTCAGAGTGGAATCCTCGGGGATGATAATATTGATGTTAAAGAAGAGTATAAAGAGGAGGATGAGGAGTATGGAGTGATGGAGGAGTTTTCAGAAGGACACAAGGAGATGATGGAGCCACCTAATACCAGGAACCCACCAGAGAGATGTCCCCGTCCTCTGTATTCCCGGGATTCCACACAGGAAGGTCACACCATCCCTCACTATTACAAGGTTGGTGGGATGGAGCATCCAGAACATGGACTCATAGAGACAATGTGTGGAGTTTTTATGTGATGTTACATTTTACAGATGATATTTTCTCTCATTTCCTTGATTTAGAGTGGAGATCCAATCGATATAGAATTTGAGGTGAAAGCAGAAGAAGAAGAGGCGTATGTGAGGGATGATCAGCAGTCTATGGAGGAGGATGGAATAACGGGGACATTTATAGAGGAGGACACTCCTACAGAGATCAGCACAGGTGGGTCATGAACACTAAATCCATTCCTCCACCCATACTGCTCACTGATTGGTCCAGAGTAGGGCGGGGACTGGGTGATATCAGCCTGTAATCCCCTGGTCACTTTCCTGAGCTGTGTTCCCCGTCCTGTATTCCTGGATTTCTCTCGGATAATCTTCCTTCTCTGTGCTGCAGACACAATTTATGTATCTAGACTGGATTTATGGAGGTTCTGGGGTTCAGCTGGCAGCAAAATGTGGATTTTCACCATAGATGTTACTAGACCTAGGCACCTGGGGTGTGTGATTTGGGTCTTCTGTCCCATATCTGGGTCAGTAAAATCTCAGGCAGAATATTTCTCCCAGGGTTACTTGCTCTGTGCTCTGCTGGCTGTGCCGGGTGGAGGGATATGTCTGTATAGTCATCTACCCAAATCCTGGCCCTCCACCACCTCCCTCACCCACACAACACCCTCCCGCCTCCATGTCCTGCCCCAACCCCCGCAACTTAGTATCTGTCCCCCTGCTCCTTAAAATCTCCCCCCCCCATTTTCATGTGCACTCCTGAATGCCCGATTGGTGTGCAACAAGCTTACCGCCATCCACGACCTCTTTGTTTCCCGCTCCCTCAACCTCCTAGCGATCACGGAAACCTGGATCCAGGCCACTGACTCTACCTCCCCTGCTGCACTCTCCTACGGAGGTCTCACCTGGACCCACTCACCCAGACCTGACGGTCGTAAAGGTGGTGGGGTTGGTCTGCTCCTGTCACCGCAGAGCACCTTCCGAGTCCTCCCAAACCCCCCCTCCCTATCCTTCTCCTCCTTCAAGGCCCACTGCGTCCGACTATTCTCCCCAACCCCCCTGAAGATTGCTGTGATATACCGGCCTCCTGGATCCATATCCCGCTTCCTGGATGACTTTTCCTCCTGGCTACCCTTCTTCCTCTCCTGTGAGCTACCCACCATCATTCTTGGGGATTTCAACATCCCTGTCAACCTCGACAACCCGGACACATCCCGTCTCCTCCACTTAACCTCCTCCTTTGCACTTGCACAGTGCATACAATCCACCACCCACTCCAACGGTAATATCCTTGATCTTGTCTTCTCCAACCACTGCGCTCCCCACAACCTCACGAACACCCCCTTCCCTCTCTCTGACCACAACCTGATTACCTTCTCTATCTCCTCATCCTCCAACGCCTACCCCTCCAAATGTCACACTACTACCAGCCGTAACCTCTGCAACCTTAACCCTGCCCCCCTCCACTCTGCAGCTGATCAACTCCATGACAGCATCCTCCTTACTGTCCTGCCCCGACTTGGCTATGACCGCCTACAACAACGCGCTGTCAACAGCCCTTGACTCACTAGCGCCTTTAACCACACGCATCATCAGACCCCGACTACTCCAGCCCTGGCAGACTGATCACACCAAAACCCTCAAACGACACAGTCGTGCCCTGGAGCAACTATGGCGCAAAACAAAATCCCAACAAGCCTTCACCCGCTACAAATCTGCCTTCCACACCTACACCTCCTCCCTCCATGCTGCCAAACAGGCCTACTTCTTGACCCTCATCAAGGCCCTCTCCTCCAATCCTCGCCGACTTTTCTCCACCTTCAACTCTCTACTCTCGCCACCCCCACCTCCACCCAGCACCTCACTCACTGCCCTTGAGATTGCCAATCACTTCAAAAACAAAATTGACACAATTTGCAAGGACATCGCCGCAACTCACACGCCCTCTCAACCCGTCCCCTCTCACACAGCTACCCCCTCATCCCCCCTCCCCCTCGACATAACCCGCAGGGACTTCATCGCTGCTCAAACTCCCTCCAACCCCGTTCCCTCTCCCACGGCCCCACCACTACTCTGACCTCCACTTCCACCTCACCCTACATTCCTCATACTGAAGCCCCCCAACACTTCACACCTTTGACATTACTATCATCGAGGAAGTCTCCAAGATCCTCTCTGATACCCGGCTCACCACCTGCCCCCTCGACCCTATCCCCTCACAACTCCTACGACCTTCCTCCCCCTCCATCCTACGCTGCCTCACCCACATCTTCAATCTCTCTCCTCCACCACTTTCCTCTCCCCTCTGAAGCATGCACACATCACCCCCATACTTAAAAAGCCCTCCCTGGACCCCAATGACCCGAACAACCTCAGACCCATCTCCCTGCTCTCATTTACATCTAAACTCCTCGAGCGCCTCATCTACACCCGCCTAAGCTCTCACCTCAATGACAACCACCTCCTCGATCCCCTACAGTCCGGCTTCTGCCCCCTACACTCCACCGAAACTGCCTTACTCAAACTCTCCAACGACCTGCTAACCGCCAAAGCTAATGGCCACTATTCAGTGCTCCTACTCCTTGACCTCTCTGCGGCCTTCGACACAGTCGACCACCCCCTCCTCCTCAAAATACTACACTCCCTCGGCCTCAGAGATTCTGCTCTCTTCTGGCTCTCATCCTACCTGTCACAACGCTCCTTCAGCATTACCTATAATGCCACCACCTCCCCCTCACTCCCCCTCTCTGTTGGGGTCCCTCAAGGCTCCATCCTCGGGCCCCTTCTCTTCTCCATCTACACCTCCTCCCTTGGCCAACTCATACACTCTCACCTATATGCCGACGACACACAAATCTATCTCCCAACCCCCCACCTCACCCCCTTGGTCTCCGCCCGAATCACACACCTACTGAGCGACATATCAGACTGGATGTCGCTCCACTTCCTTAAACTGAACCTCTCCAAAACCGAGTTTCTTCTCTTTCCCCCCAGCCCGGACCCCACCCCCCTTGATTTCTCCATCACATCCAACAACGCCACCATCAAACCCGCCCCGCAGGCCAGAGTACTTGGTGTAATTCTGGACTCCAACCTATCCTTCCAGCCCCAAGTCCAATCTTTAACAAACTCGTGCGACTCCACCTCCGCAACATCGCCAAAATCCGCACGTTCCTAACCCCAGAAACCACTAAACAGCTCATCCACTCCCTCATCATATCACGACTCGACTACTGCAACTCCCTCCTCACTGGCCTGCCTCGCCGCTGGCTATCCCCACTTCAGTCCATCCTGAATACGGCTGCCAGACTCATTCACCTTTCCAACCGCTCCATCTCCGCCACCCCCCTCTGCCAATCCCTCCACTGGCTTCCCATTGCCCAACGGATCAAATTCAAAATCCTAACACTGACGTACAAAGCCGTCCACCATACTGCCCCAAACTACATCACTGACCTAATATCCAAGTACCACCCAACACGCACACTCCGCTCCTCACAAGACCTCCTTCTCTCTAGTTCCCTGGTCTCCTCCTCCCATGCCTGCCTCCAGGACTTCTCCAGGGTGTCACCCATCCTCTGGAACTCCCTGCCCCAACCCATCAGATTATCACCTACTCTCCTCTCCTTTAGGCGCATCCTGAAAACCCACCTCTTCAGGGAAGCCTACCCCACCCCCTGCTAACTTGCCGACCTCCTCCACTCTTCCTACCACTCCATCCCCCACAGCTATCTCCTCCTGTGCCACCATCCCCTCCCTCCTAGATTGTAAGCTCGAAAGAGCAGGGCCCTCGATCCCCTCATGTTTTGCATTGTATTGGTATTGTTCTGTCACATGTTCTGTCCCCCTTTGTAATGTACAGCGCTGAGCCAACTATTGGTGCTTTATAAATACTGTATAATAATAATAATAATAGTCTCAGATCCAAGTCACTGAGTGCAGTCTCAGGAGATGGGAGGCAGCGGTGTGGGATCTCTGCAACTTGTCTACAGTAAACATTTAATCTTTCACTGATTACTGAATACCAATATTATGAGTCCTGATCCTTACACTGTATCATTTATATTGTACATTACATACTCCTGACCCCTGCACTATATACTCTATGTTGTACATTACATACTCCTGACCCCTGCACTATATACTCTGTTGTACATTACATACTCCTGACCCCTGCACTATATACTCCATGTTGTACGTTACATACTCCTGTCCCCTGCACTATATACTCTGTTGTACATTACATACTCCTGACTTTTGCTCCCCCCTCCCCCCACTGCTTCTCTTTTGTTACACCCATTTCCTCCCAGCTGGACATTTTATATCGGATAATGTGATTGGAGCACAGACTTTTACATGGTGATAATAATGTGATAACATCCTCCAACTTTGGACCCTTAAACAGAAAGTGATAATGAGGGAGGAGCCAATACCCCAATGATGGTGGTCTTCAGGATCAGTCCAGTCTTCATCTTGGTTGTTCTCCCCCCATCCTCACTCTCTGACCTCTGGTGGGGCTCAGCCCCGCTGTTCTTCATGACTAAATCATGGACTAAATAAGGAAGTGCAGTTCTTCTTGTGTTGGGAAGATGGTGATGAGTGATAGAGGGGGTGGGGACCCTCGTCCTATAATCCCCTCATCACTGTCCCTCCTATAAAAGACAGTTCTGGTTGTTTCCTCACTCTCTGACTAAGGTCCATGAATAAAGAAATGACCTGGTAGGAGATCAGAGGAGCCATTTCCTAGTTCCCTTGAGGGTGGAATTGTAAGCTCCTCAGAGCCCAAGCTGCCTGATGTGGGTGGAGTTTTGCTTTGGGAGAACCAATCAGCTCCTGTCTAGTAATCCTCTTTGTCTTTGTATTTTAGTCCATGGCCGGGAGATGAGGAAAACCTCCGAGGATTGTCTCACTTTGTCTCCAGACTGGAAAGTAGAAGATGAGGACATCACACAGTATAGTCCAGGAGAAAACCCGGCTCCCTCCAATGTCCATCCGGCACCACCCAGTGTAGATGGACCATTGGATTCCTCGTATCCTGAGCAACCTCAGACTGTGTGGGACCGGGCCGACCCTCCAACAGGGAAGAGCTTCTCCTGTACTGAGTGCGGGAAATGTTTCCGTTATAAATCCTATCTTAATAGGCATCAAAGATCTCACACGGGGGAAAAGCCGTATTCCTGTCCTGAGTGCGGGAAATGTTACCATTGTAAATCCAAACTTAATGTGCATAAAAGAACTCACACGGGGGAGATGCCATATTCTTGTACTGTGTGCGGGAAATGCTTTTCAGTCAAGTCCACTCTTTACATACATCAAAGATCTCACACAGGGGAGAAGTCATATTCATGTCCTGAGTGCGGGAAATGTTTTTCACAGAAGTTCGATCTTTACATACATCAGAGAACTCACACGGGGGAGAAGCCTTATTCCTGTCCTGAGTGCAAGAAATGTTTTTCACAGAAGTCCAGTCTTCACAAACATCAGAGATCTCACACAGGGGAGAAGCCGTATTCCTGTCCTGAGTGCAGGAAATGTTTTTCACTGAAGTCCAATTTTTACAGACATCAGAGAACTCACACGGGGGAGAAGCCGTATTCCTGTGCTGAGTGCGAGAAATGTTTTTCAGAGAAGTCCGATCTTCACAAACATCAGAGATCTCACACAGGGGAGAAGCCGTATTCCTGTCCTGAGTGCGGGAAATGTTTTTCACAGAAGTCCCATATTTCCAGCCATCAGAGATGTCATACGGGGGAGAAGCCTTATTCTTGTCCTGAGTGCAAGAACTGTTTTTCAGACAAGTCCAGTCTTCATAAACATCAGAGATCTCACACAGGGGAGAAGCCTTATTCCTGTTCTGAGTGTGGGAAATGTTTTGTACAAAAATCAAAACTTGAAACACATCAGAGATCTCACACGGGGGAGAGGCCATATTCTTGTCCTGAGTGTGGGAAATGTTTTTCACAGAAGTCCATTCTTTACACACATCAAAGATCTCACATGGAGGAGAAACCGTATTCCTGTCCTGAGTGTGGGAAATGTTTTTCAGACAAGTCAAACCTTTCCAGACATCAGCGATCTCACACAGGGGAGAGGCCGTATTCTTGTCCTGAGTGTGGGAAATGTTTTTCACAGAAGGCCCATCTTTACAAACATCAGAGATCTCACACGGGGGAGAAGCCACTTTCCTGTCCTGTGTGAGGGAAATGTTCCTCACTGAAGTCCTGTCTTCCTGTACATCAGGGGTCCCACACAACCCTGGAGGTGTATTAATGCCTTGAGTGTGGATAATGTCTTCTAGATGAATGTTGCTGGACATCCCAGCTCTCATGTGGGGAAGAAGCACCCCCTGATATACACCCCAGATATACTCCATGGCTGATCTTCATCATGGAAGAAACAGTCCATAAGGTAATCAGAGGTCCCCAAAGACATGGATGAAGTATGGGACCGGGTTGGCCAGTGATGGCAGGAGAAAAATAAAAATGGAGTCCTGCCCTGTGATTGGCTGAGTACATTTTGTGGTGGGAGATTTCACAAACACTTATAGATCTATTAAATAAAAGTTTAATAAATGTGATCGGCATTCACCCGGCTGTGACATCTTTTGGCCCCATTTTATTTCATGTGATTGGCTCCAAATAGGGACCATCATTTCATATTCTGCGACTTTTACTGATGGAGGTATTTCAGGAAAATACTGCATTATGACCACTAGATGGAGCCGACAATCAAAGGAAATCACTGTGTTAAATCACATAGGTCCAGAATTTGTCATGTCTGGATGGACACTTGTCTCTTCCGTCCAATGAATGGTCTATAAGTGGAGCCCTTAGTTCCCTTCATCAGGCATGGATTCATCTCCATCACTGAGGTCATCCTCATCACTTGTGAGTACAGAACACACTGAAGGATAGAATGTCATCCAAGCAGCAATAATAAACCAACCATTCATTTACAGCTGAAAATGTGCATTCCGCCATTAGATGGCACAACGTTTTATAGGAATTAGTGTCATCTAGTGAACAAATGTAATATTTTACCCAAAAACAGGAAACAAAGGAGGTTGTGCTGAGTAACTAGATACCCAACACGCCCAGCCCTACAATGGTGTGATGATGAAACCATCACAAACTTTGTCCTCAGAAATGGCCCCTAGGGGGAGCTATGAAAGCCTTTCCAGGTCCTCAGTGTAGAGGTGACCCTGAATCATGGATGGAGAATGATTGCTCTCACTCCGGCATGCATGGCGTGATGTAATGTGTGGGGCAATCCATGATCTTGTATGTAGGCACAGGTGGAATATTGGTTAGTATGTATGTGGGAACTCAATGATTAGGGGGCGGGGTTTTAGGTGTTTGGGTGCACCTTTCATTTTTTCACTATAATGCCAACATATAAGAAACCAATATCCCCCATATGATCGCATTTTGTGGTGACGGGTTCTGTTTAATGAAACATCAAGACCCTGATTTACTATTGTGCCTAGGCACATTTCTGTGGGCTAACATCTACTTTTTAATAGCGACTTGCTAAGAAGCACGTCTAACACCATGAAAAATCACTGCAGAGACGTTCACATTGAAATTTGCTTTCCCAAATATCAGGACTTCACTTTAAACAATATCTGACATTTCCGAAAAAAATTAAAATGTATAAAAAAGGTTTTCAAAGAAAGTCGTGACAGTGAAGAACTAGACGCTTTTCCATGGTCTTTGGCTGATATAAATGCACATGTGCAGAACACATTTTAGACGTCCTCTCTGGGCGCTTGCTTTTTAGCCGCTGCTCAATAGTATATCTCTGTGTGGATTCCTCTGACAGCCGGCACTCGGTCACGTCTTCTGTGTGTGGAGTCCTCTGACAGCCGGCACTCGGTCACGTCTCCTGTGTGTGGAGTCCTCTGACAGCCGGCACTCGGTGGCGTCTCCTGTGTGTGGAGTCCTCTGACAGCCGGCACTCGGTCGTGTCTCCTGTGTGTGGAGTCCTCTGACAGCCGGCACTCGGTCACGTCTCCTGTGTGTGGAGTCCTCTGACAGCCGGCACTCGGTCGCGTCTCCTGTGTGTGGAGTCCTCTGACAGCCGGCACTCGGTCACGTCTCCTGTGTGTGGATTCCTCTGACAGCCGGCACTCGGTCACGTCTCCTGTGTGTGGAGTCCTCTGACAGCCAGGAAGCGGTCGCGTCTCCTGTGTGTGGAGTCCTCTGACAGATGACACTCGGTCACGTCTCCTGTGTGTGGAGTCCTCTGACAGCCGGCACTCGGTGGCGTCTCCTGTGTGTGGATTCCTCTGACAGCCGGCACTCGGTCACGTCTCCTGTGTGTGGAGTCCTCTGACAGCCGGCACTCGGTCACGTCTCCTGTGTGTGGAGTCCTCTGACAGCCGGCACTCGGTCGCGTCTCCTGTGTGTGGAGTCCTCTGACAGCTGGCACTCGGTCGCGTCTCCTGTGTGTGGATTCCTCTGACAGCTGGCACTCGGTCGCGTCTCCTGTGTGTGGAGTCCTCTGACAGCCGGCACTCGGTCGCGTCTCCTGTGTGTGGAGTCCTCTGACAGCCGGCACTCGGTCGCGTCTCCTGTGTGTGGAGTCCTCTGACAGATGACACTCGGTCATGTCTCCTGTGTGTGGAGTCCTCTGACAGCCGGCACTCGGTCGCGTCTCCTGTGTGTGGAGTCCTCTGACAGCCAGCACTCGGTCACTTCTCCTGTGTGTGGAGTCCTCTGACAGCCGACGCTCGGTCACGTCTCCTGTGTGTGGAGTCCTCTGACAGCCGGCACTCGGTCACGTCTCCTGTGTGTGGAGTCCTCTGACAGCCGGCACTCGGTGGTGTCTCCTGTGTGTGGAGTCCTCTGACAGCCGGCACTCGGTCGCGTCTCCTGTGTGTGACAACCAGCACCATTTGTAGCCAGGCAGATCTTTATGTAATCTAATTTGATTTCCTTAGTTCTAGTGATTCTATTTTTGTTTCTTATCCTTTATAATTATTTGTGTAATGATTTTACTTATTTTGAAGGTCTAGATAATTTTTTATTTTGACAGCTGTATCTAAAAATAAACGTCTGCAAAAAAAAAAAAAACAGCGTGGGGTCCCCCCTCCCATCCATACCAAGCCCTTCGGGTCTGTATGAATATTAAGGGATAAAAAAAAATGGCGTGGGGTCCCCCCAAAATCTATACCAGACCCTTATCCGAGCATGCAGCCCGGCAGGTCAGGAAAGGGGGATGAGCGAGTGCCCCACCCTCCTGAACCATACCAGGCCACATGCCCTCAACATGGGGTGCTTTGGGGCAGGGGGGCTCCCCCCCAGAGCACTTGTCCCCATGTTGATGGGGACAAGGGCCTCTTCCCCACAACCCTTTCCGGTAGTTGTGGGGGTCTGTGGGTGGGGGGCTTATCAGAATCTGGAAGCCCCCTTTAACAAGGGGGCCCCCAGATCCCGGCATCCCCCTACGTGAATGAGTATGCGCTACAAAGTACCGCTACTAATTCACAAAAAAAAAGTGTAGTGTAAAAAAAACACAGTACAGGGTCTTTGACAAGTCCTTTAACCACAAGCCTACAGGGCATGTATGCCCCCTTCCTGTCCAGGCCAATTTCCAGCTTTCAGCACTGTCACACTTTGACAATTGCGCGGTCATGCAACACTGTACCCATATGACATTTTTATCATTTTTTTTGTGACAGAGCTTTATTTTGGTGGTATTTAATCACCTCGGGTTTTTTATTTTTCTTAAACCAAAAAACTGAAAGTTTTGGGAAAAAAAAGTTTTTTCTTTGTTTTTGTTATAGAATTTTGTAAATAAGTGAATTTTCTCCTTCACTGATGTGCACTAATGAGACTGCACTTATGGCCACTGATAGGCTGCACTGATGGACACTGATAGGTGGCACTGATGAGGAGGCACTGTTAGGCGGCACTGATAGGCGCATGAAAAGTAGTGTATTCATTACTTTAGAAATTGTTGCCGCTCCAACCAAGTTTGAATCACACCAATATAAATGCTCTAATAGCGTTCACATTGAGTGCGACTTGGCATGTGATTTGCATGACAAGCAACTTGCAAATCGTATGCCAAGTCGCACCCTATTGCCTGCTATTAGAGCGGTCACATGGGTGCGTTTCCGACACTGATTTCTATAGTAGTACATGTACTACTTTTGTGGCGATTTGCAAAGATATCTGTGTCAGATGTCTTGCAAATCACAAGGAAATCAGCATCTTCACTGTAAGTTGCACAATTTCTAAATCGGCTTTGATGTGACCGCGGTGTAAGGCCTTTTTATGTTTCATTTCCTGAGTGTTTTTCCGATTTATGGGAATTGCCGCATACTAGCAAATGTGAATTGACATTTTCAGTATTGCATGCGAGATGTGGTCATGTGACTGCCTTAACTCATGCGATAATCTGGAGGGAATTGTGCCCATAGGGCCAAGAAATATTGCCAATAGGGTTCCCTTCACATCCCTGTTCAATGTTCTGTTGTATGCTGCACAGGTACACGTCACTGTGGCATTCTTTCCGACTCTGATTTGTGGGGCCTGTATACCAAGGGTTACCGCAGGTGGGAAGAGGATTCATCAGGTGCAAACACTTTCTCTGACCCAATCAATGACAGTGGTGGGTGTGGCCTATGTTATGTAAAAAGATGCAGTAGTGGCAAAATTTGCCTTGTACAGGCACATTATTTCTGCAAGTCCTTGTCTGTAGTGGTTTGGGGGAGGAAGAGATATTGTGGTGAATTGCCCCAGGCCACACTCACGCTGTGTGTTGATGTGGGCTGTAAATGTTTTGCATTTTTTTCCATCTAAGGTGTGTTTGTGTGTTATTGTACAATGATTGTGTTTATTATCTTTGCATTGTAATCCTAACACTCTTCCAAATCTGCACTTGGCTATAGTTTGCTTTATTTAGACTGAAATGCAGACAAACCTGATGAGAAATGTATGTGTGGGGGATTTGGGGAGGTGGGAGGTGTTTTATTCTGGCACGTATGTATTTTTATATTGATATTTTGATCTGCAGCTTGTTTTGTGGATAGATAAGCCTATTACGTGATTCATATTAACCGTTTGTTTCCTGCTGTAACTTGTGAAAGCACAGTTCATTAGAAGTATAGTCTTTTAGATTGTAAGCTCTTATGAGCAGGAACATTCTATTTTAGCAACATCAATCCTGCTTTTTTTTTGTCCCACCAAGAAATTGAATGTACCTACTTGTTGCTGCTGTCCAAATAAACGTGGACTATGTATTTGATCAATAAACATTTGGACTATGTTTATTTATTTTTTGTGGAGGGGTTATTCCATGTTCAAGTTCAATATACTAGCACCCCTAACACTTATATTTTGCTAGCTGTATAATTTGCCCAAATCTTCCTTGTTAGAGCGCACATGTGCACGTATGTCCAAACTAACCAACCAAAAGCCCCCTATTGCACCACAAGACCATGTTATTTACCAATGAATAGGTCGTGTTCAATGTGCAGCTAGCTATTCTTGTTCTACAATCCTCTTAACAGTAATACATTGGGCCCTCAATTTATGTTGACTTTGGGCCTTTACTGGCAAATATATATTCACCAATGTCATATACACAGTAGAGCTGCAAGCATACATTCACCAATGTCATATACACAGTAGAGCTGCAAGCATACATTCACCAATGTCATATACACAGTAGAGCTGCAAGCATACATTCACCAATGTCATATACACAATGGAGCCACATGGAAAATTGCTATGGTGCACAAATAAACGCCAAGACGGCTATTGGAGGAGGCGCTAGAGCAGCTGTCATACCGGAAATACTTCATGATGTTGGCGGAAGGATGTTTGCACACACCCGGAAGTGGTGAGTGGTAGTGGATGGGAGTGTAGTTAGGAGAGTTTAGTGGTAATTTGCAAGTCTATTTTTTAGTTTTGTGAATTGTTCTTTTGTGGAATTCCAGACCACATCTGGACATGGCGAGATCGCTGTTCTCCACCAAGGAGCTGATCCTCATTTGCAGGGGAAATATTACTAATAATTGTATTTTCAGTTGAAAACATGTCCAATTCCTAGACACATTGAGGTACATAGCAGAGGTTCAAGGTAATCCATAGAAGAAGTTGTGACGGTCGCGGTGTCAGACCCCCAGCCCTTCTCCCCAACTCGTGACCAAAGGACTAGCCAATCTAAAACCGCGCTGTCACGTGCATAACAATGCCACGCTCAGCTGCACCCTGCACAAAGATTTTCCAGCCAATGGACCACAATCTATGTACCGCAACCTCAGAGCGATTGTTACTGGGTCAGGTTAATTATGCAATTAACCCTTCACACTGCCACCACCACCTTTTGTACAGAGTAGGAGGAAACTCGCCAATATTAGCAATAACACTGTGATGTTGGAATAAGCGTCTGTATACACACTGTCACCGCAGGCAAATGTATGCAGAAGTTTAAAACACACAGTAGCGCTCTTCAGAGACAGGGATTCTTAGTTTGCATTAAAGAGCTTTAGAAACAGTTCAACACTTTTCAGAAAATAGGATTTATTAATAAAAAGGTCAAAATGGTGCAATAAAAATATTTACAGAAAAAGATATAGCCAATATATATACATAGTTGTGTTCAAAATAATAGCAGTGTGTTGAAAAAAGTGACTAAAGCTCAAAATCTTTCTAGTAGCTTTTATTTCCATCCACACAAATGCATTGGGAACACGACACATTCTATTCCAAATCAAAACATGAAGAAAAATACATCAAATTTGTGTTGTTCCTCTAAAAAAATTGAAGAAAAGTGAATATTAGACGGTTCAAAAAAATCACAATGTTTGTATTCTTCTTTACAAACTCAAACATTCACTATATAAACTGAGAAATGTTTGAAGATTTTGCTTTCCTTTGAATGACTTCATGAATATTTGGTTGTAGTCGCACTGTTTCTGAGAACTGCTGTACATCTGTGTTGCATGGAGTCACCCAACTTCTGGCCCCTGTGATCAGGTATTCCAGCCCAGGATGATTGGACCACATTCCACAGTTCTTCTCTATTTCTTGGTTTTGCCTCAGAAACGGCATTTTTGATGTCACCCCACAAGTTTTCTATTGGATGAAGATCCGGGGATTGGGCTGGCCACTCCATAACGTCCATCTTGTTGGTCTGGAACCAAGATGTTGCACGTTTACTGGTGTGTTTGGGGTCGTTGTCTTGTTGGAACACCCATTTCAAGGGCATTTCCTCCTCAGCATAAGGCAGCATGACCTCTTCAAGTATTCAGATGTATTCAAACTGATCCATGATCCCTGGTATGCGATAAATAGTCCCAACACCGTAGTATGAGAAACATCCCCATATCATGATGCTTGCACCACCATGCTTCACGGTCTTCACAGTGTACTGTGGCTTGAATTCAGTGTTTGGGGGTCGTCTGACAAACTGTCTCCGCCCACTAGACCCAAAAAGAACAATCTTACTTCCATCAGTCCACAAAATGTTGCGCCATTTCTCTTTAGGCCAGTCAATGTGCTCTTTGGCAGATTGTAAGCTCTTCAGCACGTCTTTTTCCCAACAGTGGGACTTTGCGGGGGCTTCTTGCAGATAGCTTGGCTTCACATAGGCGTCTTCTAATTGTAACAGTCCTCACAGGGAACGTCACACCTTCTTTCATCTTCCTGGAGCTGATTGTTGGCTGAGTCTGCGCCATTTTGGCTATTCTTCTATCCATTCCAATGCTAGTTTTGCGCTTTCTTCCGCGTCTTTCAGGTTTTGGTTGCCATTTTAAAGCATTTGCCATCATTTTAGCTGAGCAGCCGATCATTTTCTGCACTTCTTTATATGTTTTCCCCTCTCCAATCAACGTTTTAATCAAGGTACGCTGTTCTTCTGAACAATGTCTGGAACCCATTTTCCTCAGAATTTCGGAGAGAAATGCACTGTAACCAGCATGTACAACATTTGCTGCCTTCCTTCCTTAAATAAGGGCAATAATTGCCACCTGTTTTTCAAAGAATGAATGACCTCACTAATAGAACTCCACACTGCTATTATTGTGAACACGCCCCTTTCAATGAGTGATTCAATGACACAGAATCAGCAGCATGCATGTCATGACTGTCGGGTCTGTTGGATTTCTATTACTCTACTACACCTGCTAGGAAATTATTTGCCATGTAGAGATATCATTTCTACCAAAAACAGTGATTGATCCGGTTAGTGATGTCTGACTGCTATTATTTTGAACACAACTGTATTTTTATATATATATATAAATACAGAGAGCAATAGCACAACAGAGAGATAACAGAAAGAAGTTTAGGGAGGTAGAAGACTTTCCGTCAGCCTTGGTTTAAGCAGATCAAGTGTCAGAGCAAAATGGTACCATTCTACTAAGTTGGTTCCTGATGTTAAAAAGGGAGAATTCTTCATCTTACTTCTCTCAGGCCTGACAGCCTATTTTGTAGTCCCCCAGCAGGGGGTGTCTCTGAAGCCAAGGGCCAATGGCCTCATTTGGGGAGGGGGGTCTAGGCAGAGACCCAAGTTAGAACCAAAATCCCTCTCAAGTTATATCATGGTCAATAACCTTGCCTAGGTGCATGTAGCAGCCTAGCCACTAGTAGATTAATATGCAGAATGATATCCTGAATATCCAGACATCAAATATGCCATATCTTACTATTTCAGCTAGAACTATATGGCTTTCTTCTCTCCTGTAGACTTTAACTAGGGGTGTAAGGTATCAGGTGACTTGTATTAAAGTGACCTCTCTGAATATATGCTTGGTTTCATCGTAAGTATTTTCTATCTTAAGACATGAAATTGTAGGGAAAAGTGCTTTTAAGTAGGATGTATGTTTTACTGTTATCTCGGAATGTCTTTCATGTCCAGTGAAGGACTGGTTTATAGCTTTACGATCACCTCCAAATAAGAGTCTCACAGACATACTGGGCCCAGGCTAATTGGGGTTTATAACCATGAAGCAGTCCAGCTGGGCCTGATGCCTTGTGAACTCAGCATACACACAGACCACATTCCTGAGGGACGGGGATTGGAGGGAGAGAGAATGATACAAGATGGAGGATCTTTAGCAAGATGGATGACCGCGTCCATCTCTGTATGTACAATTGCTACAGACGTTATTGTTCTTCCTAACGATACAGGTGGCACAGACACAAGCATACACCCAGGGGCACTGCTAGATATCACGGGGCCCCGTACAGCATACCTGATAGCCCCCCACTGCCAGAGAAAATATCCAAATTATATTTATGGTAAAAAATACAGGTTACAGGTTCCTCAACCACATCAAAGAGGATCTTCTGACCATTCTCCATGTTGATGGTTGTTATCTTAGTGTACCATTCCTTATATCTAAAAATCTTTTGACGCATCAATACATGTTTTTCTCGCTCCATGATGACAAGGCTCCACCCTTGTCGGCAGGCTTGATCACAATGTCACGGCGGTTCTTAAGTTGTTCCAAAGTAACACATTCTTCTCCCATAAGATTATCATAAAATATCCAAATTTTTGCAGATTTCACAGCAGAGACTCTGAGAAGGAAGAGATCACTGAAACCCCAATTAGAAGAGATGAAAAAACAAAGTGTGAAATACAGATGGGGCCGTGACTTAAGTTTAATTGGGTGGAGGGATGGAACTACAGCTACCTTAAGATTCCCGGAGGATATGGAAGAATTTTGTGACAAATTTGGACTGCAGAGACAAGTGATATCTGGTTGGGAAGTGGAGGAGGGAGAGTTGGACACTTGTGGGTCAGGAAAGTGGCAGCTGGTTAAAAGAGGAAATAGAGAATCAATAGATAAGGGGACATTGGGGAGGAGGGGGGGGAGGTAAGCGGTCATGGGCAGAGTCGAACCCTTATAGAGAGATCAAAAGTGGAATATGATCCAAAGGCATGGGAGGCCTGGGGGGGTGGGGAGGCAGGAGGGAGGGGGGGGGGGGGGAGCTGGCAGGGGGGGAGGGTTAGGGAAGGTGGGGGTTGGGGGGAGGTGAGGGTGGGAGGGAAATGGATAATAAGGGTAATACTCTGCAGGATAGAGAGAGGTATTAAAAGCAAGGGTAAAGAGAAGGAGGATAGTTATGTGATCTCTAGTTAGAAGGGAAAAAAGAAGGATTTAAAAAGAATGGAAGATTTACAAGTCATCACTTATAATGTAAAGGGGTTAAATTGTCCTGGGAAGAGATTTAGGTTATTTAAGGAATTACATCATCAAGCAGTTTTGGTGGCTTTTTTGCAGGAGACACATCTTGAGATAGAATCTAAGGTGAAGCTGAAATCTAGAGATTACCCAACGTGGTATTATGCAGATTCCCCGATTAAGAGAGCTAAAGGGGTGGCAATAGGGTTCAGAAAAAATATAAGATTTGAACTGAAGGACAGAAAAGTGGACCCAGAGGGGAGATATTTGTTTTTGAAGGGTAAATTACAAGGGGTGGAGTGCACAGTAGCTAATATATACTGTCCAAATAAAAAACCAGAGGAGTACTTGAAGGGTGTGTTAAAAAAGTTGATGGATTTTAAAGAGGGTTGTATAATAGTGGCGGGAGATTTTAATTTTTGTATGGATCCACAAATTGATACAAATTCTAAAGTGCAGCGATCTTTGAGACTATTAAAGAAGGTGATCCATGAATGCCAATTGGTAGATGCATGGAGAATCTTGCATATGAAAGATAGAGACTACACATTCTTCTCAAATGCACATCAGATGTATTCAAGGTTGGACTATGTATTGATAGAACATCACTTTATAGACTCAATGGTTAAAGCAGATATAGGAGTAATGATGCTTTCGGATCGTGCCCCTGTTGTATTGAGGATGGGATGGGGAAAGAGGACAACAGAAGGGGTAGGTTGGAGGCTGAATGAAGCACTTCTCATGGACAAAGATATTGCACAGAGGATTGGGAAGGAAATTGAGAGATTCTTTAAAGAGAATGAGACAGAGGATGTGTCTAAGGCAACAGTATGGGAGGCTCACAAGTCATATATAAGAGGAATTCTGATTGAAATTGGGGCAAGAAAGAAAAGAGAAAGAAGAGAAAAAATTAGTAGGTTCTTAAAGGATATATCGGAGCTAGAACAGCTACACAAAAATAGAATGCTAAAAGAAATTAAGCAGAAGATAACAAAAAAGAAAGAGGAACTGGAAACTCTGATGGAAGAGGAGAGAAGGAGAGTGTATAACAAAGTGTTAAGTGAAAATTATAAATGGGGAGATAGGCCAGGAAAATATCTAATGAGAACCTTAAGGAAAAAAAAAATAGGAATTATATAGACAAAATAAAGAGCCCCAAGGGAGAATTGGTCCACTCAAATAAAGAGATCGCAAAGATGTTCGTGGATTATTACAGGAAGTTGTATAATATCACCCCATACGATGAAGTAAATAATATGGAAAAGGAAAAAAGGGAAAAAGGAAGATTTATCTAAAAAAATGCGGGATTACCGAAAATAAAAGAGGACCAACTAAATTCCCTTGAAGCAGAGATTACACAAGAAGAGATAAAGATAGTAGTAAAAAGTATGGAGATGGGGAAGAGTCCAGGAGCAGATGGTTATACAGCAGGGTACTATAAAAAATTTTGTGAAATATTAAACCCCAAATTGGAAAAATATATGAATGCCCTGGGAGGAGAGATGGACATGAGGGGAGAATCTTTGCAGGCTCATGTGGTACTGTTACATAAAGAAGGGAAAGACGTCTCACAATGTTCGCGTTATAGGCCCATTTCACTGTTGAATTTAGACACCAAGATATATGCAAAGGTCCTAGCGAATAGGTTAAAGGAGTTTATGCCTAAATGGATACATGGAGATCAGGTGGGCTTTGTCCCAGGAAGAGAGGGCAGGGACAATGGGCTGAGATCCCTGATGCTGATACAGAGAAGTAAAAAAGGGGAGGTTCCGGTGGTGGCCCTTTCAATTGACGCAGAAAAGGCCTTTGATAGAGTAGACTGGGGCTTCATGATGGACACCTTAGAAGACCTAGGAATTGGAGGTAGAATGAGGGAATGGATTGGAAAACTGTATAGTAAACCCTCTGCAGTGGTAATAGTAAATGGGGAAAAAACAGAGCCCATTGGGATGTCAAATGGAACAAGGCAGGGCTGCCCTTTGTCCCCCTTATTATATGTTTTGTCATTAGAGCCTCTTTTATCAACAATAAGGAAAAATGGAGATATAAGGGGAATTCAGATAGGAAGTGTAGAACATAAAGTGGCAGCTTTTGCTGATGACCTGCTGTTTTATGTGGGGAATCCCAGGATAACACTCCCAAATCTAATGAAACTGCTGAAGGAATATGGAGAATTATCAAATTTAAATATCAACCCAACAAAAACTGAGATCTTAAACATAAATATCCCAAAGAGTGAACAAGAAAAAATACAAGAAGAATTTCCCTTTATTTGGAAAGAAAGAGATATAAAATACTTGGGAGTAAGGCTCAGCGCGTCGTATAAAAACTTGTATAAGCTAAACTATATTTCATTATTGAATGAAGTAAAAGGGGAATTAAAAGCGTTAGAGAGAGGAATCCCATTGTGGTTAGGACGTATAAATTTGGTAAAAATGATAATTGTACCAAAAATCTTATGATAAAAAGAATGATAACGGGATATATCTGGAGGAAGAAAAAACCGAGGGTGTCCCATGAGGTATTAAGTAGAGATAAAGAGAAGGGTGGTCTGGGAGTTCCAGATATAAAGAGATATTATAAAGCAGTAATATTAGGTAGAATCTTTGATTGGATGTTCAATTTAGAGGGGAAAAGTTGGGTAAAAATTGAGAATACATTTAGTGGAACTAAATTGAATAGAATAATATGGTTACCGACACAATATAGAGGATTGAAGGAGGATTTATGTTTGTACACTGTAAATGTATTAAGGGAATGGGATAAAATACACAAATATATGAAATGGGAATTTAATTCTATACTTATGCCACTAAGAAACACAGAATTTTTTCCACCAGGTAGAGAAGAGATAACAGGTAGATGGTTTATAAAGGAGGATGTCCAACTCAGAGATATAATGGGGGATGGGAAATTGAAGACCTTTAAAGAGCTGGAAAAGGAAAAGGGAAATATTTTCACTAGGCTGGATGAGTGGCGATACTATCAATTAAAACGTTTTTGGGGATGAAGGGAAATGTATGTCTTTTAGGTCTGTCATTTTGTTTTCCCCACTCCATTTTGTACCAACATGTTGATTAATTGTTTTGTATTATAACCAGAATGAGTTAATGAAAATATGCTATGTCAGTTATGTATTACAGAACTATACTCACAAAATTCTTCTATTTTTTATCTTAGCTTAGCCTTGGTAGAGACGGAGATAGTATCCAATTATTTCTTTGTATTAACAAGCACCTGTTTCTGTTATGATACAATTAAATGTCAAATATTTCTGTTCCATGAGAAAATAATTGTTTGTTACTTATAACTAATTACAAATGCCTGAGAAAGATCATGTTCACAGCCTTGAAAAGTATCTAGCCAGATTCTATTGTATGTAGCAGATAAGTTTTTATGAAATAGACATTCCTTATTCTTGGATAATTAAATTTTGCTTCTCATCATTATTCAGGATTGACGTAAATGTTTGTATTCTCACTTGCACGTTATATTGTACTATAAAAGAGAGCTTTCGTTGTGGAATAAATTAGAAGTTTTTGGTTACTGACAAGACGGTGTCATGTGTGATTACTTGTAACCAATGCTTCTCCAGGCCTGAGGAGACAGAACGAGTGACAGAGAATTTAGACCAGGGGTCTAAAGGGTCAACAGAACCAACAGGGGAAATCTTAAAAAACCCCTGAGAATGAAAAAGGATTGGAATTTGTTTGAAAGGTTGTTGGATACATGGGGTGATGGGAAACATGGAATAGCTAAAGTATATGGAATTCTCACAGATTTAGGCACAAACATTAAACCATTGCACATTGTGAATTGGGAAAGAGATATGGGGGTGGTATTAGATGAAGGAAAACAGAAGAAAATAAATAGTTTAGTTCACGGAAATGTAAGTTTGAGGGATGTGGAATTAAATTATAAATGTTTGACAAGATGGAACATTGTTCCGAGTGTGGAGGGTAGGATAAATGCGGAGAAATCACAGTGGTGTTGGCGAGAGTGTGGGGAAGTGGGGACAGTTTATCATATTTGGTGGGAATGTCCAAAGATTCAAATATTCTGGAAAAAAATAATATATTTAATAGAGAACATCATTGAAATGAACATCGGGTTAGACCCTGGGATGTGCCTGTTACATAGTTCAGAAATATCAGTTAGTAAATATAAGAAATTAGGTTTAGGGTACTATTTGAACGCAGCAAAAAGCCTGATCCCCAAATATTGGAAGAAAAAAGAAATACCGAAAGAGGAGGAATGGATAGAGAGAGTAAACTGGACTAGGGAGATGGAGAGGACATATTATATACAGGAAGACAAGCTGGAGATATATCTCGCGAAATGGGAAAAATGGGAAAATTTTGTAACGAGTATGAGAAAGTGAAAAGTAGAACGTCATAGAGAATAATCGGGTAGGATATGCTTGCTTTGGATACAAGACAAGGAAATGCAGAGCGGGGGGGGGGGAGGGGTCAAGGATTTAAGAGGGGGGTTATTGAAACTATAAGAAATAATCGTATATTTATGATGATAGAGATGAAAATGTCTTTTTGTTATCTTTTTTTCTATTGTTATTTCTGTGCAAATTATTAATAAATATTTAAATAAAAAAAAAAAAAAGAATCTGTGTTCAGAAACCATGAAATAGAATATACAGAACAAAATGGCTTCCATCATGTCCATGTAGAGATGATAAGTTCAGGCCTTCCTGTTTCATTCTGTGAGCCCAGAACAGTTCCGTCATTTCCCCCCTTTTTCTCCATGGTATTCAGGTGAACAACCTAAGACATATCTGGGACAAAGGTTGGAGTATAAGTCATTTACTGCAAAGAGTGAGGCCTTTCTTCATCCTGGATTGAGGAATGTTTTCCTCTTTTCATCCAAACTGATAACGGCATGGTGGTGTCTTAATAAAAATTAAATGAACTGCAAAGTAGTTGTTGCCACCATCATACCCAACATCGAGAATACAAAGCTTGTAATCAAAAATCTGATGAATCACTTTGGTCGTTGATTTGTAGACATTGGTTGAGTAGTGAATGTTTTCCTGGTGTGTTCCAACATGACTCGTACTCTTGCTTGAGCTCGGTTTATGTGGCAGTATTCCATTCTTGTATTTCCACAAGTTGTAGGTGGGATATGTTGTAGTTTCTCTCAATGGATATCTTTGGATCCAAATTCACAAAGATCTTCTGAGATAATATCTCTCTTTCTGTCACTGGAACATCTTTCCTGATGAGGGACCCGGTCCAATGATAGGTTCGGACTTGTGGTGGACACCAAGGATTAAGACCATCCAAACGATCGCTGTGTCTTTGGTAGCCATCCGCATCTTTACCAAATAATGATCTGGTTTGTTTGGACCTTCAGTCTTGATCAATAAAGGATCAATATAGGATCAATATGGATTCTATTAAAGAAAAACAGATAGTTTTAATATGTATTCTTATCAATTAATTATTTACTTTTTCTAGCTATGCTGGATTTTAACTAATTGACCACATTATTATGGTATTCTGCTGTAATTGGTATGTCCAATAAAACTCCATAGGACTTCAGATATGAAGATGAAGATATCTAGATGTTGAGATAAAAACATCAGAATGTTCAATCATTATAGTAACATTCTCTTATGGTACAAATTAAAAATCTTCTTCTACATTACCTTGCATCATTCTTAGTTGAGACCTAGGATGACAAGCACGGAATCGATTAATATGAACCCATTTCTCCACACAATCTCCATTTTTGACAATTCTTATTTTATATATCACAGGTGAAATGTCAGTAATAGTATACGGACCTTTCCATGAAGGAAGACATTTCTTTTCCTTGACTCTATCTCGAGCACAGTTGTATAAATACACTCTATCACTTACTTCATGCTCCTTCTTGGTAGTTTTGAGATGGTAATAAGTTTTGTTGCTTATCACGACTTTCTCTAGATTCTTCTGTGCAAAGGCAAAATCATGTTGTAGGTTCTGTCAAAGGTTTTCAACATATTGATGTGTCGTGGCTGCATTGATCAGGGTATGGTCAGATGTGTGATACAACAGAAGTTGGGGAAGTACCATTATCCTACCTATCATCAACTCAAATGGTGACATCTTGGTTGCGGTACTTGGAGTTGCTCTAATAGCCATGAGCACTAAATAAAGAAATTTGCTCCTTGCACAGGGATGTTCTTTTCTTGCAAAAGACCCATTCTGGGTGGAGACCTTAACTCAGTCGGCAACCCAACTCCTCTGCAATCCCCAAACTTAGATCCTGTACTCTCAACAATTTTCTGTATAAACACAACCTATTTGATATTTGGAGGTGTCGGCATGGCAAAGAACCAGATTATGTTGTTGTTATCTCTGCGACTCATCACATGTATTCTCGCATAGATTTGTTCCTAACAGGTGAGCCCTTCACATGTCACCTCAATCATAATCAAAACCATTTTCCAAAGGAAATGCTACAGGCCGTAATTACTATGATACCTAAACCCAAAAAAGACATCCCCTTCCCTAGCAACTATAGGCCTATTTCACTATTAAATTCGGACATAAAGATATACATGAAAGCCTACTGCATATCCTTCCTTCCCTAATTCACCAAGACCAGGTAGGCTTTATCAAAGGGTGTCAGGCTTCAGATGCTAATAGAAGAATCCTGAATAGACTTATACTGAATTATGTAGAATTCATTTGCTTTTTTAGCCTTAGACACTGAAAAAGTGTGGCCTTATCCTCACAGCTATAATAGCTCTTTACACTCAGCCGCCTGCAGAAATTTTTACATTTGGGGTTCTCTTTGATCTAGAGATTATCAACAGCACTAGACAAGGATGCCCTTTATCCCCAGTAATATTATCATTAATCACGGAACCCCTAGTGCACATGATCCACACATCTACCATCATAACTAGTCTGCAAATGAGCACTACTCACAACAAGATTGGACTTTTTGTGGTAGACATGAATCTGATTCATTCACTTGAGGAACTCAAACATCTCATCCTTACCTTTGGCTTAGTTTTGTATTATAAAATGAATGATTGGAAATCTCAGATTCTAGGCCTCACCATTCCACTTTCACTCCCATACTCCTGGGCCACCACTTCTATCAGATATCTGGGGATCAACATGCTTGCTGCATCCGCAAGGCTATATGAACAGAATTTACAGAAATTTGTTGAAAAACTCCCTGGGGAATTGACCTCCTTATGCATGCTGAAATTGTGACTGTGAAAATAGCATTTTTAGAATGCTTATCCTGCCTAAATTGCTATACCCCTTTCATGTTATCCCTATTTTAATCCCACCTTACTCCTAAACTATATTTGGAAAGGTAAGAAGCCGAGATGCACTTCCTCCATACTGATTAAACATGTAGCAATAAACCTTTAGAGGTTGCTGAGTTTTGGGACCCCCTACAGCTCTGCCCAGCCAGGTCACACACAATTCCTTCCGAACCTGCACACTGTAGCCAGCAAACAGTCCTTGAGTTTTATTGTGATGTTTTGTTAGGGGTTTTGAACTTGGATGGGATTGAGGGATGCATGGGATGCCAAAGGGAACTGCAAACTTGAGGACAAACTCCTTAGCAACTCTGTACAGACATGGACAAAATTGTCTCTCCTTTGAGAGCATTCCAGCTGTTTGGTGTACCTCCTCAAACCCCAGATGAATCCTCCCCTTCACCCAGATGCCTAATGGTAGTGACTTGGAGTCACTACTAATATGAATCCACAGATGATGTGGGAACTTTAACACATATTACTGGCACTGGACTGTTGGATGTCAATTGCACAATTAGAGTTTATATAAGTTTGTTTCATGTGTTTATTATTGCACTCATATGTATAGTGAATGCCTTTTAATTAAGCTTTTATTAATTTATTTGTGGTGAAGCGCTGCACTTATTTAGAGGGACCCAGAAACTGCCACTTAGCAAAACAGCCCCAGATTAGGAGATTGTTGGGTTTTCCACCTGACCGCTCTCTCTACTTATCTGGCCCAGGGTGTGTAGGATTACTCACTCTGTCTCTGCTGTGAGCTTGGTGTTGGTAGGCTATCCTCTCTCTGGGGATGATGGGCCAGAGAGATCCTCCTTTAGGCTCCCACCTGTAGGTAGGCCCTTCTCCTGGGCCCCCTCCCAGGCTCCACTATGAAGCCTTTACTCCATCTTCTACCTGACACACACTACACTACTCCTGCTGATCAGGCTCTCTCACACTTAAGGGACACCCTGAGCCCATGCCAAGCCTCCTGCTTGGGATTGGTCAGAGTACCTTGAACAGGCAGATCAGTCATTTCTCACCCCCCCCTGCCTTCAAGAAACTTCTCAAGCTTCCAGAGCAGAGGGAGGTATCAGGGAACTGACCTGCAGAGCCCTCAGCCCTGACCTAGAGTAACCTGACTGACTCTTCCCAGGTTACTACTCAACCTATGCTTCCCCTAGCTAAACTTGACGGGCATCTAAACTTGAGGTCAGCATCCTGACTCCCAAAAGTTGTGGTTGCTCATGGATGCATCTTTTCTTCCCTACAAACATCCACAAACACATTTACTTGCCTGTCTCTTGCAAACCCCCTCTTATGTTTTGCAATATCCTTCCATCCAAGCCACTCAAAAAGCATTAGGGCTGCTGACTAAACACTTGCATCCCTGCTTCTCTCTCCATAAAATACTCATTCCCTTAGAATATCTTGAAATACATATTCTTGGCCCCCAGTTTTCCTTTTGGGCACAGTGTGGCATCCAATCAACTCAGGACTTATCAGTAGAGGGGAGACAGACACCCTTTGATGCTCTTTAGAAATTGTACCATTTACCAAATTTAGAATACTACCAGTTTATACAGATATCCCACTGTCACGGATCCCACCCACATGCACATGCCCACAGCGACTAGCTAACCGAGGCGTGCACGTCTGGCCGTGACTTGGGGTAAAGAGGGAATGAGGGGGACTTACTTTGAGTATATATAAGACCAGCCGTGATATACTTTCACAGCCCGCACTACCTCTGGCCACCACTAGAGTGAGACTACACTCCAATCCAGCTGACTGACCACACACAGGCAGATACGAATCTTACAGTTGTGGCCAAAATTATTCAACCCCCAATGCTGTAAAGGGGTTTAGGGACTATAGTGTACATTTGGAATTGTATTCAGAATCAAATCCTACAAGGACGTTGTAACTACCCAAATGCAACTAAAATGACATCAATTGTTTATGTAATACAGTAGTAAATGGTTCTTATGTGGTTTCTTCATTGCCACAATTATTCAACCCCTTAAAGACTACCACTCTGAAGAACAGAGGTTCATACAGGTGCTTTCCATCAGGTATTGAAAACACCTGTGGATGTCACCGAGCAGCAATCAAGCATAATAAGCACCAATTAGGCAGCTTTAAAATGACTGTGATACTCAGCTCCTTCTAGACATTTACTGGTGTGGTTACAAACATGGTGAAGGCAAGAGAATGGTCCAGGAAGACAAGAGAAGAGGTGATTTCTCTTCACAGGAAGGGCAATGGCTATAAGAAGATTGCAAAGATGTTAAACATACCAAGAGACACCTTAGGAAGCATCATTCGCAAATTCAAGGCAAAGGGCACTGTTGAAACGCTACCTGGTCGTGGCAGAAAGAAGATGCTGACTTCGACTGCTGTGCGCTACCTGAAGCGTAGAGTGGAGAGAAGTCCCCGTGTGACTGCTGAGGAACTGAGAAAAGATTTGTCAGATGTGGGTACAGAAGTTTCAGCCCAGACAATAAGACGCACACTGCGTAATGAAGGCCTCCGTGCCAGAACTCCCAGGCGTACCCCCTTGCTGTCTCCAAAGAATAAGAAGAGTCGACTGCAGTATGCCAAAAGCCATGTGGACAAACCACAAAAGTTGTGGGATAGTGTTCTGTGGACTGATGAAACAAAATTAGAACTGTTTGGGCCCATGGATCAACGCTATGTTTGGAGGAGGAAGAACAAGGCCTATGATGAAAAGAACACCTTGCCTACTGTGAAGCATGGTGGAGGGTCAATCATGCGTTGGGGCTGTTTTGCTTCTGCAGGTACAGGGAAGCTTCAGCGTGTGCAAGGTACCATGAATTCTCTTCAGTACCAGGAGATATTGGATGGAAACGTGATGCAGTCCGTCACACACCTGAGGCTTGGGAGACGTTGGACCTTTCAACAGGACAATGATCCCAAGCATACCTCCAAGTCCACTAGAGCATGGTTGCAGAGGAAAGGCTGGAACATTTTGGAGTGGCCATCGCAGTCACCAGACTTAAATCCGATTGAGAACCTCTGGTGGGACTTAAAGAAAGCAGTTGCAGTGCGCAAGCCTAAGAATGTGACTGAACTGGAGGCCTTTGCCCATGAAGAATGGGCGAAGATACCCGTAGATCGCTGCAAGACACTTGTGTCAAGCTATGCTTCACGTTTAAAAGCTGTTATAACTGTAAAAGGATGCTGTACTAAGTACTAAGATTGAATGTCACTTGGGGGTTGAATAAAACTGATAATGCTGTGAGCACAGAAAAGACATTTGTGGTTATTTCATTATAACTGTTATGTTATATTTGTCTGACCTACAAGTGCCTCTTTAATGTAAATGTAAGCAAGATGACTGAATGATCAAAAGCAATGTCAAACTGGCCAAAACACTCAATTTCAGTGGGGGTTGAATAATTTTGGCCACAACTGTATATACAATCTGGTGCACTCTAAGGGTTGAGGAGCAGCCTAGCAATTGGCACACCCTTCTAGGATTCCTCCAGCTATCCTACAAGCTAGAACCCCAATGTTAATCACTCTTCCACTGTCCACACACCCGCACACCAGACACACAACAAACGGTAGCTTGACACCACCCAACAGTTTATCCTCAGACTGGTCTGCTGGGCCACCACACACACACAGATCTCAAACCGAACATATGAAGACACTGCAATACAATACAATCTCTCCAAAGATATGAGCCAGAGCTTAAGTACCCAGAATTCACTTATTCATTTTATGATTTAATATCCCAAAAGTGGGAGGTGCATAAAATATGTACAAAGAAGAAACAATTACATAAAATGCAATAAAAATGCAAAACACAATTGGTTATTGACTATAAAATAAAAAGGAATAAAAACAGAAATAAAACTTTTACCAAGAGTTATCCTGCGACTGGAGCAAGTCAGAGAAAGTCCGCGATTCGTCAGTCAATAGAACCAGCTCTGTACGAATCACACCGTCCATATCTCAGAGTCCTCAATTTATTGAAATATGGATGTAGGCTGGACATTAGCCCTTGGCCAATCAACCCTGGGGGGTGTTCCTGTACCAGCCCACAGGACATTCTGGGTACCGAAGTGCCCAAAGTCGATTGGACCAGGAACAGTTTGAATCACCAAGTCAGGGATTGAATTTCCGACACCAGCGCATCAGTCCGATCACGACAGTACCAATCCCTGTTCAGCTGTCACAATCAGGTGCCATATAACTGTTTTCTGTGTTTCTCTGGGATTCTACAGAAGCTACAAATACAGTTTTACATGCAGATGTAGCATACAGTGTGTCCAATCAGAAGGAAGTATTTTCATCTCTCTGCAACTAATATTTTAGTTTTTATGAGAGATTAAATATATTCCTTTGATCTGTGGATATATATCAGAGCTTGGCAGACAGATCTGAGCCCTCTCCTGGTCTCCTGCTACTTCTCAAAGCCGAAATGGCTAGAGCCCTTCTTTTTAGATTTCTAGAAAGTGGCAAACTGTGACTACATAGGTGAAAATGTTTTATTGGTATCTAGGTGTCACCTCCAGCCTAGAAGCTGCTCTGTCCTTTCAGATGCTAATTAGTGAACATATGTCTCTGACTGAATTCTGAACACTTAACTTATCTTTAATAACATGGAACTAAGCTAGATATACAATGACATATTTCTACTGATTACATCTCAGCTATCTGAATCTTACATTTATGTTACACCCACCTATTCAAGTCAAGGAAGAAGATCCCACCACTGCTTGACATTGATGGAGATTTTTACTGCTTCTATGACCCTGAACTACCTCTACTTAGAGGCATTTCTTTTTTTCTACAAGAAACTCAGTAATACCTATACTTTTGCTAAAACATCTACAATGTTAAAGTGGGAGCAAGATCTAGGTCAAGCCTATCTGGAATCTATATGGCGTGCGGCTCTCGCCTTGACATATAGATCCATGCTATGCACAGACCATTGGGAACTCTTTCCAAAGGTGGTATTTCATGCAAAACAAATGATCAAAAATGTCACCTACTATTTCTAACAAATGCTGGAGAAACTGTGATAATTTCAGAATTTACCCTTTATCCAATACCTCTTTTCATTGAGCTAGTTATCTTCCATCTTAATATTAATGCTATACAATGTAAGGTCAGGACAATTGTCGCTCATATACTTTTATCAGCTAAACTTAGAGTGATTGCAAAGGCTCAAGGTTTTTTACCTTGATGCATGCTATACATGAAGGTAAAAAACCTTCTTTGTGAAGCAGTTCCCCCCAGCCCCCCATTACTCACCTGAGCCCCAATACTCACCTGAGCCCCATCTCAATCAAACGGCTTGCTGGGGACTCTCCCTCCTCATTGGCTGAGACAGCAGAGGGAGCCATTGGCTCTCACTACTGACAATCACAGCCAGTGACCCAATGAAGTGTATGAATGGACACACAGAGCAGCCGTGTGGAAGCTCCCCTTCTTGGGTGCCCCCATAGCAACTTGTTTTGACAGAAGGGAGGGGCCAGGAGTGCAGGCGGGAGACCTGAGAATAGGAGAATCTGGGCTTCTCTGTGAAAAACCATTACAGAGCAGGTAAGTATAACATATTTGTTATTTTAAAAAAAAAGGAGACTTTAGTATCATTTTAATATCAGGAGACACTGGTGCTCCTTATATACCCTGAATATTTCAGACATTATTGCATAGGTAAACCAAAACTGTTCTTTTTTAACATGTATTTGCTATGAAAAATGATAAATTTATTTTAGTATGGGGCTCTTGGCTAGTACACCAGTACTCCTCTATTGACTGATAATTATCTACGGTATGTGGATGTGCTGTGCTCTTATATCTATAGAGCTTACATTTTACTTTGTTACTATCTTTCACCATGATGCCAGTTGTACTGTATAGTTTGTACTCTTTGTGGATTAGTCCATATGGATCACATATTCATCTGTAGTGTAGGCCATTATGCTACACAACAGTTTTGAAAGCAGTAAAATTACAATTCTACAGCTACTCAGTTGACCTTAATTGATACTTGTACTTAAGATCTGTTGTTATTCTCCTGTCTATTGGCCCTACTGGCCACCTCTATGCTTTTTCCACTTACTGTTGTTACTTTTCTTTTTTCTTTTTGGAAAACCTCAATAAAAACTATTGCAAAATAAACAACATGCCACACTAAATTGCATGGGATTGTGGTACTGTGAGATTTGGTGCCCACAAATGCATTGCACTTGAGATCTGTGCAGATCACAAGGGCAGTATGTTCAACCGCAATGCGGAATACATACATGGAATGTGCCTTTCCCGACCCTAAACCAAACGTTTACTGTGAATAAAAATTATATATTATATTCTATCATTTATCCTATTGAAAATTACCTTAACATTATGTTTCTATTACAAAGAATACAAAGTTACGTGTGCTCTTGTTTTATTTTTTATTTTGCTCAATCGCTTGTTGTACACCACTGAAACAAAATAGCAAGCAAAATGAATGAAAATGAAAACAAATATTGATTTAAAAATAAAAAATCAGCAGAAAAAATTAAGGGGAGAAGGGGAGGGAGGGCATCATTAGATCAGAATTTGGTTAACTAAGACTTAAAAAGTGGTTAAATAGAAATACATTTTATTTTTATTTTACTTTTCAGGTTTCTTTAACTGATACCATATGCAGATTAGAAGTCACCCTTGTAGTCTATATATAAATGAAATAGTAAATACAATACATGATTACAATGAATAACTCAGTGACACTTACAGACTATGTGTCATTTTGCATGCAAGGTGCTGCAGTCTGACAGCAGGTAATAGTGGTGGGGGAGAGGAGATGGGTGTAAGAGATACATCCCAAAAACTTTGATTTTTTTTAGGACATGTCTCTTATATGGAAGGTCCTCAAGTCAGAAAGGGATGGGAAATCCACGCACAGGTCATTCTGGAATAATGTCTAGTAGACGGTGGTCAGAAGACAAAATGGTGTCGCTCCATCCAATCTGAATAAAAGTGAAAAGTCAAAGAATTAGTTCCAGTAACAGGATAATATGATAGAACTGAATTGTGGATGTCCAATCTGGAAATGTTACCTTCACTGCTGTACAACTATGTCATTGGTCCACTGAGCTCTGTCTTGTATATACAATGTCAGTGAATGTTATATATCTGAAGAAAAGAAAGAATAAAGTCAGTGTGATGAGTCCAGATGGTGATCACTTACCCTGAGCTGTACAGACAGCCTATGTACAATCCTGATACACACCCCCGAGGAGAGCCGCCTCTTCTACCTATTACAGTAAGGACCCTCCTACATCTAATAAGCCCCACCCTCTCATTATACATTGCTTCTATACAGAATGCAGATTACAGGGAATTTTGGAATATTTTGGCTCCTCTGGATAAAAATGTTGGGATTTTTCCAGGACAGAGTTCTGCTTAGAGGAACCCCCCCTTCCTCCCCCCAAGATCTGCAGAAACCCCAGTTCAGTTTTTTTTAGCTCCTGATCACCCAGTAGTTACACCTTATATTTTTATTGTATTTTATGTTGATCTGAAATATTAAATCACAATGCTGTCCCTCGGAACCATGTCAGCTGACACAATGGGAACATGCAGCCATACCCTTAAAGTAAGATGGTTTTCAGCTTCTATACCCCAATATATCCTTAAAGCATTTATAAAGAATATTTTTTTAAAATAACAAGCATAATATACTTACCTGATCTATATAATGGTATAGCAGAACAGCCCCAAACCTTCCCTTCTGGAGTCCCCCACAAGCATGCTCTTCTCTGTGTGCCACTATAGCGGGCCACTTGATACCAAGCTGGGTTCAGGTATGTATATGGGAAGGTAAGGGGGAAAAACAAATACTGGAAAATGTTTTACCTTATTGCAGAGAATGTACTAAGGATAGAAAACATAGCTTCTCTCAACTTCCTCTCCCATCTGCATTGCCACTATGGTCGCACTCCACCTACAATGGAGAATACAGACTTCACCTGCCTACAAGCACAACCTATTTCCACCTTCAGGAGCTCTGGAGAAGATCAGGCGGTCCCTTAGACTCTGTGCCTTGGCCCTTCCAAGGGCCCTCACCTTCACTGTATGTGTGGGCAGGCCTCATCCCTGTCAGTTTTAATAGGTATTCTTTCTGTCCTAGACTCCTGGTGTACCTCAGCTGTATCCTGTATACCTGTACTCCCTGGGACTCCTGTGTGTCCCTTTGTTTTCATACATATTGTTTTCCATGTTCCAGTAAGCTCAGTATCCTACTGCTGCTAAAATACTCCCATCTACCTGTGAGCCCTGCACCCCAGTGCAGTAAGTGTTTCTTACTTGTATTCCATGTTCTGCCTGCCTATAAGACTAGAACCCGAGCTGTAGCTTTTATGGGTGCACTTTTAAGAGGGGCTCTGTGATTAGCTGGATGTTTGGTCCCCAAAGGGTTCTCAAGCATGGTCTGTGATGGAAGAAGCTGTAGAGTTCCTGAGAATGGGGGAGGATAACATCTTAGAGGAAGAAGATAGTGACACCACTCAAGAGGAGCCCAGGGAAAGAAGGGGGATAAGAGCACCCAAGAGATTGACTTATGTTTTGAGAGAGAGCTCTGAAGAAGCCTTCCCTGCTAGCCAAAATTCCCATTTACAGTCTATTGGAATGCATTGAAAAATCTGTAAGCCCCTCTGCTGACACCATCCCTGAGGAGGTCTTCAAACCCATGGCCTTGCCTCTTGATCAAACAGAGTCTGCTAATCATTGGTGGGAGTCATTTCTGCAGAAGTTGAATAATAATGAACACCTGCCACTTGTTGTTCCTCCTGACTAAGTTGGTTATTTTTTTCTTGCTGAATGTATATATGTTGTATCAAACATTGTCAGTGTGCTTGTTTTTTGGGGACCAAAGACTTTAATTGGGGGGAGTGTGTAGCACCTGCTACAATGTCAGCTGCAGTATGTTGAAACAGACACAAGATGGCAGTGTCCTGCAACTTAGTGACAACTTAGTGACACACACTCTGGTAAAGGCTTTATGGATCCTATAGGCTGAAATGCAGGACTTTGTTAGAAAGCTTCTAATTGGGAGACCCAGAAGAGCTGGCGTGTGGGCAAAGGCATATGAATGTGGAAGCCCGGGAACAGGAACAGGAAACAAGAGGGGACAGAGCTGGAGAGCAGAATCAGAGAGAGAGAGTTGTGCTGACTGCTGAAGAACCAGAGCTAGAGAGAGGAGAAGCAAGGAGGAGTCGCTGACCGCTAGCCTTGCCACCCTGTTTAGCGAGACAGTCTGCCAGCAGGTGACCCGGAGCATGTTGAATGGACGGAAAACTGCAAGTGGGGCTGGAGAACCTGTGGGGGCCCCATCCACTGAGAGAGAGAGACAACCAGGACCGGCTGAAAGCCACAGATCGGGTGAGAGAGTCCCATACACCATTTAAGCAAGAGAACACTGACATTCTCCTCATATCTGCTACTTTTCCTGCACACAGTTGTGGACATTGCATTCAGTTAACATGTGTTGTGGCCTAGTTCCCACAGCCGATACAGTTGAACCTATTTGCAGCACAGACCAGTCATCAGAGCTGACAAGCCTCACTGCTAGTTTGGCATCTTACTCACCTAAAGCTGCCTTTTCTCAGTGCATTAAAGGAGACACCATCCAAGTCAAGTGCCACTTAAAGGGAAAGTACTTGTCTTTCTTTCTCCCTTCCCTTGCATTAATCCTTTGAGGTACAGTCACCTTCATCCCTCCATACTTGTGCACCAACTGGGCCCCAACAAGTGTGCAAAAGATTCCTCACTGCATTTCAAGGGGCATTAACTATCCTGGTCAAAGAGCTCAATCCCAGATTTAAACCTTGCCATCAGATTCTGGGGTCCCAAAGTAAGATAGCTCAATCTTTGGTAGTTTTCCTTGCTCACTGGGGAATAGCAACACCTCAGATTGGAGGTGTTAGGTTAGTTTCTGAAAGCAGGCCTGCTAACTCTGATTGAGATTCTGCTGTATGTGTAGTCTCTTTACTTAAGGTGACAATTTCTATTACACTCACCTATACTACTTTGTGCTGTTTAACCAGGCTTACATTGAAGCCTAATACAAACATTATACCAGGTTACCCTAATCTGTGTGTGAGTGTACTTTCTGGAGGTAATTTACACTGGTTAAAAGAGTACTGTGGTTTCACCAGGGGTTGGGCTTTCAGAGAGGGGTCCAGAATGACAGGGAGCCTGAAAATAACTTAGCAACTCCTAAGGGGGAAGTGTTAAAAATGTCTTGATTAACAAAGATTTTTGCCAAAATCCTAGCTAACAGGCTCAAATCTCTCCTTTGTGGACTAAACAGGGTTTACAACAATGAGAGTTGAGGGAAAATACTATTAGAACTCTGGACTTGGTATCACATACTCTGCTGCAGGCAAAACCATTACCAAGGCCTTTAACCGAATAGACTGTTCCTGGTGTTTACTCTCCAAAATATTGGCCTTCTCTCTAATATGCAAATGTGGATACGATTGCTCTATTCCACTCTATTGGCAGTAAGTAAATAGCATTCTTTCAGAAAGGTTCAGCATCAACAATGGTGCCTGTCAGGGTTATAACCTCTCTCTTACCTATTTTTATTTTTAGTGTCAAACCTTTTCTTCAAATGATCAGATTTAACCCAGATATTCAAGACTTCACTGTAGGTAACACATCACATAAAGTAGCAGTTTATGCCAACAAGTTGTGGTTTTATTTGACCCAGCCCTGGATATCCCTTCTTACACTTCTTAGTGAATTACAGATTTTTCACTACCTCTCTAATGACGAGCTTAAGGTTCACAAGTTCAGACTGAACTTGTCTGTTCAGGTGTTGGAATAAGAGATTGTAGTGGTAGAAGTTTCCACAGCACCTCTTTAAGGGGATCATTGTTTGTTCCCTCTTAGATAGTAGCTGAACTCTGCCAATCCCCCTTTTATCAGGGATCCAAAAGTGTGGCCAGCCAGTAATGGTTCTTTTCCTTCATGACCTGAATACTGCAGTCCTTTTGCAGACATTTCAGCTTGAAAATGTTAATTCATCACAAATACCACAGAAGAAGACAACAGAGTCCTTAACGATATTACTTTCCTTACCCATGTACAACTGTTAGACATTGGGAAGAGTGAAATATTCCTCTGGAAGCCTGCCTAATTCCCTTTTCCTCCTTACTGCCAGCAACCCAACCCTCCTTGTACTTCGCCCCTAACTCCTGCTGATTCTGCCTCATAATAATAAATGTAAAAAAGCAAAGGATCCTGATGATACAGCTGGAAATCTTCCTCTTCTTCCTGTTGATGTGCCTCCATTGTGGTATATCACACCACAAATGATATGCTCCAGCAGGAACACCAGAGGGTTCATGTCACTATTCCTTACTTTGTCACGGGTCATCAATTTGTTGGTGTATTTAAACCAAGACAAGAAGTCACTGATGTGGTGAAAATAATCCCATCTACCCAAAGCCTGTACTTGTCACATACTCTCAGATACTTGTTGATGATCAGCTGCTCATGGAGCAGCCACTGCAACATGGTCAATGTTGAGTTCAAGAGCACAGTTGGATTGCATATCAGTCTGTTGGCATGCAGCCTGTGTTGCCACTGGATTGCTGCCAGGGGAACACTAGCAGAGTATAACTAAGTAAAGTGGTCACACATTCTTCTAGCCTGCTGCAGGACATCCTGGAAATCAGGGTACCTAATCAGGAAAGGTTGCACCATGACGTTCAAGACATGTTCCTGGCAAGGTATGAGTGTGAGATTTCCCTGCCAAAGGGTGGAATGTAGGTTGTCCTGGTTGCTTGTCAGGCCTCATGTTACTGTGGTCCAGGCACTATCCATAGGAAAGCTCTAAGATAGAGACCTACCGCTGAGAAGGGCAGATTGAATTGCATTTACTCACCCTTTTATTTATTTATTTCTTTATTTCAGGTACTTATATAGCGCCATCAATTCATGCAGCACTTTATACACACACATATATATTGTACATTCACATTAGTCCCTAACCCTCAAGGGGCGTACAATCTAAGGGCCCTAACTCACATTCATACATGCACATACTATGGACAATTTACACAGGAGCCAATTCACCTACCAGCATGTCTTTGGAGTGTGGGAGGAAACTGGAGTACCCGGAGAAAACCCACGCAGGCACAGGGAGAACATGCAAACTCCAGGCAGGTGGTGCTGTGGTTGGGATTTGAACCAACGGCCCGAGTACTGCCAGGCGGACGTGCTAACCACTAAGCCACTGTGCTGCCCACTGTGACTGGAGGAGGTAAAAGTGACTGTGTTGCCACCTAAACCAACATGCAAGATATGGGGCATCACCACCAGCTCCAGTGAGATGACCTGTCCTACATCCTTCCCAGTTGCTACCAGCTGCCAGCAAATTGAAACAGAGCGCTGTGAAGAAGATGTAATGTCCCTGCCCATGCTTACTGGATGACCTGCATTAACAGCATTGTCCAGCAACATGGAAACATGACCTTCCACATGCTGGTGGAGGGCAGGGATGGTCTTCTAGAGAAAATAATCGTAGCTGGGTACCCACTACCATAATACAGCACAGGCAGAAAAACTCAAAGGGGGCAGACTCCATGAGCTGGAAAAGGAGCAGCTACACAGCCAGCAGTTTTGCCAAGCTGGTATTGAGACTCTAGGCATGGGAGTGTGTTGCCTCATGGCAGAGGATGCATATCACAGTGGTGCTGTTTGCAGATATATATGGTCCAGACAGAGGAGCTCCTTGGAGAAGCCATGGAAATAGCAGTTGCCTGTACCTGCATTGTCATCTAATGGAAAAGCGTGGCTACTCCTCTGCAAGCAGCCCCTGGAAATGATCCTTCCTTGCTGATGTTCTGCCTCTGATCCACTTTTCTCCTCTACAATATTTGGCATCCAGGTAAAGTCTGCCATCTCAATGCCCCACCCTCCTGAACACTGGAGCCAATTTGGCAGTAAGCTGCATCTGCAGATTCATCATTGGGAAGTGTTGCTCCCTGCCTGATGTCCCCTCCTTCTATGATCCTGGCATGCTCTTCTCTACTCCAACATCTGATAACAGGAATTCTTGTGCATCCTACTGCAGGAAATGAATGAAATACATTCACAGACTCCTCCATGTCAGTTTGTGGGGCTATGGTGGGGATAACAAAAAAAGAACATGAATAAAGAAAAAACCTGGGATGGAGGAAGAAAGAAAAGGTGGACTTTGTCCACGTTCCACTACCTTCTCCCCTTGCTCTGGCTATATAATATGGCCACTTTCAGTCAGTAAAAGCAGAGGTGGTGAGGCCTGACCAATTCTTTGTCCTGCAGAGCTTGCTCATCCCCTACTACCTCCATCTGCAGATCATCTGCTCCTTCTCTCTGACATATTTACTAAAGAGGCTCGTCTAAGTTTAACCAGTTTAGGACCGTCCTATAGCAGATATGCTGCTACAGGGTGGCCGTTATGTGCAAAATCATGTGTATATATATCTATGTGATTTTGCACTTCCTGGTTTCATGGGTGCACAAAAACCACCAGTGTGCCGATCAGCCTGTGCCAGCCAATGGATGAGCACTGGCATATGCTGCTTGGTTTGGAGAGTGGCAGGACACAGCTTCTGCTCTATGTAAACAAGGCACAGCTGTGTCCTGTCAGCAGCAATCTCATGGATTTTGTTTCCCTATGAAGCAGGGACAAAAATCCAGCACATCCCTAGTAAAAACAGCACATAGTACACAACAAACACACTGGCTAGGCACACAATCAACCCTTTGATTACTCTAGATGTTTAACCCCTTCCGAGCCAGTGTCATTATTACAGTGACAGTGTATATTTTTAGCACTGATCACTCTATTAGGGTCACTGGTTCCCACAGTGTCAGATTGTCCGCCGCAATATCACAGTCCTGCTATAAGTAGCTGATCATTACTAGTATATATATATAAAAAAAAAAATCCAGTGTATATACCATAGTTTGTAGATGCTGTAACGTTTTTGCAAACCAATATATACTTATTTGGATTTTTACAAAAAATATGTAGCAGAATGCATATTTGCCTAAATTTATGAATAAATTGGATTTATTTAAATTTTGTTTTTTTTTTTCAAAATTGGCAATCTTTTTTTGTTTATATTGTAAAACAAAAAAACAGTGGTGATCAAATACCACCAAAAGAAAGCTCCATTTGTGGGAAAAAAATTCCGTAAATTTCATTTATGTACAGCAATGCATGACCGCATAATTGTCAGCTAAAGTAATGCAGCACCATATTGCAAAAAATGCCCTGGTCAGGAAGGGGGGGGGGGGAATCCTCTGGAGGGCAAGTGGTTAATGTCTGCTGCAGCAATAGAGGGATTGAGAATGTGCTGCTTTGTTGCACTAAACGTTATTTGGTGATGTGCTGCAAAGGGCAGCTTTTCCTGTGTCAGTAACAAGTTTATTCTGACCCCAAGAAAATAAATAAATAAGAACTGATTAATCAAAATACCTGTTAGGTAAAAAAAAATTCTATATAAATGTGAACTAAACAAAAAATGAAAGAAAATCAATAAAACACCCAAAAATTGCAAAGGGGACCTCAAAAGCTGAACAGCAACATACAAAAAAGGACTGATATGTCTATTCCCTGTGGGAAACAAAAGGGGGTTACACAATAGGATGTAGTCCATCACAATGCAATTCACAGTAAAATAGAACAATACAACAGAGCACAGAATATCATCAGTCTCTCTTAGAAATCACACAATCTCACACTATCAACTGTCCCTATTTACTCCTGACAAATGCTGCCTGGAACACAGAGTTTTGGAGTGGCTCATAACAAAACCCCCATTGCTTGCCTTATAAGCCTCCTGACTTAAGTTCACAGGCAAGGAAGTGCATTATTGGCAGTTGGTTTCTATATGGCAAACAGCCTCATTAGTTCACCATGTCTGCAAATGAGTTGGGTTCACCACAAACACATGGTCAACCTGAACCTAAAGCTTATCCCTACAGAAGGCAGGAAGGAACTTTTTGCACCAGGAGAAAAAGAAATGTACCTTTTGCATAGACAAAGGGTTTGTTACAGTAAGAGCCTTGAACATGTGGAGGAGATCTCAGCTTGAGCTGGTTCAAGGCAATGAAGTTCATTGTTGCAAAAAAGATTTGCAGGTGTCTCTAAATGTACCAGATATTTTCCTGTGTAGGTCAGGCTTACATACTCATAACGAATATCCTGCCAAGAGTGTTGTTTTACTTGCAAATGGTACCAATTGGCCTTGTGCGGTCCTTTTTCTTGTGCCTCAATAGCCTCTTTATCCAATTTGTGTGAAGTAAGAAAAGAGCACTTAGAGCCCTTTCCATTTTGAAAAAAGTCTAAGCACCCGGGAGGCATGGGTATCCTGGATATTTTACGCTACTATGAAACTATTGCTCTTCAACGCATCCTAGACGGGCAGTCATGTTAAAAGGAAGTTGTGTGTGCCCCTAGAGAAATTCTTAGCTAGACCAAAGTTGTCTCATGCCTCATGGTTGGATCATGTCCATCGAGGTCTGCCTGTCTCGCGTCTCCCAACACAGCCCATGCCCTACATCTATGAGGCCACTTGAATGCTCAAGGCACCTTGTTGCCTCCACTTTGAGGCTTTCCCTGGTTTCTCCCCGTAGCTGTGGAAGGGGAGATCATATGTGGCAGTTTCTGCCAAGATGAAGGCCTCCTGTCCCTGGATGTCCTGAGAGAGCAATACGAGAGATTCCCTATTGATTCATGGCGCTATAGATAATTGCACCACTATATAGGTAGTTTAACTCTTAAGCTTCGCTTCCCATCCACCCTTACACCTTTTCAACAATTTCAGTATGTGCTACTCACGTTTCAGTACCCCACTCCATTTTGGTACTCTACAAAATACTTCAGATGGCCTCTCCCTCTAGAACGCCACTATTCATCTGAAAATGGGAGATAGATCTGCAACATGTCTTTTCTGAACCCCAATGTGAGCATTTATATTGATTGACTCACTCCAGCTCGGTGGACACCAAAATGCAGGAAAATAGCTATAAATTGCTTATGTGCTGGTATACTATGCCCGCCAGGCTGGCAGTGACTTATCTTTCCCACCCTAGATCCTGTTGAAGATGATATGGCCAGCAAGGTATGTTCCTGCATATTTGGTGGGAGTGCTCTAAATGTCGCCTATTCTGGCAGGATGTTAGGGCTCAAATTAATCTTATTGAGGATGTTGATATTCCTGCTTTACTAATTCATTGCTTGTTATTGTTCATCTTCCCTCCATTCCAATCAGCCACTATAAAAAGAGTGTCCTACCACACCTTCTAAATGCAGCTCAGCATCTGATTCCTGTATATTGGAAAATGCCTCAGGTTCCTGGCAGAGGGGACTGGGTAAAGCTGGCATCTCATATTATGGAAGCTGAAGAGTGGATGGTGCAATGCCATGACAGATATGATAAGTTTTATTCCATTTGGGCCTCAGTTCTGGGCTCCCTAAGACATGACTGTAGGCACCATCTGACTCCTGTGTGTGTAGTTTAGGCAGGTCCATTTGATTCATCACTACTGCCCAACTTAAGGTTGCATCGGAAACCGTACCATTTTTTTCTTTTCATTTTCCTTGAATTGGATCTGGCGCATTATATACTCTTTTTTGTCTTGGTCATCTTTATTTCTTTTTTTGTAATCATGTCTCAATAGTGTGCATCTCTGACTACCTTCTGCTCTGTACTGCGCCCATGGGGCACTGACTTTATATGATTGCTCGTGTATATATTATTCTGAAAGACAAAATTTATATTTGTAAGACAACATCTTTCTAAAATAAAGATTACATAAAAAAAAAGTACCAAATATGAAGAGTTTCTAATAGGTTTAAGAAGTATCTAGAGATGAGCGAATCGAACATGACGAAGTGGAATTCGTTCCGAAGATTTGGAAAAATTTGATTCGCGACGAATCCGAAGATTAGCAAACTTCGGATGCACGAATCGAATTTTCCCAAAAATGGCGGCGACGTGTGTGGCGACGGAGAAAATGGACAGAGAAGATGGGGCTGGGATCTCTGGGAAGGCGCGCAGACAAGGCGCGCTGACCCATAATGCCATAATGCATTCATGACATGTGATCGCATTAGCCAATCAGCAGCCAGCCAGCACTGTGTAATGGTGGAGCTATAAATCGCGGCCATCTTAGAATTCTCCATTAGCCTCCGGTCATTCAAGAGAGACAGACCTGTGTGTATGAAGGGACAGAGTTAGGGCCACAGAGACTTTAGAACCACAGAATCGTTACTCAGGGACACAGAATCGGTACTCAGGGACACAGAATCGTTACTCAGGGACACAGAATCGTTACTCAGGGACACAGAATTGTTACTCAGGGACACAGAATTGTTACTCAGGGACACAGAATCGTTACTCAGGGACACAGAATCGTTACTTAGGGCCACAGCTATCAAAGAATTGAAAATTTAAAGTGACATACACCCTTTTTTTTTTTGGTGGCTGTCGTGCACAGTTGGTGCTGCAGTTTGCCGATTGTGCAAAATAAACTGACTACACGCCGGCTGGCGGTAATATTTTTTGGGTGATTAGTGCATTCCAGTGACATAAACGTACAGTTTCCAGCCAACGGCAAGCTGCAATTGTCCGATTGTGCTAAATAAACTGACTTTCTGCTTCACAACCACTATTGTACGTTCAAAGAGTTAGATCCATTTACACGCCGGGTGGCGGTAATATTTTTTGGGTGATTAGTGCATTCCAGTGACATAAACGTACAGTTTCCAGCCAACGGCAAGCTGCAATTGTCCGATTGTGCTAAATAAACTGACTTTCTGCTTCACAACCACTATTGTACGTTCAAAGAGTTAGATCCATTTACACGCCGGGTGGCGGTAATATTTTTTGGGTGATTAGTGCATTCCAGTGACAGAAACGTACAGTTTCCAGCCAACGGCAAGCTGCAATTGACCGATTGTGCAAAATAAACTGACTTTCTGCTTCACAACCACTATTGTACGTTCAAAGAGTTAGATCCATTTACACGCCGGGTGGCGGTAATATTTTTTGGGTGATTAGTGCATTCCAGTGACATAAACGTACAGTTTCCAGCCAACGGCAAGCTGCAATTGTCCGATTGTGCTAAATAAACTGACTTTCTGCTTCACAACCACTATTGTACGTTCAAAGAGTTAGATCCATTTACACGCCGGCTGGCGGTAATATTTTTTGGGTGATTAGTGCATTCCAGTGACATAAACGTACAGTTTCCAGCCAACGGCAAGCTGCAATTGACCGATTGTGCTAAATAAACTGACTTTCTGCTTCACAACCACTATTGTACGTTCAAAGAGTTAGATCCATTTACACGCCGGGTGGCGGTAATATTTTTTGGGTGATTAGTGCATTCCAGTGACATAAACGTACAGTTTCCAGCCAACGGCAAGCTGCAATTGACCGATTGTGCTAAATAAACTGACTTTCTGCTTCACAACCACTATTGTACGTTCAAAGAGTTAAATCCATTTACACGCCGGGTGGCGGTAATATTTTTTGGGTGATTAGTGCATTCCAGTGACATAAACGTACAGTTTCCAACCAATGGCAAGCTGCAATTGACCGATTGTGCTAAATAAACTGACTTTCTGCTTCACAACCACTATTGTACGTTCAAAGAGTTAAATCCGGTTTTATTTTTGGGGTGCTTATTGAATTAAAGAGTATGTCAGACAACACGCAGAGGAGTGGCAGAGGAGGCAATGTTTCAGGAGCGAGCAGACGTGGCAGCAGAGGAAGGGGTCGAGGCAGCACTAGTCACAGCCAGAAGCCAGTGCTCCCGGTGTCATCCAGCGGTCGTGTCTCCACCGACAACCCTGCCGTCATCGATTGATTGGCTCGGTCGTCTTCCTCTTCCCAGGTCACCTCTGACACCTACAGCCAACGGTCGGTGGGTACGTCAGACACAACCGTTAGTTGGCATGGCCCGGGAGCAAGCCCACTGAAATCACGTGTCCTCGACCTGCCCCTGTCCTTTGGTGTTCCCTCACCAAGCGAAGTATCGCATGCTGTGGGCTCAGCCCCACTGTACAGTGAGGAAGAGCTAACAGAGGGCGGTCAGGAACGGGGGGAGACATCCGCCTCTTCAGCAGCCAGGCGAAGAAGTACTGGCGAGGAGAGTGGCTCGGTAGCCGGTCTAGAGACAGGTCTGTCTCCTGACCCACACGCAGCCGAGGGGGCTAGTAGTGACGCGGAGACCCTAATTGATGATGATGAGGCCTATCGCACTTGGCAGCCTCGTCGTCATCAGGCTATTGCTTCCGCATCATCAGGAGAAGAGGGTGCCAGCTTGCCAGCGAGAAAAACAGTCGGTGGGTTGCCCAGGAGGCAGCAGGGTCGCAGCAGTGTCAGTGGAGCCAAACGGCCACGGAGTAGAGCACCAGCTCCACTGCAGCCTACCACCACGGCCAGTAGTGGTGCCGGTGTGCACGGAGGAAGTAGCAGTCAGCCAGTGAGGAGTAGCGGGGGCAAAGTTTCCTACTCGGCGGTGTGGCAATTTTTTGTCAATCCGCCCGAGGAAGTAAACGTAGCCGTATGTCGACTATGTGGCCAGAAAGTCAAGCGTGGCCAGGGGGCCAATGTTGGGACTACAGCGTTGCGTCAGCATATGCAGCGTCGCCATTCGGTGGCCTGGGAAAACCGTGATAAAGATACGGCAGTTCTGCCTGCCCCAGCCCCCGCTCCATCACCCGCTCCGTTACTTGCTCCGTCACCCGACATCAATCGCCCTCTATCAGCCAGTCAAGGCTCCAACACCTCTGCTGAGGGGAGTTGTCGCTCGTTGGCATCTTCCGCTCGTTCAGATGCTCCTTCTCCTGCTACTCCTCTTCACGGATTCCGTCAGCAGTCTTTTTTGGAATCCGTTTCCAAGAGACAACAGTTTGCGAGCACGCACCCGACGGTGCAAAAGCTGAACGTCCTCCTGTCCAAGTTGCTGGTGCTGCAGTCCCTCCCTTTCCAAGTGGTGGACTCAGCACCTTTCCGAGAAATGATGGCTTGTGCCGAGCCGCGGTGGAGAGTGCCAAGCCGGCATTTCTTCGCCAAAAAGGCAGTGCCAGCCCTGCATTCACATGTAGAAGAGATGGTGAGCCAGTCTTTGAGCATGTCGGTCTCTGCCAAAGTGCACGGCAGCGCCGACGTGTGGAGCTGTAACTACGGTCAGGGACAGTACATGTCATTTGCGGCCCACTGGGTGAACGTGGTGCCGGCACAGCCGCACCAGCAACTTGGACAGGTCACGCCGCTTTTGCCTCCACGTTTGCACGTCCTTGGTCCAGCAAAGATGTCCGCCTCTACCACCTCTTCTTACGCCGTGTCCTCAGCCGCCACCCCCGTGCCAAGTCCCATTACCCGACCGGCATATCACATGTGCAGGGCGCAACGGTGTCACGCTGTGCTGCACCTGGTATGCCTTGGCGAACGTAGTCACACAGGGGAGGAACTTCTGAGTGTAATGAACAGAGAAATCGACAGATGGCTGTCTCCGTGCAAACTGAAAATCGGAACCATGTTGACCGACAACGGAAAGAACATGGTGTCTGCTCTGCGTCAAGGAAGGTTGTGCCATGCGCCATGCATGGCTCACGTGTTCAATCTGGTTGTCAAGCGGTTCCTAAAATCCACCATCCCACTGCAAGACATCCTTAAAATGTCACGTAAACTTTGCATGCATTTCAGCCATTCCTACACCGCAAAGCACACCCTCCTTGAGCTGCAGCGGCAGAACGGAATTCCACAGCATCGCCTGATCTGCGACGTTGCAACAAGGTGGAATTCAACCCTACATATGTTAGACCGCCTTTACGAGCAGCGAAAGGCCATCACCGATTTCCTGATGTTACAAGCGGATAAAGGTACTCCCCTGTGTAACTTAGATGTCAGCCATTGGCAGCTCATGCGTGACACCTGCCGCTTGCTCAGGCCCTTTGAGGAGGCCACGCTATTCGTGAGTCGGCAGGACTATGGGATGAACGACGTCATTCCTCTGTTGCACGTCCTGGAACAAATGCTGTTAACAATGGCTGGTCAGGGTGCAGTAGACGTGGCGCACAGATCTCAACACCACATGACCCCTGTGGGGGCAGGACAGGAAGAAGAGGAGGAGGTAGAGGAGGACATTGGTGCTCAGGAATTATTGAGTGAAATGGGTGGTTTTTCCACTCAGCGGACAGGAGTGGAGGAGCAGGAGCATCTGGCAGAGGAGGAGGAGGAGACAGAGGACCCAGACGCACCGTGGCAGTATGCTGTGGAGATGGAGGCAGGGAGTCCCTCGCATTCCTTGGCACAAATGGCCCATAGCATGCTCGGTTGCTTGCGTAGCGACAGCCGAATAATAACCATCAGACAGAGGGATGACTTTTGGCTGTCCACCTTGTTGGACCCTCGCTACCGTTCAAAAATGGTGGCCTTTTTCACACCTGCTGAGAGGGAGGCCAAAATAACGTACTATAAAAACCACCTATGTAGTCAGTTGGTCTCTGCCTTTCTGCGCCAACGTCCATCCTCAGACACTCTGCCATGGGCCCCTGTTCCGCCTCCTCATGCTGCTGCCAGGCCCGTAATCTGCCATGTGCCCCCGTACCGACTCCTCATGCTGCTGCCAGGCCCGTAATCTGCCATGGGCCCCTGTACCGCCTCCTCATGCTGCTGCCAGGTCCAGAGTGTGTCATGGGTCCCTGTACGGCCTCCCATTGCTGCTGTCTCCATCGCCACACTCTGCCATGTGCCACTTTCAGGTCTCCTCACACTGCTGGTGGGTTCCATTTTGTCATAGGGTGCTGTATGGCCTCCCATTGCTGCTGCCTCCACCGCCACACTGTGGCTCCATACTCTGGTTTTGGCCCCGTGACTGCCCAAATGAGTGAAGTGTGCGGTGATTCTAAGATCGACGGCACTCATCTGCATGTCATACTGACTGACAGTATTATTTCTCTTCCCCAGCAGACTCCAAGGGCATTTAAATTAAAGGTACAGTGTTCTGCACTAATATAAAGGCTCTCTGAAGCCTAGAAACACCCTTTTTATAAGTTAAATTCGCAGCGAATATATTCGGATCGAAGCGAATTTTTTTGGCGAATTCGGCGAATCAGCCGAACCAAATTTTTGAATAATTCGCTCATCTCTAGAAGTAACAATAAGGATGCCTTCCTCTGGATCATCTGCTGGTTTAGGTTCCTTGGGGAGCAGAGCAAGCATCATGTCCATATAAAGTATCCACCAGAGGTGACTGCCAAAGGTGAAGTTTGGCACAGCAGTGGTCATCTGGTCTTAAAGGGTTACAGTGGGGCAAAAAAGTATTTAGTCCGCCACCAATTGTACAAGTTCTCCCACTTACAAAGATGAGAGAGGCCTGTAATTGGCATCATAGGGAGACCTCAACTATGAGAGACAAAATGAGAAAACAAATCCAGACAATCACATTGGCTGATTTGGAAAGAATTTATTTGCAAATTATGGTGGAAAATAAGTATTTGGTCACCTACAAACAAACAAGATTTCTGGCTCTCACAGACCTGTACCTTCTTCTTTAAGAGGCTCCTCTGTCCTGCACTCATTACCTGTATCAATGGCACCTGTTTGAACTTGTTATCAGTATAAAAGACACCTGCCCACAACCTCAAACAGTCACACTCCAAACTCCACTATGGTGAAGACCAAAGAGCTGTCGAAGGACACCAGAAACAAAATTGTAGACCTGCACCAGGCTGGGAAGACTGAATCTGCAATAGGCAAGCAGCTTGGTGTGAACAAATCAACGGTGGGAACAAAAAATTGGAAAATGGAAGACATACAAGACCGCTGATAATCGCCCTCGATCTGGGGCTCCACACAAGATCTCACTCCGTGGGGTCAAAATGATCACAAGAACGGTGAGCAATAATCTCAGGACCACACAGGGGGACCTAGTGAATGACCTGCAGAGAGCTGGGACCAACGTAACAAAGGCTACCATCAGTAACACACTATGCCGCCAGGGACTCAGATCCTGCAGTGCCAGACGTGTCCCCCTGCTTAAGCCAGTACATGTCTGGGCCCGTCTGAAGTTTGCTAGAGAGCATTTGGATGATCCAGAAGAGGATTGGGAGAATGTCATATGGTCAGATGAAACCAAAATAGAACTGTTTGGTAGAAACACATCTCGTCGTGTTTGGAGGAGAGAGAATGCTGAGTTGCATCCAAAGAACACCATACCTACTGTGAAGCATGGGGGTGGCAACATCATGCTTTGGGGCTGTTTCTCCGCAAAGGGACCAGGACGACTGATCCATGTACAGGACAGAATGAATGGGGCCATGTATCGTGAGATTTTGAGTGCAAACCTCCTTCCATCTGAAAGCGCATTGAAGATGAAACGTGGCTGGGTCTTCCAACATGACAATGATCCCAAACATACCGCCCGGGCAACGAAGGAGTGGCTTCAAAAGCAGCATTTCAAGGTCCTGGAGTGGCCTAGCCAGTCTCCAGATCTCAACCCCATAGAAAACCTTTGGAGGGAGTTGAAAGTCCGTGTTGCCCAGCTACAGCTCCAAAACATCACTGCTCTAGAGGAGATCTGCATGGAGGATGGGCCAACATACCAGCAACAGTGTGTGCCAACCTTGTGAAGACTTACAGGATACGTTTGACCTCTGTCATTGCCAACAAAGGATATACAGTACTTCACTTTTTCCAAAAAATGCCTATGCAGGTAAGAGAGAATTGCAGATAAAAGCAAACTGCAAACCTCCCAACGTTTTGAGGTGGGAACGAGGTACACCTATTAGCAAATGTATGTAGGCATACGACACACCCCCTGCCATGCCCCCTGAAAGGAGAATTATACAGAAAAATTTGTTAAACCCACAAGTGCTTTTTTTACAACTACTATTCCTTTATACTGGCCTTTGAAGTTTACAAATGCAATTTAAATTTGGATGAAAGGTTTAGCACTGAGAAACACTTTTTGATAGATAAATAGTGCATTCTATATACAACTATACAGATCAGACCAAAATGAGGGACAAATTAGGAGGAAGGAGGAACAGAGGGACTTTGTTCCAAATGAGCGACAGTCCTTTGGAATCAGGGACAATTGGGAGGTGTGAAACTGTGCAGCTCTCAGTAAATAATGTCCTTCTTATAGTTGTAGACCATTTATGTACCTCACGAAGCCTGGCTGAAAAACTCCCACAGATGACATCATCCCATCCTGCCTTGTTTCTGGGATGTTGGCTGGACACTCCCAACTGATACAGATCCCCGTGTATGCACTCCCACTCCCCTGTAACAGCAGCTCTGAGCTTGGCAATGCTGCAATAGAAGATAATGGACCACACAAATGCCTAGGGATTTGACAGCTCGCTCCTGTTATGGCGGAGGTGAGCAGAACAGCTGGGAGTATCTTAGCAATTTCCTAGCAGCAAAGCATGATGGGATGATGTCATGTGTAGGAGTTTTTCCGTTAGGCTTCATGAGGTACATATTACTCAAAAATAAGTTAATTTTTGTCATGAAATCAATATACACAAATATAAAAAAACACATTATATTCAACAAAGTCTAATAAAGTTTTTTTGTGCAATGTTTGAATCTATTTTGAATAATCACAACCACCTGTAAATCCCAGAAGGAAGTAGTGTTCTAAGGATATCCATGCCACCAGTATTCACACACTTCTTACCAGATTGATAGGATTCCAAACAAATGAGATAATAAGAGCTCAGCTGACGTACAGCCATACACCATGAGATGCACCTCCAATCATTGAGATCGCATATAACTCTATGACTCCACAGTAATGCTTCCTGTACGGCTCCTCATAGGCATCCAGTTTAGGGTTCAAAGGAGAGGAAGAACAAAATCTCATAGTGCGACCAGTAAAAAAAAAGAAACAACGTATATTATGTTCTTGCACGCATGATGAAAAGGATGGGTAAAATCACAGAAACAGTATAAATCAAAGATGGCGCTGCTGGAACTTCCACGGGTGCGTGTGATGACATCACAGGCAGTAAGCTCCACTCACAGCTACAGGTGGTTGTGATTATTTATAATAGATTCAAACTTTATTATTCACTTTGTCAGACTTTATTGAATATATTTGTTCTCTTTGATGTTGTTTACATGTATACTGATTTCATGACACAAAATAATGTTTTTAAGTGATAAAAATATTACTCATCCCAACTATTTTTAAGTAATATTTTTCCTATCTTGTTTTCTGATTTTTTTGTGTGCAGCTATTAGATGTTCACTTTATGCACTAAGTGCAGGAATATTCTTCTGTTTATATTCATGAGGTACATAAATGTCCCACACCTAAAGGGCATTATCCAACTTTACTCAAAGCTGCACAGTTGTTTTTTTATCTATAGGCACCCCTTACCTACATAGGATGTTTTTAGGTAAAGGTGAACTAACCCTTTAACAAAGGCCCATCCTAACAACATGAGTCCTGGTATGAAATGAGGACTATTTGCCATTGAAATGCCCCCTCCTTCCCTTCTTCCTATGGAGGGCTGATAAGTTACTGCTCTCTCACATGTGTAGTTCTCTGTCCTCCATTACCAAATCTATAGAAAGTCAATGTGATTATATTTCCCCTACAGGATCCTGGGAGATGATCCAATTCCCAACCTCTGATGAATGACTTATTTAATCTACTCAGTAATGGATATTTTATGAAGTAATTATTATTATTATTATTATACATTATTTATATAGCACTAAAAGGTATGCTCAGCACTGTACATTTTAGTGGGGACAGTACATGAGACAATACAGTAACAAAACAAAACACGAGGGGTTCGAGGGCCCTGCTCTTTGGAGCTTACAATCTAGGAGATTAGGTTCAGTACCTTAACAACTCACTAGTTTAGGACTATGGACAGGTAAGTAGGACACAGTTCCCCCCTCCCTCCCCCCAATGTTCTGACTTTCTCCTGTAAGAGTCTCCTACCTATCAGAGCAGCCCAGTATCTGGTATTTAAGAAGCTCCCACTCTTCAAGGACTGGAGGATATAAATATGATATCAGCATGGTCTGGTCCATCAGATGGTGGACTGTATGGTAGCGCAGTGTTTCTCAACCTTTTTCAGTCAAGGCACCCTTTAAAATTATGGACAGTCCCGAGGCACCCTTTAAAATTATGGACAGTCCCGAGGCACCCTTTAAAATTATGGACAGTCCCGAGGCACCCTTTAAAACTATGGACAGTCTTGAGGCACCCTTTAAAATTATGGACAGTCTTGAGGTACCCCATTCTAAAATGTGATACCTCAAGACTGTCCATAATTGTAAAAGGGAACCCCATTCTAAAATGTGAAAAACTACTCTAATAGTTTTATATAACGCAGCAACATCCACACATGTAGGACACCCAACATTAGAGGTGATTTATTCTTCCAAAGCAAATACACTTTTGCACCCTGGTACTGACTAGTATTCCATGGGTTATCCTCTCCCTCAGTTTTTCTCTATCACTTAGCTAATGTGACCCCAGCACTGATGGAGAGGGGTGAGGGAGGGTCAAAATAGGATGCTGTGCAGGCAGCTGACATCCTCCTTATCAACTGATGTCATTGGTTGTCAGGATGCTGGCAGATAGAAGGTGCACAATGCAAACCTGTGGCTTTGTGTAACTAAAAGGCTCCACCCACTGACTTGAATACAATTTTTCTGCAATTTTTAGACATTTTGCCAAGGCACCCCTGAAGACACCTCAAGGCACCCTGGTTGAGAAAGGCTGCCCTATAGTGATGGGCAGCATAGATATAGATATACAGGGGGGACAATATGTTTGTCTCTTCTATTATTTATAGGGAAAAGAAGAGCCCAGCAGTATAAATCCCCAGAGTGTAAAAAGTGGATTGTGGAGAATTACCGGTGGAGCCCATTGTCCATGTGTCTTGTATCTCTTTTTATACGATTCAACATTATAAATAATACAATGATCATCACCAACACTTTCCATTATTATCTATAAAGTATAGAATGTGTGTTACCCCCGACCAGGAAAATCATCCAAAATCTGCTCCACAATGCAGCCCAGTCGTCGTAAATGCTCCACACAAAGATCTACTTTAAAATCGGGTAGAGTGGCACACAGTCTTGTCTCCAATCTGGTCAGAGTCCGATTTGTAGAAACAACCGAGTAGAGACTCTGACAGCACAATAATGTTCCAGAACAATGAACAATTCTGGGGAGAGAAAACAAAATATTAGCATCATTTTCCTTTTCTAGCAGAAGTGTGACCAACCCCTGACCAAGAAAAGCTGCTCCATTAGCTGACCAACAGAAGTCTGTGGTGGACATGGAACAAGGTTGCTTATCACTGACCATTGCCTATTAGACAGAGTTTTACAAGGCTTTTAAGTGACCTTAGACATTAATTTATATGAGGATCAGTATAATAATAAAAGCTAAATTTCTTTGGTTCTGCATTCCCTTATGATAAGAGTGTAGTGCCAAGGAAATCCATATATCTAGAATCAAACAAAATTATAGTGGTGGGTTTGAATATGTACTGTTGCCATTGCAGTTTGAATTGCATTGTAGTTAGCCAATGCAAAAATCAACATTCAGGGACTTTTTAGGTGTCAAGCACATTCTCAACAAACTCAAAGCAATATTTTCATAAAAATCTCTTTTTTATATAACATATAAAACTTGGTGTCTTAAATACATACTCCCATATACAGTGCAGAGGTATAACGTACATTAACCTTACAGATATTATCCATATATAGTATGCTACCCTTTCCTCAGCTATTATATTAGTGAGAGTATCATACGCTCATCCAAGATGTAACAGTTGTCACCAGTGAATAGTGGTAGATCTTTGACACATTTTACAGATACTAAAGGATCTGCTTCATCCAAAATAATATGGAGAACATATCTGGAAATAGACATATGAGTAGATATCACATACAGTATGAGTACAATATTATCACAAATGAGCAAATATTTTCATATAGAGTACATACATTATATTGTCAAAAGTATTGGGCCGGCCCTCCAAATCATGTGATTCAGGTGTTCCAATCCCCTCCATGGACACAGGTGTATACAATCAAGCCCCTAGGCATGCAGACGGCTTCTACAAACATTTGTGAAAGAATGGGTCGCTCTCAGGAGCTCAGTGAATTAAAGCGTGGTCCTGTGATAGGTTGTCACATGTGCAATAAGTCCATCTGTGACATTTCCTGGCTACTAAATATTGCAAGCTCAACTGTTAGTGGGATTGTAACAAATAGTGATCGGCCGAACACCTCCTCCTTTTCAGATCTCGGTCGAATATTTGAACCTATCGAAAATTCAACTGTGAACTTCGAACAGGGACAATTTACTGAGCGGTATCTTACCACATCTGAGTATGTGGTATGTACAGGACACCGGGAATTTGTACTGGATGTCAGATACATTTCCCCGATATTTGGGGTTTGACCTCCAAAAAGCCATTTGTAAGCAGAAGTAACATTTAAAGTGCCATGTTTGCATGTCCTGGGTCAGGGCTGCACAAGCTTTGAAAATCACAGAAGGTGACATGGAAGAGATTATAAAAGCCCTGGCCAATCATCGCCATGAGGATACAATGGCCCAGCAACAAGAAACTACTCGCTTGCTGGTCGCTCAGTTCACACTCCAGCAAGAAATCACTTAAGCACATGTGACTGCTTTAGAGAAAGCAGTGCTGCATCTCGTACAGGGTCAGGAACAAACAGTTGTTGCCCCTAGCAACCAGGTCACCATGAGGGCCAGCCACTACCTGCAAAATTTGATGCCAAGTGATGATGTGGAGGCATTTATGGCTTCTTTTGAAAGAACAGCAGAAAGAGAGGGATGGCCCCAAGACCAGCAGGCTAATATTGTTGCTCCTTTCCTCATGGGGGATCCCCAAAAGGCCTATTTTGATTTGTCATTTGCTTATGCCAAGGACTACAAATAGCTGAAGGCAGAAATCTTGGCCTGCCTTAGAGTGAGAACTGCTATGCGAGCCCAAAGGGTATACCGCTGGAGGGACCACCCGGGCTGTCCACCAAGGGCTCAGATACATGACTTGAGTCAGCTGGTCAAGAAATGGCTGCAGCCCAAGATGTTGACTGGTCCCCAGATGGTGGATTGGGTCATGTTAGACCGGTACCTGAGGTTGCTGCCAAATGACCTTCAGCGCTGGGTGAGTCATGGGGACCCCAAGACAGCATATGAACTAGTGGAAATGGAGATATACTGTGTGGTAGAGGATATATTGGGACCTGCTAAATCTTGAGGACCCTTACCAGTGAGGAGAGCCAAGCCACCCATAAACCAGGGAGTCAGCACTCAGGAGAGCCAAGGAGCGACCAGCCCAAGTCCCAGAGCTCTGCTCTGGCCTGAAGGAATGAGGGCATGCTCTGCTGGTGGTGTCACTCCCGGGGTCATCTCCAGGCCCACTGTCCCTTGCAGGAGGAGCCCATGGAGTGTAGTGCTCTACGGAGGATGTCTTTTTATGCCCAGAAGGTCTGTGCTGCCCACCTGGACCTGACTGCATGGCGGTTTGAATGTGACCTTTGGGTGAACCAGCTTCACGCCAGAGCGCTGTTGGACTCCAAAAGTATGGTAACACTTGTGGGTACCAGGGTAGCTAGAGAGGTGGGTCCAGCAGCGAGAACTCTGAGAGTGGTATGCATACACCAAGGAATACCCACTGTTGTGCCTGTGGCACAATTATCCAGGAGGTTGGGGTAGTACCTGACCTCTTCCATGATATTATTATAGGAAAAGACTACCATTTATTTGTTGAACTTTGGGACTATGTGAGCCATGGACTACTGGGACAGTCAGACTTCTTTGTTCACTTTAAGGAACTGGACACCAAGACTATAGAGGACACTGATAGAGTTGCATCTGGGGCAGATGGTCCACCAGCTAAGGAGGCCCCTGAGGGGCAGGTCGTGGCTGGGGAAAACATAGGAAGCCTCTCCTCTGCAGGTTATATCCAAGAAAGATGAGGAAGAGAGCTCCTCTAGTCTTGCCCATCCTGATTTCGAGGTGTCATGGGTGCAATTTATGCTGCCCAAAAGAGGGATCCCACATTGAAAAATGCCTGGGAACAGGTTCTTATAGTTAATGGAGTGTCACAAGTACCTGAAGCTGAAAAAAGCTTCAGCAGTTCATGTCCCATCTGCCAGCTGACTGCGCCAGTGCCCTACTTGAGAAACCTGTTGGTGCCATTGCCCATGATTGAGGTGAGGTACCATTTGAGTGTATTGCAATGGATTTAGTGGGCCCTTTTGTGAAATCATCTCAGGGCCACCAATACATCCTTGTGGTACTCGATTATGCCACCAGGCACCCAGAGACCATTCCTCTAAGGCAGACTACTTCAAAAGAAAGGGAATCGTTTAATATGTTCTCAAGGACAGGATTCCTGAAGGGCACCCCATTTATGTACGGGTAATGGCAGATCTGTGCAAGTTGTACCAAATCAAACAGCTGCACACATCTGTCTATCATCCACAGGCAGATGGGCTGGTAGAGCGGTTCAATAAAACTCTCAAGTCAATGCTTAAAAGGGTTGTGCAACAAGATGGTAAATACTGGGATTATCTACTCCCAGCATTGATGCTTGCTATTAGAGAAGTGCCCCAGGCATCCACAGGATTTTCCCTGATTGAATTGGTGTACGGGCGAACACCACAGGAACTTCTTAAAATAGTGAAGAAAACGTGGGAAAGCAAGTCCTCTCCTCAAAAGACAGTTGTAGAATATATAATTCAAATGAGAGAGAGGATCACCAAGGTGATGCCTCTCGTCAAGGAGAACATGCAAAATTTGCAGGAGGCACAAAGAAAGGTGTACAACCGGTCTGCCAAACCTAGACAGTTCTAGGTTGGGGATCGGGTGGCTGTGCTACCTGCAGTAGAAAGTAAGTTCCTTGCCAGGTGGAAGGGGCCCTTTGATGTGGTAGAAAAGGTTGGGGAGATTAACTAAGATACACCAACCTAGGAAGAGGAAGCCCTATAAGATATACCATATAAATCTTCTAAATCCTTGGAAGGACCGTGAGCAAGGAGTTTCCCTGGCTGAAGTTTGTTCTAAGTCCCCGTTAGGGGAGAACTCAGTCCTAGTTTCCAACTGCCTATCAAAGCCACAAACACAGCAGGTAAAGGAGTTCTTACAGAGGAATAGAGAGAAGTTCTCAAGACTGCTAGGTCTCACCTGGGTTATTGAACATGATATTGTCATGGAACCTAATGTGAAAGTTCGAGTGAAACCCCATGTGACATAAATGTACAGATTTGAGTAGCTGAAATGTGACCTGTAGCAATATGTAATTTGCAATTTCTGTAACTTTTTATACCTTGTACATATTTTATGTACCGCCCACTTTCGGGATATTAAATCTTAAAATTAATAAGTGACTTCTGTGTACTTAAGCGGGCTCATATCTTCGGAGAGATTAGATTATATTGTATTCTAGTGTCTTTATTTGCTCGGTCAAGCTCATTGTCAATCTGTATGCAATTGCACTGCATGTTGGCAGATTGCATGCAGATTGTAAAGGTAACTGTCATGTTTCCCATGACTGTCATGTTGACTGTCATATACCTTTAAATGTTTTCAATGTTTTGTCTCTGCTCCTCCCTTTCCTTTAGATTAGCTAATGTTGCATAGATAGCCCTTCCCAGAGATGCATTGCAACAGCCTCATGGCAAGAAGCAGAAACAGCATGTTCTTTTGACCTATCAAATGTTTATTGTTGTAAGATTCTCTCAGTTTATGGAAAAAACTTCACAAGATCTGCAAAATATCATTCTGATTGAGTCAATGACTGTGGACCCCAACTGAGGTTGAAGTTATCGCTATCTCATCACAACTGTAAGTTACAGAGATCACACTATCAATGCTTAGATTGGACACACAGAACAGTTGAAAGAACAGTGGAATGCTTTATAAGAATCCTTGCTAACTAGTATACACAGTGAGATGTTACATGGATACTGGATATAACTGCTATAGAGAGTGCAGCCACCTCTACACAAGTCTGTACATGCCTCCAAGTATATCTCAGCATAACACTCATCAGTGTCAGGACAAATTATTGATGTGAATGTTTTGCAACTGCAAGTTTATGCTCTGCATGTGTACACAGTACAACACAACTCTTGTCTGTGAACATATAAGAAAGAAAAAGAAAATATTCCTGCAATTATTGCATTAAAACCTGAACTCAGCCACAGAAGAAGTTATACATTTCTCTGTAAACGTTCTATCAACCCTTCTCCTTGCTAACATGATGTTTCAGGAAAGTGATATACAGTCTGGGGAAACTAATACACAAGCACAATCAGAGCTTTATCCAGAGCAGGACTTAGATAAAAGAGAAAAACCCTTAAGATATCCATCTTGGAAAGTGCAAGAGAATTTCAATACTGATAAAGAATTGCTGTCTAATATTAATGACTTACGGTCTAATACTGTTAAACGCATGTCTGCCCCTCCCCCAACAATCTCATGAGTCATTACAACTAGAGGGCGCTATCCAGCAATTGAATGTTGCCTCTGAGAATTATAAAAGACTGTGCTACATATATTGCTCTGTTAAAGCCGTACAACACTCAGGAGTCATTGGAAGAATTAGTGAGATTTGAGGAGCTCAATTTTGAAAGAGACAATTTAGTGGTGCGAACAAAGACAACGGCAGAAGTGAGAATAGCACAGCTCCATGAATCAAGGTCTTATCACTCTGCATCTACTAGACACTCAAGATCTTCCAAATCTATACAATCAAGATCTTCCAAATCCATACAATCAAGATCTTCTACACTCAGTCAACAACTGATAAAAAAAATAAGCAGGTGGGTGCAGCGCTGTAAAATTATAAATAATACATAAAATAAAATGTAATAAAATGCTAAAAATACTATAAAAACAAGTGTCCCTGTGTGCATAGATTATTATGAATAACACACTTTGGTGCAAAACACATTAAAGTGCAAAGTGTAAAGTCCACACATAAATTATATATGTCACTGTGTCGTGACTATTCAGTAATATTCGTGAGTGCCCAGTCTACAATATCCCAGTGTTGACAGGATCATGAGGATCTCTTATGATGAATATAAACGTGGTGATATCCAAAATGATATAGGACTGCGCACTCACCAGATGCACAATCAATATGCGCATGTAAGAGATAACCCCTCTTAAGGTTTGAATCCAGGAAACCCTCTGGAAACCCTCTGGAATGTGGTCTGGTCTATTCTCATATAAACAGTAGCATATGAGCTCTGGGTAATATAGAGAAAGGAAGCAGCCAGCATAGAAGAGGAAAAACCTCAAATCCTCCAAAGTATGTCAATAAAACAGTAAAAATACGGTGCTAAAATGTGAAAAAGATAAACAGATAAGCTAATACACAACTGAAGTAAAGTCTTAAGTATAGTTCATAAGGTGCAGTGTGACAATAGTGGTTCAATGAGTAACTGTATAACTTTCGTGACTCCCGTGGCTGTGAAGAATGAGCATACAATGCACTAACCAGATAGCACAAGTTCTTGTGCGTTGGAGTATATAAGACCTACTCCAAGGTGCTCTGGGGACAGGAACTCTGCATGTGGATGAAGTAGTCAGGTGGGGGTGCATCACCAGATGTCATCCAACCAGGGCAGGTTGCCTCTCTCCAGCAGTGTGTGAACACATCAGGTTAACTATATCCTGCAGTATGGATTTCAGCCATCGGGGGGGATCATACATTCAAGTGTGAATCCACTTTAAAAGCACCTTCAGGGGAAGGGAGCTCAAGATACCAAAAAATGAGCCCAGAAGAGAGAAAACTCCAATAGTGTAGTATTTTTAATTGACAAATGGAGTAACATCAAAGTCAATAATCCATGATAAAAGGGGGTCTCCCTAACGCGTTTTGTGTAATAACACATTTTCAAAGGGAGAGAACCCTGTCTCATGTGGGTCTTTATATATAATAAGGCACGCATGCGCCGTTTTGCGATCCCGCGCATGCGCACTAGGCAACAGCGGTGGCAATATTGCTGGCTATAATTATTTTTATCCACCAGATGTCTGCCCCTCCCCTCCAACCATCAGAAGAGTGCCTGTTCCCCCAAACAGTTTAAGTGTGCCTATTTGTCCCAAAGTAGCAGTATAGTGCCTGTTCCCCTGACCATCAGAAGAGTCCTCATTCCTCTGACCATCATAAGAGTGCCCATCCCCTAACAGTCTTAACAAGTGTTCATTTCTTGATTAACCACCTCCCGCCCGCCATATAGTCCAATGACGGGCACAAGGTGGTTCTCTCATTCTGGGAGGATGTCATATGACGTCCTCCCATTCTCACCGCGCATGTGCGACTCAGGGAGCGCGCAGCACGGCGTTCGGCTGTGCACTGTGTCCCTTGGACACAGCGGATCACCGATCTACGGAAAGAGCCGAAGATGTCGGCTCAGTCATGTGATCAGCTGTGTCCAACCACAGCTGATCACAAGTAAACAGGGAAATGCTGGTTATCGGCATTTCTCTCCTCTTGAGCTGTCACGCTGACAGAGGAGGGGAGAGGAGAGCCGGTAATCGGCATTCCACAGAGGGGACATATACACTGATCATCAGGGCACTGATGATCAGTGTGCCCTGATGATCAGTGTGGCCCCAGAAGTGCCACCTCTCAGTGTCTATCAGTACCAGCTGTCAGTGCTGAACAGTGCCACGTGCCAGTGCCCATCAGTGCCACATCAATGCCACATATCATTACCTACTAGTGCACATCAATGCCACATATCAGTGCCCATCTGAGCTGCCTTTCAGTGTCACCCATCAGTGCCAGTAAGTGCCACCTATCAGTGCTTCCAATCAGTACTGCCTATCAGTGCCAGTCAGTGCCGCCTATCAGTGCCAGTCAGTGCCACCTATCAGTGCCAGTCAGTGCTGCCTATCAGTGCTGCCTTTCAGTGCCCATCAGTGATGCCTGTCAATGCCCATCAGTGCACACCTACCAGTGCCTCCTCATCAGTGCCCATCAGTGTCACCTATCAGTGTCCATCAGTGCAGCCTATCACTGCAGCCTCATTAGCGCACATCAGTGAAGGAGGAAAATCACTTATTTACAATATTTTATAATAAAAACTAAGAAAAAACATTTTTTTTTCAAAATTTTCATCGGTTTTTGGTTTGTTTAAGAAAAAATAAAAAAATCCCAAGGTGATTAAATACCACCAAAAGAGAGCTCTACCTGTCACAAAAAAATGATAAAAATGTCATATGGGTACAGTGTTGCATGACCGCGCAATTGTCATTCAAAGTGTGATAGCACTGAAATCTGGAAATTGGCCTGGGCACGAAGGGGGTATAAGTGCCCTGTAGGCACGCGGTTAAAGGATGTTTGCCTGTTCCCTGGGGTTTATACTAGGGTCTTGTAGTTTAATGCATAATTTACAATATACTGTAATTCTCATCTCAGGTCCTTCAGGGTACAGCACAACTCTGAGTCCCTCATATTAGGGCAGCACAGTGGCTAAATGGTTAGCACTTCTGCCTGACAGCACTAGGGTCATTGGTTCAAATCCCAACCATGGCACCACCTGCCTGGAGTTTGCATGTTCTCCCTGTGCTTGCGTGGGTTTCCTCTGGGTTCACCGGTTTCCTCCCATACACCAAAGACATGCTGGTAGGTGAATTGGCTCCTGTCTAAATTGGCCCTAGTATGTGTATGTATGAATGTGAGTTAGGGACCTTAGATTGTACACCCCTTGAGGGTTAGGGACTGATGTGAATGTACAATATATATGTAAAGTGCTGCGTACATTGACAGCGATATATAAGTACCTGAAATAAATATTACAGTTTACTCCAGATTTATGAAGATTATTGCATGACTTTTTAGGTCTTTCATTGTAAAGCTCACATTTCAGAGTTCCTCACCATCAAACATCACTCCAAAGTCCTGTAAATTGTATAGATTGTAATATAATTCTCACCTTAGGTCTTGCAGCGTACATCCTGGATCTTGGAGTCCCTCACACAGACGTTTTATTCCTGAGTCCTGCAATGGATTTCCCGATAAATCCAGTTTTCTGAGAGATCGGTTTGTGATAAGAACAGAGTGGAGATCTTCACAACACAAAGAAGTTAAACGACATTTTTGGAGGCTGCAAAGACAATATAAATGTGCAATGTAAATGCAGGCCATTGGATTGTGTAGAAATCTTCACTGCAAGGCTGCCCTGTCCTCTTCTTGCTGCTGAACTTCCAGAGCTGTGGGCGTTAACAGCTTTGGGTCTGTAGTCTCAGATAAAGATGATCTGATGCAGACATACCCCCTCCTGCCTTCTCTTCTATTAACTACTTGCCAACCGCAGGTAGCCAAATGACAGCTACACTGCGGCCGGCCAGTTCTGGGAGGGCGTCATATGACGTCCTCCCAGAACACGCTCTCCTGCGCGCACCCGGGGGCACACCCCCAGTGATCTCCGTGATCGCTGTGTCCTACGGACACAGCTGATCACGTGATGTGGTAAAAGGCCAATAACAGCAGCCTTTTACCATGTGATCAGCCATGTCCAATGACACGCTGATCACCGGGAAATGCAATTGCCAGTTCTTGGCTGCACTTTCCTCACACTGTCAGAGCGCGAGGAAAGTACTGCCGAGAACCGGCAGTTGTCAGAGCAGGGATCGGCACTGATCATCAGGGCACTGATAATCAGTGCCCTGATGATTGGTGCCCAGCAGTGCCTCCCACCATTTCCGCCCACCTGTGCTCATCAGTGCACCCACCTGTGCCCATCAGTGCATCCAACCATGCCCAGCAGTGCCACCTACCAGTGCCACCTACCTGTGCCCACCAGTGCCACCTACCTGTGCCCACCAGTTCCACCCACCTGTGCCCATCAATGCAGTGCTGCCAGTCAGTGACACCAGTCAGTGTCCAGCAGTTGCGCCAGTCAATGCCTAGAAGTGCCGCTAGTCAGTGCCCAGCAGTTATGCCAGTCAGTTGTACCTATCAGTGCTCTCTATCAGTACCCATCATCAGTGCCGCCTATCAGTGCCACCTACCCGTGACACCTCATTAGTGCTGCCTATCAGTGCCACCTCATTAGTGCTGCCTATCAGTGCCACCTATCAGTGCCACCTCATTAGTGCTGCCTATCAGTGCCCTTCAGTGCTGCCTATCAATGCCCATCAGTGCTGCCTATCAGTGCCCATCAGTGCTGCCTATCAATGCCCATCAGTGCCGCCTATCAGTGCCCATCAGTGCCGCCTATCAGTGCCCATCAGTGCTGCCTCATCAACGCACATCAGTGAAGGAGAAAAATTACTTGTTTGAAAAATTTTATAATAAAAACAAAGACATTTTTTTTTTCAAATTTTTTGCAATTGTTTTGTTTATAGCGCAAAAAGTAAAGTGCCCAGCGGGGAGTAAATACCACCAAAATAAAGCTCTATTTGTGAGAAAAAAATGATACAAATTTCATATGGGTACAATCCTGCATGACTGCGCAATTGTCAATCAAAGTGTAACAGCGCTGAAAGCTGAAAATTGGCCTGGTAAGGAAGGGGGTGTACTGTAAGTGCTCAGTAGGCAAGTGGTTAAGAAAAGTTATTTTACTGATTACATTACCTGTAATACATTCTATGAATGGGAAGAGTCTGATCAGTCACAGGATGCTCTCTCCAATTCACAGATTGTGTTACAGGCAGGGAAATCAGTGAAAGAACTTGGAGAAAAGGGCAGGAAGGGCAGTTCCTGTTAGATCCTCTTTAGCACAGGAAGAAGACAGGGCAGCCTTGTAGTGAGGATTGCTTGATAATCCAGCAGCCTTCACATCATGGGACATACTTCATTACAGGCCAGTAATGGAACTAAAGATGTAGACAATTTTGCTGTTAACTAAACTTCAGCTTTAATAGTCCATATTCCACAAACCCCAAACAAGTGATCATACACACAGGCACAAACAATATCTAGGAACTACAAGTCATTGCGGACAGACTGTCACAACTAGCAGAGACCACACTGCAAATTAGTCCTATTCAAAGTTGATGTTGTTCTCTACTTCCAAAAAAGGACATACCAAACAATATAATCCAGCAAATCAACACAGAGCTGGCAGATATAACTACATCAAAGTTTAACAATCAACTGGCAAAAAAAATAGATTAATATATATTTTTTAAAATAACAAACATGTTATACTTTCCTACTCTGTGCAGTGGTTTTGCACAGAGCAGCCCTGCTCATGGCCCCTCCCTCCCAGCCAAGTGCCCCCGCAGAAAGAAGTTTGCTATGGGGGCACCTAAGCAGGCTCTCCCCCAAGCCACTGCTCTGCATGTACTTTCACACACACAGCTGCAGCTCAGCTGCGCCTTTCTCTCTTCTCATTGACTCACCTTCAGTGATTGACAGAGGGCAATACTAGCTTCTATGTAAGAATCAATCAAGGCTATCCTCATTAAGACCAAGGAGCAAAGGGGAAGAGAAAGGCAGAGGTAAAAAAAATATATAGAAAAATATAAGTAAAAAATTTCAGCTGGGGATGCTCTCGAAATGCTTGCTCAACCTATTTAACCCCAGGGATTTAGCCTAGCTTGTGATGCCACTTGTGTGGCGACATCCTTCTGAGGTGAATAGGTACACTTTATTGGAGAAGTAAACAGGCCCTTATTGTGGGGGAGATACCTTTATTCCCTATATAATGTATTTTTAATACTCTACAGGTATATTGATATGTGATATTGATATGTGTCTAATGTGGAGTGCCCAAGTGTCTGGCATGCCAGTCACTTGACAAAAGAACTCAGTGCTATTGCCACCAGCAGTGGGACTGAATGGTCCTTTAACACCTTTTTCAACTGTTCATCCCAATTTATAACCTATGTACTCAGGTATCATAGGTGAGCACAGACAAACACACATGTGAAAGGGATCAGGAACAGCACTGCCGCAAGGAGCTCCAGTTCACTGCTGCAGATTCCTGGCACCTGCGCCCTTCCACTGTGCTAGAAGTCCATCTCCACTACCAAGGGTGTTTGGACAGGAATTGTGCAAGAAGCCACCCTTTATCTCATCACCCATCATTTTGGGCACCACAGCCAGAGATACTACAGAACAGACAATGTCCCATGGAACAACACCAGAATTCTGATGGACTCCAGCACTGCCCAGCTATGTGCTCATACCGACCCATCCAACTGTTATATATCACATATACTGGATAATGTCAGATACGTACTCTGAGGATCCTCTGCTTCATCCATGGAGTGGACTGGACCATGGCTGCTATGAGATGGCTGCATACAGTGGAGGAGTTTAAAGAGAGATCGAAAGACAGGAGTTTCATTGGTGAACAGGTGGATACCACCATCATTTCTGAGACCTGGGTAAAGATCAGAGGCATCCACAAGGAGCATTTTTCATTGCATTCTTCTAGCACATTGGCCCTATGGGATCTATGTGTTGAGGTGAGGGGGCAATCCAGCTGGTGACGGATTCATTTCCAGAAACCACCTGCATCAGAAGTTGGTATCTGCATATGTTCCACATTTTAGGACTTGTGCTTTACGTGGACTTTTCTTTTGATCTTTGTCATTATCGTTACTATATTTTTTGTATAATTGATTGTCTTTGGGGTTTATATTTGCATACCTTAGTCACAAGGTGCCTATGTCATTCATGTTTGTCTCCCACGTATGGGATTGATTGGACCGGAGGGCATTTCAGTGGTGCATGTTTTTTGTTCCATTATATTTCTATGAAGGTCACTTTTGCACAGTGTCACATCTATGATTATATAGGGGAATATTTAGGACCCTTTTGGTCTCATGGTTAATGTTATTGCATGTTGATATATGCATTTAGGCATTAGGGTCAATATGTTGATGCCATTCTTTCGGCATCTGGGAGTTCACTTTTATCACTGTTAGCCTTCTGCATTTAGGACGGCTTGGCACCATTCACTATTTTTGCATTTATATTACTGACCTTTTCCCTCGATCAGCAGTCTCCTCAATTGGTTCTCACTATTTATTTTCACCAGTTTTTACTAGGCAATACTGGATGTCACTTTCAGACATCTGGGAGCACATATACACCTTATGATATTAGGGACGTTTTTTTCATATTTCTGTTGTACACTTTAATCTCACTGACCATTTTTCATGGTCAGTTTGTGGTTTTATTCTGATTTCTTTCTGGTTTCTTAAAGTTCTATAGTTAATATTTTCACTTGTTTCCACCTATATTGAGCTACACTGTATAATATAATTTATATATGTGGATGAAGTTACAGAATGTTTGGGATAGCGCTACACCATTTTGTTGTATTATACATCTATTTCTATCTAGGCATATAGTCAGGTTATAGCAGCTCCCCCTTTCTTTGGTGCACAGGCAGGTAGCACGGGAGGTCCATCCTATATATTTGTAAACAAGCAGATCCAACATCAGGCTGGGATATAAGAAGCACAGTGTGTCAAGGCATTTCTTGATACATCACAACAAAGATCTGCACTTACCATCAGCAATGATTGTGGAACAAATCCCTGTTTCCAAGAAATACAACAGAATTACAAGATTCTGCAAATGAGAAACTTCCTGGATACGTGGACTGAACACACTTATCCCAGATGGCCTCAATGAGGCCATTGAAACTTTCTAAGAATCATTATATCATTGTTCATCTAGTACATACGCAACTGAACTACTACATCCCCCACTTGAATTTCATGTGTATAAGGCTTCATGCACACAGGATGTTAAAATAAAACTCTCCTAGAAGCCTTCCTCCTGGCAGCAGCATTTTTGCAGAAAAGTATCTAAGCTTTTACAAGCATTTGGGCATGTTTACAAGCATCAAGCACTTTGGCGTTAATTCATTTATTTGGCCAGAATGAATAAGCCTAGCATTAACACACGTTTAGGCGCATTTATCAGCATCAAGCGTTTTTACTGCCAAAGCATTGCTGCTCCTGGACGCACTGACCCTGGGGTTTTTTTTTCTGCTGGTAAACATTACTGCTACTAAAAGCTTCTATGTGCATGGACACATAGGATAGGCAGGGGTGGACTGACAACTCATGGGGCCCCCAGGCAATAGAGGATCATAGGGCCCTTATGTTCTTGCCCACACTCAAACCACACCCCAAAAAGCCTATGAAAGGTACCAGGGACATCTCATGGGGCCCCCTATTAACCCTGGGCCCTAGGGCAGTGCCAGAGAGCCCGAATCGTCCACCCCTGCATAGAGGGCTGTTTGGAAGCAGTAAAAAAAAACCTCCTGACACCCCTAAAAGTGGCTGCAAAAATGTCCTGTGTGCATGAAGCCTAAGGTTGTATGTGCTTACTCATGTGACATTATGACTATGATGGTTTTTAACATATTATCTTACAAACATAATTTAGCCTTTTTAAATACACTAATCATTTCATATTCAGCACCTGCGTTTAGGCTAATCACATCCCTTACAATCACATCCTCACAGGTTACTCTCTCATTTAGGATCCAATGTGAAACTATCCTCGGACAGCAAATTATCAGCTTATATTAACAGCAGAAAATGGAGGCTGGAAGAATGCATGGAAAAGTCTTTTGGACACTACATCACTGACCAGAGAAGACATTCAGGTAGTGAAGTGGAAGAAAAGACTGTCAATGTTTTAGTAGGTAAACATTATAAACACATTACCTATAAGGCAGAGTAAGTGAGGCAATAATAGTCAGGGCAAACACTCAAATACAGATTACCCATAACCTGTGCCTTTAAAACCGCAACCCCAAAGTGGTCTTTAAGGTCTAAGGTGCTATATTAATGGACCATGCTCTTGGACCTGTATAGCATCCTGCAGCTAATTCACCTATTGAACCAAAGAACCAAGAACAATGAATGTAGGATTCATGGCCCAAAGCAAATGTTACAGGCTGGCCCCATCAAGGTACGGATCCATAGGTATATGTTAAGGATTCTAGCTGTCTGAGCAGAGTGGGTTCACAGCTTAGCAGGAGAGCACTGTTCTGCATTCCTGACAAATCCTAGAATAGGAATGGAGCTATGGGGGAAGTATGTTGTACATCGTAACAAGGCATGCTACACAGTGAAGCTAGTAAACTGTCAGAAAAATGACAGCCTGAATCTAGTGCGGTGAACATTGCATGTACACAAAGAGCCTTTGGAGCATACAATGGACATCATCCACATAAAGCCGTATGGTGTGTACTTTATCCCCAACCTGTCCCCATTGAATGTTTGGGCAAGTTCTAACATGCTCAGATAAAGGTTCCATTACAGAAGATGGAAAATGTATTATTTTGCTGTAGCAAGGAATTGAGAGAGATCAGTAAGCTTTTCAATACAATTTCAGAAGCAGTTGTGTCCATAGCCAGATAATTAAAGGATAAGTTCACCTTTTTGGCAAAAATAATAAATGCACATTTTTTTGCAGGAGCCTGGAAAGCATTGCACCAATGATCAGTAGATCGCTGATGCCATGCAGATCTTCTGCAGACTTGTCAGAATATCTGATTGCCATATGGAGATGTACAGCCAAACAGATATATTGACAGGAAGCTTCAATTAACTATCACGGCACTCCACAGCCCCGTGATAGTTCATTGGAAACTACAAGCTGACTGCTGCTAAGGCTGCCGGGACTTGTAGGCACTAATTCACAGAACTCTGTGAATGAGTGACGAGGCCGTGTTGGCAGAGCCCCACATGGCCACGCTGTTTTCAAAATCTGACAGATAGTACAAGGAAACTTCTCCCGTATTACCTGTCAGAGGGAGGAGCAGTGGCTGTGGCAATGGGAACATGTAAAATGTTCCAACAGTGAACTTTTCCTTTAAGCAATGTGTCTTCTGAGTCATCTTCTGTGTATGCCTGTGCTATGTACAGTGTCACAGTATAAACTGCTTTTGGCCCTTTAGAATCAGAGGATGTGAAGAGGGAAGCTGTCTCAGGTATCTTGGTTACCATGCCTGATTGGAGATGAAAATAAATGCGTATCCATGCCATCTAGGTGTTAATGAAAGCAGAAGGAGGTAGGGGAACTGCCATCCCTAAAGGGAGCTGTCACCCTCATTGGCCTTTCCCTTTCTTGTGCTAGCAAACAATTCCACCAGTTTGTGTAGCTTTGCCCAATTGGACCACCACCAAGACATCTCAAATGCATGTCCGCTGTATGAAGGCTCTACAGGGTGAGATAAGAGCAGTGGTTTGAGCAACTTGTTGCCACTGGGAAGTTGGGTGCCAAGTCCAAACTCACATGCAGCATGCCCAGGCCACATCCCCACCTCTTGATTGTATTTTTTTATTGGTGCAAGTCCCTCATGGCAGTGTTGGAGAATTTTTAACATGATTTCACTCAAGCCAAAGGCTTGGAAGTGGATAGTCTTGTTTCTATCAGCTTCTTGAATCTTGTAGAGAGTTAATAAACAATGTGTGGAAATGTGAAAGATATGGTTTGTTATGTGAGAATCAGCAATAAAGACTCTGGTGAACTCTGGGCTATCTTGGTCTAGAGGGTTACATAAAGGTTGGATGGCTGGTATTGACCCTTTTACTGCCACTGATAGTACCCCTACACATGTGGCATGTAATTAAATTCCTGGTTGTTATAACAGCCATGAGTTTGTTTACATTTTTAGAGCAGACTGTGGGCTAAATTGTAGAAGTGACTGTATGGACTGCTTCTATAATGTTTTTTTCTGTGTCTCCCTGTGTGAGTACCCCCCTTTCTTGTTCTCCAATTTCATATACTTCTCCTGGGAGCTCAGGACCAAAAAAATTACACATCAAGATAGTGAACACTAAGAGATAGAGGAATGTCCATTTTACCATCTTGGTAAAGGTAAAAATCCAGTATGTTGCTCTGAAGCAGCAGCAGCGGCAGGGAGCCAGCAGTGGCACAGGTTAGGCACATTTCATTTGATGGTCATGTGATTACACCACAAGAGAAGGGCATTGGAAGCTAAAGAGTCTCCTAGGGGTAACCTATGCATTGGTTACAAATTACGCATGCATCCTCTCAGCTGATTTGGGACTGCCTTGTTGGTACGGGGCCCCATTATAGTTTCAGCAAGCCTAATGTCTTCCAGAAGCCAGGAGATGGGAGCACAGTTAGGAGGGTGCTTGTGTGCCATGTCAGGTACTGAAGACTCTGGACATAGTCCCATCAATATGGTTTTACCAAAAAGGCCAGGCGTGTCAGATGCTTTGGAGCCCACATGTCTGTCTGGTATGGTGGCTAATTCAAAGGCAACTTCTTCAGCTTATGTTCTGAAGATTGATATGGCATCTGCCTTGGCTAGTTTATGGAATAAACTTGCTGGCATGTTTGCCTTCATAGGGCAAGGTTGTAAAAAGAATGGATGATTCCCTACGCCTGTCCAGTTCCCTGTAGTGGATGATGAGTGGGTGGACATACAGTGAAAGGCAAAGGGGCAGAACTTGAAGACAGACACACATTGGATTCCACGTCTGAGGAATCTGAGCCTTAGGAAATCCACAGTTTGACTGTCTCTCAGGTTCAAAGGATGTTAGTGCATTCCTTGACAGAGATGTTTTGGGCTTATTTCAGGTTGCCAATTCTGCACCCATTAAGTTTTCAACTCTGGGATCATTATGTCCACCATATTGTTCCCAGTATTTTCCCTACATCCTTTCTTATAATAGATGCTGCATGCAGAGTGGGATCACCTAGGTAGGGTGTTTGCGGCTCCAAAGAGGCACTTAGAGGAAAAGTTCTCAAAGAAATGGAACATGCTCTCGGTAGATCTCAGCAGTTTCCCATCTATTTATAAATTTGACTTGCCCAGTTGATGACATTCAGGTCTTCAAAGACCTGGCTGTAGCAGCTATTGGTGTCTGTCAGAGTCTTAGGGGATGGATTAAGAACTCTGCAGATGTTAAGGGTAACACCCTGGAGATGTTAACAGAGTTTCCTCTGGCCCCGTTTTGCAGTGGATGCCTAAAAAGGACTTCATTCAGCAAATTTATTTTGGTCTTTTGTACATTCAACTGCATTCAGTTGATGAAAACCTGCTTCAAAGAATTGCTTTGCAAATAGTTGTTGACAGGTTTTCAGTTTGCATAGGAAGCATCTGGATAAATATATCCATAGGATTTCAGGAGGTAAGAGTTCTCTTCTACCTCTCAAGAAAAAGAATAAGTGTCTGGCTCATATGGCAACTGCTCCTTCTATATCTGCATTGGGCTGTTCTAGACAGTCTTTTTGGTGCTCTCAGGCTATGTTCCCTAGAGGGAAGGCTCAGGGCCAGTTTCATAAAAAATCCTGGGCATCTAAGCCAGCTAAGTCAGATTCCATGGCCTCTTCCCAATGAAGGGGTGTCCTCACCGATTCAGCTGAGGGGGCATTTGCTGGCACTTGTAGATGTAGCGAGAGGAGGTTGGATGTTTGTTTGACTCTGCAGTCACTCTTTTTTACAGACTAGAGTTTCAAGAATTTCCTCCTCTGTGATTTTAAGAGGTCAAATGTTTCAATGAATCCACAAAAAAGATAAATGCTATTTCAGGCTCTCGAGCATCTTCTTTCACAAGGGGTGATTGGGCCAGACCCAGAAGCCAAAAGGTTCCTCAGTTTTTACTTGAACCTGGTCATGGTCCTAATGCTAAACAGTGATGTTTGGCCAGTTTTGGACCTCATCAGCCTCAACAAGTCTATCCAGGTCCAGACTTTTCAATAGGGTCAATACACTCAGTGGTATCCATGAGACTTCCTAGCATTTGTGGCCATTAAGGATGTCTATTTTCATGTGTGCAATACAGGACCAGAACTTTTAGTTTGTGGCTCTGCCATTAGGGATGGCCACGGCTCCCCCTAGGTGTTCACAAAATGCTAGCTCAGGGGGTACTCATTCTGTGGTATTTGTTTAATATGTACTATTCTAGGACCTAGCAATCTTATGTGACCCGGTGGGAAGCTAGGGGAAATTTCATCCTAGTAAATATGTGATAGGTCAGATTTTGGCTTTTCTCCAATCCAGAATTGATTTGAAATTAGCCTTGAGTACCATTTAAGGAGCATATTTCAGCCTTGATATTTGTTTACAAGGGCCTCTTCTCCACAACCGTAGCCTGTTGCTGTGGGGGTCTGTGGGTGGGGGCTTATTGGAATCTGGAAGTCCCCTTTAACAAGGTGGCCCCTAGACCCTGGCTCCCCATGTGAACGAGTATGGGGTACATGGTACCACTATCTATTCACAAAAAAGTGTAGGGTAAAAAAGACAGGAGACAGTCTTTGACAAGTCCTTTATTAAAAATATTTTTTTTTAAAAAATGTCCCCTGAAATAAATTCAATGTCAATGTCACGATGCCCACCGCTACTTGAAAAAAGAAAAAAAAAAGCGATCTGCTCACGTTGCTGGATCCCACCATCTGACAGCGGCACCCCCGATGACAGTTCTTAAATACTGTTATGACATCACAAGGGGGCAGGGTTCAGGTGCATTGCTTTGACCAATCACAATGCACTGTCAGGGTGCAGTGCATTGTGGGGTGTGGCTGGAGAACAGCCTGCCAAACGCTCATGTGTTCAGAAAACACACAAATGGGATATGTTCGGGTCAAGCTTAGGTTCGACTCGAACATGTAGCCCAACACTATTTCAGACTTTCATGTTAACCATGATATTGTTTTGTTTGTACTGTTGGCTGCTGCCATTGTGCTATTGCTGGGTGTCCAGTTTGTTCCTATACCTTTATGGGCTCCTTCCAGCATACCTGCCCTTAATCTATCTATTATTAGAGATGGGCAAACACCTCTGGGTTCAGTTGGCAGTAGAGCATTCGAACGGGCCAAAAGTTCGCTGGGAACATCCAACCTAATACAAGTCTATGGGACTTGAATTTGCAAATTCAAAAGTGCCCATTTTAAAGGCTTATATGCATGGTATTGGCCATAAAAGTGGTATGGGGACTTGGGTACTGCCCTGAGGGAGATTAATCAGTGAAAATAATTTTTTAAAAACACCATTTTTAAAGGAACGGTCATTTTTTCATTGCTGAAAGTAAAAAAAAAATCCTTTAAATATCATGTCTTGGGGGTCCCCTTAAAATACCTGCAATGTCAGGACTGACATTTCTTTTTTTAAATAACATGTTTATAAAAAAAAGAACAGAGTGGGGTTTCCCCCCCAAAATCTATACCAGATTTGTTTTTTTATGTATTTTTTGTGTATATTATTTTTGTAAATTATTATTCTTTATGTAATGTTTTTTTTTTTTTTTTTGGAAGGAGAGTGTTTTCCCCTCTGTCTTATATAGTGTGAGGTGGATACTGTGCACAGTGAGACCTCAATGCATTGTGGGTTGTCTGGCAGGTGAACAGTTGGTGCCTCCACACCGCAAACTTTCAGAGTTATTCTTGACAAGTCCAGGATTGAACCCGGCTCTGAAAATTCTAATTATATGTACCTATCATACAGGTGTAGAAAAATGGGCCTTGGGTATTGGTGGTGCCTGAACACTGTATCCCCTCACAGTTACTATTGCTGGGTGCAGGAATAGGCCCTGCAGTTAAAAATTGTTAACAATTAGAGAAAAATGGTGAAAAAAATGAAATTATTATTATTATTATACAGGATTTATGGCGCCAACAGTTTGCTCAGCGCTTTACAATATAACGGGAGACAATACAGCAACAATACAGATCAATACAAGAGGGTTAGGAGGGCCCTGATCCTTGGAGCTCACAGTCTAAGAGAAATGACATGCACCTATGAAACTGGTGTTGAAAAATTGGGCCTTGGGTGTTGGTGGTGCCCTAAACCAAAAAATTTTTTGGAAGCTAGCAAAATCAATATTGAGGAATAGGATAGGAAACATAGACAGTCCTCAAGTGATCCCAGATCCCTAACAAATTATTATTATTATTATTATTATACAGTATTTATAAAGCGCCGATAGTTGGCTCAGCGCTGTACAAAGGGGGACAGAACATGTGACAGAACAATACCAATACAATGCAAAACATGAGGGGATCGAGGGCCCTGCTCTTTCGAGCTTACAAATGTTATCAGTTACATCAACATCAGGGACAAGATAGTTGCTTTTGATCCAGGACTGATTCATTTTGATAAATGTCAGCTGGCCAGCGGAGTCTGTGGACAGACGCACTCTTTTATCCATCACAAATCCTCCAGCAGTACTGAATGTCCAATCGGAAAGCACACTGGATGCAGGACAGGCCAGTACCTCGATGGCATATTGAGCAAGTTCTGGCCAGTGATCCATCCTCAAGACTCAGTAACCCAGTGGATGCTCAGTTGGAAAGGTCTCCAAGTCTGTTCTTGCCCCTAGATAATCCTGCACCATATGATGCAGACCCTGCCGATGGGTGCTTAAACCTAACAGTCCTGGGCGCTGAGGACTAAAGAACTGTTTAATCGGTCAGCTGGCCGCCTTCTCCACCACTCTTCATTTGACAGAGTGAAGCCTCAGAAACACATTGTCCAGGAAATGGTGACCTCCCAGTGTCTGGAAAGGCGTTACACAAATTTTTTTTCAAGGCGTCCTCAAAGATGTTTCATCCTCTGCTCCCTCTGGGAAGACTGGATGAGCTCTGCACCTTTACCCTTGTAACGTGGATCAAGAAGGGTTGCCAACCAGTATTGATCCCTCTTCTTGATAACACGAATCCTCAGGTTCTGACGTGGGCTTTGCAGAATCAGGGAGCCCATGTAGTGTAGGTTTGAGGAGGCAGGAGATTCTGTGTCCTCTGGGTCACTTAGGATGACTTCTGTATGTGATCCTCTACTTCCATGCTGCTGCAATCCTCCTCCTTCTATTCCTACTCCTTCTGTGTGTTCTGCGGCCCCGCAGGAATGGTTTCTGCATAAAGGGGGCCTTGAGAGGACAGGAAATCCTCCTCTTCCTCCCTCTGTTCTGCCTCCAGTGCCCTGTCCATGATTCCATGCAGCTTGTGCTCCAGCAGGATGACTACAGGGATAGTGTCACTGATGCATGCAGTGTCACAGCTCACCATCCTTGTGGCCTCCTCAGATGGTGACAGGACAGAGCATGCATCCATTGTCAGCAGCCACTGGTGAGGTGAGAAGAAGCCAAACTCCCCTGAGCCTGTCCTTGTGCCATTCTCACACAGGTACTCATTGATGGTCCTCTGCTGTGTGTGCAGCCACTGCCGTGTTACCAAAGTGGAGTTCCACCGAGTGGACATGTCACAAATTAGTCAGTTGGTGGGCAGGTTGAATTCCCATTTATTTTCAGGCAGCCGAACACTGGCCGTGTATGAACCCCAGAAATGGCCAGACTTTTCTGGCCTGCCTCAGAAGATCTTGAAAGCCTGAGTACCTGTTTAAGAAATGCTGCACCACCAAATTCAGGACATGTGCCAAGCATGGAACATGTGTCAAGTGTTCCTGTCGGAGGGCGGAGAGAAGTTTGGTGCCATTGTCATATACAACCATTCATGGCTCAAGCTGCCGTGGCATCAACCACCTCTGAGTCTGCCCCTGCAGAGCTGACAGAATCTCTGGCCAGGGGTGGCTCCTGTCCCTTAGACAGACCAGCTGAAGCACCACGTGGCATCTTTTATCCTGACTGCTTGCATAGCCCCTTGGATGCTTATGAAGCACTGCTGGTTCAGAGGACAATTCAGCAGAAGAGGCCATAGAGGAAGGGGAAGGGGAGGGGGTGGAGCAGACAGATGTGGCAGAATCACCACCAGGTTTTTGGAGGTGTGGTGGTGGAACAAGCTCCAGAACTGAACCCTGTCCTGCATCCTTCCCAGCTGCTAGCAGAGTTACCCAGTGTGCCGTGACAGATTTGTAATGTCCCTGACCATGCCTGCTGGACCACATATCAGCAGTAATGTGCCTCTCCTTCTTGACCTTTTGGACATGGTGGGGATTTTGTATGGGATTTATATCACTTTATTGTTCTGTGTGGGATGGGATTTTGGTGCTTGGGTGCCATATGTTTGTGCTTGGTGCACTATAAACTATTTTAGTCATTTTATTCCCTCCTATAACAGTGCACAAGGCTTCTCCTATATCAGTGCACATGTCTGCTCCTTTAACACTGCACACGTCACATTGCTTTGGCCAATCACAATGCGCCGCCAGAGCACATTGCATTGTGGGGCGCGAACATCCCACTAAATGCCCCATATGTTTGTGTGTTCAGTAAACACACAAACAGCCAATGATCAAGTTGAACATACAGCCCATCCCTAATCTATTATTATATACAGTTGTGTTCAAAATAATAGCAGTGTGTTGAAAAAAGTGAATAAAGCTGAAAATCCTTCTAATAGCTTTTATTTCCATCCACACAAATGCATTGGGAACACGACACATTCTATTCCAAATCACAACATGAAGAAAAATACATCAAATTTGTGTTGTTCCTCTAAAAAAATGGAAGAAAAGTGAATATTAGACGGTTCAAAAAAATGGCAGTGTTTGTATTCTTCTTTACAAACTCAAACATTCACTATATAAACTGAGAAATGTTTGAAGATTTTGCTTTCCTTTGAATGACTTCATGAATATTTGGTTGTAGTCGCACTGTTTCTGAGAACTGCTGTACATCTGTGTTGCATGGAGTCCCCCAACTTCTGGCCCCTGTGATCAGGTATTCCAGCCCAGGATGATTGGACCACATTCCACAGTTCTTCTCTATTTCTTGGTTTTGCCTCAGAAATGGCATTTTTGATGTCACCCCACAAGTTTTCTATTGGATGAAGATCCGGGGATTGGGCTGGCCACTCCATAACGTCCATCTTGTTGGTCTGGAACCAAGATGTTACACGTTTACTGGTGTGTTTGGGGTCGTTGTCTTGTTGGAACCCCCATTTCAAGGGCATTTCCTCTTCAGCATAGAGCAGCATGACCTCTTCAAGTATTCTGATGTAATCAAACTGATCCATGATCCCTGGTATGCGATAAATAGGCCCAACACCGTAGTATGAGAAACCTCCCCATATCATGATGCTTGCACCACCATGCTTCACTGTCTTCACAGTGTACTGTGGCTTGAATTCAGTGTTTGGGGGTCGTCTGACAAACTGTCTCCGCCCACTAGACCCAAAATGAACAATCTTACTTCCATCAGTCCACAAAATGTTGCCCCATTTCTCTTTAGGCCAGTCAATGTGCTCTTTGGCAGATTGTAACCTCTTCAGCACACGTCTTTTTCCCAACAGTGGGACTTTGCGGGGACTTCTTGCAGATAGCTTGGCTTCACATAGGCGTCTTCTAATTGTAACAGTCCTCACAGGGAACGTCACACCTTCTTTCATCTTCCTGGAGCTGATTGTTGGCTGAGTCCGCACCATTTTGGCTATTCTTCTATCCATTCCAATGGTAGTTTTTCGCTTTCTTCCGCGTCTTTCAGGTTTTGGTTGCCATTTTAAAGCATTTGCGATCATTTTAGCTGAGCAGCCGATCATTTTCTGCACTTCTTTATATGTTTTCCCCTCTCCAATTGACTTTTTAATCAAGGTACGCTGTTCTTCTGAACAATGTCTGGAATGACCCATTTTCCTCAGAATTTCAGAGAGAAATGCACTGTAACCAGCATGCTGCCTTCCTTCCTTAAATAAGGGCAATAATTGCCACCTGTTTATCAAAGAATGAATGACGTCACTAATAGAACTCCACACTGCTATTATTTTGAACACGCCCCTTTCAATGAGTGATTCAATGACACAGAATCAGCAGCATGCATGTCATGACTGTTGGGTCTGTTGGATTTCTATTACTCTACTACACCTGCTAGGAAATTATTTGCCATGTAGAAATATCATTTCCACCAAAAACAGTGATTGATCCGGTTAGTGATGTCTGACTGCTAGTATTTTGAACACAACTGTATGTGCTCCAACTTTGGAGACTCCCAAAATGTTAATACTGCAGTATACAGGGGTGTCGTGACGTGGCCTCTGCAGCTTATACATATATTTGCAAATGTGTGCAAAATAAACCCCTTGTTTTTAGTGTGAACTGTTAGACAGGGTTATTTTGGTTTATTTGCAGGCTGGCAAGTGAGCTGGGATCTTTGTTTGCTGTTTTGATACATGCTTTGCTCTTCCATGTGCTCCTTGCGGCAAAGGCCAGTTATAGGTTGGGGTAAGTGCCATTTATACAGGACATTGTTTTAGCCTTCTTTTTTTCCCAATCCTCAGGCCCTTCGCACTTTGGATGTGGTGTGGGTTGTCAAGTTGTACAGTATTTGAAATTGTCTGCTGTGATCAGGCAGTCAGATTCATTGTTTGTCCTTCCTGGAGGTCCAAGGAAGGCTCAGACATCTACTAAGCTGGCTATTTCATGTTGAATTTGTCAGCTTATTTCCCAAGCCTCTGGCTGGAATGGAAAGACTCCCCATTTTAAGTGATGGCTCACTCTACACAAAATGTTGGTGCAGCTTGGGTTATGTATCATCAGGCATCAGCGACTCAGGCTGCAAGGCTGTAACCTTGTCTTCAGTACATACCTTCACAAGGTTGTATCAGGTGGATGTAAGGATCACTGAGAATACTGCCTTTGGCAGCAGTGTGCTGTGGGCTGCTGAGTAGTGTCTTTGAACCTGTTAGTGGCTACTGTGTCTCCCTCCCCTCATGTACATTGCTTTGGGACATCCCAGGTAGTCATGAATAATAACCTGCTCTGTGTCCTGTGATGTACAGGAAAAGGATTTAACAGGTAAATGCAACAATCCAATAATTACAGAATCCTGCCTATTATTATGATACTTCAAATATCATTTACAAATCAGCCCCTGTTGGATACAGCCTGCATCTCGGAATCCCTCACAGAGTTTATACAAGAACCCTATAGAGTACTGTATTACTTCTAGTATTAAGGCCTGTACACGTGATAAGAAAACTGTATACAAATTTTCATACTAGAACCAATCATTTGATAATTGGATCGTTCTTACACAGCTTTTGAGAGCAGATCACAATAATTCATGCGAATACCCGAAGGGACGATAATGCAAATTTTTCTTGTACGATGCACATCATCGCTTTTGAAATTCTATTCAGTCGTACAAGAATTTTTATAAGTTGAGTAACCTCTTTGTTTTCGATATGGAGACTAGCACGCAAAAAAAGAAAACGGATGATCATTTGTCTGATACTCTCATTCTGTATACTAGACATTATTCTCCAATCACTGAAACAACAAATAACCTGCGGTTTCCTGCAGTCAGTGGTCACGGTAGGTGTGTGTACATGGAGCCTATCGCTGCAAAATGCAGTACAATGCGTCAAACTAGAATTTTTGGACTTTTTTTTAGCAAAAAACGCTGCTAAATGGTAATGCAAAAACTCAAAAAACCTCAAAATAACCAGCGTTATTAAAATACCCCCCCAGTGTGCATGAACCCTTAATAATATGGACTTTATTTATTTGATTTAATTTTTGTGCTGTGTTTATTAAATGTTCCTGCATGGCGACCACTTCCTGTTATCTCACATATATATTCTTATTATTATAGCCAATTTTACCCCCCTAACTCCTCCCACAGTTGTTACACTACATAGACAGTAATATACCGAAACTTGCAGATTGTTCCCGATTGGTGTGCTATTACTTTGTGGAACGTTTCACCGAATGGTTCACAAAATATCGGCATTTTTGTGGTGAAATTGGTCCCATAGGAATGAATGGTGGAATGTTCAAAACTAGAGTGGGAGTTGACAAAAGCTACAGTGTGAAAGGAAAAATCAGAACATGATTTGTAAACTGCCATCACTCCCTCATTTTCAAGCCCACCTACACAAATCTTATATCACAATGTTCAGCTATCCCTGCTGCCACTAAAAATGTTCACGGCTAAGCCATAGTCCTGATAGTTTTCACAATCTGACCATTTGTTTGCAACTCATGCCACCCATTGACATTCATTGAAACTCCACTCTAGCCACCTCAAATTTGAAGGGCAATATCTAAACTGCAACTGTGCCTTCATTTTTAATATTTCAGAGACATACTATGCAATGTAGGTCTGGGTCTTGTGATTCTCACAATGTAACGCTCTTCACTGTAGGATTAATAGTTTTAAAACTACAGCTGTTTGAAGATGGCAACCGCCAGTGAAGTGAGCAAGTTGGAGCAGTTTGTTTTTAACCGCTCCTCTGCCCTTGCTGTAGAGTGAGTTGCCATAGGAACCCAGGTGTGTGAGCAGCCAGCAGAGTGACCTAAGCCACTTCGCCCACTCCAGTTGTAGACTACTGGTGGAGGAAAGAACACTTCACACAATTTCCCCATAAATTGTAGATTTTCTAGTTATATATTATTCTCCAGTCATCTCCTGCAGGGTACACTCTGGATTTTTGAGGCCCCTCACACAGAAGGTTTATTCCAGAGATCTGCAGATTATATAATTTAAAGTATAATTCTCACCTCATCTCCTGCAGAGTACAGCCAGGATGTCGGAGCCCCTCACACAGAAGGTTTATCCTGGAGTCCTGCAGATTATATCATTTATAGTATAATTCTCACCTCATCTCCTGCAGAGTACAGCCAGGATGCTGGAGTCCCTCACACAGAAGGTTTATTCCGGAGTCCTGCAGATTATATCATTTATAGTATAATTCTCACCTCATCTCCTACAGAGTACAGCCAGGATGTCGGAGCCCCTCACACAGAAGTTTTATTCTGGAGTCCTGCAGATTATATCATTTATAGTGTAATTCTCACCTAATCTGCTGCAGAGTACAGCCAGGATGTCGGAGTCCCTCACACAGAAGGTTTATTCTGGAGTCCTGCAGATTATATCATTTATAGTAAGTTTCTCACCTCAGCTCCTGCAGAGTACAGCCAGGATGTCGGAGCCCCTCACACAGAAGTTTCATTCCAGAGTCCCATAGAGAGTTCTTGGATAAATCCAGTTTTATGAGAGATTGGTTTGTGATAAGAGCAGAGCGGACTTCATCACAGCATGGGGATAATACAAAACAATCCTGGAGGCTGCAGAGACAAAATAGACACACCATGATATACTCAAAGTACATTGTCCCAGTGGAGTTAGGTGACAGAAAACACAAATGATCTTTTATACTGACACACACACAGCTGTGTGCTCAATCCCTGACTAATAGGAATGGGCAACATACTTGGGTTTTGTTTGCAGGCAGGTTCACTTAACACATCATAAAATCTGCAAAATGATAACATTAATTTTGAAAATCAGTTCTCTCCTCTTTAAAGCGGAGTTCCACTCATACTGTCAAAAAATAAAAGTCAGCAGCTACAAGAACAGGGGATTGGGGAAATTTGTGCTAGGAGATGGGATTGGGCAGGGGGTTGTGCTAGAAGGGAGGATTGGGCAGGGGGTTGTGCTAGAAGGGAGGATTGGGCAGGGGGTTGTGCTAGAAGGGAGGATTGGGGAAATTTGTGCTAGGAGATGGGATTGGGCAGGGGGTTGTGCTAGAAGGGAGGATTGGGGAAATTTGTGCTAGGAGATGGGATTGGGCAGGGGGTTGTGCTAGAAGGGAGGATTGGGGGGGATTTGTGCTAGGAGATGGGATTGGGCAGGGGGTTGTGCTAGAAGGGAGGATTGGGGGGGATTTGTGCTAGGAGATGGGATTGGGCAGGGGGTTGTGCTAAAAGGGAGGATTGGGGAAATTTGTGCTAGGAGATGGGATTGGGCAGGGGGTTGTGCTAGAAGGGAGGATTGGGCAGGGGGTTGTGCTAGAAGGGAGGATTGGGGGGGATTTGTGCTAGGAGATGGGATTGGGCAGGGGGTTGTGCTAGAAGGGAGGATTGGGGGGGATTTGTGCTAGGAGATGGGATTGGGCAGGGGGTTGTGCTAGAAGGGAGGATTGGGGGGGATTTGTGCTAGGAGATGGGATTGGGCAGGGGGTTGTGCTAAAAGGGAGGATTGGGGAAATTTGTGCTAGGAGATGGGATTGGGCAGGGGGTTGTGCTAGAAGGGAGGATTGGGCAGGGGGTTGTGCTAGAAGGGAGGATTGGGCAGGGGGTTGTGCTAGAAGGGAGGATTGGGGAAATTTGTGCTAGGAGAAAGGATTGGGCAGGGGGTTGTGCTAGAAGGGAGGATTGGGCAGGGGGTTGTGCTAGAAGGGAGGATTGGGCAGGGGGTTGTGCTAGAAGGGAGGATTGGCCAGGGGGTTGTGCTAGAAGGGAGGATTGGGGAAATTTGTGCTAGGAGATGGGATTGGGCAGGGGGTTGTGCTAGAAGGGAGGATTGGGCAGGGGGTTGTGCTAGAAGGGAGGATTGGGCAGGGGGTTGTGCTAGAAGGGAGGATTGGGGAAATTTGTGCTAGGAGATGGGATTGGGCAGGGGGTTGTGCTAGAAGGGAGGATTGGGGAAATTTGTGCTAGGAGATGGGATTGGGCAGGGGGTTGTGCTAGAAGGGAGGATTGGGGGGGATTTGTGCTAGGAGATGGGATTGGGCAGGGGGTTGTGCTAGAAGGGAGGATTGGGGGGGATTTGTGCTAGGAGATGGGATTGGGCAGGGGGTTGTGCTAAAAGGGAGGATTGGGGGGATTTGTGCTAGGAGATGGGATTGGGCAGGGGGTTGTGCTAGAAGGGAGGATTGGGCAGGGGGTTGTGCTAGAAGGGAGGATTGGGGAAATTTGTGCTAGGAGATGGGATTGGGCAGGGGGTTGTGCTAGAAGGGAGGATTGGGGGGGATTTGTGCTAGGAGATGGGATTGGGCAGGGGGTTGTGCTAGAAGGGAGGATTGGGGGGGATTTGTGCTAGGAGATGGGATTGGGCAGGGGGTTGTGCTAAAAGGGAGGATTGGGGAAATTTGTGCTAGGAGATGGGATTGGGCAGGGGGTTGTGCTAGAAGGGAGGATTGGGCAGGGGGTTGTGCTAGAAGGGAGGATTGGGCAGGGGGTTGTGCTAGAAGGGAGGATTGGGGAAATTTGTGCTAGGAGATGGGATTGGGCAGGGGGTTGTGCTAGAAGGGAGGATTGGGGAAATTTGTGCTAGGAGATGGGATTGGGCAGGGGGTTGTGCTAGAAGGGAGGATTGGGGGGGATTTGTGCTAGGAGATGGAATTGGGCAGGGGGTTGTGCTAGAAGGGAGGATTGGGGGGGATTTGTGCTAGGAGATGGGATTGGGCAGGGGGTTGTGCTAAAAGGGAGGATTGGGGAAATTTGTGCTAGGAGATGGGATTGGGCAGGGGGTTGTGCTAGAAGGGAGGATTGGGCAGGGGGTTGTGCTAGAAGGGAGGATTGGGGAAATTTGTGCTAGGAGATGGGATTGGGCAGGGGGTTGTGCTAGAAGGGAGTATTGGGGGGGATTTGTGCTAGGAGATGGGATTGGGCAGGGGGTTGTGCTAGAAGGGAGGATTGGGGGGGATTTGTGCTAGGAGATGGGATTGGGCAGGGGGTTGTGCTAAAAGGGAGGATTGGGGAAATTTGTGCTAGGAGATGGGATTGGGCAGGGGGTTGTGCTAGAAGGGAGGATTGGGCAGGGGGTTGTGCTAGAAGGGAGGATTGGGCAGGGGGTTGTGCTAGAAGGGAGGATTGGGCAGGGGGTTGTGCTAGAAGGGAGGATTGGGCAGGGGGTTGTGCTAGAAGGGAGGATTGGGCAGGGGGTTGTGCTAGAAGGGAGGATTGGGGAAATTTGTGCTAGGAGATGGGATTGGGCAGGGGGTTGTGCTAGAAGGGAGGATTGGGGGGGATTTGTGCTAGGAGATGGGATTGGGCAGGGGGTTGTGCTAAAAGGGAGGATTGGGGAAATTTGTGCTAGGAGATGGGATTGGGCAGGGGGTTGTGCTAGAAGGGAGGATTGGGGGGGATTTGTGCTAGGAGATGGGATTGGGCAGGGGGTTGTGCTAAAAGGGAGGATTGGGGAAATTTGTGCTAGGAGATGGGATTGGGCAGGGGGTTGTGCTAGAAGGGAGGATTGGGCAGGGGGTTGTGCTAGAAGGGAGTATTGGGGGGGATTTGTGCTAGGAGATGGGATTGGGCAGGGGGTTGTGCTAGAAGGGAGGATTGGGCAGGGGGTTGTGCTAGAAGGGAGGATTGGGGAAATTTGTGCTAGGAGATGGGATTGGGCAGGGGGTTGTGCTAGAAGGGAGGATTGGGGAAATTTGTGCTAGGAGATGGGATTGGGCAGGGGGTTGTGCTAGAAGGGAGGATTGGGCAGGGGGTTGTGCTAGAAGGGAGGATTGGGGGGGGGATTTGTGCTAGGAGATGGGATTGGGCAGGGGGTTGTGCTAGAAGGGAGGATTGGGCAGGGGGTTGTTTTAGAAGGGAGGATTGGGGGGGATTTGTGCTAGGAGATGGGATTGGGCAGGGGGTTGTGCTAGAAGGGAGGATTGGGGAAATTTGTCCTAGGAGATGGGATTGGGCAGGGGGTTGTGCTAGAAGGGAGGATTGGGGGGGATTTGTGATAGGAGATGGGATTGGGCAGGGGGTTGTGCTAGAAGGGAGGATTGGGGGGGATTTGTGCTAGGAGATGGGATTGGGCAGGGGGTTGTGCTAAAAGGGAGGATTGGGGAAATTTGTGCTAGGAGATGGGATTGGGCAGGGGGTTGTGCTAGAAGGGAGGATTGGGGGGGATTTGTGCTAGGAGATGGGATTGGGCAGGGGGTTGTGCTAGAAGGGAGGATTGGGGAAATTTGTGCTAGGAGATGGGATTGGGCAGGGGGTTGTGCTAGAAGGGAGGATTGGGGGGATTTGTGCTAGGAGGGGGGATTGGGGGGATTTGTGCTAGGAGATGGGATTGGGCAGGGGGTTGTGCTAGAAGGGAGGATTGGGGGGGATTTGTGCTCGCAGGGGGGATTGGGGGGATTTGTGCTAGGAGATGGGATTGGGCAGGGGGTTGTGCTAGAAGGGAGGATTGGGGGGGATTTGTGCTAGGAGGGGGGATTCGGGGGATTTGTGCTAGGAGGGGGGATTGAGGAGGTGTGCTAGGATAGGGGATTTGGGTGAGGAGGAAGGATTTGTGGTGGGAAGGGTAATTTGGAGGAGGATGTGCTAGGAGGTGGGATTGGGGGGATTCATGCTAGGAGGGGGGATTTAGGGGAGAGGAGTTGTCCTAGCGTGGAATATTTGAGGGGAATGAGGATGTGTGCTGGGGGGTGAAGTAGAACTATATGTGAAGTTTTATTTTTTTTTGGAAGTCATGCCTAGGGCACAAAATAGTCTAGTACCGGCCCTGCCCCTACCTGTTCATACTGGATCATGTACATGATCTAGCACAGCATGGCTGCTCTGCCGCACTAAATCTGTGGTAAGCAGTCCACAAGTGGTTAAAAAACATCCTTGGGGGGCCGCACAATCACCAGCTCTGGCACCTCTTATCAGAAGCTGCGGCCATCAGATGGCAGTGAGCTATCATCGACACCAGAGGTCTCCTACCCCACAGCCCACCTGAGATCCTCCCCCAACCCCTCCCCAGACACAGCACCCTGAAGCACCTATACTGCTCCCCAAATAATAGCCCCTTCAGAACCCCCCCACCCGCAAGCCCCCTTAGGGAGAGCTGAGGAACCAATGCACCCCTAACTAATCCCCCCAAAGAAAAATGATATAGCTCCCTTAACTGCACCACACAAGTCTACCCATGATGGTGGAAGATCTACCGGGACCAGTCCAAGCACCCTCTTTCACCAAAGATATGCAGGAGTTATCTGCTAGGTAAAGGTTTCAGGTGTCACCACCATAAAAAAGGTGCAACTCACTAAAAGCCTACTAACCATCCTAAGCCCCACATGAGAGAGACCTAAATTAACCCCAGGTGACCTTGTAAAATCTGGAAAATTAAAATGAAAGCACACTGGAAGCCTACTGCCGTCACAATGGACATACCCTAGTGGATGGATGAGTATGCAGAGAAATTAGGTCTTCGGTGGCATAAGCCTGCTAGAATGATAACAATCTCAGGTAACAATGCAGGAATGGCAGCAGTCCATTCCAATACAGGTAATATCTACATGAAGTTCTTATGTGGAATGCTGATAATGATAAATGGATACATAGTGACTGAAGGTCATGGATGGATGAGCCGCAGTGATTAAACGCTCTGTGCAAGCATGTGTGCAGCATATGCCATAGATGGATTGAGCAAACAGATAGCATCAAATGGTCACAGTCCTATGTATAGATAAGTAGCACCAACAATGGAACCCATCTGTGATAAGAATGGTGACTGTGGGTGCTATCCTGTGCAAGGGCTTTGCATCAATGATAGGGCAAGAAAACTAAATACAACTGATATGTCGGGAATTAGTACCTAAATAACATCCTCTCGTACAGTATGTGTCCAGCAACGTGCATGACATCACCTAAGCTTCTCTCTATTATTTATATTCACTCCCGGAAGACAGCTATTCCTGTATTTCTGGGAGCCCAACCATGATCCTACTGATCTCGGCTTCTTGTACAGCAGAGTTGCTGCAGCTACTATGCCCAACCCTCCCCTGCCCAGTCACAGAAATATTGGTATTCTGTGAACACATTAAAAAAAATACAAAGACTACTGTGAATGGGAAGCAGAGGGAAGGGTGGGAATAGCTGTTCTGTGTGCTTCTCTCCTCTCAGATCCTGGAGTGTCTCTCTGTAGAGTAATAATAAACCTGTCAGATGTAAATAATAGAAGTCCAACAGTTATCATGCACCTTGTTAGACTTAACAGATAATGTGCCTTTATGTTTCACAAAGTGGCTGCTTTCCTGGAATTCAGCTTTAAAATCTAGACTTAATTTAGGATAAATGTTCCCCAGACCAGCAGAAGAGTGTTGATCCTCTCAACCAGTTGAAGTCTGCCAGTCCCCCCTGACCATCAGAAGAGTTCTCATTCCACCAAATCGTCAGTAAAATGCCTGTTCCTCTGACCATCAGAAGAGTCCCTGTTCCTCCAACCAGCTGAAGTGTGCCCATTACCCAAACCATCAATAAAATACCTGTTCCTCTGACCATCAGAAGAGTGCCTGGTCCCACAACCAGCTGAAGTGTGCCCATTCCCCCAAACCATCAGTAAAATGCCTGTTCCTCTGACCATCAGAAGAGTGCCTCGTCTCCCAACCAACTGAAGTGTGCCCATTCCCCCAAACCATCAGTAAAATGCCTGTTCCTCTGACCATCAAAAGAGTGCCTGTTCCTCCAACCAGCTGAAGTGTGCCCATTACCCAAACCATCAATAAAATGCCTGTTCCTCTGACCATCAGAAGAGTGCCTGGTCCCCCAACCAGCTGAAGTGTGCCCATTCCCCCAAACCATTGGTAAAATGCCTGTTCCTCTGACCATCAGAAGAGTGCCTGTTCTCCCAACCAACTGAAGTGTGCCCATTCCCTCAAACCATCAGTAAAATGCCTGTTCCTCTGACCATCAGAAGAGTGCCTGTTCCGCCAACCAGCTGAAGTGTGCCCATTACCCAACCCATCAATAAAATGCCTGTTCCTCTGACCATCAGAAGAGTGCCTGGTCCCCCAATCAGCTGAAGTGTGCCCATTCCCCCAAACCATCAGTAAAATGCTTGTCCCTCTGACCATCAGAAGTGTGCCTGTTCCGCCAACCAGCTGAAGTGTGCCCATTCCCCCAAACCACCAGTATAATGCCTGTTCCTCTGACCATCAGAAGAGTGCCTGGTCCCCCAATCAGCTGAAGTGTGCCCATTCCCCCAAACCATCAGTAAAATGCTTGTCCCTCTGACCATCAGAAGTGTGCCTGGTCCCCCAACCAGCTGAAGTGTGCCCATTCCCCAAACTATCACTAAAATGCCCGTTCCTCTGAGCATCAAAAGAGTGCCTGGTCCCCCAACCAGCTGAAGTGTGCCCATTCCCCAAACCATCAATAAAATGCCTGTTCCTCTGACCATCAGAAAAGTGCATGTTCCCCAACCAACTGACGTGTGCCCATTCCCCCAAACCATCACTAAAATGCCTGTTCCTTTGACAATCAGAAGAGTGTCTGGTCTCCCAACCAACTGAAGTGTGCCCATTCCCCCAAACCATCAGTAAAATGCCTGTTCCTCTGACCATCAGAAGAGTGCCTTTCCCCCCAACCAGCTGAAGTGTGCCCATTCCCCCAAACCACCAGTATAATGCCTGTTCCTCTGACCATCAGAAGAGTGTCTGGTCCCCCAACCAGCTGAAGTGTGCCCATTCCCCCAAACCACCAGTATAATGCCTGTTCCTCTGACCATCAGAAGAGTGTCTGGTCCCCCAACCAGCTGAAGTGTGCCCATTCCCCCAAACCACCAGTATAATGCCTGTTCCTCTGACCATCAGAAGAGTGTCTGGTCCCCCAACCAGCTGAAGTGTGCCCATTCCCCCAAACCATCAGTATAATGCCTGTTCCTCTGACTATCAGATGAGTGCTCATTCCCCCAGCCAGCTTAAGTTTTCCCATTCCTCCAAACCGGCAGTATCATGCCCATTCTCCTGACCAGCAGAAGAGTGCCCATTCCTGAACCAGGTGAAGAATAGTCTGTCTCTTGACAGTAGAAGCATGCCAATTTCTTGAACAGAAGTATGCCCAAGAGTGCCCAAGAGTTTTGCTATTCCCTGGCAAATAGAAGTATGCTTATTTCCACAGTTAGCAAAAGGTGCCTGTTCCCTGACCAGCAGATATGTGCCTGTTCCCTGACCAGCAGATATGTGCCTGTTCCCTGACCAGCAGATATGTGCCTGTTCCCTGACCAGCAGATATGTGCCTGTTCCCTGACCAGCAGATATGTGCCTGTTCCCTGACCAGCAGTTATGTGCCTGTTCCCTGATTGGAGGAACTGTGTTCATTCCAAAACCAGAGATAGTTTGTCCATTCTCTAACAAACAGAGGTGTTCCCATTCCAAAACCAGCAAATTGTGCCAGTTCCTAGGTCAGAAGGAAGTAAGCCAAATAACTTACCAAAATAAATGCTCATCCTCTGACCCACCTCAGTTCCTGTCAAGTACAACAGTTATCTCTGAGCTTCTCACACAGAGGTTTCTTTCAGGGTTCTGTAGATAATTGTATAATTAACAATACAATTCTCACCTCAGCTCTCAGATTGTACAGCCTGGAACCTCAAGTCCCACAGTGAGACAAGTATTCCAGGTTCCTGTAGAGTATTGTTTAATTTATAATATAATTCTCACCTCAGATCCCAGTGTACAGCATGGAGTCACTTACCCATATGTGTATACCACATTTCTGAAGATTAGTTCATTATTCATAGTATAAGTTTAGCTTCTTCATTGAAAAGCCCACATCTCCAATTCCCCAACCAATAAGCATCACTCCAAAATCCTGTAGATTGTTGTATACATTGTAATACAATTCTCACCTCAGCTCCTTCAGGGTACAGTTGGGATCTCTGAGTCCCTCACACAGAAGTTTTATTCCTGAGTCTTCTAGATCATTTCTTGATAAATCCAGTTTTCTGAGAGATTGGTTAGTGATAAGAACAGAGCAGAGATCATCACAACATAAAGAAGTCAGATAACAATACCGGAGTCTGCAGAGACAAGAGGAGATACACACAGATATGTGGTATAAGATTATTACTAACTGAATTATTGGAGGGATAAGAAACCACAAATAAATGTTTTTAGATTGATACATTTTTACACTCAATATATGTACAATGACAAAATATAAAATGTGTAGCAGCCTCCTAGTTACACTAGGGGAAGTTAGATCCCTGATGGTTAGACAGGAGCTGTCAGTAGCTCCGGTGCAATAGCCTGAGAAGGGAAAATTGGGTCAGGGCTGAGAGATTCTGCAGGTCAGCCTCTCTGGAATTTCCCCCTTCCCAAGGTTTTCGTAGGAAGGCCTTGGGGACAGTGGGTGGATTTTGAGGAGTGGCTGGCTGCGCTTCTTTAGGGACCTCAGCCAATCCCCAACAGGAGGTTGGAAGGGGGCTGGGCTTTTTAAAAGGTGTTGGAGCCTGCTCAGTCAGGGGTAGAGGAGAAGTGGAGGTGGAGTGGAGTAGAGGAGAGATGTGAGGCTTGTGGAGGAAATCTGCCAGAAGGCCTGCTGGGATGGGGAAAACTACCTACATACTGCTGGGTGGAAGAGGAGTTCATCTGGGGTGGCACAGTGGCTAAATGGTTAGCATTTCTGCCTGGCAGTACTAGGGTCACTGGTTCAAATCCCAACCATGGCACCACCTGCCTGGAGTTTGCAAGTTCTCCCTGTGCTTGTCTGGGTACTCTGGTTTCCTCCCACACTCCAAAGACATGTTGGTAGGTTGATTAGCTCCTGTCTAAATTGTCCCTAGTATGTATATGTATGAATGCAAGTTAGGGACCTTAGATTGTACACCCCTTGAGGGTTAGGGACTGATGTGAATGTACAATATATATGTAAAGTGCTGTGTAAATTGACAGTGCTATATAAGTACCTGAAATAAATAAACAGGTGTTGCTGTCAAGCACTCCAAAAGAGACGGTGTGTGAATAGTTCAGGAAGTTTTGTCCTCAATATTTTGGTTCCCTTGGGCATCCTATACATCCCTTTAAAACAAAACCAAAGCTCAAGGTCTGATTTCCTGTCTGAGGATGAAAGGTGTGTGAAAATGCTAATGGACTGGCTGTGCAGGACTAAAGAGGGACCCACACAAAAATTCATTACCAACCTCCAAGGGGGTAGTGCTGCAAATGCAATCCAAGTTTTATCTTCCAGATACACCCAGAGAAGTGAAAGATTGAGTTTGTGCAGTCTTATGCAAATTTGATGCGTTATTGGAACACCTACTGTATGCAAACTATAGTATATAGGAAGAACAAATATAGTAATAGTAAGGACAGGAGTGCTGTCTCACAAATGTCTAAATACCGAGCTTTGTTGGACCCCAGAACCCATAGTACATGTCCATGTCTTCTACTGGGCCCTGGTGATGGACCTGATTACAACAAACTCTAGTTTCTGAAGAATAATTGTCTGAGCTGTAAGCACACTAATGTATATCAATTATACTTTATTTTAATATTTTTTTTTATTATTTTAATATCCAATTTTTTTACACTTTTTATTGTATTTAATTTTTTGATGTAATTATTTATGTGGTAGAATTAATTTTAGATTTTTTTGTTTAATTATACCCTCTTATTCATTGTTCCAGAGAGGGAATATTGTGTATTCCATTGATTGCCATGTATATCCATTATGTACACTAGATGGCAGTAAGGATGTGCATTCTTTTTATGTATATTTTGTTGATTTGGAGTAGTGACCTTTTTTAACCTGATCTTGATGAATAGATTCATTATACATATTTTTATATTATCCACAAATTACTTACCACATGTGATTTGGCCATCTTATGTGGATCTGTCCATTCCATATGGATTTGGCCATTGTGCATGTTTCTTTTCATTCTCATATTGAGGCTTGGTTTCTATACTGGTCTTTTCCGGTATTATATACTGATGGACGGGATTGTCAAATTGAGGCTTGGATTCAGTTCCTGTATGGACCTGGTCACTCTATGTGGTCTCATTTCCTACGTGAATCTGGACATTTTTTATAGATTTGGCCATTTTAAATATCTCTCTATGATCTATATTCAGGTTGGGTTTTACAAACTGGTTTCTTATGGTATTACTGAACAGTAGATGGAATTGTTAAATCGAGGCTTGGATTTAATTCATGTGTTATCTACTTCCGGTGATCAGTTTGGGTTGGTTGTGCTCCAAATTGAGGCTTGGATATCCTCTAAGCGTGGTGGCAGAGGGTGGCTCCGTATCCCCTAGAGGATGTCTTTTGATGACGAAACTCGTCGGGCAGAGCCTCCCTCTGACCTCATTGCGCTGGCGGCCATCTTGGAAACTGTCTATTTGAATGCTTTTAACTGTTCTACAGCTTGTAAGTAGAATTTCATTTGTGCAAATATAGAAGTTTTTGATATGTATTGCACTATGAGAGGCATTTTTTTATCATGATCTCATTTGACATTGCATCTTGAGTTCACATTTGAGTTGGAGGTTTGGTATATCCCTGTTCCGGGTATGACACGGAGAGCCTGTTAGTGCTCTATATCACAATGCTGGTTGGGACCCCTTATAATTAAGGGGTCTCCATTTCTGGTAAGCCTCCATTTAATTATTTGATGGTGGTACACACTCCGGTGACCATTTGAAGGAAGATTATCTGCATTGCACCTACAGTATTATCACTGATTGTGGAGTTTTTATCTTTATATGGACTTTACTATGTCTATATGGACAATAAGTTATTGTTTTGTTGTTTTGACCCTATTTCACAGTTCTTTATGTGTACTTGGGGTTAGCATATTTTGCACAGTATTATTTAATTTTTCATTTTTGATTGCCTTTCAAAGGTAAGAGGGTCTTCATAGTGCATATGTATGTTGTATGATATCCAAAGGTTGATTTGCCCATATTTCACAGTTCTTTATGTACACTTGTGATTAGTGTATTTTGAACAGTTTTAACTTATTTTTTTATTTTTGATCACCTTTCAAGGTATGGAGGGTCTTCATAGTGCATATGTAGGTTGTATAACATGTAATGGTTCACATAGTGCAGTACCCATTCCAACTGAGCATTTGTAATCCACTGGTTTGCAGTGACTTTTTTGTAGTCTTTTGTTGTAGCCAGGGGGATCTCAAGATGGACGCCTAGATATGCTGGTATCTCTGGCTGGTGTCCCACCTGCAGCTGCTGATTTGTCCACTTGCAGGTGGCACTACTTGCTTTCTTACTATATACAGTATATTGCTCATCCTCTTTATTTGCCCCTATGGAGGAGCACTGGCCATAAAGTGGGAACATCCCTCACCCTGAACCTGAATTTTTGGATGTCCAGTGCTGGAGTTCATGGGATCCATGTGGTGATGTGGATTGCCTGGGGACACTTCTCTGGTGGACTCTGTGTGGGCTGCTAGCAAACAGCAACTTCTTATTTATGACCTCTGGGTCTACCATACATAGAGAGGATTATTAATTTACTAAATTCTTCCCTGAAGAAGAAATGATTTTCTGAAACATGTGGGGATATATATTGGAAGACTACACCTCGACTGACCAAGCTACATTCCATTCAGCAGTTTTTCATTGGTGTGTCTTTGTATCTCAGGGTATATGTTCTCTGTATCGTTATTGGATTGTATACAATCTAATGATTCACACTGTTCATATGATTTTATTGACCTATATGATTCCCCTTCTTTTATAAACAAGATATGTTTACAAATAGAGATTGACGTTTGTCTTTTTAACTCTACTCCATATAAATGTTTTTGCCTTTATAGTTTCAGGGGGATTTTCTGCTATTGTTCTTTAGTCCTACCTATGCTGTAAACACCTGTAGAACATCAAAAAAATGTAGGCACTGTTGATCCACTCTGGTTGCTCCAGGCACCAGCAGGTAGGATAAGAGCAGACATTTTACTGTCATGAGCAGGAACATGGCATACAGAGTCTCTATTAGGAGCCACCTGTTGAACAGCAAAGGGACACTTGTAGACTGATGGGCCATTCTGGTTGCTCTAGACAATGGCAGGCAGGATGAGAGTAATGGCAGTGGGCATTTCTTTAGTCTTAGCAGGTACATACTGAGCATAGTCTTTAGTACAGGCCATCTGGGGAGCAGCATAAAGACTTTTGGATAAGCCCGGCATGGTTGCTATGGGCAACAACAATAGCAACAGTTCTTTAACACACAGCAGCAATCACAATCCTGGTAGTACAGTACACTCCACTTTCCCACCAAGCACCGTGGCACTTTCCACTGGCTTGTTGGTTGCCAGTTGTTAGGGGGCAACAGCCATACAGGTAACTATAGGAGATCCCAAAATAGCAAGCCCCCACATTTATCACTACCCCCTTAGGGGTTGCAAAGTATTTGGGTCCCCTAATAGTCCTGTACAGCCAGGCAACATGCATTTTTACAGACTTGCATTCAGGAGTCAATAACTAGTCCTTGAGCATTGTTTCTGATGTTTTATTAGGGGAATAAAACATGGATGGGGTAAGGGGTGTACGGGATGCCCAAAGGTAGTGGCAACAGAGGACAATCTCCCTGAACTATGTACAAGTCTCTTTATCAGCAAAAACAGAGTCCTTGTTGGAGAGCAAGCCAGCATCTCCGGTTGTACCACCTCAGACCCTAGATTCTCCTTAATCCAGCAGCTCTGGGTGAATCCCTGGGCTGGAGATCCAGTGCCTATCATTTTAAATAATGTAACAGTCCCAGGCAGCAGCTAATCCACTTTCCCAGCAGAGTGTTCCTTCCCCTATGGGGCCCAGGGGGTGCATGTTTATTCACTCAGTCTTTCTCCTGTGTTGCTGATGGGTTGGTGGCTGCTACCAAGCCTTCTAGTTGGGCCACTCCTTTCCTGTTTTGCAGGTGGTCCTCGCTCTGTGGGCCGTTGAAGTCCTACGATTTCCTCCTTCCAAGGTCCCTGCTTGGAGGTGAGCCCCTTCCCATCTGAGCCCCTTCCCAGGCTCTTCTCTCCAGCCTCACTTCTCCATCTTCCACCTGAATTTTCCTCTCCTGCAGAGGTTCTGACACTTTTTAGGGTTAATCTTGGTCACACTATCCAGCCTCTTGCCTGTGGATTGGCCAAGTACCCTTAATCATGCAAATCTAGGCCTTTTCCACCCCTCTTCCTGAAAGTTCCAGCCATTTCTGGAAGGGTGGGAGGGTCCAGAAGCCCTGATTTGTAGAGCCTCCCAGCCTGCACTGACACTGAACCCACAGAAATTCTGGCTCACTCACTACCATAAGCCAAAAATAAATTTGCCTCACACTTCCACCACCTAGTGGGTGCTACAGATACTCAGCAAAATATTACACAAACACATGTCCCTTCATAGTAGGCCACATCTGAGGAACAAGTGACAAGGTACTTTCCTCCAGAAATAACAATTACAGTGGAGTATGTTAGAGACACAATGCAGAAAAAATATACAGTCAGCATTGTATCAGGTGGAGTAAGCCACATTTTGAGAGAGACACACATCATGCAGTGTTTCATCCTACAAATCTACATCTAGGAGTAAAATCACACAGAAAATGGAAGAAATATTGTAGACACCATTTCAGCTATTGTAGTAGGCTACATTTTAAGCTTGGCACAAAGTATGCAGCTGCTCAAGCCAAATAAATACATTGTACAATAAAGACTATATATTTCACACTGTATTAAATAAACAATATTGTGCACACTACATAGGTATTCATTCTACCATTTTTGTGGGCCTTATTGCCAAAACCACATCCCAATTCAGCAGTTGAGCAACGAAATCAATTTAAATTGTATATTTTTTGAAAATTCCACACAGCATACAAAATATTTTTACAGTTGATTTTAGGCTTCATTAGTGAAGGCTTCATTTCCGAATTACAATAGTAACGAATCCAAAATAAAATAACAAAATTTAACTAAAATTTGAATACAAAAAGAAAAGAATAGAACATAAAGGAATAGAATAGAAAAACAATAGAATAGAATACAAAGAAGAATAGAAAATAATGGAATAGAAAAGAACAGAATAAATTAGAATAGAAAATAGTAGAATAGAAAAAAAAATAGAATAAAATATAATGGTCTTCTGAAATTTGAATAGAATAAATTTGAATTTCAAATAGAATAAATTCAAATTTTGAATAGAATAGAAAATAAAATAGAATAGGGTAGAGAGAACAATAGATTAGAATAGAATAAAAAAAGAATATAACTATCTTACAAAATTTTAATTTTGAATAGAATAGAAAATAAAATAGAATAGGGTAGAAAGAACAATAGATTAGAATAGAATAAAAAAGAATATAACTGTCTTACAAAATTTTAATTTTGAATAGAATACATTCAAATTTGAATAGAATAGAACTGAAAAAAACTATACACTACACAACAATAGAATATAACTGTCTTACAAAATTTGAATAGAATAATTTTGAATAGATTAGATTAATAGAATAGATAGAATAGAAAATAGACCGGAATAGAAAAGAAGAGAATAGAAAAAACAATAGAATAGACTTCAATAGAGTAGAATAACATAGAAAGAATATACCTGTCTTCAGAAATTCAAATAGATTAGAAAATAAGAGAATATAATAGAATAGAACGGTCTTCAAAAACTAAAATGTTTCTAATTCAATCTAATTGAATCAAATCAAATTTGAAACCGAATTCCAAATTAAACAAAACAATTTTAAAAATGAATAAAAATGAAATAAGACTTTTTTCTCCATTCTGCACATGTCTAATTTATATATTTAAAAACGGTATACTTTATAAAAGTATTATGCCACAATCAGCATTGATAATAATTCTACAATTTTGTGTAAATCACATTAGCTAAAGAAAATCCCATTATTCTTTGGTGGAATCCAAAAAAAGTATAAAATGGTTTTGTAATTTTTGTGAGATGTAAGATGATGCACATAGCACACACAGTACTTCTACAAGGTCTCTTAGACATTGTTGGGTAAATCACATCCCCATTTAGCTTTGTAGCATACAAAAAAACACCAAGCAGCTTGGAATAATAATCAAAATGGAAGAAATTTGGTACATACTGCATGAGGGTCATTTTAACAACTTTCTAGGAAGCTTTTTTTAATAAAGCACTTATCTTAAGGCAGCTTTTAATGAAAAAAGACTATTTTCCATACTGCAAAGAAGTATAGCAAAATGTTTTAGTCTGTATATTGAAAATCAGACATGAATTAGCTCAAGGTTTGGTCTGAACACAAGTTTGGGCTGACCTTTGGCTGTTTAGGTGTTTGTCCACATACTGGACTTTTTGCTCGGTGGGAGGTAAACATCTGTTTGTTTTTTTTTAAAACACATACAGAAGAAAGATTCTTAAGACATCTGTAGATATTATTCTGAATACAATGTGACATATCCAGTGCATGCTAACTGGCACAGCTGGCCACCAAACCTGTTATAATTACATTTTAGGCAACATATAATTTAGCCAAGTACAGGTAGCTTACAAAACATTAAGTAGTTCCAGAGGGCAGAACCCCAAGACATACTATGCAGGCGCCAGTGCCACTTGTAGAACCTTCCTGTATGTGGCAGGAATGGGCAAAAAGAGCAAACAAAAAAATCAAACAAAAAAAAAGGGGTGGAGGGGGGGTGGATGGCATGGTAAAGGACAGAGGGTCAAGGCAAAAAGGGAAGGTGGAGAATGTGCAATGTCTGGGTTTCCCAGGGAGCGGAGTAACCCTTTACTTCACTGTATTTTCTAAAAAGGCTCACATACGTTTGTGATCCAATGATGTCTCAGTATTCAAAAGAACAGGTGAATTCCGTCCAATATAACCATGTTGTGTGGCAGTATTCTGTGAGATGGTTGGCTGATGCTATAAGCAGGTTGATAGGTGGTGCAGTCACCTGCTTCCAGTACAATGGAGTGCAAGCTTTCTACACATTTTATACGTGCAATAATAAGGAATATTTATATTGTTTCATCAACATCGATGTCAGATGCAGCAGAAAAGCCTATGCTTCTGATTGCATGTGTATGTCAGTCGATTTATAAATCCAGTGGCGGACTTGTGCCTAAAAATCAGTAAGCATTGGACAGTACCAGAAAATGTGAAGCATAGTGCCCTCCGCCTCCCCATGCTGCCAACACAGTGGTGAGCTCTGGGGGAACAATCTGTGAAGGGCCGCTGGTATCATCTAGTTACAATTTTATAGCCTGTCTTCTGAATTGTACAGGATATAGAAGCTTTATGTGTCATATGAAGACTTATTTTGCTTTGTTATTCAGAAAAGGTTGTGTGCAGCTCTTGTTCTCATTTAGCTAGATAATTCAAGGCAGGGGGGTTGGCTAGGTGAGACAGAACCTGATATGAATGAGCCAAGCCTTGAGATATCGATTCTGCAGACAGACATTAGTTCCTAAATTCAGTAAGAGATCTGCAAAAAACTGGACTTTACCTAGTTATGGATCAAGAGATATCTGAGTTGCATCATCTTTCAAAGTGGAAGTGGGGGCTCGAATATATTTTGTATAATAGTGAGTGACCGCCACTGTTCCTCCTGCCAAAAAATGTCCCACTTGGAATCAATGCTTTGGAAGAATGACAACAAACGCTCCATCTTAAACTCCCGGTTCAAAGTGGAGAGGTTTAATTATAGGGGTCATAAAAGAGGGGCATGGATCTGACAAAATTAAGCCCATAAGGGCCTTCACCACATGCGAAGTTACCCCAATTGTCAGATGTTCAGGCAGGGTGCAAGAGATATGTTGAGGAAGCCAGGATAGGCCTCCTAGTAGATAACTCAAGAAGGACTGTTCTAGTTGTATCCACCTCTTGTCTGAATAAGGCTAGCACTTGTGAACATCTGGTAGCCCTGTCCTACCTACACTCTTGGATCTAGTCATAAGCTGGTAATTAAACCTATGGGCTTTGCTGGCCCATAGAAAATTCCCAAACTCACTCCAGAGCTGCTTTAGGAAAGCACCTGGAATATAATTCAAGAGTGTGTGGATCAAACACAAGAGCCGAGGGAGCCCCGTCATTTTCAATGTGGTATTTCTGCTAAACCAGAATTGCAGATTCATGGACCAGTTTGTGATGTCTTTCCTAACCCATGCCAAAAAGTCAGGAATTTTGCTGAAAAAATATCAGCTGTTTCTGCAGCGAGAAAACCCCCAGGTATTTGAGGTGGTGTGGGGCCCAAATAAATGGAAAGTGTGTCTTTAGGACCTACACTGTAGGCCAGGGTAAAGTTACATTTAACACCTTCAATTTTTGGAGGTTGTTCTTAATATTAGAGAGCTTGCTGTACCTCTGGATCTCCTGCAGTAGGTTTGGACGGGATGTAAGTGGAGAACAAGAAAAAACAAAAGGTCGTCAGCATAAGTCGCCACCTCATGTTCTCCCAGCTTTGTCACAACACCAGTAATGTCAGGGTCCTTCCTTATCCTGCACAGGAACGGTTCCAGTGACAAAAATAAAAATATGCAGAGATAGGGGACATCCCTGTCTTGTCATTGCTCAGATCAAAGAAATCAGATTGTGTGGCATTTACTTTCACTGATGCTGTAAAACCGGAGTATATTGCTGCCCCTCTGAGGGCTCTGAGGAAGAGGCGGTGTCCTCGAAATGCGTTAGCCAGTTGGTCATCCAGGGTTCCATCGTATGGACTCAGATGCTGTTTGGATTAAACATTTTGTTCAGTGTGATATGCCTGTGTTTGTTATGTCCATTGTGAGTATGATACTTACTTTTTTCTCTCAATAAATGCTTTTAAATGATAATGCACTAGGCTGGTGTGCCCTCTTTTTGTTTTTTCATTTGCATTTGATGGTGTCAATGGTCCTAGTCTTTGGCCTTCCAGAGTGGCACAAAACCGACCTGATCTTGAAGATATTCTTAGATATCAAAGTCAACAGCCTATTTGCTAGGATCTTAGTGAACAATTTCAGATCCATATTAAGCAATCATAACAGCAATTACTGGTCCAAAGAGTATCTGTTGGGAATGTCTCCCCATCCAGTATAGAGTTGAAGCCTTGAAGAAGGGGTTGTGGCATGATTTGTGAAAAATGTTACAATATACCAAGGTGCAGCTATCCGGTTCAGGGGCCTTATTGGGGTGAGTGTCCATCATCGCCCATTGCCATTCTTCCACAGTAATAGGTGTACCTAGATAAAGGCTATCCTTGTTCTTTAATTGGGGAAGACCCGACTCGGCCAATTAGCAATTAACACCCTGTAATCAGTTCAGAGAGGAGAGTGTACTGATGGAAGAAGCTGCATTATAGAGATCCCTATAATCGTATAATTGTAGTCGCTGTGTGTTTTGCTATAGCTGCATGAGTATGGACCATGCCTTCCCTCTCTGAATCTATATGTGGGATGTAAGAGAGAGTTCTCAGCTCTGAGAGTGCATGTGCTAGTAATCACTCAAGATTATTGCCCCATTCGTAGAACCACTTATGGACTTTAGTGAAGGTTTGCCTAACCTTATGTAAGAGGACTTCATTCAATCTATCATGTACAGTAGCAGCTGAAGTTCAACAAAGGTCAAGTGTGCCTGCGATGTCTTCTGGGTAGTTTAACCTCCCTAGCAGTATGATTATGTCCATATTTCTGTGCTCAAAGCGGTACATTTTTTTGCATGGAAATATGTTGTTTTTTATTGTAGGCCTGTAATTTTTAGGAATAATTCACTGAAATCTGTCCGAACAAGAGTCTAGTAAACATCCCGGGTATGTTAAAAATTTAAACACAAAATCATAAATTATAATTTAATAAATAATCATAAAAAATAATAATATAATAATAATAAATGTAATTCAATAATATAATCAAACCAAAAACACTGAAATGTGAAATAGAGCGCCAAGTTCGCACATCACTGAGCAAAGTCGCATAATCGTTTTCAGTGTCTGATGATGAATTTCCCCCACCAATCATTATCACTCAATTCTGCAAGTGGTTCTGATTTACTATCGCTGTTCTCTAGCCGGTCTAAAACCGCGTCTGACCTAAAGGGACGCTTTTTGGATGCCATGGATGTTTCTCAGTTTCAAGGCAGAAAGAACAGTAAAAATGCAGGCAGGGCGCCGGACAAAGCACTCGGGACACAATGTATGTGAAATGGTTTGATACAGGAATGTTATACTATGTGATTTTAGTGATTTTAGTGAATGTCACTTTTACAACTTTCAAAATAATAGAAATGGTGTGAAGCAGCGCATGAGACTTTGAGCAAGGGATCCGGTGTCACATTAAAATCTTCCCGCACTATTAAAGCCCCTTTATTAAAGTGTGGAGAGCTCAGTAAAACATCCCTCCAGAAAGAGGATTTGATCTGAGTTGGGTGCATAGATGTTAGCCAGGACTACCAGCGTGACCTCCAGAGTACCCTTTAAAAACAGCCTGCAAACCCCATCTGTCCTCTGGTCCTGGTACTGCTAGTCCGTCATCAAGGAAAGCAATACAGGGATGAACTGCGATAATCTTTAAAGTGGGTCTCCTGAACAAATGCCATTTGAGACCTTTCTTTCCATAGACCCTCCAATACTCAGGACCTCTTCTGAATGATATTCAACCTGCATACACTGCAAAAATTGCTTCAGTTGGAGGTCTACATTTGAGTGTACAGACCAAAAATTAGGCCAAGTCTCCACAGCTATCCAGACTAGACCTCTTAAAATATGGAACCTATGGAAGGATAAAATGTAATCAACTGTAATGGAGCCTAGGAGAATAGTGCTCAGCACTGATCTCGCTTACTCTAAAAAAAATAAGGATAACGGTCAGTCGTTAGGGCACTTGATCCTGGAATACTTCTATTATCAAGCACAGTACCATGACCAGGAGAAGGGCAATATGAAAATAACAAACAAATGTGAGAACAACAGGAGGGGGTGGAACTCAGTGGAAACCCCACGGCCAATGGAGGCAGCAGGTATCAAAGGCACCCACTGGGCAGAGAAGGGGTACAGCAGTCAGGACATAATGTTATAGCTCCAAATGGGGGTGTCCACCATGCGCCTCTCTCAACAAGAGCCATCGTCCACTCCTTGGTTACAGCACAACATACAGAAGAGCCTCTGTATTTCCTCCAGTGTGGCCAAACTAGGCACTACAGACCAAGGTCAGTCATGGTATGGAGAAAACAAAGGAGGGACCTAATATCTAGAACTGAGGGAGGAGAAGATCTGCAGTGAACATAAAATATAACCGAGCCTTCTTGCTTAAAGAGCATACATAAATGTGAAAACATCCTACATCTCGATGAACCAAAAACAACAAGGTGGAAGATGCTTTAAAGACACATACTCAGAACCAAGGGTGGTGGTACATGTCTGGCATCCCCCTAACAGGGGTAATAACTACAGTCACATGATCTGAATGGGTGTTGGTTCAGAGTAAATGTAGTTCAAAGAAGACCACCTAGGGTCAAGGGTGGAAAAGTCAGAAACCTGCATCTTAATGTAAGGCCATAGTGTGGTCAATACCCCTGACAAGGAAGCTAAGGCTGAGAAGGTTTCAGTGGAGGGGTTATTCCAAGCGAGCACATAATGAGGTAGGGCTAGGAAGGTCAGGCATCACAGTAGAGCATCGCAAAGGGTATCTTGTAGGTGTTTTCCTCACTTCCCAGTCTCATGGCCCTTCCAGCAAGTGGGCAGCACAGACATCCTTGAAACAGGAAATGTTCCAGACTACTTACAAGACCCATTACAGTTCAGTCTCATGTAGAAAATTGGGGGCTCCCTGTGGTGAGAAGCCTCTGTTGGCTTAAGTCTTTAAAGACAGGCTGTTCCATGTGCAAGAGAAGCAGAGAGGAGATGTTGGTGGAAGTGGCAGCAGAGGAGAGCTACAAGAGAGGAGTGGCAGAGCCTATTGCTGACAGCAGAGTGAGCAGTGAGGGACATCAGACCAGACCATACTCACCTTTAAAGGGGCCTCCAGTTCATCCACTGAGAGTGTTATCTCTAAATGTGCTCATTGATTGCGCATCTGGTGAGTGTGCAGTCTTTATACCTTTGGTCACATCACCTCCTTACTGGATAGACCACCAGCAATTAAAGATTTTTATGATCTTCCACGCACTTATTTTGGACAATTTTTGATTACCAATTTTCAGCACTTTATTTCATGCACCATTGGTCACTATAAAGTGACAGAGTTATACGATACCACTGAGTCACTTTATTTGATTGATTTGTTAGCACTTTATCACTGGTCACTTTACTGGATGTTTTTATTTACATATTTATATATGCATATTTCACACATGTGGTTATGTTAATTGTAGCGCTGCACCCAATTTTATGTTGATGCTTTGGAGGTTTTTGGTACCTTTTGGTGTTTCAGCAGCTTAGTTGACTTTTAGCGCTCATTTACCTCTCTGTGCTTTTCAGTGGATGCGAGATAGAACATCACTTTGGTTCAAATCATTCTCGAGATCCCACAGGCCCTCTGCCTGGTAAACACGGTCACTTTCAATATGGGTTGAGACTTCTTTGTCAAGCAGGGTAGGATAGCCTGAATTGTGGACCTGAGATCAGGTCCCCTGACCACCTCTGGTATTCTGCTGATGTGAAAAATTTGTTTTCTGCTGCAATGCTTCCCATCAATCTTGAATCTGAGTTGTTTCATGGCTTTCAGCTGGTTGGTGTTGGTCTGCTCCAGAGCTGCCATCCATTGTTCAAGTTAGGCATATGAGGATTCCACATGGGTGATGCTTGTGTCCACTTGGGCTATGTGCTCTTTTATTTCTGAGCATTCTTTCTTCAGTGTAACCTCTATGTGGAGAACCATAGAATTTAGATCAGATCACAGGGAAGCAAACAGTTCTCTGATCTCCTGAGTCTGCTGGCGCTGGCAGTCACCTGAGGAGTGGGCATGTGGAACACTCGGGGTGGCATTGTAGGAGTGTAAGTATCCCATGGGATTCTTTTGCGGTACTTGGGCATGTGCTATCTGGGCATGTAGCAGGACCGCATTCGCTGTGGATCAGCGCTATTGCACGGAGCTCCCGTTACTCAGGTCTACTCATCTCCATTGCTAGAACACATCCCTGAACATCTGTATTTTTACTGCTACTATACATGAGAGCTTTGCTATCAATGTCTGGCACCTGTCACAAGGCTAGCAACCAGTGGTGTCACCCATCCCCATTCATTTCCTGACCAGGAATTCCAAAGCCATGTAAATAAAGGGGTGAGGATAGTGTGCCCCATGGCCATATTTAGACAAGGACAGTGAACAAATATGGCCTTTCTCATATTTGGTTATTGGCATCACCTGAGAGACACTGACTCTTTGTATACTTTTAGTGGAGTCCATGTCAATTAGTGTTAGTCAGTGCCAGGATTGGACATGCCTGTCAGTGGGATTTTTTCTTTTGATGAGTGTCATTCATCGTAGTTGATGTGGATCTGCATCACTGGATGACATGACTACAAGATGGGTGCCCCTATAGCACACAGCTTGCTAAAGGCATCTGAGGGACAGTGCTGGTCGGGGACTGACAGAAGAGGAAGAAAGTGACCTTTTTGTATAACATCTTTGCACAGAGCAGATACATAAACATCTTTTTTATGTACAAAAATAAATAACTTTTGCTGTCACTTTAAGACATCCACAAAGCATGTTATTTAAAGGAAATGGTATTTTTAATTTTCACTTTAGGCATTTTTACTAATATATTTAAATTGGCCTTGAAAATGATAAAAAAAAATGGCCGATAAAATTCAATAAGGTTTGGGAGCGGTGTTCAGGGTTTATGAATTTCTCACTGGACTTGACAAATGTCCAGAGAACTGGAACCCATGGCAATTCACTTATCACTATTTATATCATCGATAATATACATCTTACCTCAGCTCCTGAAGCCTACAGCTAGGATCTCGAAGTCCTTTAAACAGTTTTTTTTCATCCTGTAGAGGGTTCTTTGATAAATCCAGTTTGACAAGAAATTGGTTTGTGATTAGAACAGAGAGGAGATCATCACAGCATAAGGGGGTCAACCAACAGTTATTGAGGCTGCAGAAAAAAACAGACACAAAGGATATACTCAAACTTCTATGTCACATGTAACCCATTGAAATGTTGTTACTGCAAAAAGGCAAAGAGACACTAGATGTTAGGTGTCTGCAGAGTGGGGTGCTTTATAGTAATAGGATTGGACTATGGGGCCTGTATTTCTGCATAGCAGGATTTAACTGGAAAGCAGGGTGTTTGAGACTACATCTCCCAGCAGTCATAGCATGTGGGCGAGGACAAATAAATAGCAAAGCCTTTGAGAGAGGAGGTGTGCTGCTGGAGGAGAGGTGGACCAGGTCACGGAGCCTGTACAAGGAGAGAGCGAGGAAAATCATTGATTGTCCATCCCACTGTGCTGCAAGCTGAACACAATGACAGCCGGAGAGATAGTGGAGCTTCAGGCCTGGACTGGAGGTGCCGAGGACTGTTCCATGGGAGAGACAGACTACTGCATACTGCTAACCCAAAGTGATCAGGTGGGAGAGACCCAATGCACCCCACTGCCATGGTGAACACTGCTAGAATTCCACTACAGTTGCCCACTAGCCCATAGTAGTGAACACTGCCCACATGTATCGGTCCATGGCCTAATCCAGCCAGTGGCATTGCTGGAGTGCATTTACACCACAGACACCATTTACCCCGATCTCAGGATACAGTGCTACAGACTCATTGCAACAAGTGCCCATTGAACTAGCAAGCAAGCTATTGATCTGCCTAGCATGATATTCACCCATTGTCCATTTGTGCCTTAACCCCTTCCATATCGGGCACTTTTACCCCCTTCCTGCCCAGGCCAATTTTCAGGTTTCAGCGCTCTCACACTTTTAATGACAATTGCGCGGTCATACAACATTGAACCCAAACTAAAATTTTATCATTTTCTGCACACAACTAGAGCTTTCTTTTGGTGGTATTTAATCACCACTGGGGTTTTTATTTTTTGCCAAATTAACAAAAAAAAGACCAAAAATATTGAAAAAAAACACGTTTTTCTTTGTTTCTGTTATAAAAGTTTGAAAATAAATAATTATTCTTCATAAATTTAGGCCGAGATGTATTCTGCTATATTTCTTTGGTGAAAATAACCCAAATTAGGATGTATTATTGAATCTGTAGGAAAGTTATAGAGTTCACAAACTATGGGAGATATCTGAAAATTGATCAATCCTGAAGTACTGACAGCCAATCTAATTTGTTGAGGTCCAAGAATGTCAGAACAGTACAGATATCCCCCAAATGTCAGGACGGTACAGATATCCCCCAAATGTCAGGACAGGACAGATATTCCCCAAATGTCAGCACGGTACATATATCTCCCAAATGTCAGAACAGTACAGATATCCCCCAAATGTCAGGACAGTACAGATATCCCCCAAATGTCAGGAAGGTACAGATATCCCCCAAATGTCAGGACGGTACAGATATCCCCCAAATGTCAGGACGGTACAGATATCTCCCAAATGTCAGGACGGTACAGATATCCCCCAAATGTCAGGACGGTACAGATATCTCCCAAATGTCAGGACGGTACAGATATCCCCCAAATGTCAGAACAGTACAGATATCCCCCAAATGTCAGGACAGTACAGATATCCCCCAAATGTAAGAACAGTACAGATATCCCCCAAATGTCAGGACAGTACTGTGACAGAAATGTGACATGAATGTACAGATTTGAGTAGATAAGTTATGACAATGTAATCATAGATGTAGTTTCAGTCCTTGTCATTAAAGATGTATTCAGTCATAGGTACTCAGACACAGATGGTCATCAATTAACATCTGAAAAGAGACAGAGCAGCTTCCTCAGGCTGGAAGTGACGCCTGGGTGCTAATAAAATTTTATCATCTATACCTAATCAGACTTGGCCACCTTCCTGAAGCTGAAAAGAGAAACACAGACATTTTGGCTTCATAACAGCAGGGGGTCTCCGATCTGTCTTGGGAGCTAAAAGAATATACATACATAAAAAGGGTATGTTTCATCTCTCATAAAAGCTAAAATATTGGTTGCAGAGAGATGAAAATACTTCCTTTTGATAGGGCACGCTATGGGTCACACCAACATATAAAAATCATATTTTTGGCTTAGGTAGAAGGCCAGGAAAATCCAGGAAATGCATGCAGATGGCGCTGAAGTGCGACAGTTGAACAGTGTTTGGTACTGTCGCGATCGGGCTGATGCGCTGGTGTTGGAAATCCAATCCCCCGACTTGGTGTTTTAAGCCGGTCTTGGTCCGATTGAAGTGGGGCAGGTCAGCACCCAGAACATCCTGTGGGCAGGTACAGGAACACCCCCCAGGGTCAATTGGCCAACGATTAATGTCCCGCCTACATCCATTTCCCCATAAATTGAGTACTCGGGCATTGGGACATGGTAATTCGTATGCAGCCGGTTGTATTTGACTGACGGATTGCTGACGCTCTGACTTGCTCCAGTCGCAGGATAGATCTTGGTAAAAGTTTTATTCTGTTTTATTCCTTTTTATTTTAGAGTGAATAGTCTTTTGTGTGTCTTCTTGTATTTTTTTGTATTTTCTGTAACTTTTTATATTTTGTACATATTTTATGCACTGCCCACTTTCGGGATATTAAATCTTAAAATTAATTAGTGACTTCAGTGTATTTAAGCACGGGCTCATATCTTCGGAGAGATTGGATTGGAGAGATCCCCAAATGTCAGAATGGTACAGATATCCCCCAAATGTCAGGACAGGACAGATATCCCCCAAATGTCAGCACATTACAGATATCCCCCATATGTCAGAACAGTACTGTGACAGAAATGTGACATGAATGTACAGATTTGAGTAGATAAGTTATGACAATGTAATCGTAGATGTAGTTTCAGTCCTTGTCATTAAAGATGTATTCAGTCATAGGTACTCAGACACAGATGGTCATCAATTAACATCTGAAAAGAGACAGAGCAGCTTCCTCAGGCTGGAAGTGATGCCTGGGTGCTAATAAAATTTTATCATCTATACCTAAATCAGACTTGGCCACCTTCCTGAAGCTGAAAAGAGAAACACAGACATTTTGGCTTCATAACAGCAGGGGGTCTCCGATCTGTCTGGGGAGCTAAAAGAATATACGTACATCAAAAGGGTATGTTTCATCTCTCATAAAAGCTAAAATATTGATTGCAGAGAGATGAAAATACTTCCTTTTAAAAGGGCACGCTATGGGTCACGCCAACATATAAAAATCATATTTGTGGGTTAGGTAGAAGGCCAGGAAAATGCAGGAAATGCATGCAGATGGCGCTGGAGTGCGACAGTTGAACAGTGTTTGGTACTGTCGCAATCGGGCTGATGCGCTGGTGTCGGAAATCCAATCCCCGACTTGGTGTTTTAAGCCAGTCTTGGTCCGATTGAAGTGGGGCAGGTCAGCACCCAGAACATCCTGTGGGCAGGTACAGGAACACCCCCCAGGGTCAATTGGCCGAGGACTAATGTCCCGCCTACATCCATATCCCCATAAATTGAGTACCCGGGCATTGGGACATGGTAATTCGTATGCAGCCGGTTGTATTTGACTGACGGATTGCTGACGCTCTGACTTGCTCCAGTCGCAGGATAGATCTTGGTAAAAGTTTTATTCTGTTTTATTCCTTTTTATTTTATAGTGAATAGTCATTTGTGTGTCTTCTTGTATTTTTTTGTATTTTCTGTAACTTTTTATATTTTGTACATATTTTATGTACTGCCCACTTTCAGGATATTAAATCTTAAAATTAATTAGTGACTTCAGTGTATTTAAGCACGGGCTCATATCTTCGGAGAGATTGGATTGGAGAGATCCCCAAATGTCAGAACAGGACAGATATCCCCCAAATGTCAGCACAGTACAGATATCCCCCAAATGTCAGGACAGGACAGATATCCCCCAAATGTCAGAACAGTACAGATATGCCCCAAATGTTAGGACAGTACAGATATCCCCCAAATGTCAGAACAGGACAGATATCCCCCAATTTCAGGACCATACAGATATCCCCCAAATGTCAGGACAGTACAGATATCCCCCAAATGCCTAAACAGTATAGATATCCCCCACATGTCAGGACAGGACAGATATCCTCCAAATGTCAGAACAGTACAGATATCCCCCAAATGTCAGAACAGTACAGATATCCCCCAAATGTCAGGACAGTACAGATATCCCCCAAATGTCAGAACAGGACAGATATCCCCCAAATGTCAGGACAGTACAGATATCCCCCAAATGACCCATTTTTGCAAAGTAGACAATCCAATGTATTTCATAAGAGGCATGGTGAGTTTTTTGAAGTTGTAATCTGTACATTGATACCACTGTGTTGTTGTTTGCTGCTACAAGCTCATTCTACTATTGAAGCTTTTAAAGGGAATCCTACACCAATCATTGAGAGGAGTGTTAAATCTTTCTTTTGCCTGCCAATCCACTGGGAGTGATTACCCTGAGGGACCTATATCTACCTCTAGACACATCTATATGTCCATTGGACCCCAAAAAGCATGCTGAACACAGAGCTCTTAAAGGGGACTTTGCAAGTTATGCATAGAAGTGCTTTCTGTTTCACATATAACCCTTGCCATCTAGTTCCAAAGACCCTTTGTGAGCTTACTTGCAGCTTGAGATCTGTTCCTGCTCACTGGGGAACCATCAGACTTCTCAGACTGGAGGCAGTGGGTCATCTCTGAAAGCAGGCCTGTCATTAAACACTGTTGTTTATTGTGCATATTGATATATATTGGTTCACAATTGCTAAGATTGATCAGAGTTACTATTAACTACTTGCCAACTGCAGATAGCCGAATGATGGCTACACTGCAGCCGGCTAGTTCTGGGAGGGCGTCATATGACGTCCTCCCAGAACGCGCTCTCCTGCGTGCCCCCAGGGATCTCCGTGATCTCCGTGATCGCTGTGTCCTACAGACACAGCTGATCACGTGATGTGGTAAAAGGCCAATCACAGTGGCCTTTTACCACATGATCAGCCGTGTCCAATGACACGCTGATCACCGGGAAATGCAATTGCTGGTTCTCGGCTGCACTTTCCTCACACTGTCAAAGGATAGTACTGCCAAGAACTGGCAGTTGTCAGATCAGGGATCGGCACCGATTATCAGGGCACTGATGATTAGTGCCCTGATGATCGGTGCCCAGCAGCGCCACCCACCAGTTCCACCCACCTGTGCCAAGCAGTACCGCCCACTAGCTCCGCCCACCTTAGGTTTTTATTTATTAGAGATATCTTCTAATGGTAACTCTAGTTCTGGTGACTTGGGGGGGTCCCAAGGGCTTCCCTTAATTTGCAAGGATATCTTGTCACTTCCTGTTTTGGCTACAGGACAGGAAGTGAAGGTAGATCTGCTCAATGGGACACAGATGGCAAAAACAAAAACAAACTCTGACAGGGGTTAACACCCTCCATTACTTTATCCAAAATGAAAAAAATGGAAAATTGTATCATACTTACCATAATTTTCCTTTCCTGACGCCAATCCATAGCAGCAAACATGTGATATATCTCCTCCCTTACATCCACCCATAGGACCGGTGTATATCTATAAAAGTCTGACTGAGAGCAACCTCCCCCATGAAGTTGTCGAGAGACAATGCTTCAAGTGCTTTCCTACTGAAGACTTCTTTCTATTGGTGCAAAGAGAGACCTGGCAAGGAAATCCACTGCCAGAATAAAATCCCACAGGGGAAAAGTTTTTCCTCCTCAGGGCAAAGTCTCAGGACCAACCTCCTGAAATGCTCCCCTGGCAGCTTTATATATATATATATATATATATATATATATATATATATATATAAATATAGGGCAGGTGTGAAGAAATGCTGTAAAGTAAGAATGCTTTCACAACTATATATTTTAATTGTTTATTTCTGTCAATTTACAAAAAGCAAAGTGAGCAAACCGAAGAAGAATCTAAATCAAATCAATATTTGGTGTGACTGCCTTATGACTTCAAGCCAGCATCATTTCTTACACTTGCACAAAGTCAGAGATCTTGTGATTAGAGTCAGGTGTATGAATAATCAATTATACCAAGCGGGTACTAATGATTAGTGTTGGGCTACATGTTCAAGTTGAACCTAAGTTTGACTTGAACATGGGCCGTTTGTGTGTTTGCTGAACCACCAGTCAGGTGCAATGCTTTGGCCAATCACAGCACAGGAACCCCACCCCCTTGTGACATCATGACAGTATTTAAGAACTGTAATCAGTGGTGCAGCTGTCAGGTGGCCAGGAGCCAGCATCGCGAGCAGAGTTTTTTTTTTCTTTTCGGGCAGTGGCGGTAGCGGACATCATGATTGATGTTGGATCTACTTCAGGGGACATTTTCAGATTCCAATAAGCCCCCCGCCTGCAGACCCTCACAACCAGAGCCTAGGGTTGGGGTGAAGATGCCCTTGCCCCCTCAACATGGAAACAAGGTGCTTTGCAGTAGGAGCCCCCCCACCCCAAAGCACCCCACCCCATGCTGAGAGCGTGTGGCCTGGTATGGTTCAGGAGGGGGGGGGACAATCGCTCGACCCCCCCTTTCCTGTTCTGCTGTGCTTCATGCTCAGATAAGAGTCTCGTATGGATTTTGAGGGGACCCCCACACCATTTTTCTAAAAATGTTGCTGTTCCATTCAAAATCTGTACCAGACCCGAAGGGCTTAGTATGGTTGGGAGGGGGGACCCCATGTTGGTTTTTTTAAATGTTTTCATTGTTGGGCAATGCTGACAATTCTTTTTCCATTCAGCTGTCAGCCGGGAACCCCACTGACAGCGGAAACATGAATTCATGTTCACTACTAAAATACCACGTGACTTCATCATAGAACTCATGCCAGATTTTAGTAACTGAGCAGGATCTTACCACATACTCAGATGCGCCAAGATACTGCTCACTAAATTGTTTGTGTTCGAAGTTCACAGTCAAACATTCTGTAGGTTTGAATGTTTATCCTCGAACTGAAAACATTGCACCAGCGATCAGTAGAGCCCTAGTGCCATGCAGGTCTCCTGCAGACCTGTCAGAATATCTGCTTGCCATATGGGATGTAAGGCCAAGCAGATATTCTGACACAAAGCTTGAATGAACTATCACAGTGCTCCACAGCGCTGTGGTTGTTCATTGAAAGCCAATAAGGTGGCTGGGACTTGTAGGCACTCATTCACAGAACTCTGTAATGTCAATTCATGGAAACATTGCTCTAATGAAGGAAGAACTTTACAAACCATACCTATTAAAAAGTTTGTCAGAAATTTACAGCATTCACAGACAGTGAAAAGTTTGATCCCCTTTCACTTAAAGTGCAGACTGCCTTCCAGTTTTTGCAAGCAGGTCTAGATTTGGGCTTTGGTTTAAATACTTTGAAGGTACTGGTTTCAGCCTCATCAGCCCTCACAGATACTAGATGGGGGCTTAACCCTTTAATAGAAAGGTAGTGCTGTGACTGAGACCACCTAGGAAGAACCTTTGCCCCAAATGGAATTTAGCATCACTTCTGTTCTCTCTGCAGCTTCATTTGCTCCTACTGAAAACTGTGCATTGAAGGACATACAGTAACTCAAAGAGCTGTCTTCTTTGTGGCCATCACTTAAGGTCAGAGTGTGTCAGAATTACACGTTTTGGGGTCTGCAGAGCCATGCATTTTTTTTTACCCTGATAGATTGGTTTCCCAGTTTGTACCAAAAGTCCAATCATTCTTTCACTTTAATCAGGAATGAGTCTTACCAGCTTTCCTAACAAACATAATTCAAGTAAGTTTCATGGTTTGGATGTGGCTAGAGCCTTGAGATATTTTTTTAATGCTACTATTTTTTTTCATGAGGCTAAATGACTTTTCATGTACCTGCTGGAGCAAGAAAAGAACGAGTAGCCCCAGCGAGAACCATAGCAGGTTGAATTGTGTGAATAATACAGAGAACTTACTGTATCGAGCTAGTAGTCTAGTGAGTTCAGAGACAGTGAATGCCCATTCTGCTAGAGAAATATGGTGTTCTTGAGCAGCGCTGGTAAAGGAGTCACCTGAAACAATTTGTTGAACTGCGAGTTGCTCATCATTCACCACATTCATGTCGCACTACATTGCGGATCTGGACCATTTTGGCAAAACAAACTGGCTCTTTCAGTTCTTAGAATGCAAATAAATTTGTCTTGAGCATTACCTCCCTTGTATCAGGTTTTTTATCATGTGTATGCTGCCATGTAGGCATCAGGAAAATGGAAAATTGAGTATTTGCCTTTCCATAACTTTCCTGGCACTTATTCATAGCAGCATACATCCCTCCCTTCTTTTATTCTTTGTTTTTGCTTGACTCATTAAACAAATGGAGTGCAGGGGTATATCACTTTCTTTTATAGAGTAATAATGCTCCTGTAGAATGGATGTGGGAAGACAGACCAACCAAGTGTATGCTACCATGAATTAGCACCAGGAAAGACAACTTACAGAAAGGTAAGCAGTCAATTTTCTATTTTATCTACAGCCACTCCTTTGTCTAAATTTTTTCTTACTTTCTCTAAAAGTATATATTTTTTTGGCAACTTTGGTCTGCCAGGGATCCATGCTGCCTATTGTTTATATTAATCTGGAGCTGGAGATGACATGGGCTTGAAAAGATGAGGCTGGAATACTGCCATCATCAATCTGTGACTTTGAAAGGCAGGTGAGCCCAAGACCTTCAGTGAATATGTAATTATGCAAGTGTAGCACTACCCTCCTAGGAGTTGCTGAAGATTTGGGTCCCCCTAATGTCATGCCAAGCAACACACATTTGCTTCCAGCCTTACACTCCAGAAACCATAAACAGTCCTTGAACTTGTTTTTTTTTTATTTTATTAGGGGATGTAAACTTGGATGGGGATGAGGGATATATGGGATACCCAAGGAACTGTTTAACTGAGGACAACTTCCTGGAACTATGTACAAGTGCTCAGAAGGGTTCTCTCTTCTTGGAGAGCTATCCAGCCTCTCCTGGTGTAGGAATCCCTGGACAAGGGGATCTAGAGTCTCACAATTTAAAAGCACAGTCTAGCTGGGGGCTAGTCTGGTATCCCACCCAAATGTCCTCTCCCCTACTCCTGTCCAGGGAGTGTAGAAGTACTCACTGTCCCTCTTCTGTAAGCTGCAGGTTGGTGGCTGCTTTCAGGCCTTCTGTTGGGCTGGCTCCTTCCTTAGCTCCACAGATGGTCCTCTCTCAGGGGGCTGGCAAGGTCCAGCTTTCCTTCTGTCAAGTTCCTCTCTGGAAGCAAGTCTCTTCCCTGGGCCTCCTCCCAGGCTCCTCACTCCTGCTCCTGCTTTCACACCTTCCACCCGAAATCTTACTGCTGCTGACCAGGCTCAGCTATGCCTAAAGACTGTCCCAACCCCTTGCCAAGCCTCCTGCCTGAGGATTGGTCAGGATCCTCTAAGCATACAGATCAGCCACTCTTCACCCCCGCCAGTCGCAAATCTTGCTATCCATTTCTCCCTCATCCTTCTCCTTCCCCCTCCCTTCCTGAGAGGCACAGTGACAGATGTGTGTATGTTAAAAGTGTCACAGGCCAGATCCCAGCAGGGAGCCACGTGGTGCCGCACTGCCTGGAGAACCTGGCACAGAACAGATAACGAGCCTTCCCAGAAGTTGAAAGAAATGCTGACATGATGAACCTAGCGCAGCATTGGTGACAGAATTAGATGAACACTTCTCAAATCACTTTTTCCCCTATGTCCCATAACTTGGAATATGAGAGACCTACATAAAAACCGGACCCCACTCGTCAGATGGCCAATGAGCAGACGAACAGTTTGATGGGTCACTCATTTACCTCGGGCCATCAGGGAAGCCGGAACATAGAACTCGCGAACCGTGCCACATATAATTTCATAATTCATATCTAAATAATCCTCAGGCTTGTCTGCATAATAAAATACCCGCGGGTAGACTGTTACTTGTGCATCTGGAACGTTATGGAACAGAATATGAAGAAAGATGTTGACCCCAGTTTAGGGTCCCGCCTGCCGACCCCTCCCTGCACAAGGGATTGGTTTGTTACTTCAGAACTACCGCCTGCTGGGAAACTTTAAAACAGGCTGTCAAGCCTAAGGAAGGTAGAATTGAAAACATCTCCTATTTTTTCCATCGTAACATAGAGCGATCAAAGCAACCTCCTGCTCTGACTTGGATCTGCTAAACCTAGGACTTTGGCAAGTATTCTAACCCTTTCACCTCTCTCTGATATCTCTTTACTGTGCTATGGTTCTCTATATATTTATATATATATATCTTAGTTACATCTTCTCTGTAAATATTTTATTGCACCTGTTTGACCCTTTTAGTAAAAAATCTCTCTTTCTGAAAGTGTTGAACTGTTCCAATAGTTCTTAATTGCAATTTACGAATCCCTGCCTTTGAAGAGATGCTACTGTTTGTTTAACTCTCTGTATAACTGGCCTGTGTCAATGACCGGGTTATGCGGATGATTATTTCAATTATTATAGTGTTATAGCGATATTGCGAGTTTCCTCTTTCTCTGATAAAAAAGGAGGTGGTGGCAGTGTGAAAGGGTTAGTTGTGTAATTAACCCGACCCAGTAACAAGCACATTCAGGCTGCCGGTACATAGATTGCTGTCCATTAGCTGGAAAATCGTTGTGCAGGGTGCAGCTGCGTGTGGCATTGTTACGTACGTCACATAGCGGTTTTAGATCGGCCAGTCCTCGGTCACGAGTTTGGTAAGAAGGTCTGGGGTCTGACGCCGCGATCGTGACACCGCCCATTGAGTTCTAGAGACTCCTCCAAGTTTCTAGATCAGGGCAGGGCTGTCTTAATGCATGAGCACTGCCCAGGGGCCCCAGATGCATGGGGGCCCCAGGATAATCTTGCATTACGTTATACTTGTCAACTGTCCTGGATTTTCTGGAACAGTCATGCTTTATATTAAGCTATCCCGGGATGGCCCTGGCAGTGTCCCAGAACCTGGAATGTGCACTCCTGATCCCAGTATAGTGCCCTCCTGAGTCCCCTGTACTGTGCCCTCCCGACTCCCCCTGTGCTGTGCCCTTCCGACTCCTTCTGGGCTGTGCCCTCCCGACTCCCCCTGGACTGTGCCCTCCCGATTCCTTCTAGACTGTACCCTCCTGATCCTAGTATTGTGCCCTCCCAACTCCCCTGTACTGTGCCCTCCCGACTCCCCTGTACTGTGCCCTTCTACCTCCCCCTTCCCCCCCATACTGTGCTTGTTGTGTTAATTAGTCCTTGTTTTATGGCACATTTTCCTATTGTTTAAAATCACTTTTATTGAAAGTGTTAATAAATATGTTTAATTCTATTAACTATTTATACTTTAATTCTTAAGATTGGGTACATAAATTGGTAAATTGAGGCAGGCTGGTAGAGGCCCCAATGCATTACTTTGCCCAGGGGCCAATGATGCTATTAAGACAGCACTGGATCAGGGGGAGGTTTCAGAGTGCTGATCCACAGCGTCTTATGCAGGCCATAGATGGGTCGAAAATTGTCCAATTTCTCGGCCGAAAAAAAAAATGGGCCGATTTTCGCACCGTTAATGGGTCAATCGGTCGGCCATTTTTCTGGATTTTGTCAGATTTTTTTGATTGGTAAAGTTCGGAAAAAATCATCCGATTTTGCCGATCAGCAGATTTTCGTGGAAGAAGAAGAAGAATTATTATTCCAGTCCGCTATTATATTTGACATTAAAAAGTATTGCAGTTGCAACAATGTATCTATTTGTATCCGGAAAAACTCATCTGTATCCAGAATGGATACAAATAGATACAATGTTGCAACCACAATACTTTTTAATGTCAAATATAATAGCGGGGCTCTCTGCAGGGACAGAAGTAATTATATGCCGGCCGTAGACGGGAAGAAAAATCGGCCAATTTTTTTTTACTGTTGGTGGTAATGTCGGCCTATTGAACAAACAATTTTTCATTTTTTTGTTAAAAAAACAGCCGGTTTTCTCCCCGTCTATGGCCTGCATTAGTCCTGACCCAAATTTGACCCTCTGACTATTGCACCAGGCTGCTACTCAGCCTCTAACTAGAAAAATAATTAACCAGTTCCTCCTAGCTTTCCTAGGAGGGTGCTACACAAGAAAGAGGAATTGACAGTAAGCCCGAGTTCATACTGATGCGGTGCGGCATATTGCATGTGATTCGCATAGGAACAGCAGCGCATTCCTCTGCAAATCACATGCAATTTCTGTGTGGTGCAATTTGAGCCATACATTTTGTATGGCTCACATCGCAATGCATCTACACCAAAAAAGTGCAGAACCCTTTTTTTGTTTCCACCAGAATCGGGTCGCATGGGTGTTCACAGCTATGTGATCTGATTCTGCACATCGCACCATGTTTTGCACACTGATTTCAGGGTGTCATTAACTTAAAATACATCCTGCAGTAGTTCATATGAACGGGGTGCAATTATGATGCAGTGCAGAATTCACACAGAAACTGGTGCAAATTCCACACCACATCAGTGTGAACCCGGGCTTAAGGGTGACAGAGAAGAGAGTTGGAGGACAGGAAGGTGTTTGGAGGGTGGAGGCATTGGCTGGAAACACAGCATGATCTAAAACCTGGAAGCAGTGTACACATTGCTGTTTCTTTTTTTGGTCAATTTAAGTTTCAACATACTGTATATAGGAAGGATAAGATATGTCATGATATATTACCTCAGCTCCTGCAGGGTACAACATGGATTTATGAGTGCCTTACACAGACATTTTGCCCCAGAGTCCTGTAGACGATTGTTTGATAAATCCAGTTTGATGAGAGATCGGTTTGTGATAAGAACAGAGCAGAGATCATCACAGCACATGGAAGTCAGATTACAGTCATTGAGTCTGCAGAGACCAAACAGACAGAGAAATGCACTAAGATTATTATAAAAACTCTGTTAATATCATTTTCTGAAACCCCTAGTGAATGTGTCATCTATTCAAATGCAGTGCTTTATACCTATTGTCTTTAAATGAAATAACTGTGCTGACTTAAACCTCAAAATATAATTTAATGACCATCCAATAGTATCAAACAACACAGATGCATAAAACTTTCCAGTGTGAATCTAACATAAATATGCTAATGAAAGTTTAAGAGAATACTCCATAAAAAATAGAAAAACTGCTATGGTGGTGACTAATGGGAATAAAACCATGGTGCACACTCAATCTGTCAAACTGTGCTCAAACATAAAAAAACTTCCAATAGTCCCCAACATTCAGTGAATAGTTCTGTTAAATTTTTAGTGCTCAGCCAGTCCACAGTGCACGTAAAGTCAAATGAAAAATATTCACGCTCCAAATGCGCGTGTGCTACAGAGCACCTCCTCCATCACCTCCAATGTGCACTAACCAGATGCATAGACTCTGTAATGTAATAAGCAGTTCTGTATGTGCTTGCTCTCCATCTCAGTTGAATCCCCAACAGAAAGAAGCTGATGGTGTAAAATAATTTATTAAAACTATTTCAAATCCATGAAATATTGCACCCACATTTGGCTGTATGCACTCCACCACCTGGAATGTATATGCACAATGTATTAATGAGGAAGTCGTCCCATCTGCTGCTCTCTCCGGATATCAGCATGTGTTTCAGTGAGCAGAATTTACACAGTAGCCAGAGGCCCCGACCAACATGTTTTGACATCCAAGGATGTTGTCAGTAGCAGTAGTGGCTGAAAAGTCCTCCACTATCTCAGAATACCATTATACTAAATAAATAATTATCCAAACATTACAACTAGAGATGAGCGAAGTATTCAAAAATTCGATTCGACTGATTCGGCGAATTCGTGGAAAATATTCGATTCGAGTCGAATATATTCGCTGTGAATTTAACTTAAAAAAGGGTGTTTCTAGGCTTCAGAGAGACTTAATATTAGTGCAGAACACTGTACCTTTAATTTAAATGCCCTTGGAGTCTGCTGGGGAAGAGAAATAATACTGTCAGTCAGTATGACATGCAGATGAGTGCCGTCGATCTTAGAATCACCGCACACTTCACTCATTTGGCCAGTCACGGGGCCAAAACCAGTGTTTGGAGCCACAGTGTGGCGGTGGAGCCAGCAGCAATGGGAGGCCATACAGCAACCTATGACAAAATGGAAACCAGCAGGAGTGTGAGGAGACCTGAAAGTGGCACATGGCAGAGTGGGAGCAATGGGAGGCGGTACAGGGACCCAGGTCACACTGTGGGCTCAGCAGCAGCGTGACCAGGCGGTACGGGGGCCCATGGCCGATTTGGGGCCTGGCGGCACCTATGGGAGGCCTTTAATCTGCCAGCAACCTATGACAAAATGGAAAAACGCAGGAGTGTGAGGAGACCTCAAAGTGGCACATGGTAGAGTGGGAGCAATGGGAGGCGGTACAGGGACCCAGGTCACACTGTGGGCTCAGCAGCAGCGTGACCAGGCGGTACGGGGCCCATGGCCGATTTGGGGCCTGGCGGCACCTATGGGAGGCCTTTAATCTGCCAGCAACCTATGACAAAAAGGAAAACCGCAGGAGTGTGAGGAGACCTCAAAGTGGCACATGGTAGAGTGGGAGCAATGGGAGGCGGTACAGGGACCCAGGTCACACTGTGGGACCAGCAGCAGCATGACCAGGCGTTACGGGGGCCCATGGCCAATTTGGGGCCTGGCGGCACCTATGGAAGGCCTTTAATCTGCCAGCAACCTATGACAAAAAGGAAAACCGCAGGAGTGTGAGGAGACCTCAAAGTGGCACATGGTAGAGTGGGAGCAATGGGAGGCGGTACAGGGACCCAGGTCACACTGTGGGCCCAGCAGCAGCGTGACCAGGCGGTACGGGGGCCCATGGCCGATTTAAGGCCTGGCGGCACCTATGGTAGGCCTTTAATCTGCCAGCAACCTATGACAAAATGGAAAACCGCAGGAGTGTGAGGAGACCTCAAAGTGGCACATGGTAGAGTGGGAGCAATGGGAGGCGGTACAGGGACCCAGGTCACACTGTGGGCTCAGCAGCAGCGTGACCAGGCGGTACGGGGGCCCATGGCCGATTTGGGGCCTGGCGGCACCTATGGGAGGCCTTTAATCTGCCAGCAACCTATGACAAAATGGAAAAACGCAGGAGTGTGAGGAGACCTCAAAGTGGCACATGGCAGAGTGGGAGCAATGGGAGGCGGTACAGGGACCCAGGTCACACTGTGGGACCAGCAGCAGCGTGACCAGGCGTTACGGGGGCCCATGGCCGATTTGGGGCCTGGCGGCACCTATGGGAGGCCTTTAATCTGCCAGCAACCTATGACAAAATGGAAAACCGCAGGAGTGTGAGGAGACCTGAAAGTGGCACATGGCAGAGTGGGAGCAATGGGAGGCGGTACAGGGACCCAGGTCACACTGTGGGCCCAGCAGCAGCGTGACCAGGCGGTACGGGGGCCCATGGCCGATTTGGGGCCTGGCGGCACCTATGGGAGGCCTTTAATCTGCCAGCAACCTATGACAAAATGGAAAAACGCAGGAGTGTGAGGAGACCTCAAAGTGGCACATGGTAGAGTGGGAGCAATGGGAGGCGGTACAGGGACCCAGGTCACACTGTGGGCCCAGCAGCAGCGTGACCAGGCGGTACGGGGGCCCATGGCCGATTTGGGGCCTGGCGGCACCTATGGGAGGCCTTTAATCTGCCAGCAACCTATGACAAAAAGGAAAACCGCAGGAGTGTGAGGAGACCTCAAAGTGGCACATGGTAGAGTGGGAGCAATGGGAGGCGGTACAGGGACCCAGGTCACACTGTGGGCCCAGCAGCAGCGTGACCAGGCGGTACGGGGGCCCATGGCCGATTTGGGGCCTGGCGGCACCTATGGGAGGCCTTTAATCTGCCAGCAACCTATGACAAAATGTAAAAAAAAAGGTGTGAAAAAGGCCACCATTTTAGAACGGTAGCGAGGGTCCAACAAGGTGGACAGCCAAAAGTCATCCCTCTGTCTGATGGTTATTATTCGACTGTCGCTACGCAAGCAAGCGAGCGAGCATGCTATGGGCCATTTGTGCCAAGGAATGCGAGGGACTCCCTGCCTCCATCTCCACAGCATACTGCCACGGTGCGTCTGGGTCCTCTGTCTCCTCCTCCTCCTCCTCTACCAGATGCTCCTGCTCCTCCACTCCTGTCCGCTGAGTGGAAAAACAACCCATTTCACTCAATAATTCCAGAGCACCAATGTCCTCCTCTACCTCCTCCTCTTCTTCCTGTCCTGCCCCCACAGGGGTCATGTGGCGTTGAGATCTGTGCGCCACGTCTACCGCACTCTGACCAGCCATTGTTAACAGCATTTGTTCCAGGACGTGCAACAGAGGAATGACCTCGTTCATCCCATAGTCCTGCCGACTCACGAATAGCGTGGCCTCCTCAAAGGGCCTGAGCAAGCGCAGGTGTCACGCATGAGCTGCCAATGGCTGACATCTAAGTTACACAGGGAGTACCTTTATCCGCTTTTAACATCAGGAAATCTGTGATGGCCTTTCGCTGTTCGTAAAGGCGGTCTAACATATGTAGGGTTGAATTCCACCTTGTTGCAACGTCACAGCATGAGGAGTCGGTACGGGGGCCCATGGCAGATTACGTGCCTGGCAGCAGCAATGGGAGGCCCGTAATCTGCCAGCACCCTATGTCAAAAAATTGAACACACCAGCAGTGTGAGGAGACCTGAAAGTGGCACATGGCATGAGAGACTCTGGACCTGGCAGCAGCATGAGGAGGCGGTATAGGGGCCCATGGCAGATTAGGGGCCTGGCAGCAGCTATGGGAGGCCCGTGATCTGCCAGCACCCTATGACAAAAAATGTAACACACCAGCAGTGTGAGGAGACCTGAAAGTGGCACATGGCAGAGTGTGGCGATGGAGACAGCAGCAATGGGAGTCCGTACAGGAACCCATGAGAGACTGTGGACCTGGCAGCAGCATGAGGAGGCGGTATAGGGGCCCATGGCAGATTAGGGGCCTGGCAGCAGCTATGGGAGGCCCATAATCTGCCAGCACCCTATGACAAAAAATTGAACACACCAGCAGTGTGAGGAGACCTGAAAGTGGCACATGGCAGAGTGTGGCGATGGAGACAGCAGCAATGGGAGGCCGTACAGGGACCCATGAGAGACTGTGGACCTGGCAGCAGCATGAGGAGGCGGTTTAGGGGCCCATGGCAGATTAGGGGCCTGGCAGCAGCTATGGGAGGCCCGTAATCTGCCAGCACCCTATGACAAAAAATTGAACACACCAGCAGTGTGAGGAGACCTGAAAGTGGCACATGGCATGAGAGACTCTGGACCTGGCAGCAGCATGAGGAGGCGGTATAGGGGCCCATGGCAGATTAGGGGCCTGGCAGCAGCTATGGGAGGCCCGTAATCTGCCAGCACCCTATGACAAAAAATGTAACACACCAGCAGTGTGAGGAGACCTGAAAGTGGCACATGGCAGAGTGTGGCGATGGAGACAGCAGCAATGGGAGGCCGTACAGGGACCCATGAGAGACTGTGGACCTGGCAGCAGCATGAGGAGGCGGTATAGGGGCCCATGGCAGGTTAGGGGCCTGGCAGCAGCTATGGGAGGCCCGTAATCTGCCAGCACCCTATGACAAAAAATTGAACACACCAGCAGTGTGAGGAGACCTGAAAGTGGCACATGGCAGAGTGTGGCGATGGAGACAGCAGCAATGGGAGGCCGTACAGGGACCCATGAGAGACTGTGGACCTGGCAGCAGCATGAGGAGGCGGAATAGGGGCCCATGGCAGATTAGGGGCCTGGCAGCAGCTATGGGAGGCCCGTAATCTGCCAGCACCCTATGACAAAAAATTGAACACACCAGCAGTGTGTGAGGAGACCTGAAAGTGGCACATGTTTGGGGCATGATTCATGGCGGATTTAGTCAGTTGTGTCAGGAACTGGTGGTTTGAAATCCAGACTAATCCACGCCTGATTCATTTTCACAAACGTGAGTCTCTCCACACTTTGGGTGGACAGTCGTGTCCTCCGCGGAGTTACAATACCTCCTGCCGCACTAAACACGCGCTCCGATGCCACGCTACTGGCCGGGCATGACAGCCTTTCAAGGGCAAATTCAGCTAGTTGGGGCCAAAGGTCAAGTTTCGTTGCCCAGTAGTCAAGGGGATTGTCTACCTCGGTTGGCAGGGTGCTGTCCAAGTAGGCCCAAGCCTGTTGTTTGAGCTCCTGCTCCAGGTCCACCTGATGCTGCTGCTGCTGCTGCGGCTGGTTCGTAGTTTCCTCACTGCGCTGCTGAAGAAAGCTACTCATCATCGACTGCAGACTGAGGCAGCCGCTGCTGGTGGAGCTGCCACTGCTCCTACCACCCCACCCCTCCCCTGCTGCCATGGCAGCGGAACGCGAACGCACAGGGCCCACAGTGTCTGAGGATGGACGTTGGCGCAGAAAGGCAGAGACCAACTGACTACATAGGTGGTTTTTATAGTACGTAATTTTGCCCTCCCTCTCAGCAGGTGTGAAAAAGGCCACCATTTTGGAACTGTAGCGAGGGTCCAACAAGGTGGACAGCCAAAAGTCATCCCTCTGTCTGATGGTTATTATTCGGCTGTCGCTACGCAAGCAACCGAGCATGCTATGGGCCATTTGTGCCAAGGAATGCGAGGGACTCCCTGCCTCCATCTCCACAGCATACTGCCACGGTGCGTCTGGGTCCTCTGTCTCCTCCTCCTCCTCCTCTACCAGATGCTCCTGCTCCTCCACTCCTGTCCGCTGAGTGGAAAAACCACCCATTTCACTCAATAATTCCTGAGCACCAATGTCCTCCTCTACCTCCTCCTCTTCTTCCTGTCCTGCCCCCACAGGGGTCATGTGGCGTTGAGATCTGTGCGCCACGTCTACCGCACCCTGACCAGCCATTGTTAACAGCATTTGTTCCAGGACGTGCAACAGAGGAATGACGTCGTTCATCCCATAGTCCTGCCGACTCACGAATAGCGTGGCCTCCTCAAAGGGCCTGAGCAAGCGGCAGGTGTCACGCATGAGCTGCCAATGGCTGACATCGAAGTTACACAGGGGAGTACCTTTATCCGCTTGTAACATCAGGAAATCGGTGATGGCCTTTCGCTGCTCGTAAAGGCGGTCTAACATATGGTTGAATTCCACCTTGTTGCAACGTCGCAGATCAGGCGATGATGTGGAATTCCGTTCTGCCGCTGCAGCTCAATGAGGGTGTGCTTTGCGGTGTAGGAATGGCTGAAATGCATGCAAAGTTTACGTGACATTTTAAACATGTCTTGCAGTGGGATGGTGGATTTTAGGAACCGCTTGACAACCAGATTGAACACGTGAGCCATGCATGGCGCATGGCACAACCTTCCTTGACGCAGAGCAGACACCATGTTCTTTCCGTTGTCGGTCAACATGGTTCCGATTTTCAGTTTGCGCGGAGACAGCCATCTGTCGATTTCTCTGTTCATTACACTCAGAAGTTCCTCCCCTGTGTGACTACGTTCGCCAAGGCATACCAGGTGCAGCACAGCGTGACACCGTTGCGCCCTGCACATGTGATATGCCGGTCGGGTAATGGGACTTGGCACGGGGGTGGCGGCTGAGGACACGGCGGAAGAAGAGGTGGTAGAGGCGGACATGTTTGCTGGACCAAGGACGTGCAAACGTGGAGGCAAAAGCGTCGTGACCTGTCCAAGTTGCTGGTGCGGCTGTGCCGGCACCACGTTCACCCAGTGGGCCGTAAATGACATGTACTGTCCCTGACCGTAGTTACAGCTCCACACGTCGGCGCTGCCGTGCACTTTGGCAGAGACCGACATGCTCAAAGACTGGCCCACCTTCTCTTCTACATGTGAATGCAGGGCTGGCACTGCCTTTTTGGCGAAGAAATGCCGGCTTGGCACTCTCCACCGCGGCGCGGCACAAGCCATCATTTCTCGGAAAGGTGCTGAGTCCACCAGTTGGAAAGGGAGGGACTGCAGCACCAGCAACTTGGACAGGAGGACGTTCAGCTTTTGCACCGTCGGGTGCGTGCTCGCAAACTGTTGTCTCTTGGAAACGGATTCCAAGAAAGACTACTGACGGAATCCGAGAAGAGGAGTAGCAGGAGAAGGAGCATCTGAACGAGCGGAAGATGCCAACGAGTGACAACTCCCCTCAGCAGAGGTGTTGGAGCCTTGACTGGCTGATAGAGGGCGAGTGACGACGTCGGGTGACGGAGCAAGTAACGGAGCGGGTGATGGAGCGGGGGCTGGGGCAGGCAGAACCGCCGTATCTTTATCACGGTTTTCCCAGGCCACCAAATGGCGACGCTGCATATGCTGACGCAACGCTGTAGTCCCAACATGGGCCCCCTGGCCACGCTTGACTTTCTGGCCACATAGTCGACATACGGCTACGTTTACTTCCTCGGGCGGCTTGACGAAAAATTGCCACACATCCGAGTAGGAAACTTTGCCCCCGCTACTCCTCACTGGCTGACTGCTACTTCCTCCGTGCGCACCGGCACCACTACTGGCCGTGGTGGTAGGCTGCAGTGGAGCTGGTGCTCTACTCCGTGGACGTTTGGCTCCACTGACACTGCTGCGACCCTGCTGTCTCCTGGGCAACCCACCGACTGTTTCGCTCGCTGCCAAGCTGGCACCCTCTTCTCCTGATGATGCGGAAGAAATTACCTGATGACGACGAGGCAGCCAAGTGCGATCAACCTCCTCATCATCAAGTAGGGTCTCCGCCTCACTACTAGCCCCCTCGGCTGCGTCTGGGTCAGGAGACAGACCTGTCTCTAGACCGGCTACCGAGCCACTCTCCTCGCCAGTACTTGTTCGCCTGGCTGCTGAAAAGGCGGATGTCTCCCCCCGTTCCTGACCGCCCTCTGTTAGCTCTTCCTCACTGTACAGTGGGGCTGAGCCCACAGCATGCGATACTTCGCTTGGTGAGGGAACAGCAAAGGACAGGGGCAGGTAGAGGACACGTGATTTCAGTGGGCTTGCTCCCGGGCCATGCCAACTAACGGTTGTGTCTGACGTACCCACCGACCATTGGCTGTAGGTGTCAGAGGTGACCTGGGAAGAGGAAGACGACCGAGCCAACCAATCGATGACGGCAGGGTTGTCGGTGGAGACACGACCGCTGGATGACACCGGGAGCACTGGCCTCTGGCTGCGACTAGTGCTGCCTCGACCCCTTCCTCTGCTGCCACATCTGCTCGCTCCTAAAACATTGCCTCCTCTGCCACTCCTCTGCATGTTGTCTGACATACTCTTTAATTCAACGATTCTGTGTCCCTGAGTAACAATTCTGTGTCCCTGAGTAACAATTCTGTGTCTGTCCCTGAGTAACAATTCTGTGGCCCTAAGTAATGGTTCTGTGGCCCTCAGTAACAATTCTGTGTCCCTGAGTAACAATTCTGTGGCCCTAAGTAACGGTTCTGTGGCCCTCAGTAACAATTCTGTGTCCCTCAGTAACAATTCTGTGTCTGTCCCTGATTAACGTTCACGTGGCCCTAAGTAACGGTTCTGTGGCCCTCAGTAACAATTCTGTGTCCCTGATTAACGTTTCTGTGGCACTAAGTAACGGTTCTGTGGCCCTCAGTAACAATTCTGTGCCCCTCAAGAAACAATTCTGTGTCTGTCCCTGAGTAACAATTCTGTGGCCCTAAGTAACGGTTCTGTGGCCCTCAGTAACAATTCTGTGTCCCTGATAAATGTTTATGTGGCCCTAAGTAACGGTTCTGTGGCCCTCAGTAACAATTCTGTGTCCCTAAGTAACAATTCTGTGTCTGTCCGAGTAACAATTCTGTGGCCCTAAGTAACAGTTCTGTGGCCCTCAGTAACAATTCTGTGTCCCTGAGTAACAATTCTGTGGCCCTAAGTAACGGTTCTGTGGCCCTCAGTAACAATTCTGTGTCTGTCCGAGTAACAATTCTGTGGCCCTAAGTAACAGTTCTGTGGCCCTCAGTAACAATTCTGTGTCCCTGAGTAACAATTCTGTGGCCCTAAGTAACGGTTCTGTGGCTCTCAGTAACAATTCTGTGTCCCTGAGTAACAATTCTGTGGCCCTAAGTAACGGTTCTGTGGCCCTCAGTAACAATTCTGTGTCCCTCAGTAACAATTCTGTGTCTGTCCCTGATTAACGTTTATGTGGCCCTAAGTAACGGTTCAGTGGCCCTCAGTAACAATTCTGTGTCCCTGATTAACGTTTCTGTGGCCCTAAGTAACGGTTCTGTGGCCCTCAGTAACAATTCTGTGTCCCTCAGTAACAATTCTGTGTCTGTCCCTGAGTAACAATTCTGTGGCCCTAAGTAACGGTTCTGTGGCCCTCAGTAACAATTCTGTGTCCCTGATTAACGTTTATGTGGCCGTAAGTAACGGTTCTGTGGCCCTCAGTAACAATTCTGTGTCCCTGAGTAACAATTCTGTGTCTGTCCGAGTAACAATTCTGTGGCCCTCAGTAACAGTTCTGTGGCCCTCATTAACAATTCTGTGTCCCTGAGTAACAATTCTGTGGCCCTAAGTAACGGTTCTGTGGCCCTCAGTAACAATTCTGTGTCCCTGATTAACGTTTCTGTGGCCCTAAGTAACGATTCTGTGGCCCTCAGTAACAATTCTGTGTCCCTGAGTAACAATTATGTGTCTGTCCGAGTAACAATTCTGTGGCCCTAAGTAACAGTTCTGTGGCCCTCAGTAACAATTCTGTGTCCCTGAGTAACAATTCTGTGGCCCTAAGTAACGGTTCTGTGGCCCTCAGTAACAATTCTGTGTCCCTGAGTAACAATTCTGTGGCCCTAAGTAACGGTTCTGTGGCCCTCAGTAACAATTCTGTGTCTGTCCCTGAGTAACAATTCTGTGGCCCTAAGTAACGGTTCTGTGGCCCTCAGTAACAATTCTGTGTCCCTGATTAACGTTTCTGTTGCCCTAAGTAACGGTTCTGTGGCCCTCAGTAACAATTCTGTGTCCCTGATTACCGTTTCTGTGGCCCTAAGTAACTGTTCTGTGGCCCTCAGTAACAATTCTGTGTCCCTCAAGAAACAATTCTATGTCTGTCCCTGAGTAACAATTCTGTGGCCCTAAGTAACGGTTCTGTGGCCCTCAGTAACAATTCTGTGTCCCTGATTAACGTTTATGTGGCCCTAAGTAACGGTTCTGTGGCCCTCAGTAACAATTCTGTGTCCCTGATTAACGTTTCTGTGGCCCTAAGTAACGGTTCTGTGGCCCTCAGTAACAATTCTGTGTCCCTCAGTAAAAATTCTGTGTCTGTCCCTGAGTAACAATTCTGTGGCCCTAAGTAATGGTTCTGTGGCCCTCAGTAACAATTCTGTGTCCCTGATTAACGTTTATGTGGCCCTAAGTAACGGTTCTGTGGCCCTCAGTAACAATTCTGTGTCCCTGATTAACGTTTCTGTTGCCCTAAGTAACGGTTCTGTGGCCCTCAGTAACAATTCTGTGTCCCTGCTTACCGTTTCTGTGGCCCTAAGTAACGGTTCTGTGGCCCTCAGTAACAATTCTGTGTCCCTCAAGAAACAATTCTATGTCTGTCCCTGAGTAACAATTCTGTGGCCCTAAGTAACGGTTCTGTGGCCCTCAGTAACAATTCTGTGTCCCTGATTAACGTTTATGTGGCCCTAAGTAACGGTTCTGTGGCCCTCAGTAACAATTCTGTGTCCCTCAGTAAAAATTCTGTGTCTGTCCCTGAGTAACAATTCTGTGGCCCTAAGTAATGGTTCTGTGGCCCTCAGTAACAATTCTGTGTCCCTGATTAACGTTTATGTGGCCCTAAGTAACGGTTCTGTGGCCCTCAGTAACAATTCTGTGTCCCTGAGTAACAATTCTGTGTCTGTCCGAGTAACAATTCTGTGGCCCTAAGTAACAGTTCTGTGGCCCTCAGTAACAATTCTGTGTCCCTGAGTAACAATTCTGTGGCCCTAAGTAACGGTTCTGTGGCCCTCAGTAACAATTCTGTGTCTGTCCCTGAGTAACAATTCTGTGGCCCTAAGTAACGGTTATGTGGCCCTCAGCAACAATTCTGTGTCCCTGAGTAACGTTTCTGTGGCCCTAAGTAACGGTTATGTGGCCCTCAGTAACAATTCTGTGTCCCTGAGTAACGTTTCTGTGGCCCTAAGTAACGGTTCTGTGGCCCTCAGTAACAATTCTGTGTCCCTGAGTAACAATTCTGTGTCTGTCCCTGAGTAACAATTCTGTAGCCCTAAGTAACGGTTCTGTGGCCCTTAGTAACAATTCTGTGTCCCTGAGTAACGTTTCTGTGGCCCTAAGTAACAATTCTGTGGCCCTCAGTAACAATTCTGTGTCTGTCCCTGAGTAACAATTCTGTGGCCCTAACTAACGTTTCTGTGGCCCTAAGTAACAGTTCTGTGGCCCTCAGTAACAATTCTGTGTCCCTGAGTAACGTTTCTGTGGCCCTAAGTAACAATTCTGTGGCCCTCAGTAACAATTCTGTGTCTGTCCCTGAGTAACAATTCTGTGGCCCTAACTAACGTTTCTGTGGCCCTAAGTAACAGTTCTGTGTCCCTCAGTAACAATTCTGTGTCTGTCCCTGAGTAACAATTCTTTGGCCCTAACTAACGTTTCTGTGGCCCTAAGTAACAGTTCTGTGGCCCTAAGTAACAATTCTGTGTCTGTCCCTGAGTAACAATTCTGAGGCCCTAACTAACGTTTCTGTGGCCCTAAGTAACAATTCTCTGGCACTCAGTAACAATTCTGTCTGTCCCTGAGTAACAATTCTGTGGCCCTAATAACGTTTCTGTGGCCCTAAGTAACAGTTCTGTGGCCCTCAGTAACAATTCTGTCTGTCCCTGAGTAACAATTCTTTGGCCCTAACTAACGTTTCTGTGGCCCTAAGTAACAATTCTCTGGCACTCAGTAACAATTCTGTCTGTCCCTGAGTAACAATTCTGTGGCCCTAATAACGTTTCTGTGGCCCTAAGTAACAGTTCTGTGGCCCTCAGTAACAATTCTGTGTCTGTCCCTGAGTAACAATTCTGTGGCCCTAACTAACATTTCTGTGGCCCTAAGTAACAATTCTCTGGCACTCAGTAACAATTCTGTCTGTCCCTGAGTAACAATTCTGTGGCCCTAATAACGTTTCTGTGGCCCTAAGTAACAGTTCTGTGGCCCTCAGTAACAATTCTGTGTCTGTCCCTGAGTAACAATTCTTTGGCCCTAACTAACGTTTCTGTGGCCCTAAGTAACAATTCTCTGGCACTCAGTAACAATTCTGTGTCTGTCCCTGAGTAACAATTCTGTGGCCCTAATAACGTTTCTGTGGCCCTAAGTAACAATTCTCTGGCACTCAGTAACAATTCTGTCTGTCCCTCAGTAACAATTCTGTGGCCCTAACTAGCGTTTCTTTGTCCCTAAGTAACGATTCTGTGGCCCTCATTAACAAGTCTGTGTCCCTGAGTAATGCTTCTCTGTCCCTAAGTAACGTTTCTCTGTCCCCAAGTAACGTTTCTGTGGCCCTAACTCTGTCCCTAATACAGAGCGGTCTGCCTCTCTTGAATGACTGGAGGCAAATGAAGAATTCTAAAATGGCCGCTATTTATAGCTTGACCATTACACAGTGCTGACTGGCTGGCTGCTGATTGGCTAATGCGATCACATGTCATTAAGGAATGCATTATGGGTCAGCGCGCCTTGTCTGCGCGCCTTCCCAGACATCCCCGCTCCGTCGCCGCACATGTCCGCCGCCATTTTAGGAAAAATTTCGATTCGCGCGTCCGAAGTAGGCTATTTTTCGGATTCGGCGCGAATCGAAAATTTTCCAATATTCGACTCGAATTCCACTTCGCCTACTTCGATTCGCTCATCTCTAATTACAACACAAGTGCACAGAAATGTATACATACATATAATATGTATGATAGAAATGGGCAGAAATATGTATAAATGAAATCCTAGATTTAGATCAACAAATTGAAAATGAAATAAAATAAGAAAATAAAAGTAAAAATATTAACCTCCCTGGCGGTCTGATTCTTTCCAATTTTTTGTGCTGAAAGCGGTACCATTTTTTTGTATGGAAATATGTAGTTTTTTATTGTAGGGCTGTAATTTTTAGGAATAACTCACTGAAATTTGTCTGAACAAGAGTCTATTAAACATTCCGGGTATGATAAAATTTGAAACACGAAATCATAAATTATAATTTAATAAATAATCGTAAAAAATAATAATATAATATAATAATAAATTTAATTCAATAATATAATCAAACCAAAAACACTGAAATTTGAAATACAGAGCCAAATTCGCACATTGCTGAGCAAAGTCGCAGAATCGTTTTCAGTGTCCGATGATGAATTTCCCCCACAAATCATTATCACTCAATTCTGAAAGTGGTTCTGATTTACTATCGCTGTTCTAAAACCGCTTTTGACGTAAAGGGACACTTTTTGGACACCATGGACTTTTCTAAGTTTCCAGGCAGAAAGAACATTCAAAATGCAGGCAGGGCGCCGGACAAAGCAGTAGGGACAAAATATATGGGAAATGCATTGAAACAGCAATGACAGCAAAAATGACATTTTTTTAAAAATTCAAATTTCCCACCGTTTCCGGCGCCCGTACGTCCCGACGTCACAGGGACCGGAACACAGAAGCCGGATGCCGGCATCGGCCGGAGGAGATGGCCGGCTACACTCGGGATTACCGATAAGGAGGTTAAACAAGTGGTTGGGGCATGGTTTGCGAGTGTTCCTAATGGCCCTCTGAGCCGAGAGCTCTCTGTGCTAGAGGGAGAAGAGAAGTGACTACAGGGAGTCTCCGACTATCTATAGACACCCAGCTGTATTCCAACACCCCAAGAACACTCCTGCAGCCATGTCCAGGGAAATAAAAGAGGAGCACCACCTGCTGAAGATCACTGCCTTCTTTCTGCAGCTAGTGAGGAGAGGAAACCAAGATGGCATCGCCGCCTCAACTTCCTGATCTTCCACCTCATACACTGATCTGCCTGATGATTCTTTCAGAGACACAGACAGCCCAGCAGTTCCCTTCTCCCCTCCTCATTCTGGTACCCCAACTAAAGCCGGAATGTGAATGGACACCCAGCAGCAAGACCCTTCAGAGGTAAGTCATATGATTCATTCTATTCAAACCAATGCAGCTCTGCAGTCCTCCACAGCATCCTTTCCCACCCTTGATCAACCTGTTTTAGACACTACCATGAAGGACATGCTTCTTTTGCTCTCTCACTGCATGCAGATTTTCCTCCTCTTATTCACAAGTTTACTATTGAAATACAAGTAATGAGAGAAAGGGTACACTACAATGAGAAACAAAATGGAGAAGTGTACCACAACTATCAATGGTCTACCAATGATCTGGTGGATGCATACAAGGATGACCATCTATGGATCAAAGGTAAGTTGGTGAACCTTGAAGATAGGTCCTACTGCAACAATGTCAAACTGCGGAGTACCAAAGACCGCACAAGCAAATGATCTCCACAAGTATGCCAGTGAAATGCTGTCTGCTTTGCAGCCTGACGTGTCTCCTGTTTCATTATCATTTGATTGTATACACTGCATCCTTAGACCCCCACACCTGGCAGACATTACACCCAGAGATGTCCTCATGTGGATTCACTTTTTTCCTGTAAACTAGCAGCTACTCATTAAAGCAAGGTCCTTAGGCTCTCTCCCAGCACCATATGCTGACATACATGTTTTTGCTGTTTTGTCGCAACATACACTTCAAATGTGACAACAATTCAACTTGGTTGCAAAGGCACCATGTAACCACAAAATATCTTACAAATGGCCCTATCATGCTACCCTGTTGATCACTTGCAATGGCACTTCACACTTTGTTAATACTCTAGAATGAGGAATGAAGCTCCTGCATTCCTGGGGTATTTTATCTGACCCTCCACAGGGAGCGAGGCACTTTTTGCTCCAGCTAAGCTTACACCCTCATGGTAGACAGTCTTTAGGAAACACAATACCTCAATGACCCCCAATCTGCTCTGTTTGCACGACAATAGTTAGTTATATCCGGCATCATATTTGTCAACCCTAGCTCAGTGAACCTATTTCCCCCACGTAAAATTCTTGTAGCTCTATACTGTCCAACCTGCTGCAATTTCAAAGCCTTGTTCATTTCACCTATTCCAATGTGCAAACCAGTTACTACTGTATTGTTGTTTACATTTTGTTCCTAGTTTTTTCAGATCATCCGTTATCTGTTTGGATTATCTCTACCCATCCAAGTACAGAACACATTTACCTACCTACTCAGTCAAAGTCAACCAGAGGCTACTATCTTCCTAGTCCAATGTAACCATAAGTGCCTTCAAACTCAACTTTCATATCCTCATTATATATCAACATGGCTGTTACTATCTTATCTTTAAAGCCAAAGGTCTAAATCACCCAGCGAAACCCACCTCTCTATGGAAAATAGGACAAGCCCATCATTGCAACATTTTATATGTCCAAGAGACCCACTTCTCTCAAGCCGCTTCTCCTCCATGCTATAACAAACACTTCCCCCACGTCTTTAAGGCCTAAAGATTATTCAGGAAGAAAGGCATCTTAAAAGCTATCAAATCGACTGCCTCCTTCCAACTTTACAACAGTGTTTTTGACCCAGAAGGCTGTTATATTATCTTTTCACTATAAATAGAATCAAATGTTCTCTAATGAACATCTACACTCCAAATATGCATCAAAACTAAAGTTTTGTGGAAGGCAAGACATATACAGCAAGGACACTTGTTCCTTTGTGGGGATTTTAATATTGTAGCAGATTGACTATTGGACTCTACATCTACTACTAAAAGATATAAATCTCCCTTGGAAGCATTTCTACACACACAAAATCTTTATGACGAGTGGAGATGCTATCACGCTATCGAACTATACCTGTTTTTCTCCTTGTTACTATTCATACTTTCATATAGACCTGTTCTGACTGGACATATACAGTATATAGACATTCTTACAAATGTTACTTCAGAAGGTTCAGTCATCTACAATCCATACTATATTGTGGATGGATCAATTCGTATCACTCTGGTGGATTCACCTGCTCATTCCCCCACCTATCCATGGTGGGCTAACGATCTCTTATTGCAAAATCTCCACTATGTCGACTTACTGAAGAAACACTTAGAAGAATTTTTTAAAACTAATACAGCTTCCGAGTATGACCCCTGTGTATTCAGGGGCCAGGCAGGGGGATATTTATACAACTAGGTCCTAGGGTGAGGAGGAAGGGAACACAGCAAAACAACTCTCTTATGTCATCCATTCGGAACACTGAACAACAAAACAAAGTTCACCTCTTTAATTCAAAATTAAACTGTTAGCACTACATCAAGAGCTCCAGTTATTACTTCTGGAATACTTTGAGAAAATGCAACGCAAATCGAAGCAAACTTGTATACAACAAACAACAAAGTAAGGAAAGCCATGGATCTCGACATCAAGGGGCATCACACCAAAACTAAAATGGCTTATATGTACCACCCATGATCTAATGAGAGGGTGTATAACCCTCAGGCTATTGTCGATGCTTTCAGTTCCTACTACAGCTCTTTATATAACATTAAGGAAGCTTGCATCGGAAGAGATTGAATCTTTCCTAAACCACATTAAACTCCCCTCCTTATCTCCAGAACAACCTGAGAGTCTAAATACACCTTTACTTTTCAGGAAACCTATTCCTCTAAAGTTCTCACTAATTATAAATCTTAAGGTCCTGACAGACTAGTGATTATAAATAATGTCAATCCATACTGATCCCCATCTACGCTACCTCTATAATATTGCCGCCTTCTCTTTCTCCTTCCTCGCTGAAATGTTGAATGTGCTCATTATCACTTTGCCTAAGGAAGGGAAAGAACCAGCATTTCCACAAAATTTCTGACCAATCTCCCTGCTCAATCTTGTCCGCCCTATAGCAGAAATATTGCTATACTCCCAGTGCAAAATAACATATATATACATGTGATTTTGCAATTTTGGGTAGGGGCTCACGTGAGCCATTGACAGCCTCGGCTGTCGATCACTGGGTCCCGGACAGTTATTCCCCACTGCGATCAATGAGTATCACTGACGGTGGAGAGACCTGTATGTAAAAACTATACAGATCTCTCCCCATTCAGCTCCTGCACACTGCTTTGTATAGCTCTGCATAGCAGGCCATACAAAGCAGTCTGCTTACAGTGTAAAGCACTCACACAGCACACAGGTAACCCTTTGATGGCCCCATATGTTAACCCCTTCCTGCCCATTGTCATTAGTACAGTGTTAGTGCTTTTTATTAGCACTGATCACTGTATTGGTGTCACTGGGGATGTCAGTGACACCAAGTCAGCCCCCCCCCCCCAGTGTCAGAATGTCCACCACAGTCCCACTATAAGTCATTGTTTGCCTCCATTACTAGTAAAAAAAATTCCAGTATCTATACCACCATTTGTAGACGCTATAACTTTCACATAAACCAATTCATTTACACGTATTGGGATTTTTATTAGCAAAGACACAGAGCAGAATACATTTTGGCCAAAATTTATGAAGAAATTTGATTTTTAAAATTTTTTACTGGACATGTTTAATAATACTGAAAGAAAGCTCTATTTGTGAGAAAAAAAGGCGTAAATTCCATTTGGTTGCAATGTTGCATGACTGCACAATTGTCAGTTAAAGTAATGCAATGCAGCGCCATATTGCAAAAAAATGGCCTGGTCAGGAAGGGGGGGGGGGATCCTCTGGAGGGCGAGGGGTTATATGTCAAACTAATAGCTAATAGGCTGATAGACATACTGTGCTACTGACACTAATACACTGGGACCAATCGAGCTTCACAAAAGGCTGGCAAACATTGGATACAACTAGATGGCTTATTGACATTATTCACCATATGGAGACTGCTAGAACTTCTTGATGCAGAGAAGGCTTTCAATAGAATCCATTAGTCATATCTCTATAATGTGCTTCCTTAAAATTTCCTAATGGAACTCCTAGTGGAGCACATTAGATCTAATAATCTTATCTCAGGATTCACTATTGGCTCTAGGGATCATAAAATCAGCCTTTTTGCTGATAATGTAATTCTTAGGATTATCAATCCAGTTACTTCCCTGGTGTAAGAGAAACTGAATTCCTTGCACAAGAAAACAAGTACAGATTTATGCTCTTACGCATATGCATGGCTCACGTGCTCTCCTTCCCAGGGATGTCCAAAGTTGTGAAGGTGAGTGCCTCTCTCCCTGGGGGGGGGGGGGGGGGGGCGATGTGTGTTAATGGAAGACTCATTGGGGTGGTTGACAGGGCTGTTGTTGGCCAATGTCAGCATCTCTCCACAGGGGAGGGGGGCATCTAATTTTTGTGTTCCCTGGGGCAGCAACAAACCTAAATACACTACTGCTTGTTACTATGTTCCTGTGACCTGATCTGCTATACGTGCTTACCTGTGTATGATCCGACTTGCCTTTGGACTTCTCTTTGGCTCCTGCTTATATTCTGTTCACCTGATTACTCTGAGCCCAGCCTTTTTACTGGACTTACCTTTGCCTACTCTTTCTGTACTGCTACCCGCATGGAAGAAAAATATATTTGAAATATATTTTTTAAATATTCTTCCCAAATATATTGCAATATATTTGAAATGCTACAATTTTGGCCGTATTCAATATATTTCAATAAATATATTCTTCAGTTTTTTTTAACATATAAAAAAGTCATTTTAATATATATTTTTACATATATTTGTGAATGCATTCCAAAAATGTAGATTTGCATTTTTAAAGACATACAGTATATTTGATATGTATTTTTAAAAATATTTTTCATATACTTTGTATTAAAAATGCATTTCAGTGTGTGTTATATTTGGGAAGAATATTTTTAAAATATATTTCAAATATATTTTTCTTCCATATGGGTATGCCTGGCTCTTACTGACCTTGGCCTGCCTCCTGGACTTGTTCTGCCTGCTGATTCAATTCCTCGCTGCCTGGTCGCTGCTGACTGCTGTATGCTGCCTGTCTCCTGCTCCTGCTTTATTCCCTGCTCTGGTGCCAAGCTGCTCCTACGTTCCAAAAACTGTAGTTGCTGACTTTTGAAATACAGCCACTTACCTGTCCCTCGGTCAAGCAATGTCTTCACCACCACTGGATTCACTGGCCGTCTTCTCTCCCTGGCACTGGCATCTTCAGTGTGGGCACTCCGCTGTGACAGCTTGCGGCTTCACAGCTGAGTGCCCACTGTGCATGTGAGAGTGAATGGACCTGTCATCTTCTGAGACCTATCACATGTCCCAGAAGACTTTGGGGAGGGAAGGGGGAGGACAATTTCCATTTCCAATTGCCTAAGTGATCGCAGCAGAAGTGGGAGCGGGTACTTGTCATATTCGGGTACCTGCTCCCCCCCCCTCTACCCAAAGGTGCTAATCTTTAATGGGGAGCGGAGGACAAAGGCTTAAAGCGGACCTTCCCCTTTTGGGTGGAACTCCGCTTTAATGAAACTAAATAGCTTTTACTAGATTTAGTCACAGACTGCGCCATTAGAAGTTTAGTACAACATCAATTTCCTTTTGTATGGGCCGATTCAAGCATTTCTTACCTATGCATCCAACTTACCAAAATGGTGAAAGGTTTATTTTTGAGTAAGTATCTCCCTTTCTGCCAAAAAAGACAGCAGAATTTACTTCAATTAGCAAAATATGAGTTCTCCTTGTCAAAAAGACTTGCTGCTTTCGAGATGGTAATCCTCCCACAGCATTAGATCTCTTTAGATCACTCCCTATCCTCATTCCACAAAGTTACTTTAAGTTACTTGGCCAATACATCTGCCAGGGGAAAAAGCCTTGCTATGCACATGCCAGACTTCTAAAACATAGATTAGTAGGGGGTTCTAGTTATATTGATTTTCAAGATTACAATTTTGCCACCATCTTAACACAAATGAAAGACTGGCTCCTCCCTTCTCCCAGAACTTTATGGTTTAGTATTGATCCACACTCATGCCGGGCTCTAATTTTTACATTTGGCTGTTTAGTGTATTATTAGGCACACCCGTATCTTCACTTTTCTTCCCTCCTAATATTGCTTCAGTACATGCTTGGAGGAAGCTTTCTGCTACAGCTTCAACTCAAACACAATGTCTCACCTACTATCCCTATCGTAGTAGTAAAACACCTAATTCCAGACCTTTCTATAACTCAGTGGTCAGCTAGTGGAATACACAGTATTAAAGATTTATATACCAAGGGTGTTTTTAAGTCTATTTCACACCTTCAAAACAAATTCCACTTACCTCCTTGGAATTATTTAGATACCTCAGAATGGTACACTGTCTTGCCCATAATCCTAATGTACCATTCACTCTAAATTTTCATGGTCATGCTTTTCTTCTTGCCCTACCAATTAGATGTGCTAATCTTGAGGGACATTTATGTATATATCTTTGTGAATATTTATACATTTTAGATGTTATTTGGATTTGATTTGTTTTAATATTTCAAGCTGGTATGTCCCACTTTCTTTTTATCTATGCACATGCCTCTAATGTTTTTGTTTTTTTGTTGTATACAGTCAGGTCCATAAATATTGGGACATGGACACAATTCTAACATTTTCGGCTCTATACACCACCACAATGGATTTGAAATGAAACAAACAAGATGTGCTTTAACTGCAGACTGTCAGCTTTAATTTGAGGGTATTTACATCCAAATCAGGTGAACGGTGTAGGAATTACAACAGTTTGCATATGTGCCTCCCACTTGTTAAGGGACCAAAAGTAATGGGACAATTGGCTTCTCAGCTGTTCCATGGCCAGGTGTGTGTTATTCCCTCATTATCCCAATTACAATGAGCAGATAAAAGGTCCAGAGTTCATTTCAAGTGTGCTATTTGCATTTGGAATCTGTTGCTGTCAACTCTCAAGATGAGATCCAAAGAGCTGTCACTATCAGTGTAGCCATCATTAGGCTGAAAAAACAAAACAAACCCATCAGAGAGATAGCAAAAACATTAGGCGTGGCCAAAACAACTGTTTGGAACATTCTTAAAAAGAAGGAACGCACCGGTGAGCTCAGCAACACCAAAAGACCCGGAAGACCACGGAAAACAACTGTGGTGGATGAGTGAAGAATTCTTTCCCTGGTTAAGAAAACACCCTTCACAACAGTTGGCCAGATCAAGAACACTCTCCAGGAGGTAGGTGTCAGCAACCATCGCGGAGCGCGGCTCTGCGCAGGCGCAGTGTGCCGATTCGCACTAGCGTGCGGGCACTAGGTCCTGGGTGGCCGCGACGATGGCGGCACTTGCACATGCGCACTCGGGATCGTGGGCGCGTGCCTGGCACCAATGACAGGTCAGGGCGCGCAATTTAAATCCGCTCTGCACTGACACTGGTTGCCGTATGGTCTAATCTCCCTGTTCCTGCTTCTGTGTACCTGTTATTGATTGCTGCCGACCCTGCTTGATCCTGACCTTGCTGACTTCTCCTGCTCTGATCCCTGGCCTGTTTTGACTTCTCTTTTGGATACCCTCATTTGATCTGACCTCCTGTTACTGACCCGGCGAGTGACCCGACTATTATCTGCGTGCTGCCTTGTACCGCGCTGTCCCCATCGTTACCGACCCGGCCTGTCTGACCACGCTTCTACTCTGCCATCCATCCATCCTGCATGGACCTATCCGCCTCTTCACATCAGGCTCTTCTCCAGTATATACCTCTTGTGGATCCCTCTACCACGGGTGGGTGTACTCAGGGGCCATGACCTGGTCTCTGTCTGCTCCAAGTCCATCCCCACCATCAGGGGCCCTGGTGAACAAGCAGACTGGGACTTAGACTCAGCGCTCTGGGGAACCCTATCCCGTGGGTTGCTAGAGGTACCACCAGGCGGTGCATTACAGAACCATACGGCACATGACTGAGCCTGGAAGAGGACCATCCCCACTGGAGGATATATGTCAACATCTGGCAGCTCTGACCCAAGCCGTCAAAACACTACAGGAGGGGTACATGCACCTCAAGAACCGCATCCAAACATTAGCCTCACCAGCCGCCACGTCCCTGAACCCGGTTACTCCTTCTGCAGCCGGAGAGCCTTCAGAATCTCTGCCAGAGCAGTGGTCTCATTACCCCCCACCGGAACCCCGTGTACCATTACCGGATCGTTTCAATGGGGTTTAAGGGAAATTCCAGGCCTTTCATAACGCGTGCCAGCTTTACTTTAGTCTGCAACCGCGGACATTCTCCACCGAGGCTGTGAAGGTGGGGTTCATTGTCTCGTAACTTCAAGACGAGCCCCAGGGCTGGGCTCACCGATTAAAGGAGACCCACGACCCTCATCTGGAGACAGTAATGGATTTCTTCAATGCGATGAGCGTTCTATATGATGATCCGCAGCAGGCAGCTTCAGCCAAAACGGCCCTGTATTCACTCAGACAGGGTCGCCGGGCAGCGGAGGAATATGCGTCAGAGTGCAGACGCTGGATGGGAGACACCCAATGGAACGATGCTGCTCTACAATCAATCACTTAGGGGAGTGACGTCATCACGCACGCACGCTAACCGGAAGTGTCGCCGCGGCCATTTTGTCGGTTGGAAACAATTGGTTTTCAACCTGAGATTGCAATGTTCAGTACTGAGAGCTGGATATCGTTTTTTTACATGTAAGTGTGGATTAAAATTTGTATCTTTTTATGGAATCTGCCTGAAAGAGCCTTTCTTTATCTATATGAGGAACACCCCGAGATAAGGAAGATGGAGAAATACCTTTCCTGTGTTACAATATATGCCTGAATATATTCTAAGAGGGTAATGGTATTTAGCATCAATTTTTGGCTGGATTAATAAGGGTACTGGTATCTAGTATCACCTTTCACTTGTGATTGGAGTGATCACGATTTCTCACGTTTATCTTTACTTTATTGATTTCTCACTGTTTTTTTGATGTGATTTGAGTTGGCACAGAGTGAAGTGTTTTTTACTTATATTAGGGTATTACACTATGATTTTTTTCTTTTCCTTTGAGGATATCAAGGAGTCTTAGGATCGTTTTGCTTCACGGAACACATAAAAGAACTTTCTTTTGGGGACTTGGACATTTATTTATTTTATGTTATTTTATTTTTTCATTTTCATTGGTTGAATATATTTTTTTCATTTTTTCATTTTTCATTGGTTGAATATTTCTGATTATATATTGTTTGGGTGATTCATTATTTAATTATCACTATATCAGATTAGGTGGGTGGATTAGATTATGTGAAATTTTGAGATAGATTGGGTACATTTAGAAGTTCATCACAAAAAATTAACAAAATTGATGCTGCTCTACACCACCAATTCCGCATGGGCTTGTCCGAGTCCCTTAAGGACGAGTTAGCCAGAGTGGGCCTATCCGACTCCTTAGAGAATCTCATTGCTTTGGCCATACAGATTGACCGCAGACTGCGGGAACGCAGATTAGAAAGGTCCAGCCAGGGTCAGAAATCGACATGGGTACTCCCTCGTGCTCCATTCCAGTCCGTACCAGGGGGAAGCCGGAATTCAGAGTCTGATGATGTACTAGAACCCATGCAGCTCGGATTGGCACGACCATCACTGTCAGCCGAGGAACGCCAGAGATGACAGGTGAACAACCTCTGTCTCTACTGCGGGAAGCAGGTCATGTGGTACGTTCGTGTCCAGCAAAACTGAGTAAGTGTGCTCCTGTTTTTTCCACTGTGTCCTCTAACTGTTCTTACCATTCAAACTACTTAGCCATACCTGTTTCTTTCCAGCTCCCAGGAAGAACCGTTTCAGCGGCAGTAATCATTGATTCTGGGGCGTGTAGTTGTTTTGTGGACATAGACTTTGCAACACAACAGAAGATTCCCCTCCAGACCAGGGAACCTGGGTTAAACATCTCTTTTAGCTGATGGGTCACGCATTAAATCAGGGTTAGTGGACCGGGAGACCCCACCTATCTGCACTACGGTGGCTGTCCACCATCGGGAGTTCCTCCGTCTGGATGCCATTGCATCCCCTCTGTTTCCAATTATTCTGGGGCTTCCCTGGCTGCGGGAACACAATCCCCAGATTGATTGGAAAACCGGGTCTATCCAGTTTCGATCACCGTACTGCCAGGAACATTGTTACACCCAGACCTCCTCGGCTCCCCAGTCCCTCCTATGTATGGACGGAGACGCCGAGCTGGTTCAAGTCATTCCCTCGGCCTACCACAGCTTTCTTGATGTATTTAGTAAATGAGGGGGCTGACATCCCTCCCCCACATTGGACATACGACTGTCCCATTGACCTTTTACCAGGATCTGAGATCCCTTTCAGACGGATATTCCCTCTATCTGAGTGGGAACTGGGGGTATTCAAGGAGTACATTGACAAAAACCTTCAAAAAAGGGTTCATTCGGCCCTCTACATCAGCAGCCGGAGCTGGAATCTTTTTCGTTGAGAAAAAAGACAAGTCCCTAAGGCCCTGCATAGATTACCGTGAGTTAAATAAGATCACGGTAAAAAATCGCTATCCACTCCCTTTGGTTCCAGAGCTGTTCCAAAGGTTAAAATCTGCAGTAGTGTTCACTAAGTTAGACTTGAGGGGTGCGTATAACCTGGTCAGCATAAGGGAGGGGGATGAGTGGAAAACCGCATTTCGTACTAGGTTCGGGCATTTTGAATACTTGGTCATGCCTTTCAGACTTTGCAATGCCCCAGCCACATTCCAACATTTTATAAATGATGTATTTAGGGACTACCTTGACATTTTCATGGTCATCTACCTAGATGATATTCTAATCTTCTCCTCTTCCCTGGAGGCCCATAGGGGTCATGTCAAGAGCGTGTTGGAGCGGTTACGTCAGCACGGACTGTATGCTAAAGCAGACAAATGCAGCTTTGAGCAGCATAGCATCACTTTCTTGGGGCTGATCATCTCCACCATGGGGGTTGCGATGGATCCCCAGAAAATCTCTGCCATTCTGGAGTGGCCAGTACCTACGGACAAGAAGGGCGTGCAACGCTTCATTGGGTTTGCTAACTTCTACAGGAAGTTTATTAAAAACTTATCGGGTCTTGTGTCTCCCATTACCCAGCTCACCAAGCAGGGGGTCCGTTTCCAGTGGACACCAGGGGCTCAAGCAGCATTTGAGGCCCTGAAGGAACGATTTACTACAGCCCCTATTCTCAGCCACCCAGATTCCTCAGATGCCATATATTTTGGAAGTCGATGCCTCGGAGAATACAGTGAGGGCAATCCTGTCCCAGAGGAAGGGTACAAAGGAACTTATGCACCCAGTGGTGTTCTTTTCAAGGAAGCTTACACCAGCGGATAGGAATTATGACATAGGGGACCGGGAGCTCTTGGCTATTAAGATGGCGCTGGAAGAATGGAGGGGGCTACGCATCCCATCTTGATATTCACAGATCACAAGAACCTAGAGTACTTGAGGACAGCCTAGCACCTGAGACCACACCAAGCTAGATGCACACTTTTCTTTTCCAGATTCGTGTTTCATATCACGTATAGACCTGGGTTCAATAACACAAAGTCTGACGCCCTTTCGCGCATGTTTGAGGATCCGGAAGAAGCCCCTAAACCAGATACTATTCTGTCCTCTGGAAACTTCCTCGCCCTCCAAACCAAGCTACGCTCCAGGTTACAGACCGCATCCATAGGGATGCCAAACCCACCCGGGGTCTCCCTACAGAGCAAGGAGGATCTTCTTTGGAAAGAAGGACAGATTGCGGTACCCGAGGAGGTCCGTACCTTAGTTCTGGGATACTGCCATTACCATCCACTGGCAGGTCATTTTGGAGTTGCTAAAACTCTAGAATTGCTCCAGCATACATTCTGGTGGCCGAGCATGATCAAGGATTGTGAACTGTACTTAAAAACCTGTGCCACTTGTCAGAGGAACAAGCCCACCAGAAGCAAGGCCTGGGGTTTACTACGACCATTGCCCATACCGGACCGATTGTGGCAAATGATCTCTATAGATTTTATAGTGGAGCGCTTACCTTCACACGATCACTCAGTAATTTTTGTAATTGTACAGTTGCAAGAAAAAGTATGTGAACCCCTTGGGATTACGTGGAGTTTTGCATGAATTGGGCATAAAATGTGCTCTGAACGTCATCTAAGTCACAACAATAGAAGAACACAGTCTGCTGAACATAATACTACACAAACATTAGATGTTGCCATGGTTTAATTGCACATAACATGTAAACATTCACAGTGCAGGGAGGAAAAAGTATGTGAACCTTTGGACTTAATAACTGGTTGACCCTCCTTTGGCAGCAATAACCTCAACCAAACGTTTCCTGTAGTTGCAGATCAGACCTGCACAACGATCTGGAGTCATTTTGGACCACTCCTCTTCACAAAACTGTTTCAGTGTAGCAATATTCTTGGGATGTCTGGTGTGAATCGCTCTCTTAAGGTCATGCCACAGCATTTCAATCGGGTTGAGGTCAGGACTCTGACTAGGCCACTCCAGAAGGCGTATTTTGTGCTGTTGCAGCCATTGTTTTGTTGAATTACTTGTATGCTTTGGGTCCTTATCCTGTTGCATCACCCATCCTCTGTGGAGCTTCAGTTGGCGGACAGATGGTCGTACGTTTTCCTGCAAAATGTCTTGATAAACTCTGGAATTCATTTTCCCATCAATGACAACAATCCGCCCAGGCCCTGAGGCAGCAAAGCAGCCCCAAACCATGATGCTCCCTCGGCCATGTTTTACAGTGGGGATGAGGTTTTGATGTTGGTGTGCTGTGCCTTTTTTTCTCCACACATAGTGTTGTGTGTTCTTCCCTAACAACTCAATCTTGGTTTCATCTGTCCACAGTATATTTTGCCAGTAGTGCTGTGGAACATCCAGGTGCTCTTTTGCAAACTTCAAATGTGCTGCAATATTCTTTTTGGACAGCAATGGCTTCCTCCGTGGTGTCCTCCCATGTACTCCATTCTTGTTTAATGTTTTCCTTATTGTAGATGTGTCAACAAAAATGTTAGCATGTGCCAGAGATTTCTGTAGGTCTTTAGCTGACACTCTGGGATTCTTCTTTACCTCATGCAGCATTCTGCGCTGTGCTCTTGCAGTCATTTTTACAGGACGACCACGCCTAGGGAGAGTAGCAACAGTGCTAAACTTTCTCCATTTGTAGACAGTCTGTCTTACCGTGGACACATGAACATTAAGGCTATTGGAGATACTTTTGTAACCCTTTCCAGCTTTATGCAAGTCAACAATTCTCCATCGTAGGTCTTCTGAGAGCTCTTTTCTGCGAGGCATGGTTCACATCAGACAGTGCTTCTTGAAACCAGTAAACCCAAAACAGGTGTGTGTTTTTTAAGGGCAGGACAGCTGTCAGCAACACATCCAATATCATCACACTGATTGGAGTCAAGGTTGGCTCACTCCTGGCTCCAATTAGCTCTGGGAGAAGTCATTAAGCTAGGGCCTCACATACTTTTTCCTCCCTGCACTGTGAATGTTTACATGTTATATGCAATTAAACCATGGCAACATCTAATGTTTGTGTAGTATTATGTTCAGCAGACTGTGTTCTTCTATAGTTGTGACTTAGATGATGTTCAGAGCACATTTTATGCCCAATTTATGCAAAACTCCACGTAATCCCAAGGGGTTCACATACTTTTTCTTGCAACTGTAGATCGCCTGTCAAAAATGGCCCATTTCCTACCATTGAGAGGCACGCCCTCGGCTCTGGAAACAGCACACATTTTTGTAAGGGAAGCGGTAAGGATTCATGGGATCCCAGAAGACATTGTCTCAGACCGGGGGGTCCAGTTTACATCAAAATTCTGGAGGGCTTTATGCAAAGTCTTAGGAATCAGACTGTCCTCGTCCGCATACCACCCTCAGACAAATGGGCAAATGGAAAGGACGAACCAGACGCTGGAACAGTACCTAAGATGCTATACGTCTTTTCTCCAGGACGATTGGCTGGCACTCTTGCCATTAGCCGAATTTGCATACAATAACGCAAGTCATTCTGCTACGGGGCAATCCCCATTTTTCACGAACTATGGGTTTGCCTGACCTGATTTCAGAAAGCTCAGTTCGCGCTACACAAGATATGCTGGATTTGTTTTCTACCAACAACAAGGTGCTACAAGAAGCAATTGCGAAGGCCCAGGAGGACAGTAAAAGGGTTTTCGATAGAAGAAGAAGAGGCAAACTAATCCTGCAACCGGGGGATCAGGTCTGGTTAGCGATGACAAATTTAAAGATGTCCTGCCCTTCTAAGAAACTGGGGCTGAAGTTTATGGGTCCATTCCGGGTGAAACGGAAAATCAATAAAGTGGCGTATGAACTTACAATTTCGGAAACCTTTAAGATTCACCCAGTCTTCCACGTGTCGCTACTAAAACCAGCAACGCCAGATCCCTTCCTGGATTGGAGGTCCAGACCACCGGGGGCTGTAACCATTAACGAACAAGAGGAATTTGAAGTAGAAGCAATCCTAGACTGCAGGAAGAGAGGTGGCCAGACACAGTTCCTGATTAAATGGAAGGGTTATGGTCCTGAGGAGAACTCATGGGAACCAGCCCAAAATGTTCACGCCCCCAGACTTCTCCGGGAGTTTTATCGCAACCACCCACAGAGGAGAGATCAGTTGGGCATCCGGAGGTTGCCCGTAGGAGGGGCAATGTCAGCAACCAATGTCAATGTCAGCGACGTGCGGCTCTGCGCAGGCACAGTGTGCCGATTTGCACTAGCTTGCAGGCACTAGGTCCTGGGTGGCCGTGACAACGGGGTTGCTAGAGGTACCGCCAGGCGGTGCATTACAGTAGGTGTATGTGTCAAAGTCAACGATCAAGAGAAGACTTCACCAGAGTGAATACAGAGGGTTCACCACAAGATGGAAACCATTGGTGAGCCTCAAAAACAGGAAGGCCAGATTAGAGTTTGCCAAACGACATCTAAAAAAGCCTTCACAGTTCTGGAACAACATCCTATGGACAGATGAGACCAAGATCAACTTGTACCAGAGTGATGGGAAGAGAAGAGTATGGAGAAGGAAAGGAACTGCTCATGGTCCTAAGCATACCACCTCATCAGTGAAGCATGGTGGTGGTAGTGTCATGGCGTGGGCATGTATGGCTGCCAATGGAACTGCTTCTCTTGTATTTATTGATGATGTGACTGCTGACAGAAGCAGCCGGATGAATTCTGAAGTATTTCGGGCAATATTATCTGCTCATATTTAGCCAAATGCTTCAGAACTCATTGGACGCGGCTTCACAGTGCAGATGGACAATGACCCAAAGCAGACTGCAAAAGCAACCAAAGAGTTTTTTAAGGGAAAGAAGTGGAATGTTATGCAATGACCAAGTCAATCACCTGACCTGAATCCGATTGAGCATGGATTTCACTTGCTGAAGACAAAACTAAATGGAAAATGCCCCAAGAACAAGCAGGAACTGAAGACAGTTGCAGTAGAGGCCTGGCAGAGCATCACCAGGGATGAAACCCAGCGTCTGGTGATGTCTACGTGTTCCAGACTTAAGGCTGTAATTGACTGCAAAGGTTTTGCAACCAAGTATTAAAAAGTGAAAGTTTGATTTATGATTATTATTCTGTCCCATTACTTTTGGTCCCTTAACAAGTGGGAGGCACATATGCAAACTGTTGTAATTCTTACACCGTTCACCTGATTTGGATGTAAATACCCTCAAATTAAAGCTGACAGTCTGCAGTTAAAGCACATCTTGTTTGTTTCATTTCAAATCCATTGTGGTGGTGTATAGAGCCAAAAATGTTAGAATTGTGTCCATGTCCCAATATTTATGGACCTGACTGTATGTTTAGTTTCATATGCCCATGGATGTTTTATGATGACATTTTTTCCCCCTTTCCTCTTTCTGAGGTCCGCTACCCAGCACGTTCAGGTCCCTCCTGTCTGTTTCCCAGCCAGTGGGATCACTCAGTGCTTTGGTGGGGGGGGGGGCTCTTCTGTGCTCTCTTGCACTGGATATGCTCCCTTTGCTTCTATGTGCCAGTCTTTGGCACAGCAGCCATCATGCACATGCCAGTGATGTGGGATGCGTGATGTCATCACGCACTCACGAGGCACAGTGACACTTCGCACTGCCGTGTCCGTGGATCCCATGATGCACGCCACCCTGCACCCCACTTGTGAGGTGGGCATGTATTCCCTGGCCATTTTGGAGGAATGTCCTTCCTCCTCTTCTCTATATAAATCTACCATTCATTCAGGAGATTATTGATCCCCCTGCCAGGCATTCTTTAATGGCAATCACTATACCCATATGAACTAGCTAAGATATTTTGTTTTTCAAATCTGATTCTCTTCAATATCCATTTATTTTGTCAATCCCATTAAAAAAATGAAACCTTTTGGAACACAGCTGTTACACTTTCTGAAGTGTCTCGACACACTGTTTTTAAAAACCTTTCCATATATTGTTACTATGTTCCCCTATATGGACAGACAATTTCTTTTTTTTAACAGTTGCGTAGACAGCCAATTTCTTAGTCATCCTGCCTGTATAGTGGAGTCCACAAGGGTACTCTAGCATGTAGGTGACATACTATCATATGAAATTAATTTCCTAATCTCATAAGGACATTGAGCATTTTTCTAAATAAATTGGGCACATTTTATTTTCTGATGAAAAATGGCCTTATTTTCTGCATCTAAAGAAACCCTTGAGATCTAGGAAGGGAACTATTTTCTGTAGAGGGTTTACAGTCTAAATTAGTTCTAGAATTTTTCTGGTAATACATTAGCCAATGTTCCATCTTTTACCAAAATATTGCTAATGCCTCTTGATGCTTTTCCCTATCCCTTTATATTGTCTATTACATTCAATGATGAAGGCTACTCCTTGCTTTTTATTTTGTTCTGATTTCTGAAACAAACCTCTACTCATTTGTAAATCTGCCCCTTGGGTACATCACTGATCCCTTTAGGGTGATTACAGCTCGATGTGGGTATATAACTAACAGGATCCTGGTCTTTAATATATGTCTTTGTATATATCTTCCCATGAGACATGAAGATAATTAGATCCAGGAATTTAACCTGGTTAAAATCACACCCTCCTGAAAAGGAAATATCATATTTTTATTCAACTGTTGCATAAATTCTTCTAGGGATTCAGGTGTACCTTCCCAGATAACTATTATGTAATTTATAAAACGTTTATAGAACCTCAGGTTTTGTCAAGGTTTGTCATATATTGCCTTCTCCCCTATTTACACATAAAGAGTTTGGCTATGCTGGAAGCATACTTTGCGCCCATTGTGACACATTTGGTCTTTAACTATTATTTTTTTTTATACCACAAATAGTTTTTGCTCATTGAAAACTCTAGACCCTCCAAAACATAGTTTCATATGTGCTCTCTCAAGGCCCAACCTTTTCTTTAAAGTACATTTCACCCCCTCCAAATCATCCTTTTGTTTTATGTTTGTATATAAAATGGAAAATTTCCTATCAAATGCTTGCCATATTTTTCCTTTCCCGATGGATTCCATGGCAACATAAGTTTGGGTAGCTTCGCCTTCGATCCTACCCCATAGGACCCCACTCCCATAAATTTTGAGGCTAAGCCAGAGGCTGCATTCTGCAACTTCCTTACTCTTGACACTAGGGTACTCATGCTTCCAAGGAGTCCAAAAGGAAATGAAAATTACAGTAAGTATTTCGTAAGAAATTTTCTGTTTTCCTGACAAACTCCATGGCAGCATACTGTACATTTGGGAACTAACCAGTCGAAAGAGTGGGAATGAAAACAAAAAATGTAAGGTTTCAATTACAGTGCTTAACCAACACCAAAACTTACAACTAAGAATAAACAGCAAAAAGAAGCTAGATTCACATCACAGTAAGCCTGAACAGCCTTAGTGGGGGACCATGTCATCAACCTGCAACTATTCCTGCCGCTCTGTTAGCGGGAGCCCACAAAGTTTATACACTCCTGTTTGACTGAGTTATCACTGCTGCTGTAGGAACCAAGCCCTAAGCCAGGTGCCTAGCTGGCACAACCCTTCCAGGGATGATCCTGGATGATATCTACTTCCTACTGGTTCTGCTAGAGAATGGCAAAGAGATATCCAAACACTGTAAGCAAAGCATGGAACCAAAAAGGGGGAATAATACCAGAATGCACCACAGATTGCCACTGGGGGCCTTAATCAGGAAACAGCTATCTTATTTTGGTGGTACCCCAAACCATGTGCATGAAATAATATAAGAAAACAGCGCTAACCCATCCCCGACACAATAAATGCTGTGAAACACCACCCCCTCTTAATGTGTACCCAGCTATTTTATACCATTATTTCAAACAAGGTGCAACAATGTTATAATTGACTTCTAATATCCAAATATATAAATCAAATATATAACTTGAACCCCCTTCCAAATGTGTAAAATATATATAACAAATAAATATACAAAGTATTAAACAAAGTGCTACTGTGCAATAAACATACAAATAATACAATTCATATCACAAAATCCAATGTGATAATAATATTATTACAAGATCCAACATATATAAAAAAATGTCCACCATAAATATAGGAACAAACTTCATGTGTCTTTTTGCTATGCAACACTAGAAACATTTGTGTGTTCTTCCACCACCAGATATATTGAATGAACTCACCAGAGCTCCAGGCTGGTAATATTATAAACCAGCTGTGAACGTGTGAACTCTGGGAGTAGGAACCTTCAGCTAGAAATCACTTCTCACCTCAGGCACCCTTCTAAGGAAACAGCAGCCAAAAAAAATACTCCTTCTCCCAGCCCTTCCACTAAGTGTTCCCTTTATGTCTCATAAAGTTACATGAATCGAAAAAGAAGAGGAAAAAAGTCCCATCATGTAAAACCATAAAAGATCTTTATTAAAAAAACATTCTATAAAACTTTTTGAGTGTCTCCACCGACACAAGTATGTAAAGTGCAGTCTTGGGGTAGGATCGACTCTGGCCACTACTCTCAGCCACAAGCCTACGATCCACTGTGCGTGATGATGTACATCCAAGCCCTGCTCGATGCGTTTCATCATTCAACGTCCTCCAAGGGTGGAAGGACATGCTTCGCCCTGTGTTTCACAGCATTTATTGTGTAGGGGGTTGGTGAGCGCTGTTTTCTTATATTACTTCAAAGCATTGAACCAGTTATCCCTAGTGGTCCTGCATTTGGAGATGACAATTCTTTTGTTCTCATAGGATACTGAAGCCACCTTGGATTGCAACCCAGTATAGGTATAAACACTACCTGTACTAGGAAGAATTCCAACAAGGATTCCTCATAACCTAAGGCCCATATCCTGAAAAATTCTCCTCCCATGAGGAAGACAACCCCCCCCCCCCCCCCCAAAAAAAAACACGGCCTCTGGCTCAGCCTCAAAACTTACAGGAGTGGGATTCTATGGGGTAGGAGCAAAGGCAGAGCTAATCAAATGTATGCTGCTATGGAGTTTGTCAGGAAATAATTCACATTAATGGTGGCATAAATGTAATTTTTGTTATGCAGTATTTTTTTCAACTTATAGCTGAGGCAAGGTTTTGCTTACCAAATGCAATGAAGGAACCAGTTTTATATTATGTACAAAAAAATTAAATCACAAAAACAAGGAAAAGCCCCCAAGAGCTGGATACATTTGTGAATGTACAAAATATAACTGGATGCTAATATTTATAGGTAACAACACCTGGAGTAGTTGATCCAGGGAGTCATGCTTTGTAGGGGTATTTTTTGTTCCTTTCCTGTGTAACCAATTGATATGGTGTTTGATGTAGTACATTAAAACAGACAGATGGTGGTGGCCTGCCATTCAGGGTCACTTGCACTTGGCAGAACAGTCCTCTGGAACTTGTTTGCTGAACAGTAGGACTTCACTGGAGAGCAGAGCACCCAGGGACTGCATTTCCCAGGGGAGGTAGCATGTGGGCGGGGGCAAATAAATATCAAAGTCCAGAAGACTGAGCAGGAAGTGTGATGGGAGAGATCAAGAAAGGAGAAAGTGTGCTGATGGCTGGAGTACTGAACCAGGCCGGGGAGGCAGAGTCAGAAAAGGATGGGGAGTGGAAAGAGTTTGCTGATCAACAGTTTTTCCATGCTGCCCAGTGAGCCAATCTGTTAGCAGGTGACCAGACCATATGCTGGATCATGACTGGGGAGTCTATGGGGGCCCCCATCTGCAGAGAAAGATGGACCACTAAGATCTGCCGGACACCATTGATCGGGTGAGAGAGTCCCATACACCCGCTAAGCGAACACTGACAATTTCATCACGTCAGCTATCTACCTGCACATAGTTGTGGACATTACACATACCCCAGTTTGTGGCCTGCTTCTCCCAGCCACCATCATTGGAATACATTTGCATTACAATTTCATCATCTATGCTGAACGCAGGACACACAGCTGCAAGCCAGAATACAGCAGTGCCAACTGCAACAACAAATTACCCTTCTCAGCTGAAAGGGATTTATACTAATTCTGCCTTTGGCCCTTGTCCCCCAAAGAGAGTTGTTCTTGATCACAGACACTTATGCCAATTGTTACACTTCACTACTTCAAATCTGCCCTTATTTAATGCTTTAAAGTGGACCTTGCACTAATTCACTACCACCAAGTGGAGAAGTACTAATTCTTCCCCTTTTCCCTCATTATCCTTTGTGTTATCATCCTGAGGAACTATTATCTACACCCTAGTTAAACTTCACACCAACTGGGCCCCAACAAGTGTGCAGAAGACTCCATATTATTCTTAAAGGGGCATTGGTTAATTATAAATGAGAGCTCTCTCCACTTTATATCTAATCTTTGTCATCTGGTTCTGAGTACCCACAGTGAGGTTGCTTGTTTCTTGATAGTTGTTCTCACTCACTGGGGATTCAACAGCCCCCTCAGATTGGAGGCATTGGTTATTTCTGAACACAGGCCTGCTGACAGTTACTGGTACTTCAGTGTGAATAAAAAGAAAATAATTAAAAATCTCCTGCGATCAAAGGTCAGGTTACAGCATATGTGGAAAAATTTTCTTACCTTAGCATTTGAACCAATATGGCAATACTGTGCAGCTCCCTAAGGGCTGGGGTAGCCCAATATGGCACTAGAATAAAGGAAAAGAAAGGGGGCGCACAAGCCTTGTGCATTACTTCAATAAAAACTTTAATCGTATAAAATAGTAGATGTATACTCACAAATGACAAATGTAAAAAGGCATATCATGACCAACAATGGTCCATGGTCTGAAAAGGTGCACGAGTCCCACATCAATTAAAGTTTTTATTGAGGTAATGCACAAGGCTTGTGCGCCCCTTTTCTTTTCTTATTTTCTAGTAACTTCATTGTGAATGCTGTTACTGTTACTTAAAACTTACAGGAGTGACTATATTTGCTGCATATATTGTGAAAAAGACTTCAGTGCAATAAACTCATAATCTAAATTATGCAGTTGGCATGCAATGTGTTCCCACATAGATCAAAATTGTAAATAGAAAATGCAGCGCATAATGTGTATATATATATATATATATATATATATATATATATATATATATATATATATATATATATATATACACACACACATTATGTGCTGCATTTTCTATTTACATATATTTGCCGCATATGCCAATGTTATTTTGTTCTTTTTGACCAAGCTATGTTTAAATCCAATATAAACGCCATATTGGTTTACACTAACTTTTGTGTGAGTCCCTTTTGTAGTGGTGACTTTTACTGGTCACATAAAAATGGTGGTGTCAGCAAAGGTTGGGTTTTCAAAAAGAGGTCCAGATTGACAAGGAACCCAAAAATTACTAAGCAACCCTTAAGGGGTAGCGCTACATCTAAGGGCTCATCTGGGATATCCCTGTTCAGAGAATCTGTGAACCACAAAAATAAAGCACTGAACCATCTCAAATCACTGCCTGGTGTCAGGAGTAGAATGGGAAACCAGAACGGTGTGTGGTGCTGAGCCTTCCTGGAGATGACTGGATGGAAGAGCAGGTCAAGCAGATGTTAAAAGCCTGCATTCCAGACCATAGGGGAAGCATCATTGATATCCGAAGTAATCCAGATGCATCCAATGTATTGGTGTTGACTGAGTGGACAAAAGGGATCCCTCCTTTGCTTGAAGAAAAGAGTATGCATTTGTCTGACACAGTAAGGGCATAAGTGTTCAGATCAAGTGCTAGTGACACAACTGTAGAGAGTTCACGAAAAAATAAAAACCCTGAACCAGAGCCGTCCACTTCCGCTGATACTGTAGGGGGCATATATGCCACTTCACTGGCTGAACTAAGGAAGCTCATTGAGACCCTGCTGAAGAACTCTGCATCCATTACTAGTCATAACTACCATAGACTGAGACTCTTCTCTGGTAAGACCCCTACTCTCCTAGGGGAAGATTACTTTGATACAAGGGTTGACCAAGCCCTTCAGGCTATAGAGGAATGGGAAATAGCAGATGCTGTGAAGAAACAGAGGGTAGTGCCCATGAGTGTCTTGAGGCCTTTCGTGGGAGCTGGCTCCTTAATCAGCTATTTACTAGTCATTGAGGACACCGTCAAGTGCCAGCTCAACTATTCACTGGTTATTAAGGATGCTCATGGATGCTGGATCCACTATTCACTGATTCTTAAGGACACCAGTGGGTTCCGGCTCCTTAATGACCAGCATCTTTAGCCGCTTGCTCCCCATCCACATTAGTTGTACTGTGAGTGGACAGCAGCTGCACGCCAGGTGATGTACCTGAATGTTGCAGCTTCTCTTTTGGCTTAGGTGCACCCATGCCTGCTGCTGACCCGTGCTGTGATTGGACACAGCACGAGTTTGGCAATTGATTTAAGCCAATGATTTTGGCTGAAGTCAGCTGATTGCCTGTGGCCAAATCACACACAGGAGTTTATTTACTAAAACTGGAGAGTGCAAAATATGTTTTTTTTTTTACAAAGCTTCATTGAACAAGCTGAAGTTAGAAGCTGATTGGTTATCATGCACAGTTGCATGAGATTCTGAGTGCTCCAGTTTTAGTAAATCTAAAGGGAGAAAAAAACAGATAGAAAATAAATTAAAAGCAGCACACATTGTTAGGCACACAGTTAACCCTCTAATTGCCCCTAGATATAAACCCCTTTCCAGCCAATGTCTTTAGTACAGTGTCAGCCTACAAATTATCACTGATCACTGTATTAGTGTCATTAGTGATGTCAGTTAGTAACCCTCACAGTTTTTTTGTTTTTTTTTTACCACAGGGGCAGCACAGCCAGGGGTAGCATTGGCAATTATCATCTTGGCTAAAGTATTCATCTTGGATTAAGTATTGAGCATTGCACTTTGGCTCACTTCAGCGAATGCACAAAGCGAGAAGCCACAGCAATCTCAAATACTGAACAGACTACAGGTGACCTGTTTCCCCATCCAGCTTTTTCATTTCCCAGTCTACTTCTTCATCTCACCACTCTAACATGCACTCCCTACTGCTCCTTCTCACAGTTGTATCCTCTCTCTCTTCAAGCTCTCTCTCTTTAAGCTCTCTCTCTCTCCTTCACCCCTCTTCTCCACCCCACAGCTTATATATACAGTATATCACCCTAACTCCTGTCTTCACCTTATTACTGTACTCATCAACTCCTACTAATTCAGAGCCCACATACTAATAAAACCTCCAGGACACTGGGACATGTCCCTCCATATAAATCATACTCCCATATTACCTCCCTCACCCTTCTGCTTCTCTTAACATCTGGAGATCAAATTCTGGGCCGCCATCATTTTCCTTCAATTCAACACACCCGGCATCCCCTATCCTCTACCAGTGGCCCAATCAACACAATCTGGTTACTATTCCTATTTTTCCTAGAACCAGCCTCCCCTTTTCCTGTGCCCTCTGGAATGCCCGCTCTATCTGTAACAAATTTAGCTCTGTCCATGACCTTTTTATCACAAACTCCTTTAACTTGCTAGCAATCACAGAAACCTGGCTTCATGAATCTGACTCTCCTTCTCCTGCTGCCCTTTCCCAAGGTGGTCTCCTCTGGACTCACTCTCCCAGGCCTAGTGGACAGATTGGAGGTGGAGTAGGAATCCTCCTATCCCCTCAAAGCACTTTTCAGGTCCTTCATTCTACTCTCTCTCTGTCCCTCTCCTCATTTGAAGTTCACTCTATTCATCTATTCTCTCCAGTTTCTTTCAGAATTGCTGTGACTTATCGGCCTCCTGCACCGGTATCAAGGTTCCTTGATGACTTTTCTGCCTGCCTACCTTACTTCCTCTCTTCTGAAATTCCCACTATCATTCTTGGTGACATCAGCATCCCTGTTAATCTTAACAGCTCCTGCAACCTCTAAACTTCTGAACCTAGCCACTTGTTTTGACCTAAAACAATGAACACATGCTTCTACTCACTCGAATGGTAACTGCCTTGACCTTGTATTTTACCTACAGTATGCACTTCTTGCAACCTCACCAACTTTCCTCTTCCTCTCTCTGATCACTCCCTTATTAGCTTCACTCTCCTTGGCTTCCTCCTCCTTGTCTTCCAACTACCAAACAGTTACCCGTTGAAACCTTTGCTATCTTAACCCTTCTCTTCTTTTATCGCCAACAGATTGTCTCTATGACAAAATCTCAGCCCTGTCCTGCCCCAGCCTGGTCACTTCTGTCTACAATAGTTCACTGTTATCCACCGTGGACACATTGGCCCCCCTCACTACACACAGAATTAGGCCCTGACCACTACAGCCCTGGCAAACAAACAATACCAGATGCCTCAGAAAACGTAGCCATGCTCTGGAGCATTTATGGCGTAAGACTAAGACCCAGAAAGACTTCGACCAATATAAATCTGCCCTTCAAAAATACAATTCTTGTCTCCACACTGCCAAACAGACCTATTTTACCACTCTCATTAACACCCTCTCAGGCAATCCCCGGCAACTCTTTTCTACCTTTAACTCTCTTCTTCATCCTTCTCTACCTCCACCCACTAACTCACTGCCCAGGAGATCGCTAATCACTTCAAAAATAAGATTGATACAATTCACGACAAGATCTCTACTGTTCAGATATCTTACCCTACACTCCTTGTCCACCTGCACAATCTATACTTCCCTTGTTTAACCCAGCTACTATAGAGGAGGTTGGTAAACTTTTTTCTAAAGCCCACCTAACCACCTGTCCCCTGGACCCTGTTCCCTCGCAAATACTAAGGTCACCTATCCTTCATTCCTTAACTCATATTTTCAATCTCTCCCTTGCTACTGGCATCTTCCCCAACTCTCTAAAGCATGTGCTAGTCACCCCCATAATTAAAAAAGCCTCACTGGACCTCACCAATCTAAGCAACCTAACACCCATTTCCTTACTCCCTTTTGCTTCCAAACTCCTTGAACGTCTAGTCTACAGTCGACTGGGCTGCCACCATATTGAATATAACCTTCACCATCCCCTTCAGTTAGGATTTTGACCACAACACTCCACAGAAAATGCTCTCCTAAAACTCACAAAAGACTTACTAACCACTAAAACCAATGGTCACTATTCCATACTCGTACTCTTGGACCTCTCTGCTGCCTTTGACACAGTTGACCACCCCCTCCTCCTCCTCAAAAAACTCTATTTACTTGACCTCCCTGACTGTACTGTGATTGAATCTTACCTATCTCACTGCACCTTCAGTGTCACTTACAACTCTACTTCCTCCTCTCCTACTCCTCTTACTGTCAGGGACCCCCAAGGTTCTGTCCTTGGACCTCTCCTACTCTCAATCTACACTTCTTCCTTGGGTCAGCTGATAGCTTCCAATGGTTTCCAATACCATTTCTGTGCTGATGACACACAAATCTATCTCTGTACTCCTGAGCTCACCCCATCAGTTTCCTCACATATCACCGATTTACTAACAGACCTACTGTATCAGACCGGATGTCACACCACTTCCTAAAACTCAATCTATCTAAAACTGAGCTCATAATATTTCCTCCCCCATGTGCCTCTTCCCCTGATTTCTCGGTCAGGATCAATAGCACCACTATCAACCCATCCCCGCATTCCAGGGTGATAGGGGTAACCCTGAATTCTGAACTATCCTTTCAGGACCACATCCAATCCCTATCCAAATCATGCCGCCTCAACCTCCGCCAAATCTCCAGAATATGCCTCTTTATAACCAATGATGCCACAAAGCTCCTAATTCCCTCCCTGGCAATCTCTTGCCTCGACTACTGCAACTCCCTCCTTATTGTCTTACCTTTACATAGGCTATCCCTTCTCCAGTCCATCATGAATGCTGCTACCAGGCTCATCCGCCTTACCAACTGTTCAGTGTCTGCTACCCCCCCCCTCTGCCAATCCCTCCAATAGTTTCCACTCATCCAATGAGAAAAAATTCAAAATACTAAAAATGTACAAAGCCATCTACAACTCCACCCCAGCTACATCACCAACCTGGTCTCAAAATATCAACCAAACCACTCTCTTCGATCCTCCCAAGACTTTCTGCTCTCTAGTTCCCATGTCACCTCCTCCCATGCTCACCTCCAGGACTTCTCCTGAGCTTCTCCAATCCTATTGAACTCCGTACCCTAATCTGTCTGTCTAGGTCCTAATCTATCCACCTTTAGACGATATCTAAAAACCCTTCTCTTTAAAGAAGCCTATCCTGCTTTTACCTAGTAAATTGCCTTTTATTTCCTCCAGCAGCTCACCCCCCCCCCCCACATCTATTACCTTTTGTATCGCTCAAACCTTCCTCCTAGATTGTAAGCCCGGTTTCCTCCGGTACCAAATTGTATTGTAACTGTACTGTCTGCCTTCATTTTGCAAAGTGCTGCGCAAACTGTTGGCGCTATATAAATCCTGTATAATAATAATGTAGCAGAATACATTTTAGCCTAAACTTATAAAGAAATTTGATTTTATTGGATATGTTTTTCAAAATATTCAGTCTTTAATTTATATACTAAAATACCCAGCAGTGATCAAATACCACCAAATGAAAACTCTGTGTGAAAAAAATTATATAAAATTTCATTTGGGTACAGTGTTGCATGACTGCACAATTACCAGTTAAGGTAGCATAGTGTTGAATAGCAAAAAAAATGCTCTGGTCATGAAAGGGGTGTGTTTTGATGGTGTGTCTTCACTGACTTTTAGAAAGCACACCAAAGATACAGCATGCAGGACTTTTCAAACCACAGCACAAATGCAGTGCAGCGATGTGAAAAGTCACACAGGATCTAAAGTGGAATATTTTTGATGAGCTTTTGTCACGCTGGAAAGGTGCTTTATAGAGCAGCAAAAGCATGTCAGTGTGAAAGGGCCCTAACTGTGTAAAATTTAAAGAATGTATGAACTTTTAGCTGGTTGTTAAGGAGCCTACAATGCCACCAACCAACCATCACCACCAACCAACAACCATGACATCTGCTGTCAGCAAAAAAATTTAGGAAAAACGCTAGGAGTTATTTTACCACTGATCTTAAAGAAGTAGATACCATTTCATGAGTTGAACCCACTCACAGTGTCCCTGATCACTGCCACATCAGTCATAATGGGCACAATTCACTAAAGCTTATGGCATGAGTTAAGTCAGTCACATGACCACATATTGCATGTGATACTGAAAATGTCAATTCACTATTGCTAGTATGCGCTATTTACCAAAAATAGCAAAAACACTCAGGAAATACTACATAAAAAGACCTTAAAGTCAATACACAGAAGGAAATAAATAATGAAATGCATGCGGTAATTATGTAGTGGTCCAGGCATGTACTGGTATTTGTCAGTACTGTCATGGGTTGTTAGGGAATGGGTGGCCTCCACGTCCCTAACAACCTATGAGTCATCAGCTGTCAGCGAGGATCCCCACTGACAGCTGAATGTAAAAAAGAATTGCAACAAAAAAAAGACATGGGGTCCCCCCCCTCCATCCATACCAAGCCCTTCAGATCTGTATGGGTTTCGAGGAGAACCCCCAAGCCAAATTATTGTTAAAAATGGCATGGGGTCCCCCTCAAAATCCATACCAGACCCTTACCCGAGCATGCAGCCTGGCAGGTCAGGAAAGGGGGTTGAAGAGCACCCCCCCTCCTGAACCATACCAGGCCATATGCCCTCAACATAATGGGGTGCTTTGGGGCAGGGGGGTCTCCCCCCCCAAAGCACCTTGTCCCCATGTTAATGGGGACAAGGGCCTCTTCCCCATAACGCTGGCCGTGGGGGTCTGTGGATGGGGGGCTTATCGGAATCTGGAAGGCCCCAGATCCCGACCCCACCCCATTTGAATGAGTACATGAATGAGTATGTGGTACATGGTACCGCTACCCATTTCGAATCACTTGCCTACTGAACGACATATCAGATTGGATGTTACTCCACTTCCTCAAATTAAACCTTTCCAAAACCGAGCTCCTAGTTTTCCCCCCAGCCCGCGCCCCCCCAACCTCTCCATCACGACCAACAACGCCACCATCAGTCCCACCCCACAAGCCAAAGTTCTAGGTGTCACTCTAGACTCCAATCTGTCCTTCCAGCCCCATGTCCAATCATTGGCAAATTCATGCAGGCTCCACCTCCGCAACATCTCCAAAATACATTCGTTCCTAACCCTAGAAGCTGCTAAACAATTTATCCACTCCCTTATTATCTCACAACTTGACTACTGTAACTCCCTCCTAACCGGCTTACCTCACCACAGGCTATCCCCGCTTCAGTCTATCCTGAACTCGGCGGCCAGACTCATCCACCTTACCAACCGCTCTGTATCCGCCACCCCCCTCTGTCTTTCCCTCCACTGGCTTCCGATTGCCCAACGCATAAAACTCAAATTTACTAACATTGATGTACAAAGCTATCCATAACACTGCCCCAAACTACCTCACCGACCTGATATCCAAATACCACCCAACCCGTAATCTTCGCTCCTCACAAAACCTCCTATTCTCTAATTCCCTGTTCTCCTCCTCCCATGCCCGAGTCCAGGACTTCTCCAGGTCTTCCCCCATCCTCTGTAACTCACTACACCAATCCATCAGACTGTCACCTACCCTCCTCACCTTTAGGCGCACCCTGAAAACCCATCTCTTCAGGGAAGCCTACCCTCACCTAACTGCCGATCTCCTCCACTCCTCCTACCACTCCATCCCCCACAGCCTTTTCCTCCTGTACCACTATCCCCCCCTCCCCTCCTAGATTGTAAGCTCCAAGGAGCAGGGCCCTCGCACCCCTCGTGTATTGTATTGTTACTGTATTGTCTCATGTACTGTCTCCCATTATAATGTACAGCGCTCAGCAAACCTTTTGGCGCTATATAAATACTGTATAATAATAATAATAATAAAAAAGGACTTCTTTTAATAAAGGGCTTGGCAAAGACTGTCTCCTTTCACACTGCTGTTTTTTTGTGAATGGGTTGCGGTACCATGTACCCCATACTCATTCACATGGGGGGGGTGAAATCTGGGGGCCCTCCTGCTAAAGGGGGCTTCCAGATCCTGATAAGCCCCCTGCCTGAAGACCCCCACAACCACAGGCCACAGTTGTGGGGAAGAGGCATTGGGACAAGGTGCTTTTGCTCCCCTGCCCCAAAGCACCCCCCCATGTTGAGGGAACGTGGCCTGCAATGGTTCAGAGGGGGATACTTGCTCATCCTCCGCCTTCCTGATCTGCCAGGCTGCATGTTTGAATAAGGGTCTGGTATGGATTTTGGTTGGACCCCTATGCCATTTTTGAAAAAATGTTGGCATGGGGGTTCTCCTCAAAATCTATAGCAGACTTGAGGGGCTTAGTATGAATGGAAGGGGGACCCCATATCATTATTAAACTTTTTTTAATTGCCGCCAATTCTTTCTTTTACATTCAGCTGTCAGTGAGAACCCCGCTGACAGCTGAAACATTAACGCATGTTTTTCACTACTAAAATACCACATGACTCAATAAAATAACTCATGCTGTACTTTAGTATCATTTTTTAGAGAATTCAAACTTTTTTTAAAATGCTGTGCGATATCCTACTGCATACTTGGATGCAGTAAGATACCGCTTAGTGAATTGTACCCAATGTCCCTAATCACTGCCATGTCAGTCAAAGTGTCACCACACCAGTGTAAGTCAGAAACTGTTCCCAGACATCCCCTGCGGACAATTGCACTCCTGGAACCAAAGGGACTTTTTTGTTCTTCTTTCTTTAGCCTTGTGTATTTCTTGGTCACTGAACATGGCATTCCTGGGGGCAGCCAGGAACCTGAAAGTTAGGCTTGCTTTGCATACAGGAGCTGGGACTGCTACAGGTGATGCTACACTAAGCTTTATTCCCTGACCACTTGTATGGAGGTGGCCATTACAGTACATTGGTTTTCATACAATTGGTTGATTTTTGTGACTAACAAGATACAATGTCCAGTATATAATCAGTCCAGACACTGGACCATACTCAGTATGAGCAGCAGAATGTGTTTTAAGGTGTAATTCTAAGCATACCCATGCTGTGTGTAAGAAATATCTAATTATATTGACAACAAGAAAATGTAAAAAATTATTTTCATTTTCTTTTTGCATTTTTCAAAAACCTGTGGCAAAATAATAAACTCTTAAAAAGGCTCACCATGCCTCTTAAAAAAACCTTGGGAAGTTTGCTTTCCAAAATGTGGTAATTTCATGGGTGTTTCCATTGTCCTGGTGCTCCAGGGCCTCCAAACATTTTATAGGTAGTTAAGAAATTAAATGAGTAATTTATGCCCCTGAAATGCCGAAGGTGCTCTTTGGATTTTGGAGCTCTCTATGTTGCTAGGCTGAAAAAAGTCTCACACCTGTGGTATCCCCATACTCAGGAGGAGTAGCAGAATGTGTTTTGGGGTACAATTCTAAGTATGTCTTTGATGTGCGTTAGAAATATCTAATTGTAACAAAAATTTGTAAGTCTTAACATATTTTTTCTTTAACATTTCAGTAATGTACAGTTAATCACACAGAAGTTTCAGTCCTGAATATTATTGTACAGTATAATATATTGTAAGATTCTCACCTCAGCTCTTGCAGGGTACAGCCTGGATATCTGAGTCCCTCACACAGAAGTCTTACTCCAGAATCCTTTAGAGGGTTCCTTGATAAATACAGTTTGGTGACAGATCGGTTTGCAATAAGAACAGAGCGGAGATTATCACAGCATGAGGGGGTCAAATCGCAGTCAGTGAGGCTGCGGAGACAAAATAGATACAATGAACAGTACTCTAACTTACCATAGGATTTTGGAGTCCTATTACAAATGTTTACTGAAGTTTGAGATCAGGTTTCTCATTTTTTCAGATGCTACCTTCTTTCACACACAAATGTACTTACTGAATATAATGACCAGCATGTGTCACTAGGTCCTGCTCTGGACAGTGTCTGAATTGTGAAGTATCTCCACTCAGGGCCACCATCCCAACATATCAAATTAGCACTGGCTTGGGAGTGCAAATGCCACCCTGCCCTAAATCTAGTTCTTCACTGCTGTCCCATGCAAACCAATCAGCCATAACTTTTTGACCGTCCACCCCCCACCATAACCATAACTTGTGGAACCATGGACTCTACTAGACCTATGAAGTTATGCTGTAGTAGCAGATCCTTTAAGTCCTGTAAATTGTGAGGTGGGGCCTCCATGAATAGGATTTGTTTTTCCAGCAATTCCTACATATGCTCGATTGAGCTGAGACTTGAAAAATTTTGAGGCCAAGTCAAAATCTCATCAGACCAGGCCATCCTCTTCCATTGTTGTATGCTCCGATTCTGATGCTCACATGCCCTTTGTGCTTTTGGCTGTGGACAGATGGGTACCCTGACTGGTGTGTAGCTACACAGCCCTATACAAAACTGTGATGCTTTGTGTGTGTTTTGACACCTTTCTATCAGATCCAGAATTCACTTTTTCAGCAATTTAAACTACATTAGGTCCTCTATTGCATCGGACTTTGCGCTCCACCTCCATCAATTGTATTTATTTATTACAGGTACTTATATAGCTCCATCAATTTACGCAGCACTTTACACATATATTGTACATTCATATCAGTCCCTAAGCCTCAAGGAGCATACAATCTAAGGGTCTCTAACTCACATACATACAGATATGAGGACCAGTTTAGACAGGAGCCAATTAACCTACCAGCATGTCTTTGGCATGTGGAGTAAACCAGAGTACCCAGAGGAAACCTACAAAAGCACAAGGAAAACATGCAAACTCCAGGCAGGTGGTGCCATGGGTGGGATTCAGACCAGTGACCCTAGTACTCCACCTGCTAACCATTTAGCCACTGTGCTGCCCCAAGAAACCTTGGTCACCCATGATCCTGTCATCGGTTGGCTAGTTTTCCTTCCTTGGACCACTTTTGGTTGGTCCTAAGCACTGCAGACCAGCAGCATCCCACAAGAGATGCAGTTTTGTAATTGCTCTGACACAGTCCTCTAGCCATTACAACTTAGCTCTTGTCAAATCCCCTCAAATCCATTTGCTTGCCCATTTTTTCTGCTTTCAACACACCAATTTCAGGGGAAACATGTTCACTTTCTGCCCAATATATCCCACTCATTTTCAGATGTTATTGTAATGAGATAATCAATGTTACCTGTTAGTAGTAAAGTTATGATTGGTTGGCATGTATGTGTTTATATAGTATATGTGTATATATGTATGTATGTATTTGTGTGTAACGTACATGTAAGATTTGAGTAGCTGAGATGTGACCTGTAGAAATATGACAATGTAGATTTAGCATTCCATGTTAATATAAGATGTGTTCAGAATTAAGTTAGAGATATATGGTCACCAATTAGCATCTGAAGGGACAGACCTTCCTCTAGACTGGAGGTGACACCTGGATGCCAATAAGATTTGTCACCTACTTCTAGACATTTCAGCTTCAGAGGCAGTGGGAGACCAAGAGAGAGCTCCAATCTGTCTAGGAGCTCTAAAGTATATCAGCAGATCAAAGGAATAGATTTCATCTCTCATAAAAGCTAAAATATTAGTTGCAGAGAGATGAAAATACTTCCTTCTGATTGGACACACTGTAGGCTACATCTGCATGTAAAACTGTATTTGTAGCCTATGTAGAATCCCCGAGAAATGCAGAAAACTGTTATATGGTGCCTGATTGCAACAGCTGAACAGTGATTGTTACTGTCATGATCAGACTGATGCGCTGGTGTCGGAAGTTCAATCCCTGACTTGGTGATTCAAACCGTTCCTGGTCCAATCGACTTTGGGCATTTCAGTACCCAGAACATCCTGTGGGCTGGTACAGGAACACCCCCCAGAGTCAACTGGCCAAGGGCTAATGTCCAGCCCATGTCCATATTCCCATAAATTGAGGACCCTGAGATATGGACGGTGTGATTCATATGGAGCCAGTTCTATTGACTGACAGATTGCGGACTTTCTCTGACTTGCTCCAGTCGCGGGATAACTCTTGGTAAAAGTTTTCTTTCTGTTTTTATTCCCTTTTATTTTATAGTCAATAGCCAATTGTGTGTCTTCTTGTATTTTCTGTAACTTTTTATATTTTGTACATATTTTATGCACTGCCCACTTTCGGGATATTAAATCATAAAATTAATAAGTGACTTCTGGGTACTTAAGCTTGGGCTCATATCTCCGAAGAGATTGTATTGTATTGCAGTGTCTTTATATGCTCGGTCAAGTTCATTGCCAATCTGTATGCAATTGCACTGTGTGTTGGCAGATTGCATGCAGATTGTAAAGGTAACAGGTCTGCCAGATGGAGATCTGTGTGTGTGTGTGGTGGCCCAGCAGGCCAGTCTGTGGATAAAACTGTTGGGTGGTGGCAAGCTACCATTTGTGGTGTGTCTGGTGTGGGGGTGTGTGGACAGTGGAAGAGTGATTAACATCGGGGTTCTAGCTTGTAGGATAGCTGGAGGAATCCTAGAAGGGGTGCCACTTGCTAGGCTGCTTCTCAACCCTTAGTGTGCACCAGATTGTATATAAGATTTATATCTGCCTGTGTGTGTGGTCAGCCATCTGGACTGGAGTGGAGTCTCCCTCTAGTGGTGGCCAGAGGTAGTGCGGGCTGTGAAAGTATATCACGGCTGGTCTTATATATATTCAGATTAAGTCCCCCTTATTCCCTCTTACCCCAAGTCACGGACGTGCACTCCTCGGTTAGCTAGTTGCTGTGGGCATGTGGGGTGGATCCGTGACAGTGTATATATATATATATATATATATATATATATACACACACACACACACATACTTTACATACAGTACATGCACTCTATTGCCAAAAGTATTAAGCCACCTGCCTTTCTGTGCACATGACCTTTATTGGCCTCCCAGTCTTAGTCCGTAGGGTTCAGTATTGAGTTGGCCCCACCCTTTGCAGCTACAACAGCTTCATCTCTTCTGGGAAGGCCATCCACAAGGTTTAGGAGGGTGTCTATGGGAAGGTTTGACCATTCTTCCAGAAGCACATTTGTGAGGTCAGGCACTGATGTCGGGAGAGGAGGCCTGGCTCGCAGTCTCCGCTCTAATTCATCCCAAAGGTGTTCTATGGGGTTGAGGTCAGGACTCTGTGCAGGACAGTCAAGTTCCTCCACCCCAAACTGGCTCCTCCATGTCTTTATGGACCTTGCTTTGTGCACTGATGTGCAGTTATGTTGGAACAGGAAAGGGCCATCCCCAAACTCTTCCCACAAATTGTGAGCATAAAATTGTCCAAAATGTCTTAGTTTGCTGACGTCTTAAGAGTTCCCCTTACTGGAGCTAAGGAGCCAAGCCCAACCCCTGAAAAACAACCCCACACCATAATCCCCCCCTCCACAAAACGTTACACTTGGCACAGTGCAGTCAGGCAAGTACCATTCTCCTGGCAACTGCCAAACCCAGACTTGTCCATCGGATTGCCAGCAAGAGAAGCGTGATTGGTCACTGCAGAGAACACGTCTCCACTGCTCTAGAGTCCAGTGGTGGCGTGCTTTACACCAAGGCATCCAATGCTTTGCATTGCACTTGGTGATGTAAGACTTGGATACAGCTGCTCAGCCATGAAAAAGCCATTTCATGAAGCTCTCTAAGCACTGTTGTTGTGCTCATCTGAAGGCCACACCAAGTTTGAAAGTTTTTAGCTATGGACTCTGCAGACAGTTGGCGACTTCTGCGTACTGTGCGCTTCAGCATGCGCTGTCCCCGCTCTGTCATGTTATATGGCCTACCACTTGGTGGCTGAGTTGCTGTTGTTCCCAGTTGCTTCCACTTTGCTATAATCCCACTAACAGTTGAGCGTGGAATATTTAGTAGCCAGGAAATGTCACAGATGGACTTATTGCACAGGTGGCCACCTATCACGGTACCACACTTGGAGTCACTGAGCTCCTGAGAGCGACCCATTCTTTCACCAATGTTTGTAGAAGCAGTCTGCATGCCTAGGGGCTTGATTGTACACACCTGTGGCCATGGAGGTGATTGGAACACCTGAATCACATGATATGGAGGGCAGGACCAATACTTTGGGCAATATAGTGTGTGTGTATACTGCATATATACAGTATATATATATATATATATATACAGCAATTGAATGTTGCTTATGACAATTATCAAAGACTGTGCGTTAAATATATTGCTCTGTTATACAACACTCAAGGGTCATTGGAAGAATTAATGAGTTTTGAGGAGCTCAATCTTGAAAGAGACAATTTAGCGGTGTGAACAAAGACAAAGGCAGAAGTGAGAATAGCACAGCTCCATGAATCCAGATCTTATCGCTCTGCGTCTACTAGACACTCAAGATCTTCCAAATCCATACAATCAAGGTTCTCTACACTCAGTCAACAACTAATAAAAGTCCGTGCTGATGCTGATGCTGAAGCTTCTAAAATTCAGGCAGCTTTCGCCCAAAGGAAAGCAGAAATGGAGGCTCAGGCCGCAGAAATGGAGGCTCAGGCCGCACATAAAAAAGCAGAAATGGAGGCTCAGGCCGCACATAAGAAAGCAGAAATGAAGGCTCAGGCCACAGAAATGGAGGTTTAGGCTGCACACAGGAAAGCAGAAATGGAGGCTCAGGCCACAGAAATGGAGGTTTAGGCCACACACAGGAAAGCAGAAATGGAGGCTCAGGCCACAGAAATGGAGGCTCAGGCCTCACATTTGAAAGCAGAGAAAGAAGCTGAAGCCACACCCCAAGAGGCAGAAATTGAAGTTTTGGAAAAACAATGTGAGCATGCCACAGCCATGGCAAGGTTCTGGGTCTTAGAACAAGCCGCTCGTGAAAACAAGAGACAACAGTTCCAGACACTCAGTTGTATCTTATGTCTCAGATTCTTCGCACATCTCTCCAGAATGTCAACTTCCTGTCACAGCAGCCAAACTACTCAATCAAAGTATCTTCTCTGCACCTACTGTACCTCAGGATGATTTGCCCTTATATCCTCCAATACATCAGACTGCAGCATCTCAGCTAGCCTCAGGCACTGGTGTTTATTTAAGACCATCCACTTTGGCACCAACAGAGTATCTCCAAGCAAATGCACTATGCACTACTCTACAAACCAACATGCCAATGGACTTTAAGCCAGCGCCAGCACTGAATGCCTTAGCAGCAACATATGTTCCCAAGTCACTCTACGTAAGTCCACCAACCGTCACAACCAACTCTGTTCCACCTGCAGTCATGCACCCAAAATATGAAAACACGGACATGACACAGTTCGCTAAATACATGCTCTGCAGAGGGCTTGTTAAGACAGGCCTCACCAAGTTTGATGACAAGCCTGAAAATTACAGAGGCTGGAAATCCACTTTTAAGGCCACAATGAGTGACCTAGACATCAATGCCACAGAGGAATTAGATCTACTCATCAGATGGCTAGGTCCCCAGTCTACTGAATGCATCAAGAGAAGCAGTTCATATTGACAACCCTGCTGCAGGCCTTAAAGCTGCTTGGAGCAGACTTGGACATACCTTTGGCAGCCCAGAGGCCATTGAAGATGCTTTATTCAAAAGGTTGCAAAGCTTCCCAAGGATTTCTGCTAACGACAATCTAAAGTTTCAAGAAATCAGCGATGTTCTATTAGAGCTTCAACTTGTTAAGGCTGACATCAACTTACCTGGTCTCATTTACCTTGACACCTCTCATGGCATCAAATCTATTGTTCTAAAGCTACCATATGGAATTCAAGAAAGATGGGCAGCGCTTGGATCAAAGTATAAGGAAGAACATAGAGTTGCTTTTCCTCCCTTTTCGTACTTCTGCGAGTTCATCAAAAGAATTGCAGACACTAAGAATGACCCAAGTTACTCATATGGGGACTGTAACCTTCTCAGTACACTCTCTCCAAGACCTACGAACACACATATGTCACACAGAGACTGTAGAGGTCCAGCGTTAGTGAAAAGGACTAATGTTCTACCTGCACCTGCTACAGTTCTTGAAAAGACTGATCAAAACAAGAGAATTGAAGACCCAAATTGCCAATGTCCAATACATAACAAACCACATCCACTTAATAAATGTATCGGCTTCAGAAAGGAAACCCTCCAAGAACGTAAGGAACTTTAGAAGAAATTTGGGGTTTGCTACAAATGCTGTGACTCCACAGAACACTTTGCAAAAGGACTGTAAAGCGATCATCAAATGCATAGAGTGTGACAGTGATGACCATGTGCAAGATCTTCATCAACATTTGCAGAACTCTGCTACGCTCACAATCTCCCTGAGGCAAAGCAAGGTGGGGAGCACCCAGATCAAGCAGCACCTTTCATCCCAGTGTTCTCTACATGTAAAGATGTCTGCAGAGAAGGATTCTGCGACAAATCTTGTGCAAAGATATGCTTGGTCCGTGTATACCCCAAAGGTCAACCTGAAAAGGCCATAAGACTGTATACTATTCTGGATGATCAGAGTAACAGATCTCTTGCAAGAACACAGTTTTTTGAACTATTGAACATAACTGGAGATGCTCTGCCTTATACTCTAAGCACTTGCTCCGGCACTACAGAAGTCTTAGGTAGGAGAGCCAGTGGTCTTGTAGTTGCTCCTCTGAATGACAATGTGGAAATATCTTTGTCACTATCACTGAGCGCAACCAGATTCCAAGCATCAAAGAGGAGATCCCTACTCCTGAAGCTGCTTTCCACCATTCTCACTTAAAGCACATAGCCAACCGAATACAAGCCCTCGATGAAAGTGCCGATATCCTGCTGTTACTTGGTCAAGACATCCTAAGGGTGCACAAAGTTCATCATCAAATCAACGGTCCACACAATGCACCATATGCTCAGCGTCTGGATCTAGGATGGGTCATCACAGGCAATGTCTGCCTAGACAAGGACAAGAGGTCCTACTCAGTCTCTTCCTTTAAAACACATTTCCTGTCAAATGGACAAATAACTTGTTCTGTACAATAACCACATAAATATATTGTGAAAGACTGTTTGAAAAAGGTGCACAACAGCACATCATACAAGACAATAAGAAAGCTCTTAATCTCTGGGATGATAACATCGGCAACACAGTGTTCAAGGTAACCACTAGAGATGAGCGAATTATTCAAAAATTCGATTCGGCTGATTCGCCGAATTTCAGGAAGAAATTCGATTCGATGCGAATTTATTCGCTACGAAGTTAACTTATAAAAAGGGTTTCTAGGCTTCAGAGAGCCTTTAAATTAGTGCAGAACACTGTACCTTTAATTTAAATGCCCTTGGAGATGAGGAAGGAGAAGGAGAAGGATGAGAAGAAGGAGAAGGAGAAGGATGAGAAGAAGGAGAAGGAGAAGGATGAGAAGAAGGAGAAGGAGAAGGATGAGAAGAAGGAGAAGGATGAGAAGAAGGAGAAGGAGAAGGAGAAGGATGAGAAGAAGGAGAAGGATGAGAAGATGGAGAAGGAGAAGGATGAGAAGAAGGAGAAGGAGAAGGATGAGAAGAAGGAGAAGGAGAAGAAGGAGAAGGAGAAGGATGAGAAGAAGGAGAAGGATGAGAAGAAGGAGAAGGATGAGAAGAAGGAGAAGGATGAGAAGAAGGATGAGAAGAAGGATGAGAAGAAGGAGAAGGATGAGAAGAAGGATGAGAAGAAGGAGAAGGATGAGAAGAAGGATGAGAAGAAGGAGAAGGATGAGAAGAAGGAGAAGGATGAGAAGAAGGATGAGAAGAAGGAGAAGGGTGAGAAGAAGGATGAGAAGAAGGAGAAGGATGAGAAGAAGGATGAGAAGAAGGAGAAGGATGAGAAGAAGGAGAAGGATGAGAAGAAGGATGAGAAGAAGGAGAAGGATGAGAAGAAGGATGAGAAGAAGGAGAAGGATGAGAAGAAGGAGAAGGAGAAGGATGAGAAGAAGGAGAAGGAGAAGGATGAGAAGAAGGAGAAGGATGAGAAGAAGGAGAAGGAGAAGGATGAGAAGAAGGAGAAGGATGAGAAGAAGGATGAGAAGAAGGAGAAGGATGAGCAGAAGGAGAAGGATGAGAAGAAGGATGAGAAGAAGGAGAAGGATGAGAAGAAGGAGAAGGAGAAGGATGAGAAGAAGGAGAAGGATGAGAAGAAGGAGAAGGATGAGAAGAAGGATGAGAAGAAGGATGAGAAGAAGGAGAAGGATGAGAAGAAGGATGAGAAGAAGGAGAAGGATGACAAGAAGGATGAGAAGAAGGAGAAGGATGAGAAGAAGGAGAAGGATGAGAAGAAGGATGAGAAGAAGGAGAAGGATGAGAAGAAGGATGAGAAGAAGGAGAAGGATGAGAAGAAGGAGAAGGATGAGAAGAAGGAGAAGGAGAAGGATGAGAAGAAGGAGAAGGAGAAGGATGAGAAGAAGGAGAAGGATGAGAAGAAGGAGAAGGATGAGAAGAAGGAGAAGGAGAAGGATGAGAAGAAGGAGAAGGATGAGAAGAAGGAGAAGGATGAGAAGAAGGATGAGAAGAAGGAGAAGGATGAGAAGAAGGATGAGAAGAAGGAGAAGGATGAGAAGAAGAAGGATGAGAAGAAGGAGAAGGATGAGAAGAAGAAGAAGGATGAGAAGAAGGAGAAGGATGAGAAGAAGGAGAAGGATGAGAAGAAGAAGAAGGATGAGAAGAAGAAGAAGGATGAGAAGAAGGAGAATTCCAAGCCGGCAAAAACTGTATCTGCAGAGCTCCGCTATTTCTTAGCGGAGCTCTGCAGATACACTTAGCGGAGCTCTGCAGATACACTTTTTGCCGGCTTGGAATTCTTCTTATTTTCATCCTACTTCTTCTTCTTCTTCATCCTCATCCTCTTCTTCTTCTTCTGAGGATGAAGAAGAAGAAGAAGAAGAAGAAGTAGGATGAAAATAAGAATAATTCCAAGCCGGCAAAAAGTGTATCTGCAGAGCTCCTCTATTCTGCAGATACACTTAGAGGAGCTCTGCAGATACACTTTTTGCCGGCTTGGAATTATTCTTATTTTCATCCTACTTCTTCTTCTTCTTCATCCTCATCCTCAGAAGAAGAAGAAGAGGATGAGGATGAGGATGAAGAGGAAGAAGAAGAAGAAGTAGGATGAAAATAAGAATAATTCCAAACCGGCAAAAAGTGTATCTGCAGAGCTCCTCTATTCTGCAGATACATTTAGAGGAGCTCTGCAGATACACTTTTTGCTGGCTTGGAATTATTCTTATTTTCATCCTACTTCTTCTTCTTCTTCTTCATCCTCATCCTCTTCTTCTGAGGATGAGGATGAGGATGAAGAAGAAGAAGAAGAAGTAGGATGAAAATAAGAATTCCAAACCGGCAAAAAGTGTATCTACAGAGCTCCTCTATTTCTGACAGTTCTCTGACAGCTCCTTCACATGTACAGCGGTTGAAACATCTGTTTCCGAATAAAAACATCTGTATCCTAAATGGAAACAAATAGATACAATTTTTCAACCGCTGTACATGTGAAGGAACTGTCAGAGAACTGTCAGAAATAGCGGAGCTCTCTGCAGAGACACTTTTGCCGGCTGATCGGGAAAAATCCGATTCGCGCACCCGAAGTAGGCAAATATTCGGATTCGACGCGAATCGAATTTTTCCTGAAATTCGTATCGAATTCCGGTTCGCCTGGTTCGATTCGCTCATCTCTAGTAACCACTAAAGACAATGAGTTAGCAGCTACCATAGAAGACAAAGAATTCTTGAAAACCATGAGTAAAGAGTTCTACCAACATGATTCCAACAGTTGGGTAGCACCTCTACCATTTCGTACCCCAAGAAAGAGACTACCAAACAACAGGGTACACGCAGAATCATGGTTTGTTTCTTTAAATCGCAGTTTGAACCAGAAGCCTGAGATGAAAAAGCGCTTTGCGGACTTTATGCAGAATGTGTTTGAGAGAGATTATGCCGATCCTGCACCTCCTCTTATGGAAGGAGAAGAATTTTGGTATCTACCATGCTTTGGTGTCTACTATCCTCGCAAGCCTGATCAGATTAGGGTGGTCTTCGACTCAAGTGGTCATCATGAAGGTGTCTCCCTCAATGACAATCTTCTCACTGGGCCTAATCTGAACAACAATCTCCTAGGAGTCTTACTTTGCTTCAGACAAGAGCCAATTGCTGTTATGGCTGACATTCAGCAGATGTTCCACTGTTTCATCGTCTGTGAAGACTAGAGAAACTTCCTCAGGTTCCGATGGTACCACAATAATGATGTCAACAATGAAGTCATAGACTATCGAATGAAGGTACATGTTTTCGGTAACAGTCCTTCTCCTGCAGTAGCAATTTATGGACTGAGGAAAACAGCTGAAGAGAGTGAGAAAGAATTTGGATCTGATGCAAGACAGTTTATCGAAAGGAATTTCTATGTAGACGACGGACTCAAATCTCTGCCCAATGAAGAAGAAGCTATTGACCTTTTTACCAGAACCCAGAACATGCTTGCCACTGCAAACTTCAGACTTCACAAAATCATCTCTAACAGCGTCATTATAGCCTTTCCTTCTGATGACCATGCTGGCAGTGTGAAGAAATTCCAACTAGGATCTGACCTTTCTGTTACACAACGCAGTCTTGGATTGTTTTGGAATGTTAAACAAGACACATTCACATTTCAAGCATCAGCCTGTGACAAGCCCTTCACAAAGCGAAGAGTATTGTTTACAGTGAACAGCATTTAGGATCCGTTAGGTTTCATTACACCTCTCACCATTCAGGGTAAGATACTGCTGAGACAACTTACTTCTGAAAGCTCAGACTGGGATACCCCCTTACCCAAGGAGAAACAACAAAGGTGGATAATTATACCAAATACGTCATTTATCTTATTGATAACTCAGGTATGCGACACAGGACTGTGTAGCTGGACTACTTAGTCACCGGATTTTGCTCTCCTAGAGTATTGTTAAGGATATTTCTCGCCTTGCACACCCATTCTTGAGCATACACCATTAACACTCTCTAACTTTCCTAATTCCTGACTCTCTGACTCTACCTCTCATCTCTTTCCTAACCTCACTCTTTTTTTTCTGTTTTCCACTCCCCCCCCCCTTTTTTTTTTCCTTTCGCTTCCCCTGTCTATGGATTAGGAGTCTTAAGCACTTAAATTTCCCTAATACTTGACAATGTCTACCAATCACACACCCCGACGTGTGCACCGTACACTTTCTGTGACATCTCTGAACGCAAGAGGCCTAAATATACCCGAAAAACGCTCACAACTCCTGAATTATATGAAACATCTCAGTGCAGATGTGCTCTTCATTCAAGAAACTCACTTTCGTGCGGATCATATTCCTAAATTCTTCAATTCTTACTACCCAACAGCATATCATTCAGTCAATACAGAGGTAAAAGCGAAGTGTATCTATTTTAATCTCCAAGATGCTTCCGCTCAGGATCTCTGAATCTCTCGAGGATCCAGAGGGAAGGTTCTTTATATGACAAACTGATTACTTTAGCCAACATATACAGTCCGAATACATCACAAGTGAGTTTTTGTTGTGAAATCTCCAGAATTCTTGTTTCCTTTCAAGCGGGTATCTTGATTCTTGGAGGCGACTTCAATGTGGCTTTGAACCCCCTAGATGACACCTCGACAGGCTTCTCATCAAAACCCTTCTGAACACTTAAACAGATAAAAGCAGAATTAAATGACCTACTCCTACATGATACCTGGCGTACCCTACACCCCTCCGATAAAGATTATACTTTTTTTTCAGCTCCTCGCAAATGTCATTCTAGAATCGACTAGCTCTTTCTCTCACAAAAAGATTTACATACGCTGTAGTCAGCCTTTATAGAACCAATGATTCTCTCTGACCATCACCAAATCATGCTAACTATTCAACTTCCCGACGCTCCTTACACATCCAAAACATGGAGATTAGATCCCTTTCTCCTTACTGACTCCGACGTTACCCGTCAAATCCGGGATTCTCTGACCAATTACTTTAAAGAGAACATGTCTATGGAAACGTCTCCGCGCATTCAATGGGAAGCACACAAATGTGTGATACGTGGACTCCTGCTTTTTATCTCGGCCTCCCGTAAACGGATAGCCCAAGCTTCTTTCAATTCCTTACTGCTATAAGTTAGGGACCTAGAAGGTGCACATAAGCGCTCGAAAGCTGTAGCCTTTGTGGCAGAACTTGACCAGGCACGCAAGCAACTGTGAGATTTAGTGGAAAAGAGAACTAGACGCAATTTTATTTTAACCCAGAAACTCTTCTACGAACATGGCAATAAAAGCGGCAGGTTTCTGGCACGGGCTTTGCAAGCTAAAAAAGCATCGCACACCATTCATAGACTTAACTCGAAACAAGGTCATCCACTTAGAACATCTGCAGATATCGCAGCTGAATTTGAGCGATATTACACCGAGCTTTATAACCTCCCCCTACCACCTAAACCGACAGGAGATGATAGACCACGCGAAGACATCATCCAGACTTTTCTGGCCCAATATCTTCCTAAAGCTATTTCTCAGTCACAAGTGAAAGATTTAGATGGGGCTTTGAATTTGACAGAGCTACAACAGGCCATTGCTCAACTGAAGCCGGGCAAAAGTCCGGGACCAGATGGTCTCATAACCACATACTACAAATTCTTCATAGATATCCTAGCACACCCATTTTTAAAGGCCTTCAATTTGCTAGATACACCAGGTCAATCCATGCTCTATCTCTCTGAAGCCCACATTACATTGATACTGAGACAATAAAGACCAGACATCGCCGGCAAACTACCGCCCGATTTCCCTACTGAATGTCGACCTTAAGATTTTTGCAAAGATTTTGGCAAATCGTCTACTGAGTATTATTGACACTATTATTTCCACTGATCGAGTGGGTTTCATCCCTGGCAGAGAGGCTGGAGACAACACCATCAGGGCCATAAACATACACCATTGGCTAACACAGAAGAGACAATATTCTTCCTCTCTCAAGATGTGGAGAAGGCCTTTGACAGACTAGCATGGGACTATATGGAGGCTGTTCTATCTGGTCTTGGGCTTCCTCCCCGCTTCTTGAACTTCATCATGTACCTACACACGACACCAACGGCTAGAGTGAGAGTGAATGGTCTCCTCTCAGATGCTTTTTCATTACGAAATTGAACGAGACAAGGATGCCCATTATCCCCCCTCCTATTTATCATCACTCTTAAACCGTTTCTGCACTGCATTAAACAAAATGACAGCATTAAAGGGATTGCAATTAATGGCAAAACACACAAAATCGCGGCCTTTGCTGATGACATTTTACTTTTCTTAACAGACCCACATATTACATTGCCTAACCTACTACATGACTTCAAGCGGTTTCAATATCTAGCCAATTTTAAAATCAACTTCAGTAAATTTCAAGCCCTAAATATTTCCTTACCACGAGATACGCTTTGTCAGACAAAACTTAATTTTCCCTTTACCTGGCAGTCCGTAGCCATCAGGTATCTAGGAATCCAACTATCGGCCCATCTTGCAGATCTTTTTGCCCAGAACTTCTTACCCATCCTCTGAAATATCACTAAAGACCTGCAGACTTGGGATAAACCGTTCTTCTCTTGGTTCGGCAGAGCAGCGATTATTAAGATGAATGTGCTTCCTAGAATTCTATACTTATTGCAAACAATTCCAATTAAACTGCCTAATTCTTTTTTTAAGTCTTTTAAAACCTTATGCACCTCATTCCTATGGTGTAACAAACGTCCATGAATCAGTTTTGACCAACTCACTATGCCCAAAACCAGTGGAGGTATTAGGCTACCGGACATTGCCCGCTACTACAGAGCATGCCAAATGGCTAGAATAGTAGATTGGTCTACGAATCATAGTCGAAAAGTGTGGGTCAACTTGGAGGCTGCTTTCTCAAAGACCCCACTTGCCTCGTCTCCTTGGCTGAAAAGTTCAAACCTCTCCATTAAGTTCATGGGACACCCTCTTATAGGCCCCCACATTAGCCTGTTACCATCAGATAATTAAGACATCAGACTTTTCTTCTACCCCAGGCCCACTCTCGTCTATTAATATGAACCCGGACTTCCCCCCGGGTTTGTCACCTACTTTTCTTGCAGGATCCAGCCGCCCAAATTATCTGTGTATACACCAACTCTTTAAAGATGGGACGTTTCTATCTAGAGACATCATTCTAAACAAGTGGCCACTCCTGACCTTGACGCAATGGATGTACAGACAATTACACCATTTCATTCACAGTTCCTCACACATTAACCAATATACTAGACGTCTTACCCCATTTGAAAAACTCAGTTTTACAGACTCTCCCAAGAGACATGTTATATCTCAGCTTTATTCTTATCTTGAAAACACTATTGAGGTTCAGTCTAGAAAAGCCTGTATAGCCTGGAGCTCTGACCTACAACTCCAACTAACGCTGGAAAACTGGGATCATATCTACGCACTTATTCACAAGGGCTCCATATGTGTTTCCACTCAGGAAAGCAACTTTAAACTATACTCTAGATGATACAGAGTTCCATCCCTGCTTCACCAGTTCGATCCCAATGTCTCGGACTCTTGTTGGAGATGTCACCTGGCTAAGAGTACACTCATGCACATTTGGTGGGACTACCCTATGCTGCAGCCATTTTGGGGGAGAGTTCAATCCACAATTGCACAAGTAACTCTGTATAGCCTGGAGCTCACCCTGCACAATTTCTACTGCATCACTCCTCACTCCCATCCCGGACATATCATAAATCACTCACCATGCACATGGTCAACGCGGCAAAACAATGTGTCCCAGTCCACTGGCGCTCGACAAATATTCCCACTATCCGTGAATGGTTTGCGAGGATCAAAAGAACTGAGGAAATGGAGGAACTGATCTCTGTTGCTAAGGAACATCCCGAGAGATTCAGGGGAACTTGGGCCTGTTGGAAGCATTTTAAAACCACCCCTTCCTACCACCTATTAATGCAACAATGATTGTCTAGACCTATTCTGACACTAGGGAATGTTCTCTTTTCTGAGATACCTCTCGATCTATGCCTAGATATACCTTTGTCCTTTACCAAGGCTTGCTCCTTTGGAACTTGTATCCGCATATTACCCGGTTGACTATCTTGATTCGCACCATGGATTCAACTATAAGCTGATATTTCTATTGTGATGCGTTTCACATGTTGAAAGCCACCTACCCGCAACAATATACTCCTTTTTTCCGTCTTATCATACAATAAGCCCCTCCCTCCCCTCCCTACCTCCCCCCCTTTTTTTTTTTCTTTTCTCTCTCTCTCTTTCTTCTTTCTCCCTTTCTATATACTTACGTTGTCACCAAGTTACTCTCATTACTAACTAACCCTCTTTCTACCTGATCTTTAGCTCTGGCCTGTGTTCCACTCTTATCTTCGTACCATAACCAATACAGAATGCTGTACCTGAAACAGACGTATTAAGCTCCATAATACTTACATTTCCAATTCTTGGACACGTGAAATGGATCTAAGGTTTCCATAGATGCTGTTCATATTCGATATCACACACTTCACACTTCCCTGACAGAAAATTCTGCTCAACAGTCAAAAGACAATATATCTACTAGCTCATTTCTTAGTTGTGGTACAATTCCTGGATTGTAATATTATGCTGACTAAATGTTTGACAACGTTCTGTTTTGTATTGCCTGTTATGCTTTGACCTGTCTGCGACACGGGAGTCGACATTCAGTAATCTGTCCGATTTTGGATTCACGTCTGTATATGTATTGTTATGCCTGCTTTCTTCTAATAAAAATCTTTTTTGGAAAAAAAAAAAAAAGGTGGGAATCCTGGAAACAATCTCTAAATCCTGAACAATGGCACTATGTTCCCACAAGCCTCAATCCTGCTGACCGTGGCAGTCGTGCAGTACCTACCACTGCATTTCAGGACACATCTTGGCTATATCCACCATGAAAGAAGGTTCTGCACACCTTTACTTCAGGCCTATAAAGGAACTAGTACTTCTTTTGCCCAAAGAGGAAGACAAGTCATCAACCTGAATTAAAGGGAGGTAAGAAGGAATCGTGCATGTTGCTGCCTTCCCCTCTGAATATGGATTTACATGTCTCAGCCTGGAATTTTGAGACCAACATCTGCAGGTATTATGCTAAATGTTTGTTTTTCTTTGCTCTTCCCTTCCCTCTTGTTTTGCAGATGTTCCTGGAAAGAATCTTCATTATTTATATTGGACTTGAACTAAAGTTTATTATTATAGAAATCATAGATTTTGATGGGGAGTGTCATGTTTCACATGACTGTCATATTGACTGCCATATGCCTTTAAGTGTTTTCTATATCTTGTCTCTGCCCCTCCCTTTTCTTTGGTTTAGCTCATGTTGTATAGATATCCCACCCCTTTTCTCAGAAAGGCATTGCAGCAAGCCTCATGTCATGGAGCAGGAAACATTATGATCTTTTAACCTATCGAATGTTCATTGTTAAAAGATTCTCACAATATCTACAAGATGTCTTATTGATTGAGTCACTGACTGTGGTATCCAACTGAGAAGTTATTGCTATCTCATCACAACTGTAAGTTACAGAAATCACACTATCAATGCTTAGATTGGAGAGGCAGAAAATACATGTTTAATGCAATATCTTGTTTGGGGAGGGCCCTATATCATAACCCCTACCCCCAAAAGTGGGCTGCACAATATAAAAATCACCCACCGTTCAATCAAGAAACAGAGTTACTGACCATGTTTCAAACTGACTGGGGGGTTGAGGAGACCACATTTTGGCCTCAGTCATGACTATTTTATATTACTTTTAATTTTAGGGACTACAGAAATTTAATGATATTATACTTTGATATTTCTTTTCACTTTAAGGTTGATTTATGTATTGCAAATGTAGTCACCATGACTATACCTTGTTGTCATTTCCTGCCTGTTACAACTTATATCCTCATTGTGAACATGTGATATGCCATTACCACTGCCACTGTACCATTGGGATTGCTGAAACGGCAATAGATCATTGAAGTTTTACATGGTTTGGGAAATATATACAGAAAAATCTTCTTTTATTCTAAATGTTGATAGTTTAACTAGGTTTTCTGTTAGCAATGACACAAGTATACTGAAGAGGAGATATTGCAGATGTAATTATGTCATCACTATTTGGTATATACAGTGACAGTGGGGGGAGCACTGGCACACTACAACATTGTGCAAGCAGAGATCACACCAAAAAAAGGCGAATATAGTGACACTACAAGGACCATACAGCAAATAGACATACCTTAAAAAAGAAAAGGCTCATTTCCTTTCCAGCAGTCCATGCTTTGAAATACTGCAATACTGCTCTTAACTCTTCTGCAAAATACTTAACCAGTAGGATGGGTTGAATACCAGTTTCCCCTGGCACATGCAGTGGTTCCATCTTGTAATCACATATAAGCCAGTAGAAGGAACCACTGTGTGCAGGGGGTAGCAGGTATTCACATACTAAAAGAAGTAAATACCTGCAGCAGTCCGGGAGCAGAATTGCAACTGCATTTCAAGGCTTTCACAGTGAGAAGTGTAGTATTTCTTGTATGTTTTTTTTCTGTTTTGCCCCTGTAATGATTTAGGGTTAGGGCGTAACTTACAGTGGACCTAAACCCTAGGTGGTACGCTGAATATCTGAGAAATGTTATGTAGATTTCTAGAATTTTATCATCATACTGCTGCCTGAAAAATAGTTAGTGATAATTTTTTTGAGATCTTAATATTAAATATTTCCTTGTAATCACTTACCTAAGCTGTTGACAGCCATGTATGAATGGAGATAACATTATTTGGTCCTCAGCATCCATTGTGAGATGTTGAAAAGAGATATTCTTAAAACTTTTACAAATCTTCAAGCAATAGCACAGCTCCTTAGAAGAATTCTTCATTCTTAGATATTTATAATGCATGGCTCCAATGATCAAACATGATCGAGACATAACTCTCCTTATGAAGTCCTCATCCTGAGTCTCATTCAGACAACAAATGGATTCAATAGATATGATTGATTTTTCATGTTTTACAATCCATTTTATCATTGCAGATTTTTTTTGGAGTGAAATGTTAATCCCTGTGCTCTTTGAGAATTCCGTAACAACTTTTTCATTTAGAAATCCGAAGAGGAATCGTACAACTAGTGCTAAATGTGGATGATCTTTGCACAATTCTGAGCATGAATTCCCTTTACAGATCTCAGGGAGTGAGGTGTTTTTCTCAGATCCATCATCCATCACGTAATATAGAGCAGCAAGGAACTCCTGCACACTGAGGTGGGTGAAGCTGTAGCAGGTTCGGGTGCCAATTCCATGGTGGAATATGTCCTCATTCACAAATACAGACTTAAACTTGGAAAGATGAAGTTCTTCTAAATCTTCTTCTGCAAACAAGATTTGATGGTTGAGAATTCCCTTGTTGGCCAGAGCACACAGTTTCTTCAGGCTGGCATGTACAGACTGCTCTCTTCCATCATCCTCCCTTCCATGGTACATTATTAGACCTTTCAAGTAGGAGAGATAGAGAGATGTAATTGTTTGATATGGAATTAAATCCAATTCCTTCTTTATTTCTGGCTTTATCAGAGTGCATACAATCCAGGACATGATGGGGACAGCACATAGGGTGTACAGATAGTCATTGTCTTTTATTATACTGAGAGCCTTCGCTGCATCCTCTGGATTTTCAAAGAAGTTGCGGACATATTTGTTATGATCTTCTCCTGTAAATCCCAGAATATCCACAAAACGTGAACGGAATTTTTTAATAAGCTGATGTAACTTTTGTATTGCCATTGGTCTTGTGGTGATGATCAGAGAAACTTCAGGGAGACATTGTTTGTTTAGTAAACTTTTTAGGAGAACTTCTATGGAATTTTCTTGAAAAGGGTCATCACAGTTCTCCTTCACATTTTCCAGAGACCATTTCAGCTCATCAAAACCATCAACAATTAAAAGCAGTTTCTCAGAATTGCTCAGAACTGACTTCATCATATCCTCTGGACATATCAATCCACAGGCTGTAGATAAAAGTCTAGCAAGGCTTACCTTATCAGTGATGGTGTTGAGTTCTCTACAGTTCAGATGAAATGCAAAATTAAACTTGTCTTGGTAGAGATTCCCAGAAGCCCAGTCCAGCATAATCTTCTGGGAGGTCATTGTTTTTCCAATCCCGGATGGTCCTTGTAACACTACAGCTGTGGGAATGATTCCTTTTGGATTTGGGTCAAACAGAGCCTCGAGGGTGGTTGGTGAATACTCCGGAGAAGATCTCTCATCCATTATCTGGAGATGCTTTATACCCAAAGCTGTTATTTCATGTTCTCTCTCCTCTATTTTCCGAGTATTTCTTATCATTAATAGGTTGGTATATCTATCTTCCAGGTCGACATTCTCTCCTGGTAGGGAGTTGTGTTCTTGTATAAGTTGGTATTTCTGTTTCGCTGATTCCATATATTTCATTCTGCAATCTATATTACATACAACTAATTTACTCATATGTGAATATTTTTTATTTTCAGCCAACATTTTCAACTAATAATACCAAGTAAAACTGTTGTTTTAATTACAAGTGGAGTACAGTGGGCTATGTGATACCGTGCATCTCCCTTCCATAGTTCCTGTCTCTACTCCCAACTGGGGGTGTTCCCAAAAGTAATAACTAATTATTAAAAAACTGATGCGCTGGCAACAACAAATTAAATAATAAGATGACATAAAAAGAAACAAAAACATAATCCTGGTGACCAGCTGCTGAAATCACCTAGTGTGTGCTCATCCATCAAATCAATGAATCAAAAACAAATTATGTGTTGCACTGCTGAGCTGCATAAATATTTGCAATCAACCTGTGTTATGTGTCCTTAATCATACAGTATGTATAACATTCTGCAATATAATAATAACCTCATTAAATCATAACTCATAAAAAATGTGTTCATAAAATAATATTCAGTGGTGCTCTCTTCATAAATAATCTTTCTTCACCAAATGGAATTTGCTTCCAAAACCTCAGTGCTGTAACAATATCAACTCAGTATATATTGAAGTATGATATAAGATATTTACGTTTCATGAGTTTACAGTGCTGCACGTTTAGGATATAGTATTTGGATATGTTACTATTTTTACTAGTTTTGTCAAAGTGCGGCTTAAAGTGGTTGAAGGTTTTTTACCTTCATGCATTCTATTCATGAACATAAAAAAACCTTCAGCATGCTGCTTCCCTCACAGCCCCCCCCCCCCCCCCCCCCCAATACTTACTGGAGCCTAACCATAATCCAGCACTGTGCACCTGAGCCTCAGCTCTTCTGGGTTTCCCTCTCCTTATTGGCCATTGGCTACTGCTGCTGTCAATCACAGGCAGTGATGAGGGAGTGGGGGGTGAGGCCAAGCTGTGTTCCAGTGTGTCTTATAGACACACAGAGGCAGCTCAGGAGTGAGCACACACAAATGCCCCCAGAGCAGCAATTAGCTCAGGGGGCATTCAGCAGGGTAGAAGAACAGGGGACATGAGAAGAGGAGGCTTAAGGCTGCTCTATGCAAACCCATTATACAGAGCAGGTAAGTATGACATATTTGTTATTTTTAAAACAAAAAAATTTAAGCTTTATTGTCACTTTATTTTGGGCTGTTTCATTAATAGGGATATCTCCTGGCCTCCTTAAAAACACAAAATAAATTATGTGGATATAATCTGGAGTCATTAGATGTATATAATTCTTATGCTTGCCCCATTGGATCTGGACTTTACTATTGCCATGTATTTTAACTGTTAAAAGTTTGTTCCATTATATTTACAAACATGTAATACCATTGGTAAAGGAACTTGGTTATGTGCCTTGTCATGAGGTTGCATATCAGAGGTGGTACCACCTCCCAGTTTTTATAGTAACCTGATAAATAAAGCGGCTGTATTTGCATGATGATCCATGGACCATGGAATGCGGGGGAAGCGGCTTGTTAATAAGTTGCATTAAAATTAGTCTCATCGCCCTCGGTTCCTATAGTAACCTGATAAAAAAAGGTGGCAGTATAAAAGTCCCTGCTTTGTTACCCAGCCCCAACTCCTGACACAGTCATGTGATTAGTGACGACACACGTGGGGTGGAGCTGGGTGACTTTAGAATTAGACTTGAGGTACGGCAGCAGTGTAATAGCACTTGACTCCAGTATATTCTTGGAAATTGCAAGCGCAATTTGAAATAAAAGTAAGTGATTTTATTATAGTACACTATGGCTGGAATTCTTCAGGCTTTGGGTACATTTTAGAGGAAAACTTGTGGAGGATTGAATCTTTAAAGGCAAAGCTCTTCTGCAAACATTGAATGATTAAACTGATCTCTGTGTGAATTGGAAGTCTACTATTATATTCCCTGAGAAAACAGAGGCGCTGTATGACCTATAATCCCTACAGGTCTTAAAACAGGAGGGTACACCCATTCAGGTGGTGGTTCATAGTGTGAAGAGTATTTAAAGCACCGGAGAATGGAGATCAGTACCTGGATAGTGGTGGTTCACTGAGTGGAAATCGCTACAGAATTGGGTCTTTGGAAGCCATTCCCTGAAGAATGGGAGATGCAGTATGACCTATATACATCTATGAGTCTTAAATTAAAGTGAGGGCACACCCAATTATATATAAGGTGGTGTTTCACAGAGTGCAGAGTGTAACAGCGTATACCCAGAGATGGACACGGTTCAACCATTTTGGCTTCAACCTCCATCTTGGCAAATATAATATATATTTTTTTTTTTATTATTTTATTTTTTATTATTTTATCCTGGGTTAAAAAATTTCCTTTTTTTATATATTGTCTGAAAACTTGATTGAAATAGGGTATATAGTAACGTTATGTACTCTAATATAGGGATTTAGGTTTTTTAGTATATTTTATAAAATATGTGTATGTATATCTGGCTGATATTGACTTATCATGCTATTATTTTAAGTTTTATACGATAGGGGGTGGAGTAGTAGTATGGAGGATAAGTCTGATCTCCATCCCTTTTGTGAATGTTAGGGATTTTTCATAATATCTGATGTATGGGGTTACCCTCTGGGAGAAATGGCCAGTACTGAAATGTATAGGTTCTTGGGGGATGATTTTTCAATTAAATATGTATTGGTATAATTTGAGTGCACAAGGTGGCCAGTATGGGATTGTTTTCCCTGTGTTCTGCTGATCCAGGTGCAGCTTGTATGTATGGGTAGGGATATCCGGGTTTCCAGGTTGTAAAATGGCCACGGCTGTATCCTCACCTCCTTGGTTAGTGGTATTTAAGGAGAGTGAGGAGACACGTCCGTATCCCTGTTGACAAAGTCCGGATGTGACGAAACGCGTCCGGGGCACGTGACGTGGTGACGTTCTGACGCTCTTCCGGAAGTGCTGTGGTGGCCATTTTTGTTCCTGGAACACGCGGCTGTGTATGCCCTGGAATCCTCCATACAGGTGTATGGTTAGTGGGGAACCTATCACCAATTACCTATCCCTTCTCTGAAGTGGTATGGTGAGGATATTTCAACACCACTGAGGAGAGGCTCGATTGTGGAATCAATTGCTTTGTGTGTGGAAGCTGATCTCTTCTTATTTTAATGTAAGTTGCTATAATAAAGTACTATGATTATTTATTATATACACTGATCCCTGGTCTATTTATGAGGTCTGTGGGAAGTGGCTGGAAAGGCTGAAGGAAAAAGGTTGGAAATAATCTCATCAATGCTTGTGTTACTACCTTGAGGGTAATTATGCACTTCTGTTATTTTTGTGCAGTGGATTAATATTTAAGGCAGAGGTATCTTGTTTCACGGTTGCTGTGGCACGGTAGTGTTTTCGCATGTAACACGTGTGGTACTTTGATTATATTTTTTATATTATTTGGATAAAGCACTATGTTGAGTTTTTTTCTTTGAGGTATATGAAGATTTGTTTTTGGAGTATACCAAAAAGGCGGTTTGGAGACACGAAGATTTGAGAAAGTACTGACAAAGATATATTCTTTTTGGGATTTATTTGGACTTTGATTTCTGGACTCTTATTTTGGGACTTTATACACTAATATAGAGTTTTGGGACTTATTTTGGGACTTTATACACTAATATTGAGGTTTTTTTGCAACCAAGTGTGCTTAAAGATTGATTGATTTATGTATGTACTTCAGGGGAAGGACGGTTAAAGTGACTTGGTGGGGTATTACAATTAAAGTAGGATAGTGCTGGATATTTAATATTATATTATATATATTATACTATATTATAATAATATATTTCTCCCTCATCTTCCCCCTTTCCTTTCTGAGAGTCCCAGCGACATTTGCCCAGTGTGTATGTGTCTCACAGAAGGGTCATAGGAGCTATAAAGCCCCCCAAGGGAGCCGGGGCCTCCCTGTCCAAAGAACCTTCAAATTGTAACACCTCGGAAGAGATAAGGCAAGCTTTCCCAGGAGTTGAAAGAGATTCCAACCTAATAAACCTAACTCAGCGTAGGTGACAGAATCAGATAACCATTGTTAAAATCCACTTTTCCCCTATGTCTCATATCATGGAATATGAGAGACTTACATAAAAACTGGGCGTATCGTCAGATTGGCCATGAGAAGGCGAACAATTTGATAGGTCAATCGCCTTGTCTCAAATACATAGGAAAGCAGAAAAATAGATCTTGTGAACCGTTCAGTATAGAATTACATATTTCATCTCTAATCAATCCTCAGACGTGTCTGCATAATAATCTACCCACGGGTGGAATGTCACTTGTGCATAGGAAAAGTTATGAGCCCAAATATGAACTACATGAGATTTTTGCTCTAGTTTAGGTCGACACCCAGACCTCCACGCCCTACATGGGGTATTGGTCCTTGACATCAGAGACACCCCCTGCTGGGGAACTACAAATTGGGCTGTCAGGCCTAAGAGAAGTGAGTTGAAGACGTCTCCCATTTTCACATCAATACCACCTGGGGAGACCCGTGCCCTTTTGCTCTGAAACTTGGATCTGCTAACCAAGGACTGGCAATAACCTTAACACTTTCACCTCTCTCTGATATCTCTTTGCTGCGTTGTTGGTCTCTGTATGTTTATATATATATATATATATCTTAGTTACCTCTTTTCTGTAAATATTTTTATTGCACCCGTTTGACATTTTAGTAATAAATCTTTCCTTCTGAAAGTGTTGAACTGTTTCTATAGCGCTTTATTGCAATTTATGAATTCCTGCCTCTAAAGAGAATGCTACTGTGTTTGTTTAACCGTCTGTATAACCGTGTTATGCAGACGATTACCTCAACCATTATAGTGTTATTGATGAGATTGCCGAGTTTCCTCTTTCTCTGCACAAAAAGGAGGTGGTGGCAGTGTGAAGGGTTAATTGCGTAATTAACTTGACCCAGTAACAATCGCTCAGGCTGCCGGTACATCGATTGTGGTCCAATTAGCTAGAAAATTGTTGTGCAGGGTGCAGCTAGGTATGGCATTGTTAGGCACGTGACATCACGGTTTTAGATTGGCTAGTCCTTTGGTCACGAGTTTGGTGAGAAGGTCTGGGGGTCTGACGCCGCAATCGTGACACAGAGCACTTGCAGCACTGGGGATTTGAGATCAGCATCTAGAAATCGATGGTGTACTGAGCTGCTATTGTTTCAGCACTGAGGTTTTGGAAACAAATTCCATTTGGTGAAGGAAGATTATTGATGATGAACTGAACATTACTTTAAGAACACATTTTTGATATAGAATATTTATGAGTTATGATTTAAACATTGTATTATGACAGAGTGGAATGTTATACATATGATTTAGCACACATAACACAGGCTGACTGAAAATATGTTTGCATCTCAGCAGTGTAACACATAATTTGTTTTTATTCCCACATGTAGCCAATCTCTTATAGTAACATACACTATATTGCCAAAAGTATTGAGCCGCCGGCCTTCCACACACATGACCTTTAATGGCTTCTGTGACATAAATGTAAGATTTGGGTTGCTGAGATGTGATGTGATCAGTAGAAATGTCATTGTAGATCTAGTTTAATTCCATGTTATTACAGATAAGTGTTCAGTATTCAGTCAGAGACATATGTTCACCAAAGAGCATCTGAAAGGACAGAGCAGCTTCTAGGCTGGAGGTGATACCTAGATGCCAATAAAACCTTGTCACCTTTGTAGCCAGAGTTTGCCACCTTCTTGAAATCTAAAAAGAACAGCTCTAGCCATTTTGGCTTCGGGAAACAGCAGGAGACCAGGAGTGGCTCCAATGTGTCTGGGAGCTATGACTTATATACCCAGATCAAAGGAAAATATTTCATCTCTCACGAAAGCTAAAATATTAGTTGCAGAGAGATGAAAATATTTTCTTCTGATTGGACACACTGTAGGCTACACCTGCATGTAAAACTGTATTTGTAGCCTATGTAGAATCCCAGAGAAATGCAGAAAATGGTTATATGGTGCCTGACTGTGACAGCTGAACAGTGATTGGTACTGTTGCAATTGGACTGATGCGCTGGTGTCGGAAATTCTATCACTGACTTGCTCCAGTCGCAGGATAACTCTTAGTATAAGTTTTATTTCTGTCTTTAGTCTCTTTTATTTTATAGTCAATAGCCCATTACACAATTTTTGTATTTTCTGTATTATTTATAACTTTTTATACTTTGTACATATTTTATGCACTGCCCACTTTCGGTATATTAAATCATAAAATTAATAAGTGACTTCTGGGTACTTAAGCTTTGGCTCATATCTCTGGAGAGATTATGGTATTACAGTGTCTTTATGTGCTCGGTCTAAGTTCATTGCCAATCTGTATGCAATTGCACTGTGTGTTGGCAGATTGCATGCAGATTGTAAAGTAGCAGATCTGCCAGACGGAGACCTGTGTGTATGTGGTGGCTCAGCAGACCAGTCTGCGGACAAACTGTTGGGTGGTGGCAAGCTACCGTTTGTGGTGTGTCTGGTGTGGGGGGGTGTGGACAGTGGAAGAGTGATTAACACTGAGGTTCTATCTTGTAGGATAGCTGGAGGAATCCTAGAAGGGTGTGCCAATTGCTAGACTGCTCCCCAACCCTTAGAGTGCACCAGATTGTATATAAGATTTGTATCTGCCTGTGTGTGGTCAGCCAGCTGGATTGGAGTGGAGTCTCCCTCTAGTGGTGACCAGAGGTAGTCCGGGCTGTGAAAGTGTATCACGGCCAGTCTTATATGTTCAAAGTCCCCCTCATTCCCTCTTTACCCCAAGTCATGGCCAGACGTGCACGCCTCGGTTAGCTAGTTGCTGTGGGTGTGTGCGTGCGGCTTGGATCCGTGACAGCCTCCCAAGCTGAGTCCGTAGGGTTAAATATTGAGTTGTCCCCACCCTTTGCAGCTATAACAGCTTCTACTCTTCTGGGAAGGCCGTCCACAAGGTTTAGGAGGGTGTCTATGGGGAGGTTGGACCATTCTTCCAGAAGCACATTTGTCAGGTCAGGCACTGATGTTGGGGGAGGAGGCCTGGCTCGCAGTCTCCGCTCAAATTTATCCCAAAGGTGTTCTGTGGGGTTGAGGGTTGAGGACTCTGTGCAGGCCAGTCAAGTTCCTCCACCCTAGACTGGCTCCTCCATGTCTTTATGGACTTTGCTTTGAGCACTGGTGTGCAGTCATGTTGGAACAGGAAAGGGCCATCCCCAAACTCTTCCCAAAAAGTTGGGAGCATGAAATTGTCCAAAATGTCTTGGTATGCTGACGTCTTAAGAGTTCCCTTCACTGGAACTAGGGGGCCAAGCCCAACCCCTGAAAAACCACCCCACACCATAATCCCCCCTCCACCAAACTTTACACTTGGCACAATGCAGCCAGGCAAGTACCATTCTCCTGGCAACCACCAAACCCAGACACATCCATTGGATTGCCAGACAGAGAAGTGTGATTGGTCACTCCAGAGAACATGTCTCCACTGCTCTAGAGTCCAGTGGTGGCGTGCTTTACACCACAGCATTCAACGCTTTGCATTGCACTTGGTGATGTAAGGCTTGGATTAAGCTGCTTGGCCATGGAAACCCATTCCATGAAGCTCTCTCCGCACTGTTCTTGTGCTCATCTGAAGGCCACACCAAGTTTGGAGGTCTTTAGTTATTGACTCTGCAGACAGTTGGCAACTTCTGTGCTCTTCAGCATGCGCTGACCTCGCCCTGTCATGTGACGTGGCCTACCACTTGGTGGCTGAGTTGAGGTTGTTCACAGTTGCTTCCACTTTGTTATAATCCCACTAACAGTTGAGCGTGGAATATTTAGTAGCCAGGAAATGTCACGGATGGACTTATTGCCTAGGTGGCCACCTATCACGGGACCACGCTTGGAGTCACTGAGCTCCTGAGAGCGACCCATTCTTTCACCAATGTTTGTAGAAGCCGTCTGCATGCCTAGGGGATGATTGTATACGCCTGTGTCCATGAAGGGGATTGGAACACCTGAATCACATGATTGGGAGGGGGTTGGAACACCTGAATCACATGATATGGAGGGGATTGGAACACTTGAATCACATGATTGGGAGGGCGGGGATAATACTTTGGGCAATATAGTGTATATAGAAAGGAACCAATCCAATCTTGCTGTACAAGGGAGGAGTGCACCTATTTCATGTGTCTCTTGGCATCATGTCATCCAGCTCTCTAGTGTGTCTCTGCATCCAGTCACCCTCCTCTCTCCTGTGTCTCTGCATCCAGTCACCCTCCTCTCTCCTGTGTCTCTGCAGTCTGTCACCCTCCTCTCTCCTGTGTCTCTGCAGTCTGTCACCCTCCTCTCTCCTGTGTCTCTGCAGTCTGTCACCCTCCTCTCTCCTGTGTCTCTGCAGTCTGTCACCCTCCTCTCTCCTGTGTCTCTGCAGTCTGTCACCCTCCTCTCTCCTGTGTCTCTGCAGTCTGTCACCCTCCTCTCTCCTGTGTCTCTGCAGTCTGTCACCCTCCTCTCTCCTGTGTCTCTGCAGTCTGTCACCCTCCTCTCTCCTGTGTCTCTGCAGTCTGTCACCCTCCTCTCTCCTGTGTCTCTGCAGTCTGTCACCCTCCTCTCTCCTGTGTCTCTGAAGTCTGTCACCCTCCTCTCTCCTGTGTCTCTGCAGTCTGTTTTTTTGCAGTCTGAGGGGATTGGAACACTTGAATCACATGATTGGGAGGGCGGAGATAATACTTTGGGCAATATAGTGTATATAGAAAGGAACCAATCCAATCTTGCTGTACAAGGGAGGAGTGCACCTATTTCATGTGTCTCTTGGCATCATGTCATCCAGCTCTCTAGTGTGTCTCTGCATCCAGTCACCCTCCTCTCTCCTGTGTCTCTGCATCCAGTCACCCTCCTCTCTCCTGTGTCTCTGCATCCAGTCACCCTCCTCTCTCCTGTGTCTCTGCAGTCTGTCACCCTCCTCTCTCTTGTGTCTCTGAAGTCTTTCACCCTCTCCTCTCCTGTGTCTCTGCAGTCTGTCTCCCTCCCCTCTCCTGTGTCTCTGCAGTCTGTCTCCCTCCCCTCTCCTGTGTCTCTGCAGTCTGTCACCCTCCTCTCTCCTGTGTCTCTGCAGTCTGTCACCCTCCTCTCTCCTGTGTCTCTGAAGTCTGTCACCCTCCTCTCTCCTGTGTCTCTGAAGTCTGTCACCCTCCTCTCTCCTGTGTCTCTGAAGTCTTTCACCCTCCTCTCTCCTGTGTCTCTGCAGTCTGTCACCCTCCTCTCTCCTGTGTCTCTGCAGTCTGTCTCCCTCCCCTCTCCTGTGTCTCTGCAGTCTGTCACCCTCCTCTCTCCTGTGTCTCTGCAGTCTTTCACCCTCTCCTCTCCTGTGTCTCTGCAGTCTGTCACCCTCCTCTCTCCTGTGTCTCTGCAGTCTGTCACCCTCCTCTCTCCTGTGTCTCTGCAGTCTTTCACCCTCCTCTCTCCTGTGTCTCTGCAGTCTGTCACCCTCCTCTCTCCTGTGTCTCTGCAGTCTGTCACCCTCCTCTCTCCTGTGTCTCTGCAGTCTTTCACCCTCCTCTCTCCTGTGTCTCTGCAGTCTGTCTCCCTCCCCTCTCCTGTGTCTCTGCAGTCTGTCACCCTCCTCTCTCCTGTGTCTCTGCAGTCTGTCACCCTCCTCTCTCCTGTGTCTCTGCAGTCTTTCACCCTCCTCTCTCCTGTGTCTCTGCAGTCTGTCACCCTCCTCTCTCCTGTGTCTCTGCAGTCTGTCACCCTCCTCTCTCCTGTGTCTCTGCAGTCTTTCACCCTCCTCTCTCCTGTGTCTCTGCAGTCTTTCACCCTCCTCTCTCCTGTGTCTCTGCAGTCTGTCACCCTCCTCTCTCCTGTGTCTCTGAAGTCTTTCACCCTCCTCTCTCCTGTGTCTCTGCAGTCTGTCACCCTCCTCTCTCCTGTGTCTCTGCAGTCTGTCACCCTCCTCTCTCCTGTGTCTCTGCAGTCTGTCTCCCTCCCCTCTCCTGTGTCTCTGCAGTCTGTCACCCTCCTCTCTCCTGTGTCTCTGCAGTCTGTCACCCTCCTCTCTCCTGTGTCTCTGAAGTCTTTCACCCTCCTCTCTCCTGTGTCTCTGAAGTCTGTCACCCTCCTCTCTCCTGTGTCTCTGCAGTCTGTCACCCTCCTCTCTCCTGTGTCTCTGCAGTCTGTCACCCTCCTCTCTCCTGTGTCTCTGCAGTCTTTCACCCTCCTCTCTCCTGTGTCTCTGCAGTCTTTCACCCTCCTCTCTCCTGTGTCTCTGAAGTCTGTCACCCTCCCCTCTCCTGTGTCTCTGAAGTCTGTCACCCTCCTCTCTCCTGTGTCTCTGCAGTCTGTCACCCTCCTCTCTCCTGTGTCTCTGAAGTCTGTCACCCTCCTCTCTCCTGTGTCTCTGAAGTCTGTCACCTTCCTCTCTCCTGTGTCTCTGCAGTCTGTCACCCTCCTCTCTCCTGTGTCTCTGCAGTCTGTCACCCTCCTCTCTCCTGTGTCTCTGCAGTCTGTCACCCTCCTCTCTCCTGTGTCTCTGAAGTCTGTCACCTTCCTCTCTCCTGTGTCTCTGCAGTCTGTCACCCTCCTCTCTCCTGTGTCTCTGCAGTCTTTCACCCTCCTCTCTCCTGTGTCTCTGAAGTCTGTCACCCTCCCCTCTCCTGTGTCTCTGCAGTCTGTCACCTTCCTCTCTCCTGTGTCTCTGAAGTCTGTCACCTTCCTCTCTCCTGTGTCTCTGCAGTCTTTCTCCCTCCTCTCTCCTGTGTCTCTGCAGTCTGTCACCCTCCTCTCTCCTGTGTCTCTGCAGTCTGTCACCTTCCTCTCTCCTGTGTCTCTACAGTCTGTCACCCTCCTCTCTCCTGTGTCTCTGCAGTCTGTCACCCTCCCCTCTCCTGTGTCTCTGCAGTCTGTCTCCCTCCTCTCTCCTGTGTCTCTGCAGTCTGTCACCCTCCTCTCTCCTGTGTCTCTGAAGTCTTTCACCCTCCTCTCTCCTGTGTCTCTGCAGTCTGTCACCCTCCCCTCTCCTGTGTCTCTGCAGTCTGTCACCCTCCTCTCTCCTGTGTCTCTGCAGTCTGTCACCCTCCTCTCTCCTGTGTCTCTGCAGTCTGTCACCCTCCTCTCTCCTGTGTCTCTGCAGTCTGTCTCCCTCCCCTCTCCTGTGTCTCTGCAGTCTGTCACCCTCCTCTCTCCTGTGTCTCTGCAGTCTGTCTCCCTCCCCTCTCCTGTGTCTCTGCAGTCTGTCACCCTTCTCTCTCCTGTGTCTCTGAAGTCTTTCACCCTCCTCTCTCCTGTGTCTCTGCAGTCTTTCACCCTCCTCTCTCCTGTGTCTCTGCAGTCTGTCACCCTCCTCTCTCCTGTGTCTCTGCAGTCTGTCACCCTCCTCTCTCCTGTGTCTCTGAAGTCTTTCTCCCTCCTCTCTCCTGTGTCTCTGCAGTCTGTCACCCTCCTCTCTCCTGTGTCTCTGCAGTCTGTCACCCTCCTCTCTCCTGTGTCTCTGCAGTCTGTCACCCTCCTCTCTCCTGTGTCTCTGCAGTCTGTCTCCCTCCCCTCTCCTGTGTCTCTGCAGTCTGTCACCCTTCTCTCTCCTGTGTCTCTGCAGTCTGTCACCCTCCTCTCTCCTGTGTCTCTGCAGTCTTTCACCCTCCTCTCTCCTGTGTCTCTGCAGTCTGTCTCCCTCCTCTCTCCTGTGTTTCTGCAGTCTGTCACCCTCCTCTCTCCTGTGTTTCTGCAGTCTGTCACCCTCCTCTCTCCTGTGTCTCTGCAGTCTGTCTCCCTCCTCTCTCCTGTGTCTCTGCAGTCTGTCACCCTCCTCTCTCCTGTGTCTCTGCAGTCTGTCACCCTCCTCTCTCCTGTGTTTCTGCAGTCTGTCACCCTCCTCTCTCCTGTGTTTCTGAAGTCTTTCTCCCTCCTCTCTCCTGTGTCTCTGCAGTCTGTCACCCTCCTCTCTCCTGTGTTTCTGCAGTCTGTCACCCTCCTCTCTCCTGTGTCTCTGAAGTCTTTCTCCCTCCTCTCTCCTGTGTCTCTGCAGTCTGTCACCCTCCTCTCTCCTGTGTCTCTGCAGTCTGTCACCCTCCTCTCTCCTGTGTTTCTGCAGTCTGTCACCCTCCTCTCTCCTGTGTCTCTGCAGTCTGTCTCCCTCCTCTCTCCTGTGTCTCTGCAGTCTGTCACCCTCCTCTCTCCTGTGTCTCTGCAGTCTGTCACCCTCCTCTCTCCTGTGTTTCTGCAGTCTGTCACCCTCCTCTCTCCTGTGTTTCTGAAGTCTTTCTCCCTCCTCTCTCCTGTGTCTCTGCAGTCTGTCACCCTCCTCTCTCCTGTGTTTCTGCAGTCTGTCACCCTCCTCTCTCCTGTGTCTCTGAAGTCTTTCTCCCTCCTCTCTCCTGTGTCTCTGCAGTCTGTCACCCTCCTCTCTCCTGTGTCTCTGCAGTCTTTCACCCTCCTCTCTCCTGTGTCTCTGCAGTCTGTCACCCTCCTCTCTCCTGTGTCTCTGAAGTCTTTCACCCTCCTCTCTCCTGTGTCTCTGAAGTCTTTCACCCTCCTCTCTCCTGTGTCTCTGCAGTCTGTCACCCTCCTCTCTCCTGTGTCTCTGCAGTCTGTCACCCTCCTCTCTCCTGTGTCTCTGCAGTCTGTCACCCTCCTCTCTCCTGTGTTTCTGCAGTCTGTCACCCTCCTCTCTCCTGTGTCTCTGAAGTCTTTCTCCCTCCTCTCTCCTGTGTCTCTGCAGTCTTTCACCCTCCTCTCTCCTGTGTCTCTGCAGTCTGTCACCCTCCTCTCTCCTGTGTCTCTGCAGTCTGTCACCCTCCTCTCTCCTGTGTCTCTGCAGTCTGTCACCCTCCTCTCTCCTGTGTCTCTGAAGTCTTTCACCCTCCTCTCTCCTGTGTCTCTGCAGTCTGTCACCCTCCTCTCTCCTGTGTCTCTGCAGTCTGTCACCCTCCTCTCTCCTGTGTTTCTGAAGTCTTTCTCCCTCCTCTCTCCTGTGTCTCTGCAGTCTGTCACCCTCCTCTCTCCTGTGTTTCTGCAGTCTGTCACCCTCCTCTCTCCTGTGTTTCTGAAGTCTTTCTCCCTCCTCTCTCCTGTGTCTCTGCAGTCTGTCACCCTCCTCTCTCCTGTGTCTCTGCAGTCTTTCACCCTCCTCTCTCCTGTGTCTCTGAAGTCTGTCACCCTCCCCTCTCCTGTGTCTCTGCAGTCTGTCACCCTCCTCTCTCCTGTGTCTCTGCAGTCTGTCACCCTCCTCTCTCCTGTGTCTCTGCAGTCTGTCACCCTCCTCTCTCCTGTGTTTCTGCAGTCTGTCACCCTCCTCTCTCCTGTGTCTCTGAAGTCTTTCTCCCTCCTCTCTCCTGTGTCTCTGCAGTCTGTCACCCTCCTCTCTCCTGTGTCTCTGCAGTCTTTCACCCTCCTCTCTCCTGTGTCTCTGCAGTCTGTCACCCTCCTCTCTCCTGTGTCTCTGAAGTCTTTCACCCTCCTCTCTCCTGTGTCTCTGAAGTCTTTCACCCTCCTCTCTCCTGTGTCTCTGCAGTCTGTCACCCTCCTCTCTCCTGTGTCTCTGCAGTCTGTCACCCTCCTCTCTCCTGTGTCTCTGCAGTCTGTCACCCTCCTCTCTCCTGTGTTTCTGCAGTCTGTCACCCTCCTCTCTCCTGTGTCTCTGAAGTCTTTCTCCCTCCTCTCTCCTGTGTCTCTGCAGTCTTTCACCCTCCTCTCTCCTGTGTCTCTGCAGTCTGTCACCCTCCTCTCTCCTGTGTCTCTGCAGTCTGTCACCCTCCTCTCTCCTGTGTCTCTGCAGTCTGTCACCCTCCTCTCTCCTGTGTCTCTGAAGTCTTTCACCCTCCTCTCTCCTGTGTCTCTGCAGTCTGTCACCCTCCTCTCTCCTGTGTCTCTGCAGTCTGTCACCCTCCTCTCTCCTGTGTTTCTGAAGTCTTTCTCCCTCCTCTCTCCTGTGTCTCTGCAGTCTGTCACCCTCCTCTCTCCTGTGTTTCTGCAGTCTGTCACCCTCCTCTCTCCTGTGTTTCTGAAGTCTTTCTCCCTCCTCTCTCCTGTGTCTCTGCAGTCTGTCACCCTCCTCTCTCCTGTGTCTCTGCAGTCTTTCACCCTCCTCTCTCCTGTGTCTCTGAAGTCTGTCACCCTCCCCTCTCCTGTGTCTCTGCAGTCTGTCACCCTCCTCTCTCCTGTGTCTCTGAAGTCTGTCACCCTCCTCTCTCCTGTGTCTCTGCAGTCTGTCTCCCTCCTCTCTCCTGTGTCTCTGAAGTCTTTCACCCTCCTCTCTCCTGTGTCTCTGAAGTCTTTCACCCTCCTCTCTCCTGTGTCTCTGGTCTTTCACCCTCCTCTCTCCTGTGTTTCTGCAGTCTGTCACCCTCCTCTCTCCTGTGTCTCTGCAGTCTGTCACCCTCCTCTCTCCTGTGTTTCTGCAGTCTGTCACCCTCCTCTCTCCTGTGTCTCTGCAGTCTGTCACCCTCCTCTCTCCTGTGTCTCTGAAGTCTTTCACCCTCCTCTCTCCTGTGTCTCTGAAGTCTTTCACCCTCCTCTCTCCTGTGTCTCTGCAGTCTTTCACCCTCCTCTCTCCTGTGTCTCTGAAGTCTTTCACCCTCCTCTCTCCTGTGTCTCTGAAGTCTTTCACCCTCCTCTCTCCTGTGTCTCTGAAGTCTGTCACCCTCCTCTCTCCTGTGTCTCTGCAGTCTTTCACCCTCCTCTCTCCTGTGTCTCTGCAGTCTGTCACCCTCCTCTCTCCTGTGTCTCTGCAGTCTGTCACCCTCCTCTCTCCTGTGTCTCTGAAGTCTTTCACCCTCCTCTCTCCTGTGTCTCTGCAGTCTGTCACCCTCCTCTCTCCTGTGTCTCTGCAGTCTGTCACCCTCCTCTCTCCTGTGTCTCTGAAGTCTTTCACCCTCCTCTCTCCTGTGTCTCTGAAGTCTTTCACCCTCCTCTCTCCTGTGTCTCTGAAGTCTTTCACCCTCCTCTCTCCTGTGTCTCTGCAGTCTGTCACCCTCCTCTCTCCTGTGTCTCTGAAGTCTGTCACCCTCCTCTCTCCTGTGTCTCTGCAGTCTGTCACCCTCCTCTCTCCTGTGTCTCTGCAGTCTTTCACCCTCCTCTCTCCTGTGTTTCTGCAGTCTGTCACCCTCCTCTCTCCTGTGTTTCTGAAGTCTTTCTCCCTCCTCTCTCCTGTGTCTCTGAAGTCTGTCACCCTCCCCTCTCCTGTGTCTCTGCAGTCTGTCACCCTCCTCTCTCCTGTGTCTCTGCAGTCTGTCACCCTCCCCTCTCCTGTGTCTCTGCAGTCTGTCACCCTCCTCTCTTGTTTTTCTGAAGTCTTTTTCCCTCACCTCTCCTGTGTCTTTATTCCAGTGAATAACAACATCAGATCTGTGTGGGATGTAGAGGATTGGTAATGGCCATTTCTGATTTTTTGTCAGTTGTATAACAGGGAAGTATAATCACAAAATCATGATCAAGACAAAAAATTACATGTGTATTGGAAGTATGAGTACATGTATGTACAATATGCAAACTCTTACCTCCTACGTGATTTACATTGGACTTTTTCACCTTGTCTGGCAGTCGTCGGTCTTCATTCCTTCCTGTTTTATGTTTTAAAAGAAAATAAAAAATATAAATATTTCTGTATTTGCTAAATACTCTTTTTTGGTATTTCATAAAAACTTATAGAAATATATTTATTTGGTGAGGTTTGCTCAGATTGAAAAGTCCTTCCAATTCATATGTAAAAGTTGAATAATTGCTCCAATAGTTATCTCCTTCCCCCCAAGCTTCTTGCTGATGTCTTGTAGCCCAGTCCAGCCTTGTGCAGGTCTACAATCTTGTCCTTGACATCCTTTGACAGCTCTTTGGTCTTGTCCATATTGGTGAGGTTTGGATGGAAAAAAGATTCTGTGGTCAGGTGTCTCTTATACATATAACGAGTTTTTATTAGCAGCTCCTTCTTAAATTGACAGGACTAATCTGTGTACCACATGAGCACATAGACAGTCTGTGGGAGCCAGAATTATTGTTGGTTGGTAGGGGATCAAATACTTATTTTAGATCTGCAACTGAATTGCATACATATTTGTATAGTTAATAAGCAGATATTAGATTAAAGAAGGCATCAACCAGTATGGCCATCATATTATTTATTATATAAACTAGCATCTCTGTATACAAACAAATATACACAGGATTACACTTCCAAGAGAATAGATAATCTGCTGGTTTATTGGTCATGTAAAGTAGTAAATGCCTCTTATTGATGTTACACATCACAGTTCCTTTCTACTGATATCCCATCTTTGTCCTTCAGCATCAGAAATCTCTTGACTTCCCTATGTCCTTCCTATGAGATGCCAGTGCTTCCCACAGATTTCTGGTTTCTCCTGAGCCTCACCAGCATCTTGTACTGCATGATGAAAGTTACCCTTCACAAATTATATGAGGCAGCATAGATCTATTACAATATGTTTTCCTGTTGGAAGAGTTCTGAAACATATCTCACAATAAGACAGCCTTCTAAATAGACTGCCTATAACCTATTCCATTGATCGTCTGCTTTATATCTTAGTGTACTTGCCCTTTCTACCAACTCTGATAAATGGGAATTCAGACAGAATTTGGATTTCAGCCCATATACAGTGGGGTAAATAATTATTTGATCCCCTGCAGATTGTGTACGTTTGCCCACTTACAAAGAAATTAAGGGTCTATAATTTTTTATCACAAGTGTATTTTAAATGATAGAGACAGAATATCAACCAAAAATAAAGAAAAAACACATGATACAAATGTTATAAATTGAGTTGCAGTTCAGTGAGTAAAATAAGTATTTGATCCCCTACCAACCAAGAATGATTCTGGCTCCCACAGACTGGCTATGTGCTCATGTGGTACACAGATCAGTCCTGTCAATGTAACCAGTTGCCGCCCGGCCTATAACCAGATGGCGGGTTGGCCAACACCTCGTCCCTCTGGATGGACGCCATATGGTGTCCTTTTCGGAAAGCGCGTTGCACATGCCTGCAGGGCCGTGCTGCGACACAAACTGTCGCCGGCAATGTACCTCGGACACAGTCGATGACAGATCTGTGTACCGGCCCCATTGCCAGTACCTTGTGACCTGATGTGACCAATCACAGCAGGTCACATGACAGTTGTATACAATGGATGGCTTCCTTTCATGCCATCCTTTGTATACAAGTGTGTCTAGCTGTGAATGGTCACAGTGATCACATGCACAAGCTGGGCCAATCACAGCCCATCTGTGTCATGTGATTAGCTGTGGCCAAATCACAGCTAAGCACAAAAAAAACCTGAATGAATCGATTTCATTCAGGTAATTGCTTGCTTATAGCAAAGTAATTCTTTGCTATGAGCAAATTGTGTGAAAAAAAAATACTGATCACTTCCCCAAAGTAGTACAATGTTACTATGGTAACATTATACTGCTTTGGTCATAGTGAAATATGAAAAAAAAAATCTTAAAGAGAAAAAAAGTAATAAAAATGTAAAAATAATAAAAAAAAAAAAAAATTTTTTTTTTTTGTACTGTCACCAGTCAGTATCCCTGATCACCACCATGCCAGTTATATGATGACGCTGTACTGCTCTGGTGACAGTATGTAAAAAAAAATAGTGAAAATCATTTTTTATTTCTTCATTTTCCAAAAAATGATGACAAAAAAATTACAACTTCAAAAAACTCTTATACCTCTTATGAAATACGTCGGACTGTCTACTTTGCAAAAAAAGGTCATTTGGGGGATATCTGTACTGTCCTGACATTTGCGGGATATCTGTACTGTCCTGACATTTGAGGGATATCTGTACTGTCCTGACATTTGCAGGATATCTGTACTGTCCTGACATTTGGGGGATAGCTGTACTGTCCTGACATTTGCGGGATATCTGTACTGTCCTGACATTTGCGGGATATCTGTACTGTCCTGACATTTGGGGGATATCTGTACTGTCCTGACATTTGCGGGATATCTGTACTGTCCTGACATTTGGGGGATATCTGTACTGTCCTGACATTTGAGGGATATCTGTACTGTCCTGACATTTGGGGGATATCTGTACTGTCCTGACATTTGGGGGATATCTGTACTGTCCTGACATTTGCGGGATATCTGTACTGTCCTGACATTTGCGGGATATCTGTACTGTCCTGACATTTGGGGGATATCTGTACTGTCCTGACATTTGGGGGATATCTGTACTGTCCTGACATTTGGGGGATATCTACACCGTTCTGACATTTGGGGGATATCTATACCGTTCTGACATTTGGGGGGGATATCTGTACCATCCTGACATTTGGGGGATATCTGTCCTGTCCTGACATTTGGGGGATATCTGTACCGTTCTGACATTTGGGGGATATCTGTACTGTCCTGACATTTGCGGGATATCTGTACTGTCCTGACATTAGGGGGATATCTGTACTGTCCTGACATTTGGGGGATATCTGTACTGTCCTGACATTTGGGGGATATCTGTACTGTCCTGACATTTGGGGGGTATCTGTACTGTTCTGACATTTGCAGGATATCTGTACTGTCCTGACATTTGGGGGGTATCTGTACTGTCCTGACATTTGGGGGATATCTGTACTGTCCTGACATTTGCGGGATATCTGTACTGTCCTGACATTTGCAGGATATCTGTACTGTCCTGACATTTGGGGGATAGCTGTACTGTCCTGACATTTGCGGGATATCTGTACTGTCCTGACATTTGGGGGATATCTGTACTGTTCTGACATTTGTGGGATATCTGTACTGTCCTGACATTTGGGGGGTATCTGTACTGTCCTGACATTTGGGGGATATCTGTACTGTCCTGACATTTGCGGGATATCTGTACTGTCCTGACATTTGCGGGATATCTGTACTGTCCTGACATTTGGGGGATATCTGTACTGTCCTGACATTTGGGGGATATCTGTACTGTCCTGACATTTGGGGGATATCTACACCGTTCTGACATTTGGGGGATATCTATACCGTTCTGACATTTGGGGGGGATATCTGTACCATCCTGACATTTGCGGGATATCTGTACTGTCCTGACATTTGGGGGATATCTGTACTGTCCTGACATTTGGGGGATATCTGTACTGTCCTGACATTTGGGGGATAGCTGTACTGTCCTGACATTTGCGGGATATCTGTACTGTCCTGACATTTGCGGGATATCTGTACTGTCCTGACATTTGCAGGATATCTGTACTGTCCTGACATTTGGGGGATAGCTGTACTGTCCTGACATTTGCGGGATATCTGTACTGTCCTGACATTTGCGGGATATCTGTACTGTCCTGACATTTGGGGGATATCTGTACTGTCCTGACATTTGCGGGATATCTGTACTGTCCTGACATTTGGGGGATATCTGTACTGTCCTGACATTTGGGGGATATCTGTACTGTCCTGACATTTGGGGGATATCTACACCGTTCTGACATTTGGGGGATATCTATACCGTTCTGACATTTGGGGGGGATATCTGTACCATCCTGACATTTGCGGGATATCTGTACTGTCCTGACATTTGGGGGATATCTGTACTGTCCTGACATTTGCGGGATATCTGTACTGTCCTGACATTTGAGGGATATCTGTACTGTCCTGACATTTGGGGGATATCTGTACTGTCCTGACATTTGGGGGATATCTGTACTGTCCTGACATTTGCGGGATATCTGTACTGTCCTGACATTTGCGGGATATCTGTACTGTCCTGACATTTGAGGGATATCTGTACTGTCCTGACATTTGCGGGATATCTGTACTGTCCTGACATTTGGGGGGTATCTGTACTGTCCTGACATTTGCAGGATATCTGTACTGTCCTGACATTTGGGGGATATCTGTACTGTCCTGACATTTGCGGGATATCTGTACTGTCCTGACATTTGCAGGATATCTGTACTGTCCTGACATTTGGGGGATAGCTGTACTGTCCTGACATTTGCGGGATATCTGTACTGTCCTGACATTTGGGGGGTATCTGTACTGTCCTGACATTTGCAGGATATCTGTACTGTCCTGACATTTGGGGGATAGCTGTACTGTCCTGACATTTGCGGGATATCTGTACTGTCCTGACATTTGCGGGATATCTGTACTGTCCTGACATTTGGGGGATATCTGTACTGTCCTGACATTTGCGGGATATCTGTACTGTCCTGACATTTGGGGGATATCTGTACTGTTCTGACATTTGTGGGATATCTGTACTGTCCTGACATTTGGGGGGTATCTGTACTGTCCTGACATTTGGGGGATATCTGTACTGTCCTGACATTTGCGGGATATCTGTACTGTCCTGACATTTGCGGGATATCTGTACTGTCCTGACATTTGGGGGATATCTGTACTGTCCTGACATTTGGGGGATATCTGTACTGTCCTGACATTTGGGGGATATCTACACCGTTCTGACATTTGGGGGATATCTATACCGTTCTGACATTTGGGGGGGATATCTGTACCATCCTGACATTTGGGGGATATCTGTCCTGTCCTGACATTTGGGGGATATCTGTACCGTTCTGACATTTGGGGGATATCTGTACTGTCCTGACATTTGCGGGATATCTGTACTGTCCTGACATTAGGGGGATATCTGTACTGTCCTGACATTTGGGGGATATCTGTACTGTCCTGACATTTGGGGGATATCTGTACTGTCCTGACATTTGGGGGATATCTGTACTGTCCTGACATTTGCAGGATATCTGTACTGTCCTGACATTTGAGGGATATCTGTACTGTCCTGACATTTGCGGGATATCTGTACTGTCCTGACATTTGGGGGGTATCTGTACTGTCCTGACATTTGGGGGATATCTGTACTGTCCTGACATTTGGGGGATATCTTTACTGTTCTGACATTTGCGGGATATCTGTACTGTCCTGACATTTGGGGGGTATCTGTACTGTCCTGACATTTGGGGGATATCTGTACTGTCCTGACATTTGCAGGATATCTGTACTGTCCTGACATTTGGGGGATAGCTGTACTGTCCTGACATTTGCGGGATATCTGTACTGTCCTGACATTTGCGGGATATCTGTACTGTCCTGACATTTGGGGGATATCTGTACTGTCCTGACATTTGGGGGGTATCTGTACTGTTCTGACATTTGCGGGATATCTGTACTGTCCTGACATTTGGGGGGTATCTGTACTGTCCTGACATTTGGGGGATATCTGTACTGTCCTGACATTTGCGGGATATCTGTACTGTCCTGACATTTGCAGAATATCTGTACTGTCCTGACATTTGGGGGATATCTGTACTGTTCTGACATTTGTGGGATATCTGTACTGTCCTGACATTTGGGGGGTATCTGTACTGTCCTGACATTTGGGGGATATCTGTACTGTCCTGACATTTGGGGGATATCTGTACTGTCCTGACATTTGCGGGATATCTGTACTGTCCTGACATTTGCGGGATATCTGTACTGTCCTGACATTTGGGGGATATCTGTACTGTCCTGACATTTGGGGGATATCTGTACTGTCCTGACATTTGGGGGATATCTGTACTGTCCTGACATTTGGGGGATATCTACACCGTTCTGACATTTGGGGGATATCTATACCGTTCTGACATTTGGGGGGGATATCTGTACCATCCTGAAATTTGGGGGATATCTGTCCTGTCCTGACATTTGGGGGATATCTGTACCGTTCTGACATTTGGGGGATATCTGTACTGTCCTGACATTTGGGGGATATCTGTACTGTCCTGACATTAGGGGGATATCTGTACCGTCCTGACATTTGGGGGATATCTGTACCGTCCTGACATTTGGGGGGATATCTGTACCGTTCTTAAATTTGGGGGATATCTGTACCGTCCTGACATTTGGGGGATATCTGTACTGTTCTGACATTCTTGGACCTCAAGAAATTAGATTGGCTGTCAGCACTTCAGGATTGATTAATTTTCAGATATCTGCCATAGTTTGTGAACTCTATAACTTTCCTGCAGACTAAACAATACATACTAATTTGGGTTATTTTCACCAAAGACATGGAGCAGAATACATCTCGGCCTAAATTTATGAAGAACAATTATTTATTTGCAAACTTTTATAACAAAAACAAAGAAAAACGTGTTTGTTTTTTCAAAAATTGTGGTATTTTTTTGTTGATTTAGCAAACAGTAAAAACCCCAGCGGTAATTAAATACCACCAAAAGAAAGCTTTAGTTGTGTTAAGAAAATGATAAAATTTTAGTTTGGGTACAATGTTGTATGACCGCGCAATTGTCAGTCAAAGTGTGAGAGCGCTGAAACCTGAAAACTGGCCTGGGCAGGAAGGGGGTAAAAGTGCCCGGTATGGAAGTGGTTAAGAAGGTGCTCCTAATGACAACTCCTTATGTGTATAAAAGACACCTGTACACAAAATCTCTTTTTTGGGCACCACCAAGGGCAAGACCAAAGAGCTGTCAAAGAACATCTACATGATTCAGAGAAGGATTAGGAGAAAGTGCTGTGGTCAGATGAGTCCAAACGTTGGGACCACAGTCACCAAACAAACCATTGGTAAAACAATACACCACCATGAATTGAAATCTTGCAGTGCTCACAAGCTCCCCCTCCTCAAGAAGGCACATGTACAGGCACATCTGAACTTTGCCAATGAACATCTAAATAATTAAGAAAAGGAGTGGGAAAAAGTGCTGTGGTCAGATGAGACCAAAATTGAGCTCTTCGGCATTAACTTGTCACACCGTGTTTAGAGGAAGAAAATGCTGACTATGATCCCTAGAGCACCATCCCTAAAGTCAAACACAGAGATGGAAACATTATACTTTGGGGCTGTGTCTTGGCTAAAGGTACACACTGACTTTGCCATATTTAGGGGCCAATGGACGGGGCCATGCATTGTAAAATCTTGGATGAGAACCTTTTTTCCCTCAGCCAGAACACTGAAGATGGGTCATGGATGGGTCTTCCAGCATGACAATAACTCAAAACATACAACCAAGGCAACAATGAAGTATCTGAAGAAGAAGCACATTAAGATCCTGGAGTGGCCTAGCCCATCTCCAAACCATAATCCTGTAGAAAAGTTTTGGAGGGAGCTGAAATTTCAAGTTGCCAAGTGACAGCCAAGAAACCTTAAAGATTTAACTTCCCTAGCGGTATGATTATGTCAGTATTTCTGTGCTGAAAGCGGTACCATTTTTTTGCATGGAAATATGTATTTTTTTTATTGTAGGCTGTAATTGTTAGGAATAACTCACTGAAATCTGTCTGAACAAGAGTCTAGTAAACATCCCGGGGATGATAAAACTTGAAACACGAAATCATAAATAATAATTTAATAAATAATCATAAAAAATAATAATATAATAATAATAAATGTAATTCAATAATATAATCAAACCAAAAACACTGAAATGTGAAATATAGCGCCAAGTTCGCACATCGCTGAGCAAAGTCGCAGAATCGTTTTCAGTGTCTGATGAGGAATTTCCCCCACAAATCATCACTCAATTCTGCAAGTGGTTCTGATTTACTATCGCTGTTCTCTAGCCGGTCTAAAACCGATTTTGACGTAAAGGGGCGCTTTTTGGACGCCATGGACATTTCTCCGTTTCCAGGCAGAAAGAACAGTAACAATGCAGGCAGGGCGCCGGACAAAGCACTCAGGACAAAATGTATGTGAAATTGGTTTGATACAGGAATGTTATACTATGTGATTTTAGTGTATTTAGTGAATGTCACTTTTTGTCATTTTCAAATTTCCCGCCAGTTCCGGCCCTCGTACGTCCCGACACTCGCAGGGAACGGAACCCATATAACAGATGCCGGCATCGGCCGGAGGACATTACAGGGGACACTGCAGGAGGGACATCGCGGGAGCGCAGGACAAGGTAAGTGAAGAACAGATGCCGGAACAGCACTGCATGGTAAGCCCGAGTGTAGCTCGGGGTCACCGCTTGTGGTGCTGAAACTTTACCCCGAGCTACACTCAGGAATACCGCCAGGGAGGTTAAATGAAGATCTGTAAAGAAGAGTGGACCAAAATCCCTCCTGAGATGTCTGCAAACCTGGGGGCCAACTACAAGAAACGTCTGACCTTTGTGCTTGCCAACAAGGGATTCTCCACCAAGTACTAAGTCGTGCTTTGCTTGGGGATCAAATACTAATTTTATCTTATTCTATACTCACTAAACTGCAACTCAGTATCAAGTGTTTTTTCTGGATTTTTTGTTGATATTCTGTCTCTATCATTTAAAATACACCTATTGTAAAAATTATAGACCCTTCATTTGTTTGTAAGTGGGCAAATTTACACAATCTGCAGGGGATCAAATCATTATTTTCTCCACTGTATATACCCAAAGTTTATAGGACAATATTTCACATTATTTAATTTGAATTTGTGACATCCTGATGTCTTCCTGAAGTAGTATGATGAGTATTAACTCTAATGTTCCTCCTCAGTCTCCATATCTCCCCCATCATTTTTTATTTCCCTCACATACTACCTGTGTCCTGATGTCCTCTTGGATGCAGTAAGATGAGTATTATTCCTCATGTTCCTCCTTGGTCCCCATATCTCCCCATTAGGGTTGGGCTTTATGTTTGAGTCGAACGTAAGTTTAACTCAAACATGGGCCATTCGTGTGTTTGGTGAGCACATGAACAGTAAGGGGTTTTGCGGACTGTTCGCCAGCCACGCCCCACAATGCACTGCGCCCTTACAGTGCATTGTAATTTCCCAAAGCAATGCACCTGACCACAGGTCAAGTGCAATGCTTTGGACAATCACAGCGCATGATGATGTCACAAGGGCAGGGGTGCCATCATCGCAGTATTTAGGAACTGTCATCTTAGCAGAGCAGTCAGACGGTGGAAGCCAGCTTTGAGAGTGGAGTGTTTTTTTTTTCTTTTTTTGGGTTTGGTTGGCATCGTGATTGATGTTGGATCTACTTCTGGGACACTTTCTTATTTTTGTTTTTAATAAAAGACTTGTTAAAGACTGTCTCCTTTCATTTTTTTGAATGGGTAGCAGTACCATGTACTCCATACTCATTCATTCATATGGGGAGGCTCCCTTGTTAAAGGGGGCTTCCAGATTCTGATAAAACTCTACCCACAGAGCCCACAACCACTAGCCATGATTGTGGGGAAGAGCCCCTTCTCCGCATCAACATGGGGACAAGGTGCTTGGGGGGGATCCCTCCCACCCAAAAGCACCCACCATGTTGAGGACATGTGACCTAGTATGGTTCAGGAGAGGGGGTGTTTGCTATTCCCCCCCTTTCCTGACCTGCTGGGCTGCATGCTCGGGTAAGAATCTGGTATGGATTTTGGGGGGACCCCCACGCCATTTAAAAATAAAAATTTGGTGTGGGGGCTTCCCTTCAAAATCCATACCAGTCCTGAAGGGCTTTGTATGGATGAGGGGGACCCCACTTTTTTTTTTTTAATTTGTCAGGCAATGCTAGCAATTCTTTTTCCATTCAGCGGTCAGCAGGGAACCCCACTCACAGCTGAAATATGAATGAATGTCTCACTAAATTACCGCATGACTTCATAATATAACTCATGATGGATTGTAGTAGCTTAGTAAATTGCCCCTCTTCAAAGTTTGCAGTTAAACTTTCGGTAGGTTTGAATGTTTGATGGCAAAATGAACAGGGAGTGTTCAGCTCTTCACTACTCCCCATCATTGGTTATTTCCCTCACATACTATCTGTGTCCTGATGTCCTGGATACAGTAGGATGAGTATTATTCCTCTTGTTCCTCTCCAGTTCCTTTATCTCCCCCATTACTTGTTGGTGAACACTGTGGCTCCTGCTGCATTCTGACAAAGGAAAGAGGACTCATTGGTAATGTTAGCAAATGATGACTTACCTTCCAGGTTTTCTAGAACTCCTGGATTGTGTTCTCTTAGGGCCATACAGAGAATGTCCTTGTCATTGTGTCTCCATCCTCTGCTGTATTTCAGCAGTTTCCTCATTTGGTTCTGGGTTGTATTTTCAGCCTTCACATTGCTGCAATGCTCTGGAGTCAGAAGATCTCTTTGTTGTAAATGGTCTAATACTGGATGGACCATAGTTATATTCTGAATGAGCTTCTCCCGATACTGATCCACAAAGTGCTTCTCACCTTCATCTCAATACAGAAAAAGTAAAACCTATTTACACATCAACATAATTCATGTCCCACTCAATAGGAACTTTCATTTTTTTGAACAAATAAAGAGAATTTGTTTAGATATAATTTGAACATTAGGAATTCCACTTAGTACTAGTGTGCACTAACTTCATACAGTACAAAGAAGGATTGAGCTACACAACACAACAATAGAGGCAATAATATTAATGATTCATTTGAGCTGGTGAACCTAAGCTGACTTTAGGGCATTCTTTTTCTTATTTCATTTTGGCCACTCTTTATTTTCTTTTTATTTTCTTTTTTACTTTTTGTTTTCATTTCTGGGAGGTGGACTTTTTAAATTTTCCATTTTTTTTCTGTAATAGGTTGTGAGTCATATTCACTTTAACATCCATGTCAACACATAGTATACTTTTTGCCAGACATGAAGAAGACCAGAAGCTACTGCTGGCTATATAAACCCATTTCCTTTTTTTTCCTGTGCAGTGCTCCTTGTTTTCCCTTCTTTCTTCTCTCCCCCTCTTCAGTCTTCACCTGTTGCTTGTTAATCACCACAGCAGCCCATTATGCAACATATACCCTTCTTACCTTGCAATATCCTTACCTCCATGACAAAGCCCCGTGGGTGGGGCTAAACATGTCGGGGTATGTGGTCTGTATAGAGGTAGGCTATCACTTGATACATGCTGATCTTCTATGGTGTGCGGTGGCTGGTATTTTTTTCTCCTTCTGCTTATTAAGCTGGTGACATCCTCTGTAGGTATGATTGCAATAATGTTATATCATACAAAAAGAAATAAAATATGAAATCAAGAATCCTGACATGAAGAACAGAAAGTATAAAGTGAACTTGCCACCCCATCAAGCATGCAGAGCTCACCACTCCAGAGTACCCGGAGACTCCACAAACCTGGGTCACTCTTTAATGTCTCTAATGTTCAAAGTCATTGGCTCGTTATTCTAACTCTTCCACCTGATGGTTGGCTAGTTGGGTACCCCATCCTACCAAGAGACCAATAGGAAGGCCGAAAAAGGAGGGAGGGGACAGACAAACGCTGGGGTCCACTGAAGCTAGTCACTATCCACATTACAACACTAAACCCAAACACTCTGCAGGCTTGACAAGTAGGTGTGCATGAGATCTTTATGTGTGATGGTGTGTGGTGGGGTTGAGAAGGTACTACACTGAAGGTGAAGGGTGAAATACAGAGGAGAAAGTGTTGGTTAAATAATAAAATGAGGCACTGAAATTTTGAAAAATGTAGAATTCAACTTTACTCACATAGGAGAACAATATACCTGGGTCAGAACAGCATTGCAAGAAAGCAGAAAAAAAAATCCTTTCTGTACAGAATATACAAGCAAATATAAACAGACGCTAGTATATCACTACAGCACCAGCTATAGTTTGGAGTGCATAGTACAGTTGCAAGAAAAAGTATGTGAACCCCTTGGGATTACGTGGAGTTTTGCATGAATTGGGCATAAAATGTGCTCTGAACATCATCTAAGTCACAACAATAGAAGAACACAGTCTGCTGAACATAATACTACACAAACATTAGATGTTGCCATGGTTTAATTGCACATAGCATGTAAACATTCACAGTGCAGGGAGGAAAAAGTATGTGAGGCCCTAGCTTAATGATTTCTCCCAGAGCTAATTGGAGCCAGGAGTGAGCCAACCTTGACTCCAATCAGTGTGATGATATTGGATGTGTTGCTGACAGCTGTCCTGCCCTTAAAAAACACACACCTGTTTTGGGTTTACTGGTTTCAAGAATCACTGTCTGATGTGAACCATGCCTCGCAGAAAAGAGCTCTCAGAAGACCTACGATCAAGAATTGTTGACTTGCATGAAGCTGGAAAGGGTCACAAAAGTATCTCCAAAAGCCTTGATGTTCACGTGTCCACGGTAAGACAGACTGTCTACAAATGGAGAAAGTTTAGCACTGTTGCTACTCTCCCTAGGCGTGGTCGTCCTGTAAAAATGACTGCAAGAGCACAGCGCAGAATGCTGCATGAGGTAAAGAAGAATCCCAGAGTGTCAGCTAAAGACCTACAGAAATCTCTGGCACATGCTAACATTTTTGTTGACACATCTACAATAAGGAAAACATTAAACAAGAATGGAGTACATGGGAGGACACCACGGAGGAAGCCATTGCTGTCCAAAAAGAAGATTGCAGCACGTTTGAAGTTTGCAAAAGAGCACCTGGATGTTCCACAGCACTACTGGCAAAATATACTGTGGACAGATGAAACCAAGATTGAGTTGTTTGGGAAGAACACACAACACTATGTGTGGAGAAAAAAAGGCACAGCACACCAACATCAAAACCTCATCCCCACTGTGAAACATGGCGGAGGGAGCATCATGGTTTGGGGCTGCTTTGCTGCCTCAGGGCCTGGACGGATTGTTGTCATTGATGGGAAAATGAATTCCAGAGTTTATCAAGACATTTTGCAGGAAAACGTACGACCATCTGTCCGCCAACTGAAGCTCCGCAGAGGATGGGTGATGCAACAGGACAATGACCCAAAGCATACAAGTAATTCAACAAAACAATGGCTGCAACAGCACAGAATACGCCTTCTGGAGTGGCCCAGTCAGAGTCCTGACCTCAACCCCATTGAAATGCTGTGGCATGACCTTAAGAGCGATTCACACCAGACATCCCAAGAATATTGCTACACTGAAACAGTTTTGTGAAGAGGAGTGGTCCAAAATGACTCCAGATCGTTGTGCAGGTCTGATCTGCAATTACAGGAAACGTTTGGTTGAGGTTATTGCTGCCAAAGGAGGGTCAACCAGTTATTAAGTCCAAAGGTTCACATACTTTTTCCTCCCTGCACTGTGAATGTTTACATGTTATGTGCAATTAAACCATGGCAACATCTAATGTTTGTGTAGTATTATGTTCAGCAGACTGTGTTCTTCTATTGTTGTGACTTAGATGACGTTCAGAGCACATTTTATGCCCAATTCATGCAAAACTCCACATAATCCCAAGGGGTTCACATACTTTTTATTGCAACTGTACATGCTGTTGCACTTCCAACACCCTTTCTCAACAGTATGTGCTTTGCTATAAGACAATGAGGTTCTTCAGAAAAAGATTATGATATTCCTTAAACAATGGCTTGCTAAGTGCATCCTCAGTAACCTTTTCTGAGGGGCAATATTGAATGTCGATAACACCTAGTTCTTGAGTGTTCCTAAGCAGATGATACTTCATGTCTATGTGCTTGGTCCTAGGATTGACCCTTTTTGATTGAATCGGCTTTATACAGGTGAAACAATTTGAATATTGTGCAAAAGTTCATTTATTTCAGTGCAGCAACTTAAAAGGTGAAACTAATATATGAGATAGACTCATTACATGCAAAGCAAGATAGTTCAAGCCGTGATTTGTCATCATTGTGATGATTATGGCTTACAGCTCATGAAAACCCCAAATCCACAATCTCAGAAAATGAGAATATTGTGAAAAGGTGGAATAATCTCGGCTCAAAGTGTCTCACTCTAATCAGCTCATTCAGCCATAACACTTGCAAAGGGTTCCTGAGCCTTTAAATGGTCTCTCAGTCTGGTTCAGTAGGAATCACAATCATGGAAAGGACTGCTGACCTGACACCATCACTGACACCCTCCATAAGGAGGGAAAGCCTCAAAAGGTCATTACAAAATAAGTTGGATGTTCCCAAAGTGCTATATCAAAGCACATTAATAGAAAGTTATGTGGAAGGGAAAAATGTGGAAGAAAAAGGTGCACAAGCAGCAGGGATGACCGCAGCCTGGAGAGGATTGTCAGGAAAAGGCCATTCAAAAGTGTTGGGGACTTTCACAAGGAGTGGACTGAGGCTGGAGTCAGTGCATCAAGAGCCACCACACACAGACAGATCCTGGACATGGGCTTCAAATGTCGTATTCCTCTTTTCAAGCCGCTCCTGAACAACAACGTCAGAAGCATCTTACCTGGGCTAAAGAAAAGCAGACCTGGTCTGTTGCTCAGTGATCTAAAGTCCTCTTTTCTGATGAGAGCAACTTTTACATCTCATTTGGAAACCAATGACCCGGAGTATGGAGGAAGAATGGAGAGGCCCAAGGACCCCGAGTATGGAGGAAGAATGGAGAGGCCCAAGGACCCAGAGTATGGAGGAAGAATGGAGAGGCCCAAGGACCCCGAGTATGGAGGAAGAATGGAGAGGCCCAAGGACCCCGAGTATGGAGGAAGAATGGAGAGGCCCAAGGACCCCGAGTATGGATGAAGAATGGAGAGGCCCAAGGGCCCAGAGTATGGAGGAAGAATGGAGAGGCCCAAGGACCCCGAGTATGGAGTAAGAATGGAGAGGCACAAGGACCTCAAGTATGGAGGAAGAATGGAGAGGCCCAAGGACCCCGAGTATGGAGGAAGAATGGAGAGGCACAAGGACCCCGAGTATGGAGGAAGAATGGAGAGGCCCGAGGACCCCGAGTATGGAGGAAGAATGGAGAGGCCCAAGGACCCCGAGTATGGAGGAAGAATGGAGAGGCACACACTGCAAGATGCTTGAAGTCCAGTGTGAAGTTTCCACAGTCTGTGTTGATTTGGGGAGCCATGTCATCTGCTGGTGTTGGTCCACTGTGCTTCATTAAGTCCAGGGTCAACGCAGCCGTCTAGCAGGAGAGTTTGGAGCACTTCATGCTTCCTTCCGCAGACGAGCTTTATGGGGATGCTGACTTCATTTTCCAGCAGGACTTGGCACCGCCCACACTGCCAAAAGCACCAAAACCTGATTCAATGACCATGGGATTACTGTGCTTGATTGGTCAGCAAAGTCACCTGACCTGAACCGCATAGAGAATCTATGGGGCATTGCCAAGAGAAAGATGAGAGACATGAGACCGAACAATGCAGAAGAGCTGAAGGCCGCTATTGAAGCATCCTGGTCTTCCATATCACCTCAGCAGTGCCACAGGCTGATAGCTTCCATGGCACGCCGCATTGAGGCAGTAATTGCTGCAAAAGGGGCCCAAACCAAGTACTGAGTACATATGCAGCTTCTACTTTTCAGAGGTGCGATATTGTTCTATGTACAATCCTTGTTTTATTGATTGCATGGAATATTCTCATTTTCTGAGATTGTGGATTTGGGGTTTTCATGAGCTGTAAGCCATAATCATCACAATGATGACAAATCACGGCTTGAACTATCTTGCTTTGTATGTAAAGAGTCTATATCATATATTAGTTTCACCTTTTAAGTTGCATTACTGAAATAAATGAACTTTTGCACCATATTCTCATTTTTTGAGTTTCACCTGTATATTCCTGGTTGTCTTCCAAAAATGGGAAAGGGTTTTGACATTACCCATGTCCATTAAAATTTGTCAAATCCATATTGCTTCTTGACAAGCATGTGCTGCTGCAATAATTGCACCTTTAGTTAACTATAGTGTGATAGTCACTTGCTTTTGGCTTAACCAACTTATGGTTCTGTCCAGTCTCTGGCCTGATCTACATCTACCCAATTAGTTTTGGATCTGATGCTACTGGTAGCCATAGCGTCCTCTGAATTTTTTCCTTTTAGGTACCTTTTTTACTGTGTTCTAGTCATGTTGACATGGTGATGAAACTTTTCTATAGAGTATGCCCAATGCTGCAACTATGTTTGGTCTTGCCAAAGTCCTGGGTTAGCAGATCAAAGTTTCAGAGAAGAAGGGTGCTTTGATCTCCCTATGTTACGATGGAAAAGATGGGAGAATTTTTCAACTACTCCTCTTAGACCTGACAGCCTGTTTTAAAGTCCCCAGCAGGGGGGTGGCTCTGCAGTCAAGGGACAATCTCCACTTAGGGCGTGGAAATATGGGTGGATGCCTCAACTACAGCAAAAATCTCCCATAACTCATATTTGCCTATAACTTTTCATCTGCACAAGTGACAGTCCACCTGCAGGTAGATAATTATGCAGACAAGTCTGAGGATTAATTAGATATGAATTAGGAAATTATATACTGCACGGTTCTATGTTTCTACTTCCCTGAGTGTCCGAGACAAGGCGAGTAACCCATCAAACTGTTCGTCTGCTCATTGGCCATCTGACAAGGGGTCCGGTTTTTATGTACGTCTCTCATATTCCAATATATGAGACATAGGGGAAAAATGGATTTACCAGAAGTTATCTGATTCTGTCACCCACACAGAGTTAGGTTTTATGAGGTTAGAATCTCTTTCAACTCCTGAGAAAACTTGCCTTATCTCTTAGGAGGTGTTACAATTGGCAGATTCTGTGGACAGAGAGAGTCCAACTCTCTTGGGGGCTTATACAGCTCCTATGACCCTCCTGTGACATTCCTAACTCACACACATACTGGCCACATGTCGCTGGGCCTCTCAAGAAGGGAGAGGGAAGGAGAATAAGGGAGAAATGAATACTCTTATCAAAATGGAGTCTGCATCCTTCACTGTGTGTTGCGCATGTTTGCGACATGAGGGTTCAAATCTGACTCAATCTGACTACTCCCTCAGTAGCTGTGGCTGACAGCACTGAGTTTCCAGAGGCTGTTACATTTGATGCCAGCCCAGAGGAACTCAGGTGTGCCGACAGACGCTCTGCTGAGGACAGGGTAGAAGTGTGTGATGTGGGTCAGAGGACAACCCCTAGTGAAATCCTTCCTCCTGTAACTTTCCCCTCTGTCACCACAGTCGTGGGTGCTGCCAGTGCAGACTCATTTCTGTTGCAGAGGGAAGTCTGCAGGATGTTGGGGCAAATTCAGCCCAATCAGTGTCTTCCACCTCAGCAGCTGCAGCCGCCATCGTTGAGCACTTCCAGGCTGATAAGTCTGACATTGGCCCGGAGGAGCTCAGGGGTGGTGCTGACAGATGTTCTGCTGTGGAGGGCAGAGTAGAAGGGTGTGGCAAGGGTCAGAGGATGACTTCTGGTGGAATAAAGTCTTCTGTGGATCTATCCTTTGTCCCCATAACTATGAGTATCATGATTGAGGAGTAATTGCTGTGCACAGCAAAGGAAGGATCACAGGATGATGGGGGAACACTGACCCCCTCGGAATCTGCTTTCTCAGAGACTGTATCTGACAACCCTGCATTCTTGAAGGCTGATAGGTTGGATGTCAGCCCAGAAGAGCTCAGGGGTTGTGCTGACCGGTCTCTGGCTGAAGCAGAAGGAGCAGAGGTGTGGGAGGCAGGTCAGAGGGTGGAGGCCCTGGTAGCCAAGCCATGGAACCAGGTCCAGATCACCTGGAAATGACCTTATGCCAGGATCAAGCATCTGGGTGTTGCAGCTGATAGAGGACCACCAGATGACCATGGCCAGCGGCTGAAAATTATGACAGCCCACAATGACAGGTTTTCCTGTACCCTTCCAGTAGATAGTTGGTGGACAGTGGATAACGCAGATCCGCAGGGGGATCTGCTGGCCAGGTGTGATCCAGTCCCTTTAGGATCATTCCGAGAGCTGTACAGGAGCCCTCTCCCATCTGCAGGGGGGCAAGCTGAAATGTCAGCGGTGCCAAGCTTTAGTTGGGAGAACTCCCCCCCAACCTACGGAACCTTCCTGGCAGATGCGTTAGCTGACCCCTTTAGGCTCAGCTATGCATCGTCTGGAAGAGGGGAGATGTGACATAAATGTACAGATTTGAGTAGCTGGAATGTGACCTGTAGCAATATGTAATCATAAATGTAGTTTCATTCCTTGTCATTAAAGAAATATTCAGTCATAGGCAGAGGCATATGGTCACCCATGAGCATCTGAAAAGAGGCAGAGCTTCCTCAGACATGGAAGTGACGCCTGGGTGCTAATAAGATTTTGTCACCTATATGTAATCAGACTTTGCCATCTTCCTGAAGTTTAAAAGAGGAACGCAGATGTTTCAGCTTCATGACACCAGGGGGACCCCGATCTGTCTGGGATGCTCTAAAGTATATACATAGATCAAAGGAGTATGTTTCATCCCTCATAAAATCTAAAACATTAGTTGCAGAGAGATGAAAATACTTCCTTCTGATTGGGCACTCTGTAGGCTACATCGGCATGTAAAAACTGTATTTGTGACCTATGTAGAATGCCATAAAAATGCAGGAAATGATTATGTGGCACTGAATTGAGACAGCTAAACAGTGATTGGTACTCTCACGATCGGACTGATGCGCTGGTGGAGGAAATTCAATCCCTGATTTGGTGATTCAAGCCGTTCCTGGTACAATTGACTTTGGGCAGTTCAGCACCCAGAACAGCCGGTAACAGGAACACCCCCCCAGAGTCAATTGGCCAAGAACTAATGTCCCGCCTATGTCCATATCCCCATAAATTGAGGACCCTGACATTTGGACATGGTGATTCGTATGGAGCCAGTTCTATTTGACAGACTGATTGCGGACTCTCTGACTTGCTCCAGTCTCAGGAGAGATCTTAGTAAAAGTTTTATTTCTGTTTTTTATTCCCTTTTATTTTATAGTGAATAATCCATTGTGTGTCTTCTTGTATTTTTTGTAACTTTTTATACCTTGTACATATTTTATGCACTGCCCACTTTGGGATATTAAATCATAAAATTAATAAGTGACTTCTGTGTATTTAAGCACGGGCTCATATCTCCGGAGAGATTAAATTGTATTGTATTTTAGTGCCTTTATATGCTTGGTCAAGCTCATTGACAATCCGTATGCAATTGCCCTTCGTGTTGTCAGATTGTGTGCAGATTGTAAAGGTAACCGATCTGGCAGACGGAGATCTGTGTGTGTGGGGTGTCCCAACAGACCGTTCTGCGGATAAACTGCTGGGTGGTGGCAAGGTAGCGTTTGTGGTGTGTCTGGTGTGGGGGAGTGTGGACAGTGGAAGAGTGATTAACACCAGGGTTCTAGCTGTAGGATAGCTGGAGGGATCCTAGAAGGGTGTGTGATTGCAAGGCTGCTCCTCAACCTTAGATAGTGCATCAGATTCTATATAAGATTTGTATCTGCCAGTGTGTGGTCGACTGGCTGGATTGGAGTGGAGTCTCCCTCCAGTGGTGGCCAAGAGGTAGTGAGGGCTGTGAAAGTATATCACGGCTGGTCTTATATATATTCAAAATTAAGTCCCCCTTATTCCCTCTTACCCCAAGTCATGGTCGCACGTGCACGCCTCGGTTAGCTAGTCACTGTGGGAGTGGACGTGTGATGTGAACCGTGACACCCCCCCATCTGGAATCAATGCTCTTGCTGGAATTCACACAGGCACTTTTCTTTCAGAACCTTTCCTCAGTCTGATATTTTTCTTTGAATACACCACTGCCTTCCTTCAGAGAGACAACCAACTTCTGCTTCATCACTGCCTCCTCTAGAGAATTCAACTTGTCCAGGATCCATCACAGCTTGAGTTTGGAACATAGGCCTCAATCCCACTGGAGCGCCCCTGTCTGAGTCGTCCCCAGATGCGATTTCTCCTGTGCTCTAGGGCCCAGACCGGTAGCGAGTAGATGGAACCAAAACCAGAAAAAATGACCACCAGTGTATTTAAAGGTTGTGCAGCTCCAAACAAGGCTGGGGAAGCCCGACTGATACTGTAAAGTGTAACAAAAAACAAGAAGCGCACCAACCAAAAGGTTGGTGCACTTCTTGTTTGTTGTTTCACTTTGCTGAGTCCTCCCCAGACTGCTATATCATGACTGGGGAGAAGCCTGCAGGATAGTCCTCGCCTGAGTCCTCCCCAGTCTGCTGTATCATGGCTGGGCGGAGGCCTGCTGGAAAGCCCCCGCCTGAGTCCTCCCCAGTCTGCTGTATCATGGCTGGGCGGAGGTCTGCAGGAAAGCCCCCGCCTGAGTCCTCCCCAGTCTGCTGTATCATGGCTGGGCGGAGGTCTGCAGGAAAGCCCCCGCCTGAGTCCTCCCCGGTCTGCTGTATCATGGCTGGGCGGAGGTCTGCAGGAAAGCCCCCGCCTGAGTCCTCCCCAGTCTTCTGTATCATGGCTGGGCGGAGGTCTGCAAGAAAGCCCCCGCCTGAGTCCTCCCCAGTCTGCTGTATCATGGCTGGGCGGAGGTCTGCAGGAAGCCACCGCATGAGTCCTTCCCAGTCTGCTGTATCATGGCTGGGCGGAGGCCTGCAGGAAAGCCCCAGGCTGGATGTTACTCCTAGCAGTGAATAGAGCAGAATGAGCCAGCAGCACCTTGCAGAACAGCACCACCTGGTACAGAGACTGATGGGACTGGCTCAGTGATCTCTGTACAGCACTGTGGTATATGTCAGAGCTATATAAATGTATAATAATAATAGTATGTGACTGTGGGGGAGGGGACATTAGAGCGTAAGCTCCTCTGGTACAGAGACTGATGTGACTGTGGGGGAGGGGACATTAGAGTGTAAGCTCCTCTGGTACAGAGACTGATGTGACTGTGGGGGAGGGGACATTAGAGTGTAAGCTCATCTGGTACAGAGACTGATGGGACTGGCTCAGTGATCTCTGTACAGCACTGTGGTATATGTCAGAGCTATATAAATGTATAATAATAATAGTGTGTGACTGTGGGGGAGGGGACATTAGAGTGTAAGCTCCTCTGGTACAGAGACTGATGTGACTGTGGGGGAGGGGACATTAGAGTGTAAGCTCCTCTGGTACAGAGACTGATGTGACTGGTTCAGTGTTCTCTGTACAGCCCTGCGGTATATGTCAGAGCTATATAAATGTATAATGGTGCATGGTGTATGGTAATCAATCAGTTTCTAACTTCAGATTGTTCAGTTAGGCTTTTACTATTAAACCTGAAAGCTGATTGTTTTCTATGCACAGCTGCACCAGATTCTGTCTGCTCCAGTTTTAGTAAATTCCCCCAAAATGTCATCATGACATTCTACACACTACATTGTAGAAGAGTTCTTTACAGCTGATTTCATTTATTTTATTATTTGCTATAGTTTAAGGAAACTGGATTGTTAGTTTCTGTTTTCTGTTTCATTTGATTTATTATTGCTTCTTATGAGGAAATAATTATCTGTAATGTATGACCAGGAAAGATGTGAAAGATACAATGAAATACTGTCACTGTTTTTGTATTTGAAGGTGTTGGTGGAATTATAGGACAATAGAGGTGATGGTCATAAAGGTTTTACCACACCTCCCAACTCTCTGAGATGGGAACAAGGGACCTGTATTAGCAAAAGAGTAAAAGCATAGGATACACCCCCTGCCATTACCCCTCCCTTTAAAGGAGAAGTACACAAAAAATATTGGTTGAGACTACAAGTGATTTTTTTTTTACCACTACTATTCCTTTATATTGGCTTTTGAAATTTAAAAATGCAGCAGTTTAGAAATTGGATGGCAGGTTTAGCACCGGGAAACTTTTTTATATATAAATAGTGCTTTTTTATACAGCTATATAGATCAGACCAAAATGAGGGACAAATGAGGGGGAAAGAGGGACAGAGGAACTTTGTTCCTCAGTATCAGGGACAGGTGGGAACTATGGTGATACATCAAAATAGAAACAGGAAGAAAAATGTTATCCAGTTGGAATCAGCTTCATTGGTTGGCTCTATGCACAGCTTATAATGAATCTATAAATCTTATGATGAATTTGGGAGTGGTCTGTTGTCTTGTTGGGGAAAAAAGGAACTCTCCTTCTATACTGGAGTCAAAAAATAAGAAGAATATTATAATAATAACTATTACAACGTCTTATAGGAAGTCTCTCTTCCCCAGGTGTATAATAATATTGCTAATAATCAACATCATTATTATACAGGATTTATGGCGCCAACAGTTTGCACAGCTCTTTACAGTATAACGGGAGGCAATACAGCAACAATACAGTTCAATACAATAGGGCTAGGAGGGCCTGATCCTGGGAGCTTACAATCTAACATCCCCAGCAAATGTTATTTAACATTACTCCCAGAAATCCTTCTCACCTGTAGAAGAAGCCGCTCCCATTTCTTACAGAGGTTGTTGGCCAGAGATTCCAGAAACCTGCATACAAAGCACAATATATTCTTAGTAAATCAGCAAATTCCATTACTGCCCCAGACAGTGGAGGCACACAATGATTTACCAATTAAATTGACAGAGCAGATTCCAGAGTTCAATAAACTCCCCAAAACCATATATCATGGAGAAAAATTGGTTCCTGGTCTTTCACCTCCCGTCATAGTCCTATCAATGTTCCCCCAGTCTACATTCACTGGCCACTTTATTACGTACAACTGTTCAGTTGCTTGGTAACACAAATTGCTAATCAGTCAATCACATGGCAGCAACTCAATACATTTAGGCATCTAGAGGTGGTGAAGATGTCTTGCTGATCTACTGGGATTTTCACGTACAACCATCTCTAGAGTTTACAGAGAATGGTTTGAGAAAGAGAAAATATCCAGTGAGTGGCAGTTGTGTGGAGGAAAATGACTTCTTGAGGTCAGAGGAGAATGGGCAGACTGGTTGCTGCAACATTCAGATGGTAGAGTCAGAATTTGGCATAAAGAACATGAAAGCATGGATCCATCCTGCCTTGTATCAATAGTTCAGGTTGGTGGTGGTGGTGTCATGGTGTGGTGGATCCATCCTGCCTTGTATCAATAGTTCAGGCTGGTGGTGGTGTCATGGTGTGATGGATCCATCCTGCCTTGTATCAATAGTTCAGGCTGGTGGTGTCATGGTGTGGTGGATCCATCCTGCCTTGTATCAATGGTTCAGGTTGGTGGTGGTGTCATGGTGTGGGGGATCCATCCTGCCTTGTATCAATAGTTCAGGCTGGCGGTGGTGGTGTCATGGTGTGGTGGATCCATCCTGCCTTGTATCAATAGTTCAGGCTGGTGGTGGTGGTGTCATGGTGTGGTGGATCCATCCTGCCTTGTATCAATAGTTCAGGCTGGCGGTGGTGGTGTCATGCTGTGGTGGATCCATCCTGCCTTGTATCAATAGATCAGGCTGGTGGTGGTGTCATGGTGTGGGGGAGCTTTTATTGGCACTAGCTATATGTACCTAATAAAGTGGCAATGAGTGTATATCTTCCATAGAAATTACATAAGACCTTATATTATGAAGAGAGGAGATCCTGTACATGAGAAAATTGTGTTCCTGGTCATATACCTCTCATTGTTGCCCTATCAGCGTTTCCCCAGCCTGTATCCTCCATAGAAATGACATGATGTCATGTTCTGCATCATAGTGAACAGAGACCCTACAGATGAAAAGATGGTGTTCCCCCAGCCCTTGTTCTTCAAGGAAATAACATTTAACAAGAAGATCCTATCAATGAGAAAATGGTGTTTCTTGTCTTCTACCTCTATCATAGCATTACTAATGTTCCCCCAGCCAATATCCTCAATCAAAATGGCATAAAGCATAAAGAGCAGAGATCCTATGGGTAAGAAGATGGTGTTTCTGGTCTTCTACTTCTCATCATAGTCCTATCAATGTTTTCCCAGTGGGTATCATCCATAGACATGACATACTGTAAAGCCATAGATCATATAGGGTTGAGGTACAGATTTGCAGCCACCTTGGGATCAAGGCAGAGTTCATGGTTTTCTGTTCACAAAACATCTGGATTTATGGATGAAAATGTTTGCAAGAATGAATCCTTAGGCTTTGTGCACACTAGTAGCTAAAAACTGCTAAAATAAGCTAGATAAAAACTACTAATATTTTAGCATTTTTTGTGTTTTTTTCGTTTAGCAAAGTTTATCACAGTGTGTAAGCTAAATTTAGTAGCATCGTTGTTAAAGTGGAGCTCCACCCAAAAAGGGACATTCCACTTTACCCCAGGTTCACACCTAAGCATTTTCTGCAGCGTTTTGCAGAAATGCAGTACAGTCCATTTAACATGATTTCCTATGGGATATGTTCACACCTGTGCATTTTCACCCACCGTGTTATTTGGAAAGGGTCAGGGACTTTTTTGAATGTAAAAAGTAGAATTTTTAGTTCTATAGACTTCAGTGGAAACGCTGCAGAGAAGCATGAATTGCGTTTTTGTAGCTTTTTTGCCACATTTTTCATTTTAAATCTGCCTAGCAACAAGAAAAATAAGAAAAATAAAAGAAAAGCCCAGCAAAAAATAAAAAATGCGGCAAAAATGGAAGTGCAAAAACACAAAGCGCAATGCAGAAACAGCTCAAACGCAACCTGCATAGGTATGAACCTAACCCAAAGGCTTTGGCCCCCATTCCTCATTAAGGATTGGCACCTTTGGGGAGTGGGGGAGTACCCAAATTTGACAGGTACCCACACCCTCTTCTGCTGTGACTGCCTAGGCAATTGGAAGCAGAAATTATCACCCCATAATCTTCTGGGACATGTAACAGGTCTCAGAGAACTACTGGAGCACTACTTGTGCATGCGCAGTGGGCACCCGGCTGTGAAGCTTCAAGCTGTCTTACTGGGCTGCCCGATCTGTAGATGCCGGCACTGTGGACACAGGACAACCGGTGCACCCAGCAGGTGTGAGGACACCGAAGGATTGAGATACAGATGAGTGTCTGTTTTTTAAAAGCCAACAGCTACAGTTTTTGTAGCTGCCAATTTTAATTTTTTTAATTTTAATTGGACCTTTGTTTTAAGAAAGTGTCCTTCACAACCAGTGAATAGCTGGTTGCTAAGGAGCAAGCTGGCAAGCCCCTTCCCCCGCATCCTTAACAACAGATGAGTCCTCAGCTGTCAGCAGGGTTCCCTGTTGGCAGCTGAATGCAAACAAAACAATTTCCAGCAATAAAACAACTGAGGAAAAAAAAACAGCATGGGGGTTCCCCCACAATCCACAACAAGCCCTTCAGTCTGGATTTTAAAAGAAACTCCACGCCAAAATAAAAAAAGCATGAGGTCACCCCCAAAATCCATTCTGGACCCTTCTGGATTATTAACCGCTTGCCGCCCTGCCACTGTGTATATACGTGTGCAGGGCGGCAGTGGAGCGCAAAACCACGTTTAAAAACGGGTTCCGCGCTCCCGACACTTTCGCCGGCAGGGGGCGCGCGCGCGCGCTCCCGCCGACCCGCGGGTGATCCGATTCGATCCAGGAGGGATCAATCATTAGATTTCAGCCAGTGATTTCTGGCTGAAATCGGATGATCGGTCCCTGTCCTATCCTGTCCTGTGTTGATATTTACACAGGGCAGGATATGATGTCATTCTTCTCTGCCTGGACACATTCCGTTCCAGACAGAGAAGAAGAGACATTTAAACGTGAGTAAAACAGCACACTGACAGTTAGAACACAGTCTAGGACACATTTAACCCCCTGATTGCCCCCCCCCAGTTAACCCTTCACTGCCCTGTCACCAGTGTCACTGATCAGTGAAGCGATTTTTATTGATCACTGTATCAGTGTCGCTGGCGACTTCCAATAGTGCTAGCGCCCCTCCCAGATAGCGCCAGTTTGCCCCCCAGTACACCAATAAAGCCATTTAACCCCTTAATTTCCCCCCCACCCCCCCAGTTAACCCCTTAACTGCCCTGTCACCAGTGTCACTGATCAGTGAAGCGATTTTTACTGATCACTGTATCAGTGTCGCTGGCGACTTCCGATAGTGTTAGCGCCCCTCCCAGATAGCGCCAGATTGCCCGCTAATACACCAGTAGTCCCGTCTAACCCCTTGATCGCCCCCCCCCCTCCCTGAGTTGACCCCTTCACTGCCCTGTCACCAGTGTCACTGATCAGTGAACCAATTTTTACTGATCACTGTATCAGTGTCGCAGGCGACTTCCGTTAGTGTTACCGCCCCTCCCAGATAGCGCCAGATTGCCCGCTAATACACCAGTAGTCCCGTCTAACCCCTTGATCGCGCCCCCCCCCCCCTGAGTTGACCCCTTCACTGCCCTGTCACCAGTGTCACTGATCAGTGAACCAATTTTTACTGATCACTGTATCAGTGTCGCTGGCGACTTCCAATAGTGTTAGCGCCCCTCCCAGATAGCGCCAGTTTACCCGCCAGTACATCAGTAATCCCATTTAACCCCTTGATCGCCCCCCCCCCCAGTTAACCCCTTCACTGCCCTGTCACCAGGGTCATTGATTACAGTGAACAGATTTTTACTGATCACTGTATTGGTACTGGTGACTTGGTACTGGTGACTTCCGATAGTTTTAGCGCCCCTCCCAGATTGCACCAGTTTGCCCGCTAGTACACAAATAATCACATTTGACCCCTTGATTGCCAGGAACACGCTTACTTGCACGCTAAACCTTCATTGCTAGTATAGTGTCTGATTGGATCAATATCTTTGATCAGATCAGCGCTATACCAGCATTCACATTACTTTAGTATCCCCAAAAACGCAGTGTTAGCGGGATCAGCCCCAACACCTGCCAGCACCTGCGTTTAGCCCCTACGCCCCCCCTTCTCCCCCGGCAAGTGCAGTGTCAGTAGATAACTGTCACTTGATACATATTACACACAAAACCGCAGTGTTCACAGAATCAGGCCTGATATCTGTTAGCACTTGTCGGTAAATTTTTTGTAGCGGTTCAAGCAGTCCCTGACAGCCAGGCACTCTTTTTCCCGTGAGTCGCACTAGGTACCTGTAAATTTAGTGGCCAAAATGTCTAAGCAAAGGTACACTAGTGAAGAGACCTATAGGATTCTGAGCATGTCAAGTGAAAGCGAAGGGGAAGACTCACTGGCAGAACCAGGCTCAGAATACGAACCTATAGACAGCAGCGGCACCCTGACAGCTAGCTCAGACGACGAGGAAGTGGTCCCTGCTAAGGTCAGGCGTACCCGATCCCATTCACAGGTTGCTGAGGTGGTACAAATGCATGATGACTCTCATATGCAGCAGAGTGCCAGTACTAGTGCCGCAGTATCTTTTGGTGAACTGGTGAGCACCAGCGGCCTAGTACGTCCTGGTCGTAGGCATAGCAGCACTGCAGTATCACTTGGTGACGTGGTGAGTCCCATAAGTGCAGTACAAGCTGGTGAGGTGGTGAGTACAAGTATTGTCCCGCGGCCACCAAGAATTCGCACACAGGCCCGTAGAGCCCCTAGTGTCCTTCCGGATGTGCTTGCAAATCCCGATTGGCAGCCCACAAATTCTGCAGCACCCGTACTTCCCCCATTCACTGCCCAACCCGGAATTCAGGTGGAAACAGCAAATTTAAATACTCCCCTTAATTTTTTTGAGCTGTTTTTCACAGAAGATCTTTATGCATTGATTGTGGATCAAAGCAATTTATATGCACGCCAATTTATCGCCGCCAACCCAAATTCAAACCTTGCCAGACCATTCGCATGGAAACCCATTACGGTTCCCGAATTTAAAGTTTTTTTGGGCCTAACCCTCAACATGGGCATTAATGATAAAAATCAATTGCGGTTGTATTGGTCCACCGACCCTCTTGTTCACATGCCCGTGTTCTCTGCTGCCATGGCCAGGCATAGATATGAGAGTATAATGCGTTTTATGCACTTCTACGACAACTCACTCAGTCGTCCTTGGGGTGACCCTGAATTTGACCGGCTCCACAAAATTTGGCCCCTCGTAAATCACTTTAACCAAAAATTTGCAGATGTGTATACTCCCCAGAAAAACATCTGCATCGATGAGTCCCTCATTCAATATTCTGGCCGCCTTGTAATCAAACAATATCTCCCCAGCAAGCGTGCCAGATATGGGATCAAGATGTATAAGACCTGTGAGAGGGCAACAGGCTATACATGTAAGTTTCGGATTTACGAGGGAAAAGATAGTTACTTGGAGCCCCCCGGATGCCCAGACTACATGGGGAGCAGTGGCAAGATAGTTTGGGACTTGGTGTCATCCTATTTCCATATGGGGTACCACTTATACGTGGACAATTTTTATTCAAGCGTGCCACTATTTAGACATTTGTTCAATTTGGGAATTTGCACATGTGGCACTGAGCGATCTAATCGCCGAGGCTTCCCCCAACGGCTTGTAAATACCCGTCTTAAAAAGGGGGAAAAAGCCTGCTTGAGAAATGAAGAATTGCTCGCAGTGAAGTGGAAGGACAAACGGGATGTTTACCTCCTGTCTTCCATTCACGCAGATACGACCGTCCAAATTACCACGGCAGCTGGTGTTGTTGAGAAGCCCCTCTGTGTCCACGATTATAACCTTAACATGGGAGGGGTGGACTTCAATGACCAGATGATGCAGCCGTATTTAGTTTCCCGAAAATCCAAACGCTGGTACATAAAAGTGTCAGTTTATTTATTTCAATTGGCTCTATATAATGCTTTTGTTCTCTATAAAGCAACTGGACATAGTGGATCATACCTAAATTTCCAGTTAGAGAACATCAGGGCCCTTTTGTATCCAGAAGGTGCTGCGCCCCAAATCCCTCTCCCAGATGCAGTTAGCCGTCTGCATGAGAGACATTTTCTCGATACCATTCCTGGTACCCCAACCCAAAGAAGACCCCAAAAAAGATGTCGTGTCTGCAGCAAACGTGGAATTAGGCGTGACAGCTGCTATTGTTGTCCCTCCTGTCCTGGCCAACCTGGCCTCTGCATCAAGCCCTGCTTCCGCCTCTACCATACACTAGTGAACTATTAGTATAGGGTACAGCACGGCACAGATCAGGGCACATTTACACAGGGTCTCAAAAGATGTTAGGTAGTCAGGAAACTGGCTATCGCATTTGGAGAGACCCTACCAGCTGTTTAAATGTTTGAAGTTTGGAAAAAAAAAGTTAAAAAAATAAAAAAAATAAATAAAAGTACAAATACCCCCCAAAAAAATAAAAAAATATAAAAACCAAAAATAGTTATAGTTTTTTTTGTTGTTGTCATTTTTGTGATTGTTCGACTTTCACTGGTTTATTGTTGTTTTATTGTTAACCATTTCTGTTTGCAGGAATGCTTTCAGCTGCAGCGTTGACCTGTTTATTCTGACAGCAACAGGAACTTGCTCTCAGAATAGACATAAGTCAGCGTGGGCAGCGCTGTTGGATGAGATTTTTCATCCGCAGTTATAAAAAACAGAATATATGCCAAAGCATGGGGGCCTGGGGTGGCCAGTGGGTGGATGGCCCCTATGCTTCGGCATATATAGTTTATATTTGTTGGCACATTTCATATGTGCCCACCATTAGAAGTGGGTGGATTGAGGGAGGTTTCTAATGGTGGGCATACCACCACACACTTTTCCTTATAAAGTTGTTTTATTGAGTTTATGTTTTATTGTTAACCATTGTTGATTTCTTTGCAGGAACGTCAAACTGCAGCACTGACCTGTTTATTATGACAGCAACAGGGTCTTGCTTTCAGAATAGACATAAGTAGGTGTGTGCAGTGCTGTCGGATGAGATTTTTCATCCGCAGTTAAAAAAAAGAGAATGTATGCCAAAGCATGGGGGCCTGGGGTGGCCAGTGGGTGGATGGCCCCCATGCTTCGGCATATATATTTTATATTTGTTGGCACATTTCATATGTGCCCACCATTAGAAGTGGGTGGATTGAGGGAGGTTTCTAATGGTGGGCATACCACACACTTTTTCTGGCAGAGATTTCTTCTCTTTTTTTTCATTCAGCCCACAGGCTGCATAAAGAAAAAAAGAACATAGCATATACACCCAACAAGGACCAGTGACGTATTGGTACATCACTGGACTTTGAATGGTTATACCAGGGTGATGCCTGCAGCTGCAGGCATCATCCTGGTTTTATTTTTTTCAGCCGGCAATGGGCTTTCATGTAAAAGCATTCCTAGTGGTTAATTAGCTGCAGAATTGCCTTTACAAGCAGTGGGAGAAAATGGCCCCCCCTCCCCCTCCCTGAGATAGCATTAAAAGTGATTAAAAAATAAATTAATTAAAGGGACAGTGTAAAAATAATTAAATAAATCAGAAAAAAAGAAAAAAAAAAAAAAGGACCCTCGCCCATCCGTGCACGCGCACACCTGCGGTCGTGAGCGTTGACCCTTTCCCAGTATGGAAACAGCGATTGCACCATGCATGTGAGGTATCGCCACGAACGTCAGAACAAGGGCAGTAATTATAGCTCTAGACCTCCTCTGTAAATCTAAAATGGTAGCTTGTAAAGGCTTTTAAAGCGTTGCCTATAGATATTAAAAATGTATGCAGTTTGTCGCCATTGCACAGGGCATGCGTAATTTTAAAGCATGTCATGTTTGGTATCTATTTACTCAGCATAGCATCATCTTTTATATCATACCAAATAATTGGCCAATATATTGTAATTTTGTGCATTAAAATTAAAAAAGTGTATATTTTTCAAAAAAATTGCGTTTGAAAAATCGCTGTGTAAGTAATATGTGAGATAAAAAATTGCACCACCCACCATTTTATTTACTAGGGTGTCTGCTCTAAGAAAATATATAATGTTTGGGGGTTCACTTTAATTTCCTAGCAAAAATACAGATTTTTTTAATGTGAACAAAAAGTGTCAGAAAAGGCTTGGTCTTCAGGTGGTTAGAAGAGTGAGTGATGTGTGGCATAAACCTCTAATGCTGGGCATAAAATGCCCCCACCCCTCAAAATGACCCCTTTTTGGAAAGTAGACACCCCAAACTATTTGCTGAGAGGCATGTTGAATCAATAGAAGAATTTATTTTTTTACCACAAGTTTTTGGAAAATGAAGAAAGAAAATAAAAATATATTTTTTCTTTTCTTTTTTATATTTCAAAACCTTGTGAGAAAAAATTAGATCTGCAAAATACTCACCATGCCTCTTTTTAAATTCCTTGGAGTGTCTACTTTCCAAAAAGGGGTCATTTGGGGGGGTTTGGTGCTATCCTGGCATGTCAGGGCCTCCAAAACTGTGATAGGTAGTGGGGAAGTGAAATGAAGAAGTTACGCACTTTCAGGCTTTCAAAGTGCTCATTGGATTTCAGGCTCCTGTATGTGGCTAGGCTCCCAAAAAGTGTCACACGTGTGGTATCCTCATACTCGGTAGAAGTAGCAGAATGTATTTTGGGGTATAATTCCACATATACCCATGGCTTGTGCAAGAAATAAATCATTTAAATGACAATTTTGTGTAAAAAAAAAAACAAAAAAAAAGTTTTTGTCATTTTCCAGAAACTTGTGGAAAAAAAATAAATCTTCCATGGACACAATATGTCTCTCAGCAGATAGCTTAGGGTGTCTGCTTTCCAAAAAGGGGTCATTTGGGGGTGTTTGTTCTATCCTGGTATTTTAGCACCTCAAGAGATGTGATGGGCGGTCAGAAAGTAAAAGCTGTGTAAATTTCAAATTATCTATACCATAGTTTGTAGACGCTATAACGTTCACACAAAGCAATCAATATACACTTATTGGGATTTTTTTTACCAAAAACATGTAGCAGAATACATTTTGGCTGAAATTTATGACTAACTTTGAGTTTACGATATATTTTTTATAGCTGAAAGTAGAAAAAATTGGTTTTTTTTCAAGATTTTCGTGTTTTTTTGTTTATAGCGCCAAAAATAAAAAGCGCACAGGTGATCAAATACCACCAAAAGAAAGCTCTATTTGTGTGAAAAAAAGGACGTAAATTTCGATTGGGTACAGCATTGCATGACCGCGCAATTATCATTTGAATTAGTGCAGCGCTGTATAGCAAAAAAAGGCATAAATTACAGTATCTATACCATAGTTTGTAGACGCTATAATGTTCACACAAAGCAATCAATATACACTTATTGGGATTTTTTTTACCAAAAACATGTAGCAGAATACATTTTGGCTGAAATTTATGACTAACTTTGAGTTTACGATATATTTTTTATAGCTGAAAGTAGAAAAAATTGTTTTTTTTTCAAGATTTTCGTGTTTTTTTTGTTTATAGCGCCGAAAATAAAAAGCGCACAGGTGATCAAATACCACCAAAAGAAAGCTCTATTTGTGTGAAAAAAAGGACGTACATTTTGTTTGGGTACAGCATTGCATGACCGCGCAATTATCATTTGAATTAGTGCAGCGCTGTATAGCAAAAAAAGGCATAAATTACAGTATCTATACCATAGTTTGTAGACGCTATAACGTTCACACAAAGCAATCAATATACACTTATTGGGATTTTTTTTACCAAAAACATGTAGCAGAATACATTTTGGCTTAAATTTATGACTAACTTTGAGTTTACGATATATTTTTTATAGCTGAAAGTATAAAAAATTGTTTTTTTTCAAAATTTTCGTGATTTTTTTGTTTATAGCGCAGAAAATAAAAATCGCACAGGTGATCAAATACCACCAAAAGAAAGCTCCATTTGTGTGAAGAAAAGGACGTAAATTTTGTTTGGGTACAGCATTGCATGACCGCGCAATTATCATTTGAATTAGTGCAGCGCCAAACAGCAAAAAAAGGCCTGGTCATTAAGGGGGGTAAATCCTCTGGGGCTCAAGTGGTTAAGCCCTTCTAGACCCTTCTGAATTTTAATGAGAACCACATGACAACATTTTAAAAAAGCGTTGTGAGGCTCCCCAATACCATACCAGACCCTTATCTGAGCATGCAGCCTGGCAGGCCAAGAAAGGGGGGGACAAGCATGCACTGCCCCTCTTGAACCATACCAGACCACATGCCACCAACAAGGGGGCATGCTTTGGGGTAGGGGGCCCCCCAAAGTACCTTGTCCCCATGTTGAAGAGGACAAGGGTCAGATCTGATGTGTTTTCAAAGTGTTCCTTTCATTTTTTTGAGCAGTGCAGATTATTGGATATTTTGGGCTTTAGTATCACAAGTTTTTTTTTGGTGTCAGCAGCTGCACTTGGGGGGGGTTACCAAAGCACGGAGATTTTCTGTTTTTACATAGGATAACATGCAGGGGAGTTTAGAGGCAGTAAAAAAAAGTGTCTTACGCCCCTAACAGTAGCGTCAAAAACGTCCAGTGTGCATGAAGCCTAAATGTTCTGCATAACTTCTACCTGATGATGAGTCCTTCTATCAGATGAGTCCCGAAGAACTAATAATCCAAATACATCCTCACTATAAAGGGAAAGGCAGCCATATTGTCAGTGGGTATTGGAGCTGGTTAGCAAGAGCTGACAAATCTTTGTAGAGAGAGAGAAAGCTACTGTATATGGCTATATTGTGCTATATAGGAAGTAGGTACAAGTACCATTCCCACTTGCACTGTAGATGGCAGTGTTTGTGGCAGGCGCAGCACCTTGTAGTGCCTTATGCGCTGTGGCATTAGAACAATTATGTAATTGCTGTTTCTTTGTTTGATTGGACTGACTTTACTCTGTAATTCCTCCAATGCCGCTCTATGGATGCAGTAGGTTTAAAGAGCACACCGAATACTTTAGTTAACTTCTTTAATAACTTCAATCTTCTTCATATAACACTGCTTACAATGGCTTGTTTCTTTCATATTACAATGGTTTCATTCGTATTACATTGGGTTGATTCGATAGCTTATCTCGATAGATTCGTTAGATTCGTTAGCTTATTTCGTTAGATTATTTCGGTAAGTTCGGTGGAACTACAAGTAAACACACACAACAGTTTTTTACATACAGATCTACCTGCATTACTAAACAACAGAGGAACACACAAGTGCATTAAATACCTATTTAGCCTTCTCTGCTTCCATAAAGCTTCTCTGACTGGAACTTTGTCTGTTTCCTCCTCTGTCTGGTGAGCATGTGTCTCTAGAACTATCTAGCAGGGAGTTTTACACAGGCACAAATGTGAAACTGGCTGGGATTGGTTAAGGCTCTGTACAGTGTGAGGCTGTCTGTGATTGGCTCATCTTTAACTAACTCTTAAAGGCATATTTTCCTTTTCTGCTTCTGCTAACACAATGAATATATAAATGTCATATAACAATCAAAGACATAAATTACAGCAATGATTCTGCTTTTGGCTTTAACATATACACATATACACTGTACTGAGGTTATTGGCAGGTTTGGTATACACATATATGTGAACCATATTAACAACCTAGGACTCGTCTTAGCTGGCCAGCTACAGTGTTCCAACACTGCAGAGAAGGATAGTTCAAAAAGGGAACTTTGCCCCTGAGGGACTCCACAGTCCCATCTGAGATTGCAGCCATCTGGTAGGGTTCCAAAGTTTCAAGAAAGTTGAAGCAGCCATCTAACTGTAGGGTCCTTTAAATAGGGACATTCCCATGATTTGGGCACACTTCCAGTGACTGGATGGCCAGGGATAGAGACCCAAATGGAGTAGAGCTGAGCTCAGGAAGAGGTTCCTGAGGAGAAGAGACAGTGGCAGGAATCATCTTGGTGATAACTTGACCTTCCAGGTTGTGGGAAGTTGTTCAGCCAATGATCTGCCTCCTCCATATCAGAATCTATCCTTCAGTACATATACTGTGAACACAGCATCATTGGCTTACATACAGTATCTCTGTAACACATACACAACTACAGATCTGCAGTGTGATGCTGTGCTGTTTCAAGAGTGTGCATGTCACAGATTCCCCCCACACACCACACCCACAGCGGCTAGCTAACCGAGGCGCACGTGCGGCTGTGACTTGGGGTAAGAGGGAATAAAGGGAACTTAACTCTGAATATATAAAACCGTATATAAGATCAGCCGTGACACACTTCCACAGCCCACACTACCTTTTGGCCACCACTCCACTCCAATCCAGCTAGTCGACCACACACACTGGCAGATACAAATCTTATATACAATCTGGTGAACTGACCAGAGTTGAGGAGCAGCCTAGCGATTGACACACCCTTCTAGGATCCCTCCAGCTATCCTACAGCTGGAACCCCGGTGTTAATCACTCTTCCACTGTCCACACACCCCCACACCAGACACACCACAAAAGGTAGCCTGCCACCACCCAACAGTTTATCCACAGAATGGTCTGCTGGGACACCCCACACACACAGATCTCCGTCTGGCAGATCTATTTTTGGTTGAACTGTTGGAGTTCGCTTTGCATTTCAATTTCTTTCAGTTCATGGGGATTTTTTACCATCAGGTACAAGGTACATCTATGGGAGCCCCTTGGGCCCCGTCATATGCCTGTTTGCAATTGGGGTGTTGGGAAGAGCAAATGGTGTACAAGTCTAAACTCTACCGTAGCCATGTGTCAATGTGGCTAAGATATATTGATGATGTGCTGGTATTATGGACAGGCACCGAATTTGACCTCCATACTTTTCTGGCTGAGTTAAATCAAAATGATAAAAACATTAGACTGATGTACACCTTTGATAGACATCAAATTTCCTTTCTGGATTTACAATATCCATTAAAGCTGAAACATTATCTACTAAAACTTTTTGCAAGGAAACTGCTGCCAATACCCTGTTATTGGCATTCAGTCATTACCCCCAATCAGTTATTAGGGGAATTCCAACAGGCAAGTTTGTAATACTTCGTTGTAAGTGCACTGATCAGGGGGACTTTTTGGATGAGGCTCATGATCTTTATCGGAGATTCCGAGAAAGAGGATACTCTCATGGTAACCTCCTGAAATCTCGATCTAAAGCCTCTAAGCCATTGTTTTTCAACCTTTTTTGTACAAAGGCACACTTTTTTCATGAAAAAAATCACGAGGCACACCACCATTAGAAAATGTTAAAAAAATTTACCTCTGTGCCTATATTGACTATATATAAAGTAATTCTCTTAAATAGGAATCAAACACAAAGAAATTATTTTATAATTACTTTATTATGAAATAATAAAGTATTTTATAATTGGACCCGGGGGCCGGACCAAGAGTAGATGAATGATGTGTATGTGTCATCCATAGTAAGTATAGTAATATTCCCCCATAGAAAGCATAGTAATTAATCCCCCATATAGTAATTCATCCCCCATAGTAATTCATCCCCCATATAGTAATTCATCCCCCATAGTAATTCATCCCCCATAGTAATTCATCCCCCATATAGTAATTCATCCCCCATATAGTAATTCATCCCCCATATAGTAATTCATCCCCCCTATAGTAATTCATCCCCCATAGTAATTAATCCCCCATATAGTAATTCATCCCCCATAGTAATTAATCCCCCATATAGTAATTCATCCCCCCTATAGTAATTCATCCCCCATAGTAATTAATCCCCCATATAGTAATTCATCCCCCATAGTAATTCATCCCCCATATAGTAATTCATCCCCCATAGTAATTCATCCCCCATATAGTAATTCATCCCCCCATAGTAATTCATCCCCCATAGTAATTAATCCCCCATATAGTAATTCATCCCCCATATAGTAATTCATCCCCCATAGTAATTCACCCCCCATATAGTAATTCATCCCCCCTATAGTAATTCATCCCCCATAGTAATTCACCCCCCATATAGTAATTCATCCCCCCTATAGTAATTCATCCCCCATAGTAATTCATCCCCCCTATAGTAATTAATCCCCCATATAGTAATTCATCCCCCATATAGTAATTCATCCCCCATATAGTAATTCATCCCCCATAGTAATTCATCACCCCATAGTAATTCATCCCCATAGTAATTCGTCCCCCATATAGTAATTCATCCCCCATAGTAATTCATCCCCCATAGTAATTCATCCCCCATATTAATTCATCCCCCATATTAAGTCCCCAAGCCCCCGCTGTGTCAATTCACTTACCTTTGCTCCGCGCGTTCCTCTCGCCGTTCCGGTGTAGCATGAAAATCTGTCTCCTATGAGGATCTGTCCCCCTCAACGTATCTGCGCATGTGCCAGTTTCAGGCATTAGCAGCCGATCGGCGATCTCCGGCACATGCGCAGATACGTCGAGGGGGACAGATCATCCTGACAGTATCACGCTCCGCGGGCCGGATTAAAAGGTCTATGTTACGGATGAAATTGCAATTTTTCCCACGGCACACCAGATAATATCTCACGGCACACTAGTGTGCCGCGGCACAGTGGTTGAAAAACGCTGCTCTAAGCGAAACCACAGTGAACTCCTGACTGGTGCAGAATCCAAATCTTCTACTGAATCTGCTCCTGTGTGGATTATTACAAGGTATGGAACTCAATGAAATGCAGTGCACACAATTTTTACTAAGCATTGGCACATACTTACACAAACACCTATGGTAGGCTCTAGGCCTTTCATGGTGGCTAAACGAGCCATGAATTTAGGTGATAACTTTGTGCAGTCAGAATTTGTGTGCACCCCCCCTAGGACCTGGCTTACCTATCTGGCTTCTCTGAATCGAATGTATCCTTGCGGCCATTGCACTATATGCAAATATGTTGACAGCATGGATACATTTACAGATACCACTGGAACTAATTTATTTCACATGAGACATTTTGTTAACTGTGCAACCACCAGAGTGATTTACATGTTATGATGTCCTTGTAATAAAATATATATATAGGCAAAATTAAACTCCCGCTAAGAGTTTGAATAGGTGAACATATTAATAGCATTTGTAATCACCACGAACGTACCCCAGTGGCAGAACATTTTGCCCAGATGCAACAGTCTTCTCCTATTGGACTACGGGTTAAAGCCATATATGTCTTAAAACTTTCATTAAGGTGGGGTGATTTTGATACCATTCTGTTGCGCAAAGAGACAGAATGGATATTCAAATTGGGTTATTTGGCACCGGTCGGCCTGAACAATGAATGTAGTCTCCAGATATTTTTGGATCCATAATTGATTTTTTCTTGACCATTATTTAATTTTTCAGTTTTCATCTTTTCATTCATTATAATTATTTTTTTTTTTCAGGGAAAATAAATTCTCTATGAATTTTTTTTATATAATTCATTTTTTGATTATTTTTTGATTATTTATTATACTTTTTGATTGTTGGTAATTTTTGAATACATTATTATGTAATTGTTATATTTTGTCCCCACTGTGAGCACATAGACATATGTATATATAAACTTTCCATATTTTTTACAGCAGAGGTCTAAGTATTTATAATTAGATTTATGATAAGGTATGAGGTTTACTGTTTTAAATGCCAGACCTCTATGTATATGCTTTCAGTATGTCGCTCCTTTGAGATGACAGTGTTTCTCTCCCCCTGTTTGATCATCCATGGAGCACACATGTGAGCAATATATGAAAGTGAGGCTCCTTGGAAATATAAAGGACTCCACAAACATGGCTGCCTTTAGTTTGAAGAAGCCCATGTGACTCGGTGGGCGAAACGCGGTACGTCACATCCAGTTGACGCCTGCGCCTGCGCAGTCTGACCGGCAGTCACACGCTGTATCTCTTCCCTGCCTGCTCTGCCTAGATCACTACAAGGTCTCCCACGCTATCCCCAATGGGACTGTTTCCCGGCTGCATAGCTGCAGCCTCTGCATGCATCCCTGACACCACAGGTGGACTGGACCACACTGCTGCACACTCTGCATTCATTATCGATCATGTGGAACATATTACCCCACTGCTGGTACCGTTTAAGCTGCCATCAACATGCATGCATTACATTATTCTGGGACAACCAGTCAGTAGCAACTGTAATTATTCCACCATTGGCAATAGGTGTGGGATGGAATTGAAACGTTGGGGTAGGATGCGGTGAGACCACCAAGCTTTACACAATTTACTATGGCTCAATTATTGGCTATTAATTGTGAATATCATTACCATCTGATCAAGTCAGCTGGAAGCATATGTCATCTACATTGACTCAAGCCTATCAGTGTATATTGCACCATTGCCATGCTTGCAATTATATACCCATAGTACATCCCTGCCTGGGCTCTGCTATGTGGAGGACTTCTTTGATGTTATTCTCAGCATTTGGCCATTCACGGAAGAGCTTATAATATTTCTATTACCACCGCATGTGGACATTAGTATCTGTCTTTGCATTATCATATACAGGAAGGATCCTGCTCAGGTATATTATTAGAGATGAGCGAATCGAACCAGGCGAAGTGGAATTCGATTCGAATTTCAGGAAAAATTTGATTCGCGTCGAATCCGAATATTAGCCTACTTCGGGTGCGCGAATCAGATTTTTCCCGATCAGCCGGCAAAAGTGTCCCTGCAGAGAGCTCCGCTATTTCTGACAGTTCTCTGACAGTTCCTTCACATGTACAGCGGTTGAAACATTGTATCTATTTGTTTCCATTTAGGATACAGATGTTTTTATTCGGAAACAGATACAATGTTTCAACCGCTGTACATGTGAAAGTCAGAGAACTGTCAGAAATAGAGGAGCTCTGCAGATACACTTAGCGGAGCTCTGCAGATACACTTTTTGCCGGTTTGGAATTCTTCTTATTTTCATCCTACTTCTTCTTCTTCTTCATCCTCATCCTCAGAAGAAGAAGAAGAGGATGAGGATGAAGAAGAAGAAGAAGAAGTAGGATGAAAATAAGAAGAATTCCAAGCCGGCAAAAAGTGTATCTGCAGAGCTCCTCTATTTCTGACAGTTCTCTGACATAGAACTGTCAGAAATAGAGGAGCTCTGCAGATACACTTTTTGCCGGCTTGGAATTCTTCTTATTTTCATCCTACTTCTTCTTCTTCATCCTCATCCTCTTCTTCTTCTTCTGAGGATGAGGATGAAGAAGAAGAAGAAGAAGAAGAAGTAGGATGAAAATAAGAAGAATTCCAAGCCAGCAAAAAGTGTATCTGCAGAGCTCCTCTAAGTGTATCTGCAGAATAGAGGAGCTCTGCAGATACACTTTTTGCCGGCTTGGAATTCTTCTTATTTTCATCCTACTTCTTCTTCTTCTTCCTCTTCATCCTCATCCTCTTCTTCTTCTTCTGAGGATGAGGATGAGGATGAAGAAGAAGAAGTAGGATGAAAATAAGAAGAATTCCAAGCCGGCAAAAAGTGTATCTGCAGAGCTCCTCTAAGTGTATCTGCAGAATAGAGGAGCTCTGCAGATACACTTTTTGCCGGCTTGGAATTCTTCTTATTTTCATCCTACTTCTTCTTCTTCTTCTTCTTCTTCTTCATCCTCATCCTCAGAAGAAGAAGAGGATGAGGATGAAGAGGAAAAAGAAGAAGAAGTAGGATGAAAATAAGAAGAATTCCAAGCCGGCAAAAAGTGTATCTGCAGAGCTCCTCTATTCTATTCTGCAGAAATAGCCTATTTCTGACAGTTCTGTGACATTCCCTCCATACAGCGGTTGAAACATTGTATCTATTTGTTTCCATTTATGGAAACAAATAGATACAATGTTTCAACCGCTGTATGGAGTGAATGTCAGAGAACTGTCAGGAATAGCGGAGCTCTGCAGATTTATGCAGATACACTTAGCAGAGCTCTGCAGATAGATACAGCGGTTGAAACATAGGCTATGTTTCAACCGCTGTATGGAGTGAATGTCAGAGAACTGTCAGAAATAGCCTATTTCTGACAGTTCTCTGACATTCACTCCATACAGCGGTTGAAACATAGCCTATGTTTCAACCGCTGTATCTATCTGCAGAGCTCCGCTAAGTGTATCTGCAGAGCTCCGCTATTTCTGACAGTTCTGTGACATTCCCTCCATACAGCGGTTGAAACATTATATCTATTTGTTTCCATTTATGGAAACAAATAGATACAATGTTTCAACCGCTGTATGGAGGGAATGTCACAGAACTGTCAGAAATAGCGGAGCTCTGCAGATACACTTAGCGGAGCTCTGCAGATACACTTTTTGCCGGCTTAGAATTCTTCTTATTTTCATCCTACTTCTTCTTCTTCTTCTTCTTCATCCTCATCCTCAGAAGAAGAAGAGGATGAGGATGAAGAAGAAGAAGAAGAAGAAGAAGTAGGATGAAAATAAGAAGAATTCCAAGCCGGCAAAAAGTGTATCTGCAGAGCTCCGCTAAGTGTATCTGCAGAGCTCCGCTAAGAAATAGCGGAGCTCTGCAGATACACTTTTTGCCGGCTTGGAATTCTCCTTCTTCTCATCCTTCTTCTTCTTCTCATCCTTCTTCTTCTTCTCATCCTTCTCCTTCTTCTCATCCTTCTTCTTCTTCTCATCCTTCTCCTTCTTCTCATCCTTCTTCTTCTCATCCTTCTCCTTCTTCTCATCCTTCTCCTTCTTCTCATCCTTCTTCTCATCCTTCTCCTTCTTCTCATCCTTCTTCTCATCCTTCTCCTTCTTCTCATCCTTCTCCTTCTTCTCATCCTTCTCCTTCTTCTCATCCTTCTCCTTCTTCTCATCCTTCTCCTTCTTCTCATCCTTCTCCTTCTTCTCATCCTTCTCCTTCTTCTCATCCTTCTCCTTCTCCTTCTTCTCATCCTTCTCCTTCTCCATCTTCTCATCCTTCTCCTTCTTCTCATCCTTCTCCTTCTTCTCATCCTTCTTCTCATCCTTCTCCTTCTTCTCATCCTTCTTCTCATCCTTCTTCTCATCCTTCTCCTTCTTCTCATCCTTCTTCTTCTTCTCATCCTTCTTCTTCTTCTCATCCTTCTCCTTCTTCTCATCCTTCTTCTCATCCTTCTCCTTCTTCTCATCCTTCTTCTCATCCTTCTTCTCATCCTTCTCCTTCTTCTCATCCTTCTCCTTCTTCTCATCCTTCTCCTTCTCCTTCTTCTCATCCTTCTCCTTCTCCTTCTTCTCATCCTTCTCCTTCTTCTCATCCTTCTCCTTCTTCTCATCCTTCTCCTTCTTCTCATCCTTCTCCTTCTCCTTCTTATCATCCTTCTCCTTCTCCTTCTTCTCATCCTTCTCCTTTTTCTCATCCTTCTCCTTCTCCTTCTTCTCATACTTCTCTTTCTCCTTCTTCTCATCCTTCTCCTTCTTCTCATCCTTCTCCTTCTCCATCTTCTCATCCTTCTCCTTCTTCTCATCCTTCTCCTTCTCCTTCTGCTTCTCCTTCTCCTTCTCCTTCTTCTCATCCTTCTCCTTCTTCTCATCCTTCTCCTTCTCCTTCTTCTCATCCTTCTCCTTCTTCTCATCCTTCTCCTTCTCCTTCTTCTCATCCTTCTCCTTCTCCTTCTCCTTCCTCATCTCCAAGGGCATTTAAATTAAAGGTACAGTGTTCTGCACTAATTTAAAGGCTCTCTGAAGCCTAGAAACCCTTTTTATAAGTTAACTTCGTAGCGAATAAATTTGCATCGAATCAAATTTCTTCCTCAAATTCGGCGAATCAGCCGAATCGAATTTTTGAATAATTCGCTCATCTCTATATATTATCTCTGCTCCTATGGGACATTCTTGCAACATTCATCCTTGTCTCTCCCTCTACTAGTACCATTAGTGAGTCTCTTTGTACTCCTTGTTAGAAGGATAGTCTTTTAGAGGAGAGTATATCTAGGTTATAGCACTATTGTTCACTCTCATTGATGTCATTATACATGATTCACATTGTCCTATAGACAATATAAACTTGGCTCTTCTAATATCTCCATCTACACATAGTGCATGACCCCCTATGGCATAGTACTTTCACTGTGGTGCCGGGACGTCTTAGCGTGTGGCGTCATCCTGGAAGGTCACGTCATCTCCATCCTTCACTTTCTTCTGTTGGTGGTGGTGAGGTCTCATTTCTCATGGTGTTATATGTTTGCTAACTAATTCTGCAATAAATGCTTGAATTGTTTTTCATGCAAACCGCAGTTTGTCCTCATTGGGACCCCTTGACACAAGGGATCTCTTTCTCTTGGTCTCCCTTTTTTCTTTCCTATGCAGCAGCTGGTTCCAAGGACACCGCAGTATGATTCACAAGTGAGTCGGCATTAATATTTTGAAATATTAGGGGTCACCTTGATGGAATTCCTTTGGTTACAATTCACCAACATACTGTATAGCTAAGGGCATCCTGGTTTTTTATCATTCTTGTTATTAGTAGCATGCTGTAGCAAATCTGGGTGTGATCAAATGCTTAACAGTGGGAGGGGCCTACGGGGTGTGGTTAAACAAAACCCAGCTTTGATTGCTGTTCCACAAGCAAAAATCTCACAGACACAAACCCCAGCAGGATCATAAAGAGCTTCCATTACAAATGGTTTTGCATAAACTGTGGAAGAGTGCATTACACAAAGTGTGTAAGGATTCATGAATGCATGATGTACAGAGTGCAGGGTTCAGGAATGTGTTATGTACAGAGTGCAGGATTCAGGAATGCGTTATGTACAGAGTGCAGGGTTCAGGAATGCGTTATGTACAGAGTGCAGGATTCAGGAGTGTGTTATGTACAGAGTGCAGGGTTCAGGAATGCGTTATGTACAGAGTGCAGGGTTCAGGAATGCGTTATGTACAGAGTGCAGGATTCAGGAGTGTGTTATGTACAGAGTGCAGGATTCAGGAGTGTGTTACGTACAGAGTGCAGGGTTCAGGAATGCGTTATGTACAGAGTGCAGGGTTCAGGAATGCGTTATGTACAGAGTGCAGGGTTCAGGAGTGTGTTACGTACAGAGTGCAGGGTTTAGGAGTGTGTTACGTACAGAGTGCAGGGTTCAGGAGTGTGTTACGTACAGAGTGCAGGATTCAGGAGTGTATTACGTACAGAGTGCAGGGTTTAGGAGTGTGTTACGTACAGAGTGCAGGGTTCAGGAATGCGTTATATACAGAGTGCAGGGTTCAGGAGTGCGTTATGTACAGAGTGCAGGGTTTAGGAGTGTGTTACGTACAGAGTGCAGGGTTCAGGAGTGTGTTATGTACAGAGTGCAGGGTTCAGGAATGCGTTATATACAGAGTGCAGGGTTCAGGAGTGCGTTATGTACAGAGTGCAGGATTCAGGAATGCGTTATATACAGAGTGCAGGGTTCAGGAGTGCGTTATGTACAGAGTGCAGGATTCAGGAGTGTGTTACGTACAGAGTGCAGGATTCAGGAATGCGTTATGTACAGAGTGCAGGATTCAGGAGTGTGTTACGTACAGAGTGCAGGATTCAGGAATGCGTTATGTACAGAGTGCAGGGTTCAGGAGTGCATTACACACAGAGTGCAGGATTCAGGAATGCGTTATGTACAGAGTGCAGGATTCAGGAATGCGTTATATACAGAGTGCAGGGTTCAGGAGTGCGTTATGTACAGAGTGCAGGGTTTAGGAGTGTGTTACGTACAGAGTGCAGGGTTCAGGAGTGTGTTACGTACAGAGTGCAGGGTTCAGGAGTGTGTTACGTACAGAGTGCAGGGTTCAGGAGTGTGTTACGTACAGAGTGCAGGATTCAGGAGTGTATTACGTACAGAGTGCAGGGTTCAGGAGTGCATTACACACAGAGTGCAGGATTCAGGAATGCGTTATATACAGAGTGCAGGGTTCAGGAGTGCGTTATGTACAGAGTGCAGGATTCAGGAATGCGTTATATACAGAGTGCAGGGTTCAGGAGTGCGTTATGTACAGAGTGCAGGGTTCAGGAGTGTGTTACGTACAGAGTGCAGGGTTCAGGTGTATGTTATGTAAAGAGTGCAGGATTCAGGAGTGTATTACGTACAGAGTGAAGGGTTCAGGAGTGCATTACACACAGAGTGCAGGATTCAGGAATGCGTTATATACAGAGTGCAGGGTTCAGGAGTGCGTTATGTACAGAGTGCAGGATTCAGGAATGCGTTATATACAGAGTGCAGGGTTCAGGAGTGCGTTATGTACAGAGTGCAGGGTTTAGGAGTGTGTTACGTACAGAGTGCAGGGTTCAGGAGTGTGTTACGTACAGAGTGCAGGATTCAGGAGTGTATTACGTACAGAGTGCAGGGTTCAGGAGTGCATTACACACAGAGTGCAGGATTCAGGAATGCGTTATATACAGAGTGCAGGGTTCAGGAGTGCGTTATATACAGAGTGCAGGGTTCAGGAGTGCGTTATGTACAGAGTGCAGGGTTCAGGAATGCGTTATGTACAGAGTGCAGGGTTCAGAAATGCGTTATGTACAGAGTGCAGGGTTCAGGAGTGTGTTACGTACAGAGTGCAGGATTCAGGAGTGTGTTACATACAGAGTGCAGGATTCAAGAGTGTGTTATGTACAGAGTGCAGGATTCAGGAGTGTGTTACGTACAGAGTGCAGGATTCAGGAGTGTGTTATGTACAGAGTGCAGGGTTCAGGAATGCGTTATGTACAGAGTGCAGGATTCAGGAGTGTGTTACGTACAGAGTGCAGGATTCAGGAGTGTGTTATGTACAGAGTGCAGGATTCAGGAGTGTGTTACGTACAGAGTGCAGGGTTCAGGAATGCGTTATGTACAGAGTGCAGGGTTCAGGAATGCGTTATGTACAGAGTGCAGGATTCAGGAGTGTGTTACGTTCAGAGTGCAGGATTCAAGAGTGTGTTATGTACAGAGTGCAGGATTCAGGAGTGTGTTACGTACAGAGTGCAGGATTCAGGAGTGTGTTATGTACAGAGTGCAGGGTTCAGGAATGCGTTATGTACAGAGTGCAGGATTCAGGAGTGTGTTACGTACAGAGTGCAGGATTCAGGAGTGTGTTATGTACAGAGTGCAGGATTCAGGAGTGTGTTACGTACAGAGTGCAGGATTCAGGAGTGTGTTATGTACAGAGTGCAGGATTCAGGAGTGTGTTACGTACAGAGTGCAGGGTTCAGGAGTGCATTACACACAGAGTGCAGGATTCAGGAATGCGTTATGTACAGAGTGCAGGATTCAGGAATGCGTTATGTACAGAGTGCAGGGTTCAGGAGTGCGTTATGTACAGAGTGCAGGGTTCAGGAGTGTGTTACGTACAGAGTGAAGGGTTCAGGTGTATGTTATGTAAAGAGTGCAGGGTTCAGCAGTGCGTTATGTACAAAGTGCAGGGTTCAGGAGTGTATTATGTACAGAGTGCAGGGTTCAGGAATGCGTTATGTACAGAGTGCAGGGTTCAGGAATGTGTTATGTACAGAGTGCAGGGTTCAGGAGTGTATTATGTACAGAGTGCAGGGTTCAGGAATGCGTTATGTACAGAGTGCAGGGTTCAGGAGTGTATTACGTACAGAGTGCAGGGTTCAGGAGTGTATTATGTACAGAGTGCAGGGTTCAGGAATGCGTTATGTACAGAGTGCAGGGTTCAGGAATGTGTTATGTACAGAGTGCAGGGTTCAGGAGTGTGTTACGTACAGAGTGCAGGATTCAGGAGTGTGTTACGTACAGAGTGCAGGATTCAGGAGTGTGTTACGTACAGAGTGCAGGATTCAGGAGTGTGTTACGTACAGAGTGCAGGATTCAGGAGTGTGTTATGTACAGAGTGCAGGGTTCAGGAATGCGTCATGTACAGAGTGCAGGGTTCAGGAATGCGTTATGTACAGAGTGCAGGGTTCAGGAGTGTGTTATGTACAGAGTGCAGGGTTCAGGAATGCGTTATGTACAGAGTGCAGGGTTCAGGAATGCGTTATGTACAGAGTGCAGGGTTCAGGAGTGTGTTATGTACAGAGTGCAGGGTTCAGGAGTGCGTTATGTACAGAGTGCAGGGTTCAGGAGTGTGTTACGTAAGGAGTGCAGGGTTCAGGAGTGTGTTACGTACAGAGTGCAGGGTTCAGGAGTGTGTTATGTAAAGAGTGCAGGGTTCAGCAGTGCGTTATGTACAAAGTGCAGGGTTCAGGAGTGTATTACGTACAGAGTGCAAGATTCAGGAGTGTATTATGTACAGAGTGCAGGGTTCAGGTGTACGTTATGTACAGAGTGCAGGGTTCAGCAGTGCATTATGTACAGAGTGCAGGGTTCAGGAATGCGTTATGTACAGAGTGCAGGATTCAGGAATGTGTTACATACAGAGTGCAGGGTTCAGGAGTGCATTACATACAGATTGCAGGATTCAGGAGTGCATTATGTACAGAGTGCAGGATTCAGGAGTGCATTATGTACAGAGTGCAGGATTCAGGAATGCATTATATACAGAGTGCAGAATTCAGGAATGCGTTATGTACAGAGTGCAGGATTCAGGAATGCATTATGTACAGAGTGCAGGATTCAGGAGTGCGTTACATACAGAGTGCAGGGTTCAGGAATGCATTATGTACAGAGTGCAGGGTTCAGGAATGTGTTACATACAGAGTGCAGGGTTCAGGAATGTGTTACATACAGAGTGCAGGGTTCAGGAATGCGTTATGTACAGAGTGCAGGGTTCAGGAATGTGTTACGTACAGAGTGCAGGGTTCAGGAATGCGTTATGTACAGAGTGCAGGATTCAGGAATGTGTTATGTACAGAGTGCAGGATTCAGGAATGCGTTATGTACAGAGTGCAGGGTTCAGGAGTGCGTTATGTACAGAGTGCAGGGTTCAGGAGTGTGTTACGTACAGAGTGAAGGGTTCAGGTGTATGTTATGTAAAGAGTGCAGGGTTCAGCAGTGCGTTATGTACAAAGTGCAGGGTTCAGGAGTGTATTACGTACAGAGTGCAAGGTTCAGGAATGCGTTATGTACAGAGTGCAGGATTCAGGAATGCGTTATGTACAGAGTGCAGGGTTCAGGAGTGTGTTATGTACAGAGTGCAGGGTTCAGGAGTGCGTTATGTACAGAGTGCAGGGTTCAGGAATGCGTTATGTACAGAGTGCAGGGTTCAGGAGTGTGTTATGTACAGAGTGCAGGGTTCAGGAGTGCGTTATGTACAGAGTGCAGGGTTCAGGAGTGTGTTACGTACAGAGTGCAGGGTTCAGGAGTGTGTTACGTACAGAGTGCAGGGTTCAGGAGTGCGTTATGTACAAAGTGCAGGGTTCAGGAGTGTATTACGTACAGAGTGCAGGATTCAGGAGTGTATTATGTACAGAGTGCAGGGTTCAGGTGTACGTTATGTACAGAGTGCAGGGTTCAGCAGTGCATTATGTACAGAGTGCAGGGTTCAGGAGTGCGTTATGTACAGAGTGCAGGGTTCAGGAGTGTGTTACGTACAGAGTGCAGGGTTCAGGAGTGTGTTACGTACAGAGTGCAGGGTTCAGGAGTGCGTTATGTACAAAGTGCAGGGTTCAGGAGTGTATTACGTACAGAGTGCAGGATTCAGGAGTGTATTATGTACAGAGTGCAGGGTTCAGGTGTACGTTATGTACAGAGTGCAGGGTTCAGCAGTGCATTATGTACAGAGTGCAGGGTTCAGGAATGCGTTATGTACAGAGTGCAGGATTCAGGAATGTGTTACATACAGAGTGCAGGGTTCAGGAGTGCGTTATGTACAGAGTTCAGGATTCAGGAGTGCGTTATGTACAGAGTGCAGGATTCAGGAATGCGTTATATACAGAGTGCAGGATTCAGGAGTGCATTACATACAGATTGCAGGATTCAGGAGTGCGTTATGTACAGAGTGCAGGATTCAGGAATGCGTTATATACAGAGTGCAGAATTCAGGAATGCGTTATGTACAGAGTGCAGGATTCAGGAGTGTGTTACGTACAGAGTGCAGGGTTCAGGAGTGTGTTACGTACAGAGTGCAGGGTTCAGGAGTGTGTTATGTAAAGAGTGCAGGGTTCAGCAGTGCGTTATGTACAAAGTGCAGGGTTCAGGAATGCGTCATGTACAGAGTGCAGGGTTCAGGAATGCGTTATGTACAGAGTGCAGGATTCAGGAGTGTATTATGTACAGAGTGCAGGGTTCAGGAATGCGTTATGTACAGAGTGCAGGATTCAGGAGTGTGTTACGTACAGAGTGCAGGGTTCAGGAGTGTGTTACGTACAGAGTGCAGGATTCAAGAGTGTGTTATGTACAGAGTGCAGGATTCAGGAGTGTGTTACGTACAGAGTGCAGGATTCAGGAGTGTGTTACGTACAGAGTGCAGGATTCAGGAGTGTGTTACGTACAGAGTGCAGGATTCAGGAGTGTGTTATGTACAGAGTGCAGGGTTCAGGAATGCGTCATGTACAGAGTGCAGGGTTCAGGAATGCGTTATGTACAGAGTGCAGGGTTCAGGAGTGTGTTATGTACAGAGTGCAGGGTTCAGGAATGCGTTATCTACAGAGTGCAGGGTTCAGGAATGCGTTATGTACAGAGTGCAGGGTTCAGGAGTGTGTTATGTACAGAGTGCAGGGTTCAGGAGTGCGTTATGTACAGAGTGCAGGGTTCAGGAGTGTGTTACGTACAGAGTGCAGGGTTCAGGAGTGTGTTACGTACAGAGTGCAGGGTTCAGGAGTGTGTTATGTAAAGAGTGCAGGGTTCAGCAGTGCGTTATGTACAAAGTGCAGGGTTCAGGAGTGTATTACGTACAGAGTGCAAGATTCAGGAGTGTATTATGTACAGAGTGCAGGGTTCAGGTGTACGTTATGTACAGAGTGCAGGGTTCAGCAGTGCATTATGTACAGAGTGCAGGGTTCAGGAATGCGTTATGTACAGAGTGCAGGATTCAGGAATGTGTTACATACAGAGTGCAGGGTTCAGGAGTGCGTTATGTACAGAGTTCAGGATTCAGGAGTGCGTTATGTACAGAGTGCAGGATTCAGGAATGCGTTATATACAGAGTGCAGGATTCAGGAGTGCATTACATACAGATTGCAGGATTCAGGAGTGCGTTATGTACAGAGTGCAGGATTCAGGAATGCGTTATATACAGAGTGCAGAATTCAGGAATGCATTACACACAGAGTGCAGGATTCAGGAGTGCATTACACACAGAGTGCAGGATTCAGGAATGCATTATGTACAGAGTGCAGGATTCAGGAGTGCGTTACATACAGAGTGCAGGGTTCAGGAATGCATTATGTACAGAGTGCAGGGTTCAGGAATGTGTTACATACAGAGTGCAGGGTTCAGGAATGTGTTACATACAGAGTGCAGGGTTCAGGAATGCGTTATGTACAGAGTGCAGGGTTCAGGAATGTGTTACGTACAGAGTGCAGGGTTCAGGAATGCGTTATGTACAGAGTGCAGGATTCAGGAATGCGTTATGTACAGAGTGCAGGATTCAGGAATGCGTTATGTACAGAGTGCAGGGTTCAGGAGTGCGTTATGTACAGAGTGCAGGGTTCAGGAGTGTGTTACGTACAGAGTGAAGGGTTCAGGTGTATGTTATGTAAAGAGTGCAGGGTTCAGCAGTGCGTTATGTACAAAGTGCAGGGTTCAGGAGTGTATTACGTACAGAGTGCAGGGTTCAGGAGTGTATTATGTACAGAGTGCAGGGTTCAGGAATGCGTTATGTACAGAGTGCAGGGTTCAGGAATGTGTTATGTACAGAGTGCAGGGTTCAGGAATGCGTTATGTACAGAGTGCAGGGTTCAGGAGTGTTTTACGTACAGAGTGCAGGATTCAGGAGTGTGGTACGTACAGAGTGCAGGATTCAAGAGTGTGTTATGTACAGAGTGCAGGATTCAGGAGTGTGTTACGTACAGAGTGCAGGATTCAGGAGTGTGTTACGTACAGAGTGCAGGATTCAGGAGTGTGTTACGTACAGAGTGCAGGATTCAGGAGTGTGTTATGTACAGAGTGCAGGGTTCAGGAGTGCGTCATGTACAGAGTGCAGGGTTCAGGAATGCGTTATGTACAGAGTGCAGGGTTCAGGAGTGTGTTATGTACAGAGTGCAGGGTTCAGGAGTGCGTTATGTACAGAGTGCAGGGTTCAGGAATGCGTTATGTACAGAGTGCAGGGTTCAGGAGTGTGTTATGTACAGAGTGCAGGGTTCAGGAGTGCGTTATGTACAGAGTGCAGGGTTCAGGAGTGTGTTACGTACAGAGTGCAGGGTTCAGGAGTGTGTTACGTACAGAGTGCAGGGTTCAGGAGTGTGTTATGTAAAGAGTGCAGGGTTCAGCAGTGCGTTATGTACAAAGTGCAGGGTTCAGGAGTGTATTACGTACAGAGTGCAGGATTCAGGAGTGTATTATGTACAGAGTGCAGGGTTCAGGTGTACGTTATGTACAGAGTGCAGGGTTCAGCAGTGCATTATGTACAGAGTGCAGGGTTCAGGAATGCGTTATGTACAGAGTGCAGGATTCAGGAATGTGTTACATACAGAGTGCAGGGTTCAGGAGTGCGTTATGTACAGAGTGCAGGATTCAGGAATGCGTTATATACAGAGTGCAGGATTCAGGAGTGCATTACATACAGATTGCAGGATTCAGGAGTGCGTTATGTACAGAGTGCAGGATTCAGGAATGCGTTATATACAGAGTGCAGAATTCAGGAATGCGTTATGTACAGAGTGCAGGATTCAGGAGTGTGTTACGTACAGAGTGCAGGGTTCAGGAGTGTGTTACGTACAGAGTGCAGGGTTCAGGAGTGTGTTATGTAAAGAGTGCAGGGTTCAGCAGTGCGTTATGTACAAAGTGCAGGGTTCAGGAATGCGTCATGTACAGAGTGCAGGGTTCAGGAATGCGTTATGTACAGAGTGCAGGGTTCAGGAGTGTGTTATGTACAGAGTGCTGGGTTCAGGAATGCGTTATGTACAGAGTGCAGGGTTCAGGAATGCGTTATGTACAGAGTGCAGGGTTCAGGAGTGTGTTATGTACAGAGTGCAGGGTTCAGGAGTGCGTTATGTACAGAGTGCAGGGTTCAGGAGTGTGTTACGTACAGAGTGCAGGGTTCAGGAGTGTGTTACGTACAGAGTGCAGGGTTCAGGAGTGTGTTATGTAAAGAGTGCAGGGTTCAGCAGTGCGTTATGTACAAAGTGCAGGGTTCAGGAGTGTATTACGTACAGAGTGCAAGATTCAGGAGTGTATTATGTACAGAGTGCAGGGTTCAGGTGTACGTTATGTACAGAGTGTAGGGTTCAGCAGTGCATTATGTACAGAGTGCAGGGTTCAGGAATGCGTTATGTACAGAGTGCAGGATTCAGGAATGTGTTACATACAGAGTGCAGGGTTCAGGAGTGCGTTATGTACAGAGTTCAGGATTCAGGAGTGCGTTATGTACAGAGTGCAGGATTCAGGAATGCGTTATATACAGAGTGCAGGATTCAGGAGTGCATTACATACAGATTGCAGGATTCAGGAGTGCGTTATGTACAGAGTGCAGGATTCAGGAATGCGTTATATACAGAGTGCAGAATTCAGGAATGCGTTATGTACAGAGTGCAGGATTCAGGAGTGCATTACACACAGAGTGCAGGATTCAGGAATGCATTATGTACAGAGTGCAGGATTCAGGAGTGCGTTACATACAGAGTGCAGGGTTCAGGAATGCGTTATGTACAGAGTGCAGGGTTCAGGAATGTGTTACGTACAGAGTGCAGGGTTCAGGAATGTGTTACATACAGAGTGCAGGGTTCAGGAATGCGTTATGTACAGAGTGCAGGGTTCAGGAATGTGTTACGTACAGAGTGCAGGGTTCAGGAATGCGTTATGTACAGAGTGCAGGATTCAGGAATGTGTTATGTACAGAGTGCAGGATTCAGGAATGCGTTATGTACAGAGTGCAGGGTTCAGGAGTGCGTTATGTACAGAGTGCAGGGTTCAGGAGTGTGTTACGTACAGAGTGAAGGGTTCAGGTGTATGTTATGTAAAGAGTGCAGGGTTCAGCAGTGCGTTATGTACAAAGTGCAGGGTTCAGGAGTGTATTACGTACAGAGTGCAGGGTTCAGGAGTGTATTATGTACAGAGTGCAAGGTTCAGGAATGCGTTATGTACAGAGTGCAGGATTCAGGAATGCGTTATGTACAGAGTGCAGGGTTCAGGAGTGTGTTATGTACAGAGTGCAGGGTTCAGGAGTGCGTTATGTACAGAGTGCAGGGTTCAGGAATGCGTTATGTACAGAGTGCAGGGTTCAGGAGTGTGTTATGTACAGAGTGCAGGGTTCAGGAGTGCGTTATGTACAGAGTGCAGGGTTCAGGAGTGTGTTACGTACAGAGTGCAGGGTTCAGGAGTGTGTTACGTACAGAGTGCAGGGTTCAGGAGTGCGTTATGTACAAAGTGCAGGGTTCAGGAGTGTATTACGTACAGAGTGCAGGATTCAGGAGTGTATTATGTACAGAGTGCAGGGTTCAGGTGTACGTTATGTACAGAGTGCAGGGTTCAGCAGTGCATTATGTACAGAGTGCAGGGTTCAGGAGTGCGTTATGTACAGAGTGCAGGGTTCAGGAGTGTGTTACGTACAGAGTGCAGGGTTCAGGAGTGTGTTACGTACAGAGTGCAGGGTTCAGGAGTGCGTTATGTACAAAGTGCAGGGTTCAGGAGTGTATTACGTACAGAGTGCAGGATTCAGGAGTGTATTATGTACAGAGTGCAGGGTTCAGGTGTACGTTATGTACAGAGTGCAGGGTTCAGCAGTGCATTATGTACAGAGTGCAGGGTTCAGGAATGCGTTATGTACAGAGTGCAGGATTCAGGAATGTGTTACATACAGAGTGCAGGGTTCAGGAGTGCGTTATGTACAGAGTTCAGGATTCAGGAGTGCGTTATGTACAGAGTGCAGGATTCAGGAATGCGTTATATACAGAGTGCAGGATTCAGGAGTGCATTACATACAGATTGCAGGATTCAGGAGTGCGTTATGTACAGAGTGCAGGATTCAGGAATGCGTTATATACAGAGTGCAGAATTCAGGAATGCGTTATGTACAGAGTGCAGGATTCAGGAGTGTGTTACGTACAGAGTGCAGGGTTCAGGAGTGTGTTACGTACAGAGTGCAGGGTTCAGGAGTGTGTTATGTAAAGAGTGCAGGGTTCAGCAGTGCGTTATGTACAAAGTGCAGGGTTCAGGAATGCGTCATGTACAGAGTGCAGGGTTCAGGAATGCGTTATGTACAGAGTGCAGGATTCAGGAGTGTATTATGTACAGAGTGCAGGGTTCAGGAATGCGTTATGTACAGAGTGCAGGATTCAGGAGTGTGTTACGTACAGAGTGCAGGGTTCAGGAGTGTGTTACGTACAGAGTGCAGGATTCAAGAGTGTGTTATGTACAGAGTGCAGGATTCAGGAGTGTGTTACGTACAGAGTGCAGGATTCAGGAGTGTGTTACGTACAGAGTGCAGGATTCAGGAGTGTGTTACGTACAGAGTGCAGGATTCAGGAGTGTGTTATGTACAGAGTGCAGGGTTCAGGAATGCGTCATGTACAGAGTGCAGGGTTCAGGAATGCGTTATGTACAGAGTGCAGGGTTCAGGAGTGTGTTATGTACAGAGTGCAGGGTTCAGGAATGCGTTATCTACAGAGTGCAGGGTTCAGGAATGCGTTATGTACAGAGTGCAGGGTTCAGGAGTGTGTTATGTACAGAGTGCAGGGTTCAGGAGTGCGTTATGTACAGAGTGCAGGGTTCAGGAGTGTGTTACGTACAGAGTGCAGGGTTCAGGAGTGTGTTACGTACAGAGTGCAGGGTTCAGGAGTGTGTTATGTAAAGAGTGCAGGGTTCAGCAGTGCGTTATGTACAAAGTGCAGGGTTCAGGAGTGTATTACGTACAGAGTGCAAGATTCAGGAGTGTATTATGTACAGAGTGCAGGGTTCAGGTGTACGTTATGTACAGAGTGCAGGGTTCAGCAGTGCATTATGTACAGAGTGCAGGGTTCAGGAATGCGTTATGTACAGAGTGCAGGATTCAGGAATGTGTTACATACAGAGTGCAGGGTTCAGGAGTGCGTTATGTACAGAGTTCAGGATTCAGGAGTGCGTTATGTACAGAGTGCAGGATTCAGGAATGCGTTATATACAGAGTGCAGGATTCAGGAGTGCATTACATACAGATTGCAGGATTCAGGAGTGCGTTATGTACAGAGTGCAGGATTCAGGAATGCGTTATATACAGAGTGCAGAATTCAGGAATGCATTACACACAGAGTGCAGGATTCAGGAGTGCATTACACACAGAGTGCAGGATTCAGGAATGCATTATGTACAGAGTGCAGGATTCAGGAGTGCGTTACATACAGAGTGCAGGGTTCAGGAATGCATTATGTACAGAGTGCAGGGTTCAGGAATGTGTTACATACAGAGTGCAGGGTTCAGGAATGTGTTACATACAGAGTGCAGGGTTCAGGAATGCGTTATGTACAGAGTGCAGGGTTCAGGAATGTGTTACGTACAGAGTGCAGGGTTCAGGAATGCGTTATGTACAGAGTGCAGGATTCAGGAATGCGTTATGTACAGAGTGCAGGATTCAGGAATGCGTTATGTACAGAGTGCAGGGTTCAGGAGTGCGTTATGTACAGAGTGCAGGGTTCAGGAGTGTGTTACGTACAGAGTGAAGGGTTCAGGTGTATGTTATGTAAAGAGTGCAGGGTTCAGCAGTGCGTTATGTACAAAGTGCAGGGTTCAGGAGTGTATTACGTACAGAGTGCAGGGTTCAGGAGTGTATTATGTACAGAGTGCAGGGTTCAGGAATGCGTTATGTACAGAGTGCAGGGTTCAGGAATGTGTTATGTACAGAGTGCAGGGTTCAGGAATGCGTTATGTACAGAGTGCAGGGTTCAGGAGTGTTTTACGTACAGAGTGCAGGATTCAGGAGTGTGGTACGTACAGAGTGCAGGATTCAAGAGTGTGTTATGTACAGAGTGCAGGATTCAGGAGTGTGTTACGTACAGAGTGCAGGATTCAGGAGTGTGTTACGTACAGAGTGCAGGATTCAGGAGTGTGTTACGTACAGAGTGCAGGATTCAGGAGTGTGTTATGTACAGAGTGCAGGGTTCAGGAGTGCGTCATGTACAGAGTGCAGGGTTCAGGAATGCGTTATGTACAGAGTGCAGGGTTCAGGAGTGTGTTATGTACAGAGTGCAGGGTTCAGGAGTGCGTTATGTACAGAGTGCAGGGTTCAGGAATGCGTTATGTACAGAGTGCAGGGTTCAGGAGTGTGTTATGTACAGAGTGCAGGGTTCAGGAGTGCGTTATGTACAGAGTGCAGGGTTCAGGAGTGTGTTACGTACAGAGTGCAGGGTTCAGGAGTGTGTTACGTACAGAGTGCAGGGTTCAGGAGTGTGTTATGTAAAGAGTGCAGGGTTCAGCAGTGCGTTATGTACAAAGTGCAGGGTTCAGGAGTGTATTACGTACAGAGTGCAGGGTTCAGGTGTACGTTATGTACAGAGTGCAGGGTTCAGCAGTGCATTATGTACAGAGTGCAGGGTTCAGGAATGCGTTATGTACAGAGTGCAGGATTCAGGAATGTGTTACATACAGAGTGCAGGGTTCAGGAGTGCGTTATGTACAGAGTGCAGGATTCAGGAATGCGTTATATACAGAGTGCAGGATTCAGGAGTGCATTACATACAGATTGCAGGATTCAGGAGTGCGTTATGTACAGAGTGCAGGATTCAGGAATGCGTTATATACAGAGTGCAGAATTCAGGAATGCGTTATGTACAGAGTGCAGGATTCAGGAGTGTGTTACGTACAGAGTGCAGGGTTCAGGAGTGTGTTACGTACAGAGTGCAGGGTTCAGGAGTGTGTTATGTAAAGAGTGCAGGGTTCAGCAGTGCGTTATGTACAAAGTGCAGGGTTCAGGAATGCGTCATGTACAGAGTGCAGGGTTCAGGAATGCGTTATGTACAGAGTGCAGGGTTCAGGAGTGTGTTATGTACAGAGTGCTGGGTTCAGGAATGCGTTATGTACAGAGTGCAGGGTTCAGGAATGCGTTATGTACAGAGTGCAGGGTTCAGGAGTGTGTTATGTACAGAGTGCAGGGTTCAGGAGTGCGTTATGTACAGAGTGCAGGGTTCAGGAGTGTGTTACGTACAGAGTGCAGGGTTCAGGAGTGTGTTACGTACAGAGTGCAGGGTTCAGGAGTGTGTTATGTAAAGAGTGCAGGGTTCAGCAGTGCGTTATGTACAAAGTGCAGGGTTCAGGAGTGTATTACGTACAGAGTGCAAGATTCAGGAGTGTATTATGTACAGAGTGCAGGGTTCAGGTGTACGTTATGTACAGAGTGTAGGGTTCAGCAGTGCATTATGTACAGAGTGCAGGGTTCAGGAATGCGTTATGTACAGAGTGCAGGATTCAGGAATGTGTTACATACAGAGTGCAGGGTTCAGGAGTGCGTTATGTACAGAGTTCAGGATTCAGGAGTGCGTTATGTACAGAGTGCAGGATTCAGGAATGCGTTATATACAGAGTGCAGGATTCAGGAGTGCATTACATACAGATTGCAGGATTCAGGAGTGCGTTATGTACAGAGTGCAGGATTCAGGAATGCGTTATATACAGAGTGCAGAATTCAGGAATGCGTTATATACAGAGTGCAGAATTCAGGAATGCGTTATGTACAGAGTGCAGGATTCAGGAGTGCATTACACACAGAGTGCAGGATTCAGGAATGCATTATGTACAGAGTGCAGGATTCAGGAGTGCGTTACATACAGAGTGCAGGGTTCAGGAATGCGTTATGTACAGAGTGCAGGGTTCAGGAATGTGTTACGTACAGAGTGCAGGGTTCAGGAATGCGTTATGTACAGAGTGCAGGATTCAGGAATGCGTTATGTACAGAGTGCAGGATTCAGGAATGCGTTATGTACAGAGTGCAGGGTTCAGGAGTGCGTTATGTACAGAGTGCAGGGTTCAGGAGTGCGTTATGTACAGAGTGCAGGATTCAGGAATGCGTTATGTACAGAGTGCAGGATTCAGGAATGCGTTATGTACAGAGTGCAGGGTTCAGGAGTGCGTTATGTACAGAGTGCAGGGTTCAGGAGTGCGTTACGTACAGACTGAAGGGTTCAGGTGTATGTTATGTAAAGAGTGCAGGGTTCAGCAGTGCGTTATGTACAAAGTGCAGGGTTCAGGAGTGTATTACGTACAGAGTGCAGGGTTCAGGAGTGTATTATGTACAGAGTGCAGGGTTCAGGAATGCGTTATGTACAGAGTGCAGGGTTCAGGAATGTGTTATGTACAGAGTGCAGGGTTCAGGAGTGTGTTACGTACAGAGTGCAGGATTCAGGAGTGTGTTACGTACAGAGTGCAGGATTCAAGAGTGTGTTATGTACAGAGTGCAGGATTCAGGAGTGTGTTACGTACAGAGTGCAGGGTTCAGGAATGTGTTATGTACAGAGTGCAGGATTCAGGAGTGTGTTACGTACAGAGTGCAGGGTTCAGGAATGTGTTATGTACAGAGTGCAGGATTCAGGAATGCGTTATGTACAGAGTGCAGGGTTCAGGAATGTGTTATGTACAGAGTGCAGGATTCAGGAGTGTGTTACGTACAGAGTGCAGGGTTCAGGAGTGTGTTACTTACAGAGTGCAGGATTCAGGAGTGTGTTACGTACAGAGTGCAGGATTCAAGAGTGTGTTATGTACAGAGTGCAGGATTCAGGAGTGTGTTACGTACAGAGTGCAGGGTTCAGGAATGTGTTATGTACAGAGTGCAGGATTCAGGAGTGTGTTACGTACAGAGTGCAGGGTTCAGGAATGTGTTATGTACAGAGTGCAGGATTCAGGAATGCGTTATGTACAGAGTGCAGGGTTCAGGAATGTGTTATGTACAGAGTGCAGGATTCAGGAGTGTGTTACGTACAGAGTGCAGGGTTCAGGAGTGTGTTACTTACAGAGTGCAGGGTTCAGGAGTGTGTTATGTACAGAGTGCAGGGTTCAGGAATGCGTTATGTACAGAGTGCAGGGTTCAGGAATGCGTTATGTACAGAGTGCAGGGTTCAGGAGTGTGTTATGTACAGAGTGCAGGGTTCAGGAGTGCGTTATGTACAGAGTGCAGGGTTCAGGAGTGTGTTACGTACAGAGTGCAGGGTTCAGGTGTGCGTTATGTACAGAGTGCAGGGTTCAGGAGTGTGTTACGTACAGAGTGCAGGGTTCAGGAGTGTGTTATGTAAAGAGTGCAGGGTTCAGCAGTGCGTTATGTACAAAGTGCAGGGTTCAGGAGTGTATTACGTACAGAGTGCAAGATTCAGGAGTGTATTATGTACAGAGTGCAGGGTTCAGGTGTACGTTATGTACAGAGTGCAGGGTTCAGCAGTGCATTATGTACAGAGTGCAGGGTTCAGGAATGCGTTATGTACAGAGTGCAGGATTCAGGAATGTGTTACATACAGAGTGCAGGGTTCAGGAGTGCGTTATGTACAGAGTTCAGGATTCAGGAGTGCGTTATGTACAGAGTGCAGGATTCAGGAATGCGTTATATACAGAGTGCAGGATTCAGGAGTGCGTTATGTACAGAGTGCAGGATTCAGGAATGCGTTATATACAGAGTGCAGAATTCAGGAATGCGTTATGTACAGAGTGCAGGATTCAGGAGTGCATTATGTACAGAGTGCAGGATTCAGGAATGCATTATGTACAGAGTGCAGGATTCAGGAGTGCGTTACATACAGAGTGCAGGGTTCAGGAATGTGTTACATACAGAGTGCAGGGTTCAGGAATGTGTTACATACAGAGTGCAGGGTTCAGGAATGCGTTATGTACAGAGTGCAGGGTTCAGGAATGTGTTACGTACAGAGTGCAGGGTTCAGGAATGCGTTATGTACAGAGTGCAGGGTTCAGGAATGCGTTATGTACAGTGTGCAGGATTCAGGAATGCGTTATGTACAGAGTGCAGGATTCAGGAATGTGTTACATACAGAGTGCAGGGTTCAGGAGTGCGTTATGTACAGAGTGCAGGATTCAGGAATGCGTTATGTACAGAGTGCAGGATTCAGGAATGCGTTATGTACAGAGTGCAGGATTTAGGAATGCGTTATGTACAGAGTGCAGGATTCAGGAGTGCGTCACGTACTGAGTTCAGGATTCAGGAGTGCGTTACATACAGAGTGCAGGATTCAGGAGTGCGTTATGTACAGAGTGCAGGGTTCAAGAGTGCGTTATATACAGAGTGCAGGGTTCAGGAATGTGTTATGTACAGAGTGCAGAGTTCAGGTGTATGTTATGTACAGAGTGCAGGGTTCAGGAGTGTGTTACGTTCAGAGTGCAGGATTCAGGAGTGTGTTACGTACAGAGTGCAGGGTTCAGGTGGACATTATGTACAGAGTGCAGGGTTCAGGAATGCGTTATGTACAGAGTGCAGGGTTCAGGTGTATGTTATGTACAGTGTGCAGGGTTCAGGAGTGTGTTACGTACAGAGTGCAGGATTCAGGAGTGTGTTACGTACAGAGTGCAGAGTTCAGGTGTACATTATGTACAGAGTGCAGGGTTCAGGTGTATGTTATGTACAGAGTGCAGGGTTCAGGTGTATGTTATGTACAAAGTGCAGGGTTCAGGAATGTATTACGTACAGAGTGCACAGTTCAGGTGTACGTTATGTACATAGTGCAGGGTTCAGCAGTGCGTTATGTACAGAGTGCAGAGTTCAGGGATGGTTTATGTACAGAATGCAGGGTTCAGGTGTACGTTATGTACAGAGTGCAGGGTTCAGCAGTGCGTTATATACAGAGTGCAGAGTTCAGGAGTGTGTTATGTACAGAGTGCAGGGTTCAGGTGTACGTTATGTACAGAGTGCAGAGTTCAGGTGTACGTTATGTACATAGTGCAGGGTTCAGCAGTGCGTTATGTACAGAGTGCAGGGTTCGGGAGTGTGTTACGTACAGAGTGCAGGGTTCAGGTGTATGTTATGTACAGAGTGCAGGGTTCAGCAGTGCGTTATGTACAAAGTGCAGGGTTCAGGAGTGTATTACGTACAGGGTGCAGGGTTCAGGTGTACGTTATGTACAGAGTGCACAGTTCAGGTGTACGTTATGTACATAGTGCAGGGTTCAGCAGTGCGTTATGTACAAAGTGCAGGGTTCAGGAGTGTATTACGTACAGGGTGCAGGGTTCAGGTGTACGTTATGTACAGAGTGCACAGTTCAGGTGTATGTTATGTACATAGTGCAGGGTTCAGCAGTGCGTTATGTACAGAGTGCAGAGTTCAGGAGTGTGTTACGTACAGAGTGCAGGGTTCAGGTGTATGTTATGTACAGAGTGCAGGGTTCAGGTGTATTTTATGTACAGAGTGCAGGGTTCAGCAGTGCGTTATGTACAGAGTGCAGGGTTCAGGAGTGTATTACGTACAGGGTGCAGGGTTCAGGTGTACGTTATGTACAGAGTGCACAGTTCAGGTGTACGTTATGTACATAGTGCAGGGTTCAGCAGTGCGTTATGTACAAAGTGCAGGGTTCAGGAGTGTATTACGTACAGGGTGCAGGGTTCAGGTGTACGTTATGTACAGAGTGCACAGTTCAGGTGTATGTTATGTACAGAGTGCAGGGTTCAGGTGTATGTTATGTACAGAGTGCAGGGTTCAGCAGTGTGTTATGTACAAAGTGCAGGGTTCAGGTGTATGTTATTTACAGAGTGCAGGGTTCAGGTGTATGTTATGTACAGAGTGCAGGGTTCAGCAGTGCGTTATGTACAGAGTGCAGGGTTCAGGTGTGCGTTATGTACAGAGTGCAGAGTTCAGCAGTCCGGTATGTACAGAGTGCAGGGTTCAGGAGTGCCTTATGTATAGAGTGCAGGATTCAGGAGTGCATTACATGCAGAGTTCAGGATTCAGGAGTGCGTTATGTACAGAGTGCAGAATTCAGGGATGGTTTATGTACAGAGTTCAGTGTTCTAAAATCTTGATGATCAGCATACAGGAGTCGAGGGAGGAATGTCGGCATCAGATGAACAACCAATGAGTGCAGCTGAGCAGGATGTGCAGCAGTGTAAACATCCAGCACAGCCAGGAAATGTCCAGCAAGCCGGCAGAGGTATGGCTACAAGGAGATAGGGTTCAGCTGCCAAGTCCAACCTGTGATGTTGGGGATGGGTGGAGCCACTATGTATTTCAGGGGCTCCTACCCATTTTAAAAACACCCCATTCATAGGGAAACAGCCTGCATTTATACAGTGCCCACTGGGAAGATGGTGACAAGGGGCAAGACCAGTTGGATGTACTGCAAGTGCACCCACAGAGGTGTATAATTCAGGTTTATTATACACTGTGAGTGCACATGCAGTACATCCAACTGGTCTTGCCCCTTGTCACCATCTTCCCTGCCCAGCAATGTATAAATGCAGGCTGTTTGTCTTTGCAATGCTTGCTTGAAAAAGGGGGCGGAGCACCTGAAATGCCTATCAGCCCCACCCATCCCTGACATTGCAGGTTGGAGATGACAGCTGCACACTCTCTCTCATTGTGGCTGCAAGCTCTGCTTGCCTTCCGGCCAATCCCTGGCTGTGCTAGATGTTCACACTGCTCAGATGGAAGTTAGTATATAAAGCATAGATAGAGTAATGTGAGACAAAGTCCCTGTATACCGGGACTGTGGGACAAAGGTGAAAATGCAGGAAGGTCCCACCCAACCTGGGACTGTTAGGAGTTATGGTATCAGTGTCAGACCTGACACCTGTCGTACAAGAGATGAATGTTGCTGTGAGGACTGACCTGGACTACATACCTGTTTGTGGTGACACAGGCTGGGTGACATGTCCTTTCCTTTACCGGAGGAATGACACCATTCTATTCAGGGAACACAGAATCCTTCCTGAGACTCGGAGACTCCACCAAACTATCTGATACAACCTACAGACACACCCGTACAAAGTGCAGGATGACGGAGAAAAGATGGAGATCACTGACTCACACAATGAACTCTGTACTGTCCTTCTACAGCAAACCGCATACAGCAATATACAGAGCTACAGTACAGTGAGGAACAGAAGTATTTGAACCCCCTGTGATTTTGCAAGTTCTCCCACTTCTCCATCATGGAGGGTCTGACATTCACATTGTAGGCGCATTCCCACTCTGAGAGACAGAATTCAGGAAATCCCATTGTATGATTTGTAAAGAATGTATTTGTCTCGCACGGCTGAACAGAAGTATTTGAACCCCTGAGAAGATCCGTGTTAATATTTGGTACAGAAGCCTTTGTCTGCAATTACAGAGGTCAGACGTTTCCTGTAGTTCCTGACCAGGTTTGCACTACAACAGGGATTTTGGCCCCCTCCTCCACACAGATCTCCTCTAGATCTGTCAGGTTTCGGGGCTGTCGCTGAGCAACACGGAGTTTCAGCTCCCTCCAAAGATGTTCTATTGGATTTAGGTCTGGAGACTGGCTAGGCCACTCCAGAACCTTGATATGCTTCTTACGGAGCCACTCCTTGGTTCTCCTGGCTGTGTGCTTCGGGTCGTTGTCATGTTGGAAGACCCAGCCATGACCCATCTTCAATGCTCTGACTGAGGGAAGGAGGTTGTTGCTCAAAATCTCACAATAAATGGCCCCATTCATCCTCTCCTTGATACAGTGCAGTCATCCTGTCCCCTTCGCAGAAAGGCACCCCCAAAGCATGATGTTACCACCCCCATGCTTCACAGTAGGGATGGTGTTCTTGGGATGCAACTCATCCTTCTTTTTCCTCCAAACACGACGAGTGAAGTTTAGAACAAAAAGTTCTCCTTTGGTCTCATCTGACCACATGACTTTCTCCCATGCCTCCTCTGGATCATCCAGATGGTCATTAGCAACCTTCAGACGGGCCTGGACATGTGATGACTGGAGCAGGGGAACCTTCAGACGGGCCTGGACATGTGATGACTTGAGCAGGGGAACCTTCCGTGCAATGCATGATTGGAAACCATGACGGCGTAGTGTTCTACCGACAGTGACCTTTGAAACTGTGGTCCCAGCTCTCTTCATGTCATTGAGCAGCTCCTCCCTTGTAGTTCTGGGCTGATTCCTCACCTTTCTTATCATCAGTGATACCCCACAAGGTGAGATCTTGCATGGAGCCCCAGTCTGAGGGAGACTGACAGTCATCTTTAGCCTCTTCCATTTTCTAACAATTGCTCCAACAGTTGATCTATTTTCACCCAGCTGCTTGGCAATTGCCCCGTAGCCCTTTCCAGCCTTGTGGAGGTCCACAATTTTGTCTCTGGTGTCTTTTGACAGCTCTTTGATCTTGCCCATGGTAGTAGTTGGCGTCTGACTGACTGTGGGGTGGACAGGTGTCTTTAAAGAGCTCAGACAGGTGCTACTAAGTGAAATGAATGAGTGGAGTAGAGGTGGACTTTGTAAAGGCGCAGTAACAGGTCTTTGAGAGCCAGAATTCTTGCTGTTTCTTAGGTGTTCAAATACTTATGTTCAGCCGTGCGAGACAAATACATTCTTTACAAATCATACAATGGGATTTCCTGAATTCTGTCTCTCAGAGTGGGAATGCACCTACAATGTGAATGTCAGACCCCTCCATGATTTCTAAGTGGGAGAACTTGCAAAATCACAGGGGGTTCAAATACTTCTGTTCCTCACTGTATATGTCAGAGCTATAAAAAGTTTATTAAACATTTTACAAACATACAACTTAATAAAAACATTTATACATATTGTGACAGAGGGAGGCTCTGTCACTAGGAGAAGATAGTAAAATGTATCTTTGGCTTTCTCTAGGTTCTGTCATTCTGAATCGAACTTTCAATCCTGTGCCTGGTTTTTGCCAGATGCCTGCGATCTGTCTGAGTGCACAGGTGTGCAGGGGTGGATATATACACAGGTTGATGAAAGATCAATGCTGGGACCAATTTGGAGACTGCTCCCAGTGTGGGAGATGGAAGGTCTAAACCCAGATCAGGGGGCCCCAGCCAGGAGCCAGAGGGTCTCATCAAAGGGTCAGAGGTGCCCCTATCAGAAGCCAAGAGGCAGTGGGTCACAGTTCCAGGAGTCAGGTCGGCTCCTTTCCGGGTGTCAGGAGAACCCCAACCTATAGGCCAGAGGTGGACTTTGCAGCGGGGCACTGTGATTAAAGACTAGAGAGCCAATTGTTCCAGGAGAGCTGAACAACACAGTCAGAGGGACTGATGAGGGAAGCAGCAGCTCTGCCAAAAAATGAGCCGGGTGGCTTGGTATTTCCATTTGTGCATATTATGTGGAAGAAACCCGTGTTATCTTTGGATAAAAGTGGGCTACTATAGAGCCCAGTCCACTCTAGATGTGCTTTATAGGGCTTCTTCTGCCCACTGTTATTTAACCACTTTAGGACCACCCACAGTACATTTCCTGCTACAAGGCGGCTCCTGTGCACAGGATCACATATATATACATGATTCTGCATTTTTTCGGTGCCTGGTGATTACCGGCAATCACCGACAGGGAGGAGGGCTGCATTGTTTACAAAGCAGCCATCCTCCCTGTCAGTTTGGGCACACTGCTCTGGATGGTTGAGCACAGCAATCTCCATCAGTGTGCTTACAGTGAAGCACACACGCCCTGCCCCCTAGTAAATCACTCCCAGTACACAGTTAACCCTTTGATGGCCCCAGATGTTAACGTATTCCTCCCCAGTCCCATTAGTACAGTGTCAGTGCTTTAGTTTGTAGGGCAGTGTACATGGGGTTATCAAGGCAGTGTACAGTGTTAGAAGGGCAGCGGGGGGGAGTGCGCATGCACGGCTGACGGTACGGGACATGTCTCCCTGAGGCTCCTCCGTGCCGCGGGTAAGACAGCCTCACCGCTGCACGATCCGGGCTCGCACTGCCCTACGAGTGGCCCCGATCACCTCCATAACCCATAAGCATCAGGTGGCGCCGCCACACAAGCCCATAAAGGAGGCCCTAGCTCGGGCCTCCTCCAAGATGGCCACCGCATTGGGGAACTACAGTGCCCAGCCAGCATCTTCCAGGCTTGCAGCCTTACGGCCAGAGCAACCGAGCCAGCTATGCTCTTCAGAGGGTGAGTCTGCTGATGAAACTGAGACCCCCATGCCTAGCACGACGCCTGACCTTACTGCCTCTGACCTCCTGGCCCACTTTGAAAAAATGCTGCACAAGGCCCTGAAACAGACCTCTGACTGCATTACTGACAAGCTGTCCAGGGCAATTCGTGAGCTGGGGCAACACACTGCAGACCTGGAACAGAGGGTGGAAGACATTGATGCAGCACTTCAAACGCAGGGGGACGAGCTTGACCTGCTGCGGGACGAAAACCTTACACTTCAGGCGTGTCTAGAGGACTTTGAGAACCGGGCTAGATGCTCCAACGTACGTATTCGCGGCCTCCCTGAGTCGATCATTGATGTCCACTCTACAGTTACTGCACTATTCCAAGAGCTCGCCCCTGATGTTCCGATAGAACACCTTGAGATGGATAGGGTTCACAGGGCACTAGCTCCTAAGCACACTGATGGCCGCCGCGAGATATAGCTAAACTCCATTTTTTCCGAACAAAAGAGCAACTACTACAAGCCGCCCGCAATTCGGAGTCCCTCCTGTTTCAAGGTCATGTTTATCAGCTATTCCAGGACCTCTGTACCACTACCATCACCAAGTGCAGAGCCATGAAACCGCACCTGCTAGTGCTTCAGCAGCACAATATACCATATAAATGGTGCTTCCCCTTTGCTTTGCGTTTCAGATACCAAGCCCGGGACCACGTATGCAAGAGCACTGATGAACTTCTGGATACACTTCGGAACCTCCAGCTACACCCCCCGCAACACCATCAGAGACTTCCAGAAGGCGAACGGCGTTGTGCTCTCTGCAGAAACTGCAGCCTCCACGGATCCCTAATGGTCACCTGAACGTGCTCAAGCGAGGTCGCTTTTCGTCTCCTGCTCCCTCTCCACAAGACTCTATGGACTGAGTCCTGTTGACCACTTCTACTCCTCCAACCTGCTCCTCATGCGGTGGACCGTGGCCACCCACGTAGTCGCTACTTGTAGAGTCAAGTCAATTGACCCCCCACCTGATGGTTTACATTGCACACCTGTATCCTTATACTTGTTTGCTGGGCTTCATTTGTTTTTCTACTTTTTTCGTCCGACCAGCTCAGGATACATGCCGCCCTAGATGTGAATTGCATTGGGGTGTTACTTGACCTATTGTTTGCTACGTTTGGGCTATTGTTGGGCCTCTACCTTACCTGATGGACCTCCGGTCCCAGCGGCTTTGTTGACCCGGTTCCGGTCTTTTAGAGGCTGTGCCATGTTGGTCGGGGTCGCCGGCCACGAGGCTCCCCAGGTTCCTTGCCCGCTGAGTTTGACGTTTTCTTTCTTTCCAGGATTGCTCAATATTTGTATGTCTACATGCTGTCTTACTTGCTGCCTGCGCACCTGTGCACTCGCCACTAGCCCCTTTGGTGTCCCGTTTCTTTACACCACTTGGGCTACAACCGCTCCCCGGGCCACCCGGGTATCCCCGGAGACCATTTTCCTTTTCTTTTTCTTTCAGCCTCTTTATGGTCCTCTTTACCTACCCTAGACCACCCTTACCCTTCCCCATCCCTACCCTTACTCTTATGTACGGCTCCTTGTTAACCATTAGCCGCCCGGCCAATGGCCGTTTGGTGGCCGCAAAAACTCTGCCGCATTCCAAGTGCACGCCATTTGGCGTGCTCCCGCACATGCGCAGTTCACGCGGTTGCAGAGCCACGCAGCGGCGCGATCTGTCACCGACCGTGTACCTCAGACATGGCCGATGACAGATCTGAGTACCGGCCCCCGTTGCTGGTACCATGTGACCTGCTGTGACCAATCACAGCAGGTCACATGACAGTTGTATACAATGGATGGCTTCATTCATGCCATCCATTGTATACTAGTGCCTAGCTGTGAATGGTCACAGCGATCACATGCACATGTCATGTGATTAGCTGTGACCAAATCACAGCTAAGCACAAAAAAAAAAAAAAAAAAAAAAACCCTGAATGAATCGATTTCATTGAGGTAAATGCTTGCTTATAGTAAAGTAATTCTTTGCTATAAGCAAATTGTGTACAAAAAAAAATAAAAAAAATACTGATCACTTCCCCAAAGTAGTACAATGTTACTATGGTAACATTGTACTACTTTGGTCATAGTAAAATATGAAAAACAAATCTTTAAAAAAAATAACAAAAAATATAATTAAAAAAAAAAAAAATATATATATATATATATTTTTTTTTTTCATACTGTCACCAGTCAGTGTCCCTGATCACCGCCGTGCCAGTTATATGATGACGCCGTACTGCACTGGTGACAGTATGTAAAAAAAAAAATAGTGAAAATAATTTTTTTAATTTTTTAATTTTCCGAAAAATTATGACAAAAAAAATACAACTTCAAAAAACTCGCCATTCCTCTTATGAAGTACGTCGGACTGTCTACTCTGCAAAAAGGGGTCATTTCGGGGATATCTGTACTGTCCTGACATTTGGGGGATATCTGTACTGTCCTGACATTTGGGGGATATCTGTACTATTCTGACATTCTTGGACCTCAAGAAATTAGATTGGCTGTCAGTACTTCAGGATTGATCAATATTAAGATATATCTCCCATAGTTTGTGAACTCTATAACTTTCCTACAAACTAAATAATACATCCTAATTTGGGTTATTTTCACCAAAGACATGTAGCAGAATACATCTCGGCCTACATTTATGAAGAACAGTTATTTATTTGTAAACTTTTATAACAGAAACAAAGAAAAACGTGTTTTCTTTTCAAAATGTTTGGTCTTTTTTTGTTAATTTAGCAAAAAAATAAAAACCCCAGCGGTGATTAAATACCACCAAAAGAAAGCTCTAGTTGTGTGAAGAAAATGATAAAATTTTAGTTTGGGTACAATGTTGTATGACCGCGCAATTGTCATTCAAAATGTGAGAGCGCTGAAACCTGAAAAATGGCCTGGGCAGGAAGGTGTAAAATTGCACGGTATTGAAATGGTTAATATCCAGTTTCTACAACCACATACTTTCCCCTAGCTCAATTCGCAAGATGGCCCTCCTGATGGGACCCCACTATTTACTAAATCACAGCTTGCTCTACCAATGGGTTCCCTGAATATCCTTACCCTGAATGTTCAGGGTCTTAATGTCCCGCAGAAGCGCAACAAAGCCTTTCGTTCCTTTGCGTCCCATAAGGCCCACATAGTCTGCCTACAGGAGACACACTTCACTCCTACCTCCACTCCCAAGTTTTTTGGCCCCCGTTACCCACAGGTCTACGCGGCCTCTGCTACTGCTAAGCGCAGGGGGGTTTTAATTGCTCTTCACCATACTACACCCTTCAAATTATGCACTGAAATTAAAGATCCGGAGGGTCGTTATCTTCTACTTGTAGGGCAATTGCTGGATTTTGAGGTCACCATTGCCACGTATTATGCTCCAAACCAGGGTCCTCTGCCATTTCTTTCTCATTTCTCAGTTATTGATCATCATAAACGAGGCATGCTCATAGTCTGTGGAGACTCCAACTGTACACTATACCCTTTTCTAGATAAATCCCCACAATCCCACACTCCACATACCCCCAAACACTCCTTCCAATCCATTCTGCAACAGCACTCAATGGTCGATTCTTGGAGGGAATCCAATCCTACTAAACGCCGGTACACTTTTTACTCCCACCCAGTCTTCTCAAGAATCGATCATATTTGTATGACCGCCAGTTCTTCTGATATCCTTCCCATCCCATGGTCAGACCACTGTGCAGTGATCACCACCATTGCCTCTGTAGCTCCTTCTCCCCCTGATCCCTTCTGGTCCATTAACGAATGCCTGCTGGCTGACCCAGCTCACTGCACAGAGATAGCAGCTGCACTCAAAGAGCATCTCTCCCTAAATCAAACCCCTGAGATCTCCCCCCTCCTGTTATGGGAAGCTCACAAACCAGTACTCCGCAGATTCTGTATTAGTAAAGCCTCCTTCCTGAGTAGAGAAAGGAGGCAGAAACACCTCCTCCTACAACAAGCATACGACCAATCCCATAATGCCTTTCAAACATCCCCCACCCCTGCTAACAAAGAAGCCCTTGAGCACTCTCGACTAGCCCTGGATCTCTTCTTTACGGACCAAGCCGAGCTCTCCATCCGCAGGTTATGACACAAATTTTACACTAAAGCCAATAAGCCTGGCACTCTTCTTGCTCTCTCCGTAAACTAGACCAAACCGTTAAGCCAATACGGTTGCGGACCTCATCGGCAAATTTCACCAGCAACCCGGCATGGATCCTGCAAATTTTTCACAAACACCTCTCGAGTCTCTACTCAGCCTCTGCACCCTTTGACTCTTCTCAGGCCGAAGCGTTTTTTGCTTCTCTTCCTTTTCCAAAATTGACCAGAGAGCATCTTGCAGCACTGGAGCGACCCATCACTACAGTCGAAATCTCAAATGCTATTAATTCCTTGAAGCCCCGCAAACGCCCAGGACCTGACGGCTTTTCTGCCACGTACTATAAAAAGTTTGCCCCCATTCTCATGCCTGTTATGACAAATGCCTTTAATGCCATACTCTCGGGTCATACCTTTAACCCAGATACAGTGCAAGCCAACATCTCTGATTCCTAAGCCGAACTCGGATGATACACAATGGTCTAATTACAGACCAATTTCCCTCCTTAACGTAGATGTTAAACTGTTAGCCAAAATCCTATCTACTCGTCTCAATGCATGCATTGGATCCCTAATCCACAATGATCAGGTTGGCTTCATACCAACCCGGCAAGAAGGTGACAATGTCCGACGTGCATCCCTATTAGCACATCTAGCTAAATCCCGCAATATTCCCACATGCTTTTTGTCCCTGGACATACGGAAAGCGTTTGACACAGTCTCATGGCCATACTTACACTACATTCTGTGCCGTTGGGGCTTTGGCCAGCATTTCTTAACCTGGATCTTTCTCTCTACCAGGGCCCCTCGGCCAGAATTAAATACCTAGGACATCGGTCCGCTCATTTCCCAATTTTATGTGGCACCAGGCAAGGCTGTCCCCTATCCCCCTTGCTTTTTGCACTAGCTATAAAACCGCTGGCACTATTGATTAGAACCGACCCCGATATCCGAGGGCTTGAGATAGGAGGCACCTCACATAAACTGTGCTTATTTGCAGACGACGTCCTACTTTTTCTCACTTATCCCTTAACATCTATGCCTACTCTACTTCGTCTTCTCGATAGGTTTGGCGCGCTCTCTGGCCCAAATTAACCCCCGGAAATCATGGGCGCTTAATATCTCGCTCCCACCTAACGAACTTACCCACCTCAAACAGATCTTACCATTCTCATGGACGCAAGACTCCGTTCCCTTTTTGGGTATAAAACTCACTCCGCATATCTCAGGTCTTTATACCGCTAACTACATCCCTATGTTGGCTCATCTAACGGCACTTATGACTAAATGGTCCTCCCTTCCTCTAGCTTGGCTAGGCAGGATAGCGATCGTGAAGACCCCTTTTTGGAAAGTAGACACCCCAAGGAATTTAAAAAGAGGCATGGTGAGTATTTTTCAGATCTCATTTTTTTCTCACAAGGTTTTGAAATATAAAACAAAAAGAAAAAATGTTTTTCTTTTTTTTCTTCAATTTTCAAAAACGTGGCAACAAATGAGATCTACACTACCAGACACTTCTTGGGGCTGCAGTTCCTCTGAGCTCCACAAGGTGGTGATCTTCTACCCAGTCAGGAAGTCTCTATGTAAGACAGACAGGAAGTGATGTCAGGTACAGACAGGAAGTGATGTCAGGTACAGACAAGAAGTGACCTGGAATAAAGACAAAATTCCATGTGGAACAAAGAAAAAGAGACATTGCTGGAAGTAGCAGCAGAGGAGGTAATAAGATGTTATTGCCTATTTACACCCAGTAACCCCCCGTCATGTCTGTCCTCTTCCTCCACAGTCATGTCCGTCCTCTTCCTCCATAGTCATGCCCATCCTCTCCCTCCATAGTCATGTCCGTCCTCTTCCTCCATAGTCACTGTGACATCTTCTATCTCCAGCAGATGATGATACACACATATATAGTGTGGGAACCCAGATGAACCCCTTCAGGGGGAGGAGTTGATGATAATATATTTGCTCCCAAAGCTGGCCTACATGGTTCAGTTTTATCGTTCAGCCAGCGGGATGAGAGAAAAAAATATTATTATACAGGATTTATGGCGCCAACAGTTTGCTCAGCGCTACAATATAATGGGAGACAATACAGCAACAATACAGTTCAATACAAGAGGGTTAGGAGGGCCCTGATCCTGGGAGCTTACAATCTAGTAGTACAAAAGGTAGTAACTGTGGGGGATGGACTGGTTGGAAGAGTAGAAGATTCCATTATTAGCTGAGGGCAGGATAGGCTTCCCTGAAGAGATCGGTTTTCAGAGATCGCCTAAAAGTGAGCAGAGTAGACGATAGTCTGATAAATTGGGGTAGAGAGTTCCAGAGGATGGGAGAAGTCCTGGAGATGAGCATGGGAGGAGGAGACAAGGGAGCTAGAGAGTAGGAGGTCTTGCGAGGAGCGGAGAGGACGGTTTGCGTGATATATAGAGAAAAGATCGGTAATATAATTTGGGGCAGAGTTATAAATGGCTTTATATGTTATTGTTAGTGTTTTGAATTTTATCCGTTGGGCAATGGGAAGCCAGTGGAGGGATTGGCAGAGAGGGGTGGAGGACACTGAGCCAAGGCCAGTGGAGGGATTGGCAGAGAGGGGTGGAGGACACTGAATGGAGGCCACTGGAGGGATTGGCAGAGAGGGGTGGAGAACACTGAGCCAAGGCCAGTGGAGGGATTGGCAGAGAGGGGTGGAGGACACTGAATGGAGGCCAGTGGAGGGATTGACAGAGAGGGGTGGGAGGACACTGAATGGAGGCCAGTGGAGGGATTGGCAGAGAGGGGTGGCAGATACAGAACGGTTAGTAAGGTGGATGAGTCTGGTGGCAGCATTCATGATAGACTGAAGAGGGGATAGCCTGCGATGAGGTCGGCCAATGAGGAGGGAGTTACAATAGTCAAGGCAAGATATAACAAGGGAGAGAATAAGTTGCTTAGTGGTTTCCGAGGTTAGGAACGGGCGTATCTTGGAGATGTTGTGGAGGTGAAATCTACAAGATTTGGACAGCGATTATATTTGGGACTGAAAGGACAGATGGGAGTCTAGGATTACACCTAGTACCCTGGCATGAGGGGAGGGACTGATGGTTGTATTATTGATCTTGATGGAGAAGTCAGGGGAGGGGGCATGGGCTGGGGGGAATACTAGGAGCTCAGTTTTGGGGAGTTTGAGGAAGTGGAGTGACATCCATGCCAATATGTCACTTAGTAGGTTAGTAATGCGAGAGGAGACTGAGGGGGTGAGGTGAGGAGGAGACTGAAGGGGTGAGGTGAGGAGGAGACTGAAGAGGTGAGGTGAGGAGGAGACTGAAGGGGTGAGGTGAGGAGACTGAAGGGGTGAGGTGAGGAGGAGACTGAAGGGGTGAGGTGAGGAGTAGAAAGATAGATTTGTGTGTCATCAGCATAGAGATGGAACTTAAAACCATGAGAGTTTATCAAGTGACCAAGGGAGGAGGTGTAGATGGAAAAGAGAAGGGGTCCAAGGACAGATCCTTGAGGGACCCCTATAGAGAGTGGGAGTGAAGAGGAGCATTATAGGCATCGCTGAAGGAGCGCTGAGATAGGTATTAGGAGAACCAGGATAGAGCAGAGTCTCGGAGGCCAAGAGAGTGGAGTTTTTTGAGGAGGAGGGGATGGTCAACAGTATCAAAAGCCGCAAAGAGATCAAGTAGTAAGAGTACGGAGTAGTGGCCATTGGTTGGGATGAGTATGGAGTAGTGGCCATTGGTTGGGATGAGTACGAAGTAGTGGCCATTGGTTGGGATGAGTACAGAGTAGTGGCCGTTGGTTGGGCTGAGTACGGAGTAGTGGCCATTGGTTGGGATGAGTACGAAGTAGTGGCCATTGGTTGGGATGAGTACAGAGTAGTGGCCATTGGTTGGGATGAGTACGGAGTAGTGGCCATTGCTTGGGATGAGTACAGAGTAGTGGCCATTGGTTGGGCTGAGTACGGAGTAGTGGCCATTGGTTGGGATGAGTATGGAGTAGTGGTCATTGGTTGGGATGAGTACGGAGTAGTGGCCATTGGTTGGGATGAGTACGGAGTAGTGGCCATTGGTTGGGATGAGTATGGAGTAGTGGCCATTGGTTGGGATGAGTACGGAGTAGTGGCCATTGGTTGGGATGAGTACGGAGTAGTGGCCATTGGTTTTAGCAGTTAGTAGATCATTAGTGAGGTTTAGTAGGGCAGTTTCAGTGGAGTGTAGGGGGCGAAAGCCAGACTGTTGTTGTGGGCTTTTGGAATCATGTCAAAAATATGACTTTTATCAAGACATAATGTTATATAGCAAACAGCTCAGCAGAACCGGATGTTAAGAGTTAATTTTGTCTTGGTTAAACCTTCAAGAATTCTAGTTAAAGAACTGAAGAGAACAGGGAATTAAGACTTTTCCAAGACAATGGGATTGTTTAAACTGTCAACAAGGACTATTTGTATATGGAAGTGAGAAGAATGCATCTACAGAAAGTCAAACACATAGGACTCTGACTTGTAAACATTTCAACAATAATGAGACGGGAACTCAACTGTTTGGAAGCTTAACCAAAACCTGTAGAGTGTGATGAACCAACAAACCTCTGAAACTATTACTATCTACTATTGTTCACCAAGGGTGAAAGCATTAACAATTGTTTACCATGAGCCCAATACAAGGGCCATGCAAATAGAGAGTTTTTTCCCTACACAGAGAAAAATGTTGATTCTGAAACAAAGGGGTGAAATTCAGGACATTTAAGTCTAAAAGTTCACTGTATATCATTACAAAAATGTATTACAAAAACAGATTATAAATAAGATGTCATAGACTTTAAACACCACTAAATACTTAGCAATGGGAACTATATATCACTAACTTGAGTATTGAGATAATGGGAAGTAAGATGTATTATAAACTAGCATTAGTTACATGTCTTATCAGGAAACAAACAGGATGATACTTCAAGGAGGAATAACCGAATATACACCTATATTCCATGGTCCCTATTTAGAATATCATAGGTATGATCACTGCTATATCTGGATAGAGCCGTATATTTTATTCCTGAAATTACCTGAAGATTCCACCCAAGGTATGAGTCATCTCAAATACTCACATTGTTCTGTGATACATGACCGCCACCTGGCGGGCAGGTGAGAAATAGCTTATGTACACACATTTCTCAACTAGCCAATCAGGAAGCCTGGTGGGAAGGTATCTTAGAACAATGGACTAGTGGATATAAAAAGCCCATGTGCTGTAACATAAAAAAACCTCATGAAAAAGAAGAACCCTCATAAGACCTCATGGAAAGACCTGACATCTGAAGAAGATCTCTGCTGAAATAACTACTCTTCCATCTTTTCAAACTTCCTAAAACTTTAAACCTCTAAACTTATAACTTCCTACATTCTCCCCTATTGAATCTCTCACTTGCCTATATATCAGTCTAAAGGCGTTCCACTGCCAGCTAAATCCACGGGAGAGTTGCCTAGTCTGACGTCCGGGTGTGGTGAGATGTTTATTTGATTTGTATTAATTACTTTCTCTGTTGTGTAGAATCATAAAATTACCTTAGTGTATTACAACAATATTGGGTAGTTAGATATATGTAGAAAGATACTGTGTTACTGTTAAAAATTGTTTATTGCCATATTATAAATTTTTCCATATTTCATAATTTATTGAATATTAATAACCAGAGTATCATATATCAAGGGCTTACTTCTTGCAAGCCTATGGCCACGGCATGTAAGAATATAACCTTTGAGATATTCGAAATTATTAATTATTAATAAATTTAATAAATATCATATCATTTAAATTTGTGATTGATGTAATTAGTTAGAGACATTATTAGTGTGTCTTACGTTGGTAGGATATATTTTTGATTGTGTGTACCAATATTCATTTATCACCAGTCTTTTGTGTTTTGTGTTAATATATATATAATTTTTGTACATAAATAAATTTTTATATTTATCTATTATAAGGCAAATTTTGTGTGTATGGTACGAAATCATATTGGCTAAAAGAATTCAAGGTATAATAATAAGTGGTGATCAAATTATCAAGGTGTCCAAATTATTGGTTTACTAAATATTTGCCGTATTTTAACGGCTGGAGGCACTGTAATATTTCATCTAAGGGAAAGGGACACGCCCTTTATAAATAATATATATCCTTACATAAACCACCACAACATAAATTTGGAGGCACTGCTGAGATCCATAGAAATCGTACCATAACACAAAACGCACTGGTGATTGTATATTTGTACACGTTATCAAACATATATTTTGTATCAAAATGGCATCCAGTAATCACGGATCCACCTCTTCCAAGCATAACGAGGAAAATATGGCGGCTCAAGGCATTGAGCAGGAAGTTATGAAGCCAGCTCGGAAAGCTGCCGGTGCTTGGCAGAAGTATGTTGAAAATGAAGTAATAAATTATCTCCGCAAGAAATTGAATTTGGGGGATAGCAATAATGAATTTGTGGATGAAGAGAAAGAGCAGGCCATGGGCACCTTTGAGGACCTGTTTAACCAAAAGGGCCAGGTTGTTGGGTTTTTAATGGCATTTGCTGGAGCAGAAAGTGATAGAGGCCGTGACAGACTTCTCCTAGAAGCTTGGCCCATGTTATGGTTCATGACCGCTGGAGCTGCCCAGCAGACCAGGATTCTAAGGGAAGAGTTGTCAGAGGCCCGCCTCTTGTTAGAAAGCAAAAATCAGGACATTGAGTCTTTGAAAGGGAAGCTTGGTCATGCCGGTGTTCGTTTAGACGAATCCGAGAAACATTATGATAGATTGGTCGGAGACTTTCGAAGTGCTCAGGACCTATATGAAAGAAACTTTCAGGAATTAAAACAACTTCAAGAGAAGTATCAGGACTTAAAAGATGAGGTGAGGTACTTCAGATCAGAGAGGTTATCTCCTGTCAAAATTAAAGTTCACCCAGGGGATAAGCATGACCAGTCAGAACTTACCTTGATAAAATCTGAGCAGAAAACTCTGGAGGAGCAGATTATAAGGTTGACGGCCCAAATAAATTCTGGGGTCCAAAGACGGACCAACCCAGTCAAGCCAGAGGCTGATGAGCGGAGATACCCGCATCACAGCGAAGTATCTGATAGTGAGTCAGGGTCAGAATATAGGTCACCTCCTAGGCTTTCAAGATACACTCCAGAGCGCTCTGAAGAAAAATATGAGGTTTCATATAGGCAGGAAGGGAAATCCCAGGGGTCATTCAGGAGATATGACACCCCAAAGGTCATTAAGTTCCTGAAGGACACTGTTCATATGTTTTCTAAGAAAGGGTCCCTTGAGATCACCGAACACATGAGAACATATGAACAGACGTTAGAGATTCTGGGCATTAGAGATGACCACACCAAAATAGAATTGCTGCCATGGGTGTTTGAAGAGAAATACCGGCAATTCTTTGAGACCTTGAGGGCCTATTCCAATCAGTCCTGGAGAGAGGTTAAACATAAGTGCCACATGGAATTTGGGCCTTATAAAACTGTAACCTCTGCCAAGGCTGCGGCCTACAATTTAAAGTGTGGTCCTCACCAAAGCCCTGCAGAATTTCTGGCTGTCCTCAGAAATGCCTATTTCCTGGCTGAAAAGGATCCCAATCCTAACCAGCCAGAATTCAAGACACTATTCTATGAAGCATTACCTGCTTACATAAAATTGGGACTTGCAAAGGATTACAGAAAGGGATGCTCTCTTGATTGGTTGGTGAGAGAGAGTGACTATTTATTCTCGATCCAACAGTCCAGTGAGGGCGGGATAAAAAGAGAACCCAAAAATAGCCCCAAGATAGTAGCAGCCACTACCGTCTCCCCTCCAAATCCAAATTTGCAGGCAGAGAAGAAATCATATGCGGAAGTAGTCCGTGGGGGTAAAACCAATGGTTCCCCTAGATTTGCACCTCAAACCCAGCAAGTGAAGGAGGTCCATAACTTTGCACCCCAAAACCAGTGGGTGAGAAAGGATAGGCAAAAGCCAGGGAACTACGGTAGTGGAAGTGAGAAGAATAAAAAGTATGGTAAGGGCCAGTACAGTGATGAAAATCAAAAGAGGCAATGGTATCCTCAGAGGTTCTATTATCCTCGCCAAAACCAACATGGGAATTTTTATGGGAACCCCAATTTCAACAGGAACCATAATTACAATAAGAATCCCAATTTTAATAAAAACTCCGATTTCCAAAGATTTCCTCCACGCCAAGAACACCCTCAAGCTCAAAGGGGGGATACAGTACCCCAGGCTCCCTTTAATAACAGGGAGACCCCAAAACCTCAGAGAGAACAATGGCGTCGGGACCAGAGCAGTAGTTCTGACTCTGAGTCTCATTACCAGTCTCGTCCAAAATACAAGCGCAAGTATAGGAAAAGGGAGAATCAACAGAATGACTCCTCTGAGCGTATTGGACAAATAGAGGCACAGGTCAGCAAAATGGCTGAACAAATGGACAGGCTTGTCACTCAATTTCCATCCAATCCTTTTTTAGGAGCAGCTCCTGTGACCAACCAAGGGTCACAGAATTAACAGGCAACCAAGCCTTAAACCAACAGGGGAGGACACTGAGTCAAATGACAGGAGATGTGTGCCCCGTCCCTGACACGCCTACTAATGGAGAAGCTAGTTCTCAGGCAAAGGGGGACCAGTTGTTGGTTATTAATGATTCTCCTGTTTTTCAGTGTCCATCTATTGCCCCTAATATAGTTGCGGCATCGGAAGTCGTCGGGATTGACAAGCCAGACGGAGCACCAACTTCTAGTTGTGCTTCTGTCTTGAGACAGTCCAAGAATCCCACCAGGGAGGATAAGGGTGATGTGTCCACCACATGCGGTGAGATAAGAGCTAGTCATAGGTTATTGAGGGGCCCACAGATCTTCAACCACACTAATTTCATGTGTGAGCTGACTGAATCTGATGGGAGATATTATGCCACGGTGCAGGTGCAGGATGCCAGTGATCTTTCGATTGTCGGCTTAATAGACACTGGATCCCAAGCAACCATCATGTCACAGGAACATTTTGACAAAGTGGCTAATGTCATGCCCACCAAGCCGAGACTTAAAAGTTTTGACAGCTCATTGATTGGTGTAGGTGGAGACCCGTTACAAGTCACGGGTACCGCCTGGCTTAAACTGAAACTGGGTAATAAGGAACTGAGACACCCCATCATCATTGCCAGCATCTCCCGGCACCACATGATAATTGGGATGGACTTCCTAAAAAGGCTGAACACCATAGTTGACTGTGTGAACCAAGTCCTGTGGTCACAGGTAAATACCCCAATTAAATATGGGAAACTTAAAACTCCCCATTCCCGACAACACTGCCACCTGGTGGAAGAAAGGCCTGGATCATTAGAAATCCATTTCAGGAACAGCCAACTTCCTGATGTAACGGTTATCAAACCTGATGACTGTAACCCTATCAGAAGAGATGAGGAACACATTTTTAGAATTCCCCAAGATAAAATCAAAGATATTTCCCTCCAAGATGACATCCTTACGATATCTTTTCATCAGGAGGATAAACCAAGAAAAGGGGGAGATCACACCCAATTCTTGACAGGTATTGAAAGGGTTAACAGCGACTTGTTTATCCCCATCCGGATAAATGGTCTTAATAGGTCAAAATATGCCAAACTAGATTTGAGACAGGAACACAGCTTTGTAAGCCATGGGTTGATAAAACACCTGACCAAAATGGAAATGATCCATTTCTCCACACCTCAGCGTCATTGGATTTCAGACTCCCTTGATGACTCTGATGATCACAATTCAATGGCTAGGTGTCTCTTAAACGTCACTGTAGGAAACAAAACAGCCGCCCATGTGTTCCTAGTCTTGGATAATTCCCAAACTAAAATTTATTTTGGCAACGATATATTACATCGCTTTGCAATGCAAGTCGACCTAATTAATGACTGTTTATGGAGTCGACTAAAGGGGGACCCCGAAAATTACCAAAATCTGGACTTAGCTTTAAAATCCCAGCAACAGATGCCTTATGCTGTTGAAGTCCAGGTAGCCCAAAAGATTACAATTCCTAAGGGCATAAATAATTTCATACTCCCCATCCAAGTTAAAAAGGGACATAGACTGAAGGGGTCAGATGCATTAGTATGCCTCTCCCATAAAATGCAGGGGGAGGGACTGAACATTACACACACGCCCCTAGTCAACACACATCAATCCCCGATGTACATTTACGTACATAATCTGTCCAATCAGGACATCGTCTTACCCAAAGAGACCCTTATTGGTCTAGCGGTAGAGACTGAATATTATACCTTTGGGGTTACTAACCAGGTGATTGGACTCATCCCCGATGAATATTTGTCGGAGGAACAATTAATTGAACAAACATTCCATTCATTACCAGAGGGTATTTTCACCATAGAGTCCATTTATCCATTCGATTCTAAAGATGGCACCTGTCGAATCGAAGAGACATCAATTGTCTTTGATCACCCAATCAAAGAACAAGAGTACCCCAAAGAACCTGGATGGCAGGAGAACACACACACACATCACATACCCAATGACCTCACCACGAAACTTGGAGAGGCATATGAGATAGGTCAGCCGGAAAGCTTTCCTGGATTCAAGGAGTTAGTGGAAGAGATGGTGGCCCTCGCCGACGCGTGTGCCAGTGATCTCGACCGACAATTGCTCCGAGAGCTTCTCCTTGAATTCCAAGAGATCTTTGCCAAGGATTCTTATGATTGTGGGACTACTGACCTACACATCGCTAGGATCCAAACAGATCCAGATGCCCCACCAGTATTCGTAAGACAGTATAGGTTACCATTAGCTTCCTATGAATCTCTAGCTGAGATTATTAGGAAGTTATATGAAAGGGGTATAATTAGGCCCATCCACAGCTCCTACAACCACCCGATCCTGGGTATTTTAAAACCCAATGGACAATGGCGTTTGTGCGCTGACCTCCGTCAGCTAAACAAGCGTGTGTACATGTCAGGATGGCCTGTCCCATACATAGACCAATGTCTAGCCCAGCTCCAAGGATCCCAAGTTTTCACAGCTTTGGATTGTGCACAGGGGTATTGGACCATAAAGGTGAGCGAGGAAGACCAATACAAACTGGCCTTCAGTTTTGGGAATCGACAATATTGTTGGGTACGAATGCCTTTCGGATTCATAAATTCCGGACATGAATTTGCTGTGTTCATGCACAAGGCCATGCCAGACGCCTTCGAAAGGGGGACGTTGGCATATGTGGACGATATCCTGATCAAAAGTACAGATATGACCAAACATATTACAGAACTTCGGCATGTCCTGGGCCAATTAAAAGCAGCAGGAGTTAAACTGTCCTTACAAAAAGCCCAGTGGTGTCACACGAAGGTAAACTTCCTAGGCCATGAAGTTACTGCTGAAGGTTTGAACCCACAAAAGAAGAAAGTTGAGGCGGTTCTGAACTGTAAAGTCCCTACTAACCTTAAAGAATTGAGATCATTCCTAGGTATGGTAAACTACTCGCGTAAGTTTATTGACAATTACGCTGAGATAAGCAAGCCACTGCTTCACCTACTGAAGAAGGATGTCGAATGGTCGTGGGGTAAGAAACAGGAGGACGCCATGAAGGAATTAAAGGAACGTCTCACACAAGCGCCGTGTCTCGGATATCCCGAAGGGGGTAAAAATTTCTATCTAGAGACAGGGTTTACGCAGGTAAGTATGAGTTCTGTTCTTTACCAGAAACGTGATGATGTCAGTAAGGTGATTGCCTATGCCAGTAAAACTTTGTCCCCGGTTGAAGTAAAGTTCAGTGACTGTGAAAAAGCTCTATTGTCCACCGTGTGGGCATTACAGAATTTTCGCAGTTACATTCAGGGAGAGAGAATCATTGTTGAAACGGCACACCAGCCTTTACAGTATTTAAAGAGTGAACGTATCAAGGGAGGAAATGTGTCTAATAGCCGCATCACTGCTTGGACTTTGTCTTTGCAAGGGTGGCCTCTTGAAATTTGGTACAAACAGAACAAGGAAAGTCCAGTAGCCCAGGGCCTAGCCGAGCTCCATGATTGTTCCGCAACTACGCCTGCTATGGAGGCCCCGGACACTGACTTTCTGGAAGAACAACTGTTCTCTCCCTACAAGGTTTATGATGAAGAATACTGTAAACAGCTGCCGTGTGTATATGTGGATGGTTGTGCTTTTCATCACAAGGATGGGGAACAGCTCCAACTAGTGGCAGGTATTGGAATCGTTTGGACCCAAGGTGTCACCCCAATTTCTGTGGGATACAAACTTGGACCAAAAAGCAGTCAGGTTGCTGAACTTACTGCAATTCTTAGAGCAGTTGAGATGGCTATAGAGTTCAACATCAGAGAGTGTGCCATCATAACCGATTCCAATTATGTCAGGAATAGTTTTGTGGAGTATTTTCCTAGGTGGAAGCGAAACAACATGAACAAGAGTAATCACAAACCCGTGAAACATGGTAAGCTCTTTTGTCACATCGATGAACTGGTAAGGTCCAATGATATCACCCTGCACTTCAAGAAGACCAAAGGCCACTCCAAGGTTCTAGGTGCCGAGAAAGAAGGGAACGATCTGGCCGATTCTCTAGCCAAGGAAGGGGCAATCACCGGTGAACTGATAGACATTGACCAATTTTTAGGTACCGTACAGGTTGAAGCTGTCACCAGGCAACAGGCCAGAACAGCTGGTGATCCAAATGCAATACAGTGGAGTCACGATTCTCCTAGTGAGGATTTAATTACTGCCCAAAAAGAAGACCCAATAATTGGCTTGTTTTATAGTCATATAGAAGATCCCAACCAAAATCCCATAAATAAGGAAGTATGTAGTGGGAAGGAGGATTTACGTATCTTAATGAAATCCAAATCCCAATTTTCTTTATACCAGGGATTGTTGATACGAACCTCAAAGGGTGGCGTACAACAATGGGTCGTCCCACTTAAATTTAGAGGTTTGATGCTACAGCATGCCCATGATGCTCCCACTTCCGGTCATCGTGGAGAGAAGATCACGTATGAGATCCTGCGGGATTATGCCTACTGGCCTCATATGTTACGTGATGTGAAGGAATACTGCCAAGGTTGCCTAATATGTCCCCAATTTCAACCTACCAAGCCAACTCACAGAGCACCTCTCCAGAAGAGGGGGATATGTATGCCTTGGTCAGACCTTCAGATGGATTTTATTGGGCCAGTAACAAAATCTTCACGAGGAAATCGGTATATGTTAACAGTTACATGTTTATTCACCAAGTATGTCGAATGTATACCAGCACCAAATAATAGCTCCGAGACATGTGCTGCATTGCTAATAAATCATGTATTTTCTCGTTTTGGTTTACCTCAGAGGATAGAGTCTGATAGAGGATCGCACTTCACTAGCGAAGTGATGGCCAAATTGTGGAAAATTTTGGGGGTTAAAAGGAAATTGCATATCGCCTATCGGCCAGCCTCTAGTGGTGGTGTAGAACGATACAATCAGACCATCGTTAATGTCCTTAAGAAATTTGTTAAGGAAACAGGCAAAGATTGGGATGTCAAGCTCCCGCTGGTCCTGATGGCGTTGAGGGCTACTCCGAATACAGTTACAAAAATGTCATCTTTTGAACTGATGACAGGTAGACGGATGGTACTGCCCCAACACTTATTGTATCGCACTACAGATCAAAATTTGATCAATGCTACCACCACACACCAGTACATAGAGGATTTACGTAAACATCTGCAATATGCTTTTGCCTTTGCCCAGCGAAATTTGGAAAGAGCTGCAACTAGTGCTAAGACATACTATGATCTCAAAACCTCCAAGAAGGAATATGAGATTGGTGACAAGGTCTATCTATACAACTTCGCAAGAGACCAGATCAAAGAACGGAAATTCCTTCCATCTTGGAAAGGTCCGTTCTCTATCATTGATAAAATCTCTCCGGTCGCATATAAATTGCAGGTGACACGGTATGGTGAAATCAGTGATAGATGGGTGCACATCAACCAATTACGTGCTTGCCATCCGAAGTCTCAATTGCAGTTGTTGGAAGACTAAACCCACCAATTCCTATCTGGAGATATTGAGATCATTCTTAAACTTCCTTTAAACATATAATTCATATTTTGCCTTACAGGATCCGGTAATATAATTTTATGTATATCCATTACTCAAACTGTTCATTTTAATAATTTAGAAAGGAAGGCCCAGACTATGACCAGACCGGCGATCGGAGGTGTCAATGACCGGACCCTAGAAGGAAGCTATAATGTCCTGTGGGAAAGACCAGATGCCAGAGATCGATCCGGAGACGATAACCTGATGTCCCAGGCCACCAAGGGCCAGTCCAGAGGAAAAGACCCGCCTAGGAGACCGTCTAAGAGACCTGTCGTGCGGAGGACCCATGGACCCCAAGGTGGATGTGCCAGGCCAGGCCGGTCTCATCACAAGACCAGGATCGTCATCGGAAGTGTCCATCTAAAGACGCCGAGTCAAGTTGAGGAACAACCAGCATTACCGCTGCCATTTTATTATCGGAAATTTTTTTTTTTATTATTTCATTCCCTTCACCGGAGAAGACGAACAATCACCCTAGCCAAAAGCCTCACTCATGTTTTTCGATACAGACACCCCTATACACGTGCCTGTACCCCAAAAACAAAGGGGGATTTTGTTGTGGGCTTTTGGAATCATGTCAAAAATATGACTTTTATCAAGACATAATGTTATATAGCAAACAGCTCAGCAGAACCGGATGTTAAGAGTTAATTTTGTCTTGGTTAAACCTTCAAGAATTCTAGTTAAAGAACTGAAGAGAACAGGGAATTAAGACTTTTCCAAGACAATGGGATTGTTTAAACTGTCAACAAGGACTGTTTGTATATGGAAGTGAGAAGAATGCATCTACAGAAAGTCAAACACATAGGACTCTGACTTGTAAACATTTCAACAATAATGAGACGGGAACTCAACTGTTTGGAAGCTTAACCAAAACCTGTAGAGTGTGATGAACCAACAAACCTCTGAAACTATTACTATCTACTATTGTTCACCAAGGGTGAAAGCATTAACAATTGTTTACCATGAGCCCAATACAAGGGCCATGCAAATAGAGAGTTTTTTCCCTACACAGAGAAAAATGTTGATTCTGAAACAAAGGGGTGAAATTCAGGACATTTAAGTCTAAAAGTTCACTGTATATCATTACAAAAATGTATTACAAAAACAGATTATAAATAAGATGTCATAGACTTTAAACACCACTAAATACTTAGCAATGGGAACTATATATCACTAACTTGAGTATTGAGATAATGGGAAGTAAGATGTATTATAAACTAGCATTAGTTACATGTCTTATCAGGAAACAAACAGGATGATACTTCAAGGAGGAATAACCGAATATACACCTATATTCCATGGTCCCTATTTAGAATATCATAGGTATGATCACTGCTATATCTGGATAGAGCCGTATATTTTATTCCTGAAATTACCTGAAGATTCCACCCAAGGTATGAGTCATCTCAAATACTCACATTGTTCTGTGATACATGACCGCCACCTGGCGGGCAGGTGAGAAATAGCTTATGTACACACATTTCTCAACTAGCCAATCAGGAAGCCTGGTGGGAAGGTATCTTAGAACAATGGACTAGTGGATATAAAAAGCCCATGTGCTGTAACATAAAAAAACCTCATGAAAAAGAAGAACCCTCATAAGACCTCATGGAAAGACCTGACATCTGAAGAAGATCTCTGCTGAAATAACTACTCTTCCATCTTTTCAAACTTCCTAAAACTTTAAACCTCTAAACTTATAACTTCCTACATTCTCCCCTATTGAATCTCTCACTTGCCTATATATCAGTCTAAAGGCGTTCCACTGCCAGCTAAATCCACGGGAGAGTTGCCTAGTCTGACGTCCGGGTGTGGTGAGATGTTTATTTGATTTGTATTAATTACTTTCTCTGTTGTGTAGAATCATAAAATTACCTTAGTGTATTACAACAATATTGGGTAGTTAGATATATGTAGAAAGATACTGTGTTACTGTTAAAAATTGTTTATTGCCATATTATAAATTTTTCCATATTTCATAATTTATTGAATATTAATAACCAGAGTATCATATATCAAGGGCTTACTTCTTGCAAGCCTATGGCCACGGCATGTAAGAATATAACCTTTGAGATATTCGAAATTATTAATTATTAATAAATTTAATAAATATCATATCATTTAAATTTGTGATTGATGTAATTAGTTAGAGACATTATTAGTGTGTCTTACGTTGGTAGGATATATTTTTGATTGTGTGTACCAATATTCATTTATCACCAGTCTTTTGTGTTTTGTGTTAATATATATATAATTTTTGTACATAAATAAATTTTTATATTTATCTATTATAAGGCAAATTTTGTGTGTATGGTACGAAATCATATTGGCTAAAAGAATTCAAGGTATAATAATAAGTGGTGATCAAATTATCAAGGTGTCCAAATTATTGGTTTACTAAATATTTGCCGTATTTTAACGGCTGGAGGCACTGTAATATTTCATCTAAGGGAAAGGGACACGCCCTTTATAAATAATATATATCCTTACATAAACCACCACAACACTGTAAAGGGTCGAGAAGGTTGTTGTCGGTGAGGTGGGAGCTCAGGTGATTGTAGACTAAGTGTTCTAAAAGTTTAGAGGTAAATGGCAGCAGGGAGATGGGTCTTAAGTTGTTCAGGTTGGTGGGGTCCAGGGAGGGCTTGTTAAGTATGGGAGTGATGTGTGCATGCTTTACAAGGGAGGGGAAGGAACCAGTAGAGAGGGAGAGATTGAAGATGTGTGTGAGGGAGCATAGGATGGAAGAAGAGGGTGACCATAGTAGTTGTGAGGGGACAGGATCAAGGGGGCAGGTGGTGAGACGGGTTTCTGAGAAAACCTTAGTGACCTCTTCAGTAGTAGCGAGGTCAGAAGAGGAAAGTGTTGAGGAAGGTTTAGTATAAGGTCTGGTAAGTGGGATGGATGTCTGTGCAGTGGTGATGTCCCTACGAATTGCATCAATCTTGTTTTTGAAATGATTTGCAATCTTGTAAGCAGTGAGTGAGGTACTGGGGGGAGGTGGAGAAAGTAGAGAGTTAAAAGTAGAGAAGAGACGACGAGGACTGGATGACAAGGTATTGATAAGAGTGACAAAGTAGGCTTGTTTGGCAGCATGGAGGGAGGAATTGTATGTGAAGAAAGCAGATTTATATCGGGTCAATGCTTGCTGAGATTTGGTTTTATGCCACAATCGCTCCAGCGCACGACTATGTCTTTTTAAGATGTCTGGTGTGGTCAGTCTGCCACGGATGTAATGGTCGGGGCCTGATGCTTCGTGTTATTAGAGCAGCAAGTGAGTCTAATGTGGATGACAGTGAACTGTTGTAGACAGCAGTGGCCAGGTCAGGGCAGGACAGGGGAGAGATTCTGTCATAGAGAAGGTCAGTTGCAGAGTGGAAAGGAGCCGGGTTCAAGTTGTGAAGGTTTCTGCAGGTAATTGTTTGCTGCTTGGAGGGATAGGTGTTTGAAGACGAGGAGACTGTGAAGGTGATGAGATTGTGATCAGAGAGAGGAAAGGGGGTGTTTGTGAGGTTGTAGGGAGTGCAAAGATGGGAGAAAACAAGGTCTAATGTATTCCCATCAGAGTGAGTGGAGGACGGTATACATTGTGCTAATGCAAAAGATGAGGTTATGTTGAAGAGTTGGGATGTAGCCGGGTTGTTGACATTAATAGGGATGTTAAAATCTCTGAGGATGATAGCGGGTAGTTCAGAGGAGAGAAAGTAGGGCAGCCAGGCGGAGAAATCATCAAGAAAGCGGGACACGGGTCCAGGAGGCCGATAGATCACTGCAATCCTCAGAGAGATCGCAGAGAACAGCCTCGAAAGAAGAGAAGGATAGAGAGGGAGGGTTAGGGGGGACTTGAAAGGTGCTCAGTGGTGACAGAAGCAAACCAACTCCACCACCTTTCTGACCACTGGGTCTGGGTGAGTGGGTCCAGAGGAGGCCTCCATAGGAAAGTGCTGCGGGGGAAGCAGAATCTGCTGCTTGGAGTCAGGTTTCTGTAATTGCTAGTAGGTTAAGGGAGCGGGAGACAAAAAGGTCATGGAAGGAAATAGAAGTGATTCCCCCATCCACACATTGGAGGTGGATGGGGGAATCCTCCCCGCTGCACTCTTTTATTCTGACAATGGGGGGACTCCTCCGCTCTCAGAATACACGGATCAGCACTGAAGCTATTGGCTGCAGCCGCTGGGGGAGTGGCTTTTATCCGGCAGTGGCCACACATGGATGGAAATGTGAGCGATCCCTGCTGAACCAGCTGAATTTCCATGGATCTATGGTCACCTTCAGTGACTTCCTCCCCTCCCCCTCATCTCCTTCATGATGGAAGTCATGCTGAGATCATCTCCCATTGGCTGAGCAATATTCTCATTTGTCTCTCAGCTCCTTCTTGCTATTCCTCGTCCTGCCTGTTGTTTCCTTGGATTGATTTTCTGTGTAGTGACCCCGGCTTGGTCTCTTGGATGCGCTCGTCTGTTGCTTGCCCTGACCTTTCTCCTGATTCCTGGATCTCCTCCTCATCTCTCCTCCATATCCTCTTACACAGCTTTTCTCCACACCTGCAGTGACCCTGGGGGGAGGAAACTTGGCACCAGCACGCCGCCAAATCCATCCCCACCATTAGGGGCTCTGGAGACAATTGTCTGCTATTTACACTCCGTTCCTCAGCACGTCACCTGATCACATGACAGCTTACTTCCACAGATTCCGGACAGATTTCTGGATGGTAAAGGTCAAAGGTCACTCTTCAGTTTAGGAGAGGTAGGACGCACCCAGGAACAAGGATTTGGTTTACATGGGAGCCTCATATAGAGGACCCCTCAAATCTCCCCATCTAAATGTCCCTCCATCCAGAGTCTATATGTCCTATGACATCACACTGACCTCACAGCTCCTCCTCCCAATGTCCCTCCATCCGGTGTCAGAGAATCCTATGACATCACACTGACCTCACAGCTCCTCCTCCCAATGTCCCTCCATCCAGAGTCAGAGAATCCTATGACATCACACTGACCTCACAGCTCCTCCTCCCAATGTCCCTCCATCCAGAGTCAGAGAATCCTATGACATCACACTTACCTCACAGCTCCTCCTCCCAATATCCCTCCATCTGGCTTTTTTTTTCTAATGTTTTTAGGATGTCAGCAGGTACTTGTTATTCTCACTAGCAAAGTGGGACTGTTTGTCCTCTCATATGTAATGACATCAGAATTACTTACACCAAGCTTTACCCTGAGTTATGTGGGGGTCCTGTGGGGGGAAATTATACCTCAGCCTGAAGTGGGGCTTTAATAAAATGGAGACCTGAATGGAGAGGTGAGGAGGATTCTGGGAATATCATTTGATGTGACTATTTGTGTTCAGATGTAGAGTTTTCCTCCTGTGAAGTCTGGAGATCATATGACATCACATTGCCTCCACCTCCCTCCCTGATAGAAGAGAGAAAGAAGAAGAAGATTCTAGAAGTCACCAGAGAGATCACTGAGCTGCTGACAGGAGAGGTGAGCGGTGCCGGGAATTCTGGGACATTCTCCAGTAACAGACAAGGGATGTGTCTGGATGGTGACTGTATCATTGTGTGTGTCAGGTTCCTATAAGGTGTCAGGGTGTCACTGTCTATTTCTCCATGGAGGAGTGGGAGTATTTAGAAGGACACAAGGATCTCTACAAGGACGTCATGATGGACAATCAGCCGCCCCTCACATCACCGGGTAAGAGGAGACTTTATTGTAAAGGAGAGAGCAGTACGGAGGATCCACCTAGATCCCCCATCATCTGATAAACACATAGAAACAATGGATTCAGTCAGTGTGTGTGTTTCCTACAGATGGATCCAGTCATGGGAACCCACCAGAGAGATGTCCCCGTCCTCTGTATTCCCGGGATTCCACACAGGAAGGTCACACCATCCCTCACCATCATCAGGTAGATGAGGAACAATCACTGATAGTATCATTAGGATCTGTACATTATCTGCATTGTTACCATTGATGTCATTTTATTATATATTCAGAGTGGAAACCTGAGAGATCCTAAAGGAGAGATAAAAGAGGAGGAGGATGAGGATGGGGGGATGGAGGAGTCAGAGCTTCTAAAAGAACACAAAGCTCTGTACCAGGACACCATGGTGGAGTCATCCAGCTACAGGAACCCCCCAGAGAGATGTCCCCGTCCTCTGTATTCCCGGGATTCCACACAGGAAGATCACACCATCGCTCACCATTACAATGTTGGAAGGACAGAACATCTAGAACATGGACTTTTGGAAATGATGTGTGGATATTTCATGTGAGTTTTTATTTTACAGATGATATTCTTTCTCATTTTCTTGATTTAGAGTGGAGATCCAATCGATCTAGAATTTGAGGTGAAAGCAGAAGAAGAAGAGGCGTATGTGAGGGATGATCAGCAGTCTATGGAGGAGGATGGAATAACGGGGACATTTATAGAGGAGGACACTCCTACAGAGATCAGCACAGGTGGGTCATGAACACTAAATCCATTCCTCCACCCATACTGCTCACTGATTGGTCCAGAGTAGGGCAGGGACTGGGTGATATCAGCCTGTAATCCCCTGGTCACTTTCCTGAGCTGTGTTCCCCGTCCTGTATTCCTGGATTTCTCTCGGATAATCTTCCTTCTCTGTGCTGCAGACACAATTTATGTATCTAGACTGGATTTATGGAGGTTCTGGGGTTCAGCTGGCAGTAAAATATTGATTTTCACCATAGACATTACTAGACCTAAGCACCGGGGGCATGTGATTTGGGTCTTCTGTCCCATGACCGGGTCTAGCAAGATCTGTGAGAGAACAATTCTCCCAGAGATACTTACTCTCAGTGCAGTCTCAGGAGATGGGAGGCAGCGGTGTGGGATCTCTGCAACTTGTCTACAGTAAAAATGTAATGTTCCACTGATTACTGAATACCAATATTATGAGTCCTGATCCTTATACTATAGCATTTATATTGTATATTACATACTGCTGACCCCCACACTATGTACTTCTTGTGTTGGGAAGATGGCGATGAGTGATAGAGGGGGTGGGGACCCTCGTCCTATAATCCCCTCATCACTGTCCCTCCTATAAAAGACAGTTCTGGTTGTTTCCTCACTCTCTGACTAAGCTGCCTGATGTGGGCGGAGTCCTGGTTTGGGGAAACCAATCAGCTCCTGTCTAGTAATCCTCTTTGTCTTTGTATTTTAGTCCATGGCCGGGAGATGAGGAAAACCTCAGAGGATTGTCTCACTTTGTCTCCAGACTGGAAAGTAGAAGATGAGGACATCACACAGTATAGTCCAGGAGAAAACCCGGCTCCCTCCAATGTCAATCCGGCACCACCCAGTGTAGATGGACCATTGGATTCCTCGTATCCTGAGGAACCTCAGACTGTGCGGGACCGGGCCGGCCTTCCAACAGGGAAGAGCTTCTCCTGTACTGAGTGCGGGAAATGTTTCCGCTATAAATCCAGTCTTAATAGAAATAAAAGATTTCACACAGGGGAGAAGCCATATTCCTGTCCTGAGTGCGGGAAATGTTTTTCACAGAAATCCCATCTTATCGTACATCAGAGATCTCACACAGGGGAGATGTCGTATTCCTGTCCTGAGTGCGGGAAATGTTTTAAAGAGAAGTCCCATCTTTACAGACATCAGAGATCTCACATGGGAGCGAAGCCATATTCCTGTCCTGAGTGTGGGAAATGTTTTTCAAATAAGTGCAATCTTGACTCACATCAGAGATTTCACACAGGGGAGAAGCCGTATTCCTGTCCTGAGTGCGGGAAATGTTTTTCACAGAAGTCCACTCTTTACAGACATCAGAGATCTCACACGGGAGAGAAGTTATATTCCTGTCCTGAGTGCGGGAAATGTTTTTCACAGACGTCCACTCTTTACACACATCAGAGATCTCACACAGGGGAGAAGCCGTATTCCTGTCCTGAGTGCGGGAAATGTTTTTCAGAGAAGTCCAAACTTTACAGACATCAGAGAACTCACACGGGGGAAAAGCCGTATTCCTGTCCTAAGTGCGGGATATGTTTTTCAGTTAAGTCCACTCTTCACACACATCAGAGATCTCACACGGGAAAAGCCGTATTCCTGCCCTGAGTGTGGGAAATGTTTTTCACAGAAGTCCAATCTTTACACACATCAGAGATCTCACAAAGGGGAAAAGCCGTATTCCTGTTCTGAGTGCGGGAAATGTTTTTTAGTGAAGTCCCGTCTTTCCACACATCAGAGATCTCACACGGGGGGAGAAGCCATATTCCTGTCCTAAGTGCGGGAAATGTTTTTCAGAGAAGTCCAACCTTTACAAGCATTAGAGATCTCACACGGGAGAAGCCCTATTCCTGTCCTGAGTGCGGGAAATGTTTTTCACAGAAGTCCACTCTTTACAGACATCAAAGATCTCACACGGGAGAGAAGTTATATTCTTGTCCTGAGTGCGGAAAATGTTTTTCACAGAAGTCCAATCTTTACACACATCAGAGATCTCACAAAGGGGAAAAGCCGTATTCCTGTTCTGAGTGCGGGAAATGTTTTTTAGTGAAGTCCTGTCTTTCCACACATCAGAGATCTCACACGGGGGGAGAAGCCATATTCCTGTCCTAAGTGCGGGAAATGTTTTTCAGAGAAGTCCAACCTTTACAAGCATTAGAGATCTCACACGGGAGAAGCCCTATTCCTGTCCTGAGTGCGGGAAATGTTTTTCACAGAAGTCCACTCTTCACACACATCAGAGATCTCACACAGGGGAAAAGTATTCCTGCCCTGAGTGCGGGAAATGTTTTTTTACAGAAGTCCAATCTTTACACACATCAGAGATCTCACACGGGGGAAAAGCCGTATTCCTGCCCTGAGTGCAGGAAATGTTCCTCACTGAAGTCCTGTCTTTCTGTACATCAGGGGTCCCACACAACCCTGGAGGTGTATTAGTGCTTTGAGTGCGGGAAATGTCTTCTAGATGAATGTTGCTGGACATCCCAGCTCTGATGTGGGGAAGAAGCACACCCTGATATACACCTCAGATATACTCCATGGCTGATCTTCATCATGGAAGAAACAGTTCATAAGAAGAAAAAAAAAAATAACCCAAATTAGTTTATAAGCAAAAATTATAATTTTTCAAAACTTTTTTTGCATTTTTCTTTTTCTTTTAATATTATTATTTGTTTTTTTTACAGCCATAAAAGCTGTAAAAGCAATAATTTCTCCTTCTCTCCGGCTGCATTCCTGTAGCTATTGAGAAATACTGTGAGAGCTGTGATTGGTCCCAGCTTGTGACATGTTACAAGTCTGTTGGGAATAGCCCTGTACCATGTGACCTCGGTGATCATTCACAGAAGTATCCAATCTGTCCCTATACACAATAAACAAGCAAGGTTATATAATCCAATATTAGGCACGTTTGCTCCACCTTCTTTTTTTTTTTTTGCTCCCCCTGTTTAAGCAGTAACCAAATTGTTTGAAGAGGGTACAATAGGCGAGCAAAGCTCTCCATTTTGAACAGGTGGCATCCCCCAAAAAGCAATAGGAGAAGGTACATCCATGTTTCCATCTCATTTCCTATTTTAGATATCAGTGGAGGGTAGTAATGATAGACCGAGGATGGCTCCTTCCCTATCGTAATGCCTGAATATGTGATCTGAACATTTGCTACGTGAAGAGAGACTGCTGGGCCCAGGGAAGGGTGTTGGTTCGAGAAAAGGAAAGTATTCCACTCTTAGCAGAATTGATTGGAAGGCCAGAGCACTGTAGGAGGCTTGTGAAGACCTGATGGAGAATGTGAATATCTGCCACAGGATCCGCCATAAAATATATCATCGGCAAATAGGACTACACAGAGTTCTTCTTGACCTGTCTGAATCCCATGTATTGGGGCTCTGGAGGAAAGGTAACCGGAGAAAGGTTCCAGGACAAGGTTGAAAAGAAGAGGTGAAAGGGGGCAACCCTGGTGAGTACCCTTCATGCAGCAATATTTCACCTGATATGAGACCTGCAGCTACCACCCTGGGTGAAGGTGCAGAATCCATACTGCTGAAAAGCCATCAGAAGAACCAGAGCAAGCCAATGACAGCTGACATTATCCAAGACTTTTCCAGCATCCAATGTAATAATAGCTCGATCCTCAGACGGGTGTACCTTGCCTTGTTCCAGCACTGCAATAACTTTCCGAATGTTGGAAGCCACTGGTCTACCATTAATAAAGCCAGCCTGGGCAGTATGGATAAGGGAGGGTAAAATTGCAGCCAAGAGGGATGCTACTATTTCAGAGAGTATTTTAGTGTTCACATTTAGGAGGGATAGGAGTCGGTATGCCTCCGGTTCAAGTGGGTCCTTGCCCTTATTAGAAATCAATTTCATAGTCTTGGTGACCCATTGGAAGGTATGGGCCCCCCTCCCAAACCTCGTTATATACTGTCAGTAGCTGAGGGATGAAGAGAGTCCATCATCTTATACAATGCTGGTGTGTATCCATCAGGACCAGGTGATTCCCCACTAGGTAAGCCTTTAATCACCTCAGACTCTTCCTTTAATGAAATAGGGGCATTTACAGATTGCAGGTGGGAGGGGCCAATAGTGAGTAAATGAAGTGAGTCTAAGACTTGTGTGGTCACCTCAAGGTCTGGGATCTAGATATAGAGTGACACAAATATCTTCCAGTGTTTTATTGGTTTCTTCTGAGGAGGAGACAAGGGTAGCAGAAGTATCCTTTAGGGAGGCTACAGGAGTTGGTTGGAAAGACCCTTTGCTTACCCACCTTATCACCATATTTACACAATTGTGAATCAGCATAGGAACAATTTACTGTATATGTTTACCCAGCCGAGTCCTTCCTGTGTTAGCGCCTCCACTCTGCTACCCAGCCACGTCCTTCCTGTGTTAGCGCCTCCACTCTGCTACCCGGCCACGTCCTTCCTGTGTTAGCGCCTCCACTCTGCTACCCAGCCACGTCCTTCCTGTGTTAGCGCCTCCACTCTGCTACCCAGCCAAGTCCTTCCTGTGTTAGCGCCTCCACTCTGCTACCCAGCCGAGTCCTTCCTGTGTTAGCGCCTCCACTCTGCTACCCAGCCGAGTACTTCCTGTGTTAGCGCCTCCACTCTGCAAACCCCAGGAGATGTTCACCTGTCCTTCATTCCAAGCCAGAACCCCCAGAAATCCCCCCTGTACCCATCTCAGGCTCTCTCCTTCCAGTCACAGGGCTTTTCAGAGGACATCTGACAGGGAATGAGGACATGTTATTACCACCCCCACCTCCTGATTTCACCCTACAATGAGACACTACCACATTGTAATTGTGGGCATTGTACGTAGTGGTGGTGTGGCCCCATTGAGCCCAGTGTGGGAGCTTGATAAGAGGTGCTGCTTGTCAGACTCTGCACCCCGAGGTAATAATGCTGCAGACACGGCCTGTTAATAGCCCCATCTGGCTGTTATTTTACAGTTTGAGAGCAGAAACACTGGCTCAGCTGTCCATTTTTACCACCCCCAAAACTCAACTGAAAGAGACCAATCTCATGAGCAGTGGTATCTAAAATAAATTGAATAACTCTAGCGCTAACTATGGTGACATGAAAACAACAAAAATTACAATTAAATAATGTAGCTGCTAGTGCACACAACCCATGTCTCAGTGCGGCAAATTATACATTCATAATGTGAAGTGAAAAAATGCTGCGCTACATGAAACAATGGCACAATCCTTATATAACCAAAAAACAAAGTGAAAAAATAAAAAAAATATATATTAGAAGATAAAATAATAGAAAAAATATTAATATTGAAATAAAAAAAAAAAAATATATATATATATATAACAAAAAACACACAAAAAATAAAGAATATTTTTAAGTATGAATCAAACAAAAGTCATTCATCAATTACACATAAGAAATGCTCTCACGTTCCGGAGGTGTATATTGCACCAGGTATGATGAACATCCAGTGATGTACTGATTAGACACAAGGTGGCAGTATCATCTCAGCAGCAGAGTCCTGCACATGCTCAGAACAGACACCATCCTTCAGGGAGGAGTGTGCGGATGACGTCACGACGTTGCCATTCATTGGGACAGCGGTTGTAGTACTCTACAAATGGCTCTTGGAAGGACATTACAGCAGGCAATAGCATTCACTAAGGGGCCCCGTGCTTTGCCTTGCCTCATATGATGGATGGTGTCTGTTCTGAGCATGTGCAGGACTCTGCTACTGAGATGATACTGCCACCTTGTGTCTGATCAGTACATCACTGGATGTTCATCATACCTGGTGCAATATACACCTCCGGAACGTGAGAGCATTTCTTATGTGTAATTGATGAATAAAAGTATAAAAGGATAAAGCACCATGTGGAGTTCTTATTAATGAGGAATACGGCTGATACAAAGACGCTTATCAGGAGGGAGATTACTTTGGAGTCTTCATTCAGCAAGCTGATCTTCTGAGTCCATATGGGACCAAAAGTGCAGTTTGACCGTAACATTGTACAATGTGCGATCACACTGCGTGAGGTGAGCAGATACATGGTGGAGGATGGTGAGCAGATACATGGTGGAGGATGGTGAGCAGATACATGGTGGAGGATGGTGAGCAGATACACGGTGGAGGATGGTGAGCAGATATATGGTGGAGGATGGTGAGCAGATACACGGTGGAGGATGGTGAGCAGATACATGGTGGAGGATGGTGAGCAGATACATGGTGGAGGATGGTGAGCAGATACACTGTGGAGGATGGTGAGCAGATACATGGCGGAGGATGGTGAGCAGATATACGGTGGAGGATGGTGAGCAGATACATGGTGGAGGATGGTGAGCAGATACATGGTGGAGGATGGTGAGCAGATACATGGTGGAGGATGGTGGGCAGATACATGGTGGAGGATGGTGGGCAGATACATGGTGGAGGATGGTGGGCAGATACATGGCGAAGGATGGTGAGCAGATACATGGTGGAGGATGGTGAGCAGATACATGGTGGAGGATGGTGAGCAGATACATGGTGGAGGATGGTGAGCAGATACATGGTGGAGGATGGTGAGCAGATACACGGTGGAGGATGGTGAGCAGATACACTGTGGAGGATGGTGAGCAGATACACGGTGGAGGATGGTGAGCAGATACACGGCGGAGGATGGTGAGCAGATACACGGCGGAGGATGGTGAGCAGATACACGGCGGAGGATGGTGAGCAGATACACGGCGGAGGATGGTGAGCAGATACACGGTGGAGGATGGTGAGCAGATACACGGCGGAGGATGGTGAGCAGATACACGGTGGAGGATGGTGAGCAGATACACGGTGGAGGATGGTGAGCAGATACATGGTGGAGGATGGTGAGCAGATACCTGGTGGAGGATGGTGAGCAGATACATGGTGGAGGACGGTGAGCAGATATATGGTGGAGGATGGTGAGCAGATACATGGTGGAGGATGGTGAGCAGATACATGGTGGAGGATGGTGAGCAGATATATGGCGGAGGATGGTGAGCAGATACATGGTAGAGGATGTCTCTGCACGGGAATTGATGACAGATCCACATATTTTTTGTTATCCAAAGGAGGGTTCACTGAATGAACACTTTATTGATTGAACTTGATTTTTTGAATGACTTGTTTGATTCATGCTTAAAAATACTTTTTATTTTTTGTGTGATTTTTGTTTATATAAATTATTTTATTTTTTTTATTTCAATATTAATAGTTTTTCTACTATTTTTTATTCTAATATATATATATTTGTTTTTCACTTTGTTTTTTGGTTATATAAGGATTGTGCCATTGTTTCATGTAGTGCAGCATTTTTTCACTTCACATGATGATCATCAATGGACAGCCAGAGACTATGTCAGCATTGTAGGATATGAGCAGCTTGCTGCAGTGTGGGTGCCAACAAGTGGCCATATGAAATTGGCCTTAAGCCCTTCTGGTTCTGGTCATCTAGTTTAGTAACCCAAACTGAAAGAGGACTTTGCTATGTTGGTTAGTGCTAGGACTTACTACCGGGGCCTGTACTATGTGACTGTTTAACATCCATGTGTTTCTTGAATGTCAGGGCTCGCATCTTTACTGTGTCTTTTTTTTACTCTTCACGTATTTGTACCTCAGAATGCCCGGGGTGCTATGGGGGAGCTCCAGCCCCCTCTGGATGCAGAGGCCAGCGTCCCTGAAGGTCAGTTTCTAAACTGTTTACACATATGCACATGTAATGTATGTAGAAGACTTCCCCTCCCCCTGACTTGTCTCCATTGGTTGGCCTCATCCTGAGTTTCAGATGCCCCCCCAAAGAAATAAAACATGAGTGCCTTTCCCTGACACATTACACTGGATGAACATTTGACTGAAATGAATGGTTTGGCATCTCTACCCAGACTGATACCTTCCTGCTGATTTGTCACATGCACATCACTCCCTCCAGCTCCTGACTAAGCAAGGATCCAAAAAAAGTTACACATCACGGTGCCAAATCCTGCCCAGCCAGGAACGGAGTTATACTCTAAATGGGTGACTCATTAGGGAGAACATCTTTAGCATCTCTTACCGGAGGTTCAGGCAACTCAGGTGGAGGTGACGGCATTTCACACAAGTTTGGAGTGCCTGAACTTCCCTGCACCACAAAACAAAAAAATGCATGACATTTCCCAAATACACATGCAAGATGCATTTGTACATCCCCACCCCATTACAGCAGTTCCCGTACCCCAACATCAGATGCAGATTCTTCTCCCACTCCAACAGCTGGGACCTCCAGGGGCAAAAGATGATCTGCAAATAGAGTTCAAGATGCTGATTAGTAACAGATACTAGTTAGGCTGTATGTATGATGTGACATTTGTGACCAAGGTTTGAGGGATTGCTCATTGGTATGTTCTTCACCCAAGTTTATCCAGACAAATAGGACACTGGCAGCCACAGCCCAGGAGACTGGTAGGGAGTAGAAAGAGGCATGGTAAGGCTCAGGAGCAGGGGCCACAAGAATGAGGGGCCACCTTTCCTGCCAAACAAGGAGGCAGATGTTAGGATGGCTCCATTATGCCCATAAGCTACTGCAGCCATTTTGACCATGGGCTTCAAACATTAAAGCAAAAGATATAACATTTGTCGTTAAGGCAACATTCCAAAAAGGATTCAATAGGTTATAGAAGGGTCACCCAGGGCAAAAAATGGGTCGAAGCAAATATAAATGTTCCCCAAAATATTTCCAAAGCCAGAAAAATGCATGTAAATGCACCCAAAGGAATTGTTGATATAACTGTTGATCTGAAGAGACCAAGAGCAATGCATCCAAAACTCCTTTAATCACTTTTAAACCGCAGGTCTCCTGCAAACTCAATGTGAAAAAGAAAATAATGGACTCATGTGGCAGTCTCAGAGTATCTGAAAAGATTAAACAGCCTTTCCAGATGATTGGAAGCTGTTTGAGCTACAAAGGGCGGGGCCAACTCAATATTGAACCCTACGGACTAAGACTGGGATGCCATTCAAGTTCATGTGTGTGGAAAGGAAGTCATCCCAGCAGTGTTGGCAATATAGTGTATTTGTCAATGAACAATAGATTAGTCTTTATGATGCCTTTTGGGCTTTAGGTGACTTAAATCCTGAGATACTCTGTGGATAAGTCTGGCAAAGGAATAGATCTTCCTGCTAGTCATGTGATGTGCCAAAACAAAGCAGTCTAATTTTTTTACATGAGAGGCCAAAAGCATTATTTAGGTTCATTTGTTTTTGGGGGGGAGGGCACTGTAAAATGATTTGCCCCTGGGAATTCCTTTTTTGGGACTTAGAAAATTTACATTTTTGTGTGATTTTATTTGGGATCTGGTTGGGTTTTTGAACTTCGGGAAAATGTCCCCAAGAATACTCAGTCTTGATATGTATTTGATTTGGCCTCTACATTTGGAGCAATGGGAAAATGGTTGCCGTCACTTGGAACTTGACAATTGGGTGAGTAGCTACATTTCTTGATGTTGACCTTAAGTTTTACTATGCTGAAGTCCCAGATCACATGCTTCTGGTAGATCCCTACCTTCCATATCTGCTACTGGTTCCTGGCTTGCTCACTTCCTGGTGAGATGATCCTGAGAACTGCGACCTGGTACTAACACCAGCAAAATCCATCTCCACCATTAGGAGCTCTGGTGATACCAGTTAGTACTTAGACCCCGCACCTCAGGTGAGCCTGCGTCATTCCCAGGGGGACCTGCCTGTGTACCTATCCTGCTGGTTTCAGGTAAGCCTTACACTGCCGATCTTGGAGCCTGACCCCTGATCGTGACAACGGAAATAGATCGTATCCATAGAGCTCTGGTCTTTGATCCTGACCCCTGATCGTGACAACGGAAATAGATCGTATCCATAGAGCTCTGGTCTTTGATCCTGACCCCTGATCGTGACAACGGAAATAGATCGTATCCATAGAGCTCTGGTCTTTGATCCTGACCCCTGATCGTGACAACGGAAATAGATCGTATCCATAGAGCTCTGGTCTTTGATCCTGACCCCTGATCGTGACAACGGAAATAGATCGTATCCATAGAGCTCTGGTCTTTGATCCTGACCCCTGATCGTGACAACGGAAATAGATCGTATCCATAGAGCTCTGGTCCCTATAAAACTGGATGGACCTCCTCAAGACATAATCATTAAACCCCATTTTTTTAAATTAAGGAGGCGGTGATGCGATACGCCAGGGAACATCCAGATTTGGAAATCCATGGGCACAAGATTCAAGTCTTCGCAGATATTTCTCAAGCTACTATCCTGAAATGGAGGAAGTTCAAGCCGTTGCTTTCATCTTTAATTCAAAGGGACATTCGTTTTCAATGGAAATATCCATTTTGCTTACAATTTACTTACAATGGCAAATCCTACGCCTTTTCTACATTTTCTGAAGGAGAGAAACTTGCTGAATCTGGGCTTTATTTCCCTTAGCCCCTCCCCACAGAACCAGCCCAGGGTTGACGGCCCTCCTCCCCCACTTTCACCTCTGTGGTCCCCCTCTTCAAGGAAGAAGAAACCTGCTACTCCACATTAGGTCCCTTGAGGACCCTGCTGGCTACTAGTTGATTTCTATCGGGCGGGGACCTCTACATGGTCTTGTTATGGGACATTGGCCTCCGCCCTTGTTCTTCTTTGAATTGTTATTCCAAATATTATGTTTTTTAATTTTATTGCTTTTTACCTGTTTAATGGCTAGATTGGATATATGTCAGGTATTCTATTTCTCTGGGGTTAGGAACCTTTCTTATACATGTCTTTTACAGACCCCATGGTGCTGGGAAGCGTCTATGTGCTCTTCCAAATTGAAAGACTGTCCCCACTGCTGTGCTTTGGCAGAGACTCTTCCATTCCTTGACCTTGTGTCTGGGTTATTTGGTGTTTTACTGTTTTATGCTGCATATCGTTGTTTTACCACTTGAACTGATGCCAGCCATTTTCTGGGCTCGGTGTCTTTTGTCTCTCCCCTATTTCTTCCTTTTTTTCCTCACTTTTTTAATTGTTTTTCTTTGAGGGTCATCTCGGGAATTTTTATTTGATCCTGGATTCTCGATCTCCCCTACGGGGATGTGTGGGTCTCCCCATCGCTGTCTTGCATTTTTCTATGTCCACCTTAAGACCTAATAGTGGCATTGTTCCCTTACTCTCCCATAATGTGCAGGTTTGGGATTCCCCTCTAAGCATCTCAAGGTTTTTTCTCATTATCCTCGCTGACTCTTCTCCACCTTCAACTCTCTACTCTCTCCACCCCCACCTCCACCCAGCACCTCACTCACCACCCTTGAGATTGCCAATCACTTCAAAAAGAAGATTGACACAATTCGCAAGGACATCACCACAACTCACACACCCTCTCAACCCGTCCCCTCTCACACAGCTACCCCCTCATCCCCCCTCTCCCTCGACATAACCCGCAGGGACTTCATCACTGCTCAAACTCCCTCCAACCCCGTTCCCCCTCACTCAGCTACCCCCTCATCACCCCTCTCCCACGGCCCCACCACTGCTCTGACCTCCACTTCCACCCCACCCTGCATTCCTCATACTGAAGCCCCCCCAACACTTCACACCTTTGACCTTACTACCATCGAGGAAGTCTGCAAGATCCTCTCTGATGCCCGCCTCACCACCTGCCCCCTTGACCCTATCCCCTCACAACTCCTACGACCTCCCTCCCCCTCCATCATATGCTCCCTCACCCACATCTTTAATCTCTCTCCTCCGGCACTTTCCCCTCCCCTCTGAAACATGCACACATCACCCCCATACTTAAAAAGCCCTCCCTGGACCCCAATGACCCGAACAACCTCAGACCCATCTCCCTGCTCCCATTTACATCCAAACTCCTCGAGCGCCTAGTCTACACCCGCCTATGCTCTCACCTCAACGACAACAACCTCCTTGATCCCCTACAGTCTGGCTTCCGTCCCCTACACTCCACCAAAAATGCCTTACTCAAACTCTCCAACGACCTGCTAACCGCCAAAGCTAATGGCCACTATTCAGTGCTCCTACTCCTTGACCTCTCCGCGGCCTTCGACACAGTCGACCACCCCCTCCTCCTCAAAAAACTACACTCCCTCGGCCTCAGAGATTCTGCTCTCTCCTGGCTCTCATCCTACCTGTCACAACCCTCTTTCAGCGTTACCAATAATGCTACCACCTCCCCCTCACTGTTGGGGTCCCTCAAGGCTCTGTCCTCGGGCCCCTTCTCTTCTCCATCTGCACCTCCTCCCTTGGCCAACTCATACACTCTCACGGCTTCAACTACCACCTCTATGCCGATGACACACAAATCTATCTCTCAACCCCCCACCTCACCCCCTCTGTCTCCGCCCAAATCACACACCTACTGAGCGACATATCAGACTGGATGTCGCTCCACTTCCTTAAACTGATCTCTCCAAAACCAAGTTTCTTGTCTTCCCCCCAGCCCGGACACCACCCCCCATTGACTTCTGCATCACATCCAACAACGCCACCATCAAACCCGCCCCGCAGGCCAGAGTACTTGGTGTCATTCTGGACTCCAACCTATCCTTCCAGCCCCAAGTCCAATCTTTAACAAACTCGTGCAGACTCCACCTCCGAAACATCGCCAAAATCCGCACGTTCCTAACCCCAGAAACCACTAAACAGCTCATCCACTCCCTCATCATATCACGACTCGACTACTGCAACTCCCTCCTCACTGGCCTGCCTCGCCGCTGGATATCCCCGCTACAGTCCATCCTGAATATGGCTGCCAGACTCATTCACCTTTCCAACCGCTCCATCTTTGCCACCCCCCTCTGCCAATCCCTCCACTGGCTTCCGATTGCACAACGGATCAAATTCAAAATCCTAACACTGACGTACAAAGCCGTCCACCATACAGCCCCGAACTACATCACTGACCTAATATCCAAGTAGCGCCCAACACGCACACTCCGCTCCTCACAAGACCTCCTTCTCTCTAGTTCCCTGGTCTCCTCCTCCCATGCCCGCCTCCAGGACTTCTCCAGGGAGTCACCCATCCTCTGGAACTCCCTGCCCCAACCCATCAGATTATCACCTACTCTCCTCTCCTTTAGGCGCACCCTGAAAACCCACCTCTTCAAGGAAGCCTACCCCACCCCCTGCTAACTTGCCGACCTCCTCCACTCTTCCTACCACTCCATCCCCCACAGCTATCTCCTCCTGTGCCACCACCCCCTCCCTCCTAGATCGTAAGCTCGAAAGAGCAGGGACCTCGATCCCCTCATGTTTTGCATTGTATTGGTATTGTTCTGTCACATGTTCTGTCCCCCTTTGTAATGTACAGCGCTGAGCCAACTTTTGGCGCTTTATAAATACTGTATAATAATAATTATAAGTCCCTGGGAGCTGATATAGGTGCTCTGCAGGAAACCCATTTTGTCTCCTCTTTCACACCACGTTATATTCATAGAGATTTCCCTGTGTGCTTTTTGCTAATGCATCTGAGAAAGAATGAGGGGTAGCGCTCTGTTTGGCCCGGCGGTTATCATTTACTGAATCTAAAGTGATACGGGACAAGGAAGGGCGATATCTATTGGTTAAAGGCCACTTGGGGGGAAACTTAGTGACTTTCCTGATTTACTACGCCCCTAATGTGAATCAATTAGCCTTTTTTCGATCCCTGTTTCAATCTTTAGCTCCGTAACTGGAAGGCGATGTCATTTTAGTGGGGGATTCAAATTTGGCTTTAGATCAAACGCTTGATAAATTGCATGCGACCAAACTTGTGTCCCCCGAAACAAAGTCGCAAATTTGCTCAACCTTTATATCGCTATAATTTGGTGGATGCATGGAGAGAGGCCAATCCTACTTCTAGAGACTACTCTCATTTCTCTAGAGCTCACAACCATAAAGCTTCTATCAGAGGTTTTTGTATCCAAAGAGCCTATAGACTGAAACGATCTCGTGAAGAGTTGATCTCTGCCAAAACTAAGGAATACGAGGCTTTACTGGCCCAACGTAAAATGACTCCAACCCCCGACATGTTACTTAAGGTACAACAGGCTCGTTTGGAGCTTAATCTTTGTCTCGCCACAAAAACGGAAAAACAGCTACGATGGAGGAATCATAAATTCTTCACATGGCGAGACAAACCAGAGTGTTGAGAGAGACTTGTTGGAGTGCTGCCCATGTGCTGGGAGCTGCCAAGTAGCCAGAGATGAACTGGGCTAAACTTGGGGATGATGGAGTCATGAGATGTTTGCCTAAGGATTGGAACCCCGTCTGTAACATACTGGAGTGAGAGTTCAGGGAGTGACAACACTGGAGTGACAGTCCAGGGAGTGACTACAACACTGGAGTGACAGTCCAGGGAGCGACTACAACGCTGGAGTGACAGTCCAGGGAGCGACTACAACGCTGGAGTGACAGTCCGGGGAGTGACTACAACACTGGAGTGACAGTCCAGGGAGCGACTACAACACTGGAGTGACAGTCCAGGGAGCGACTACAACGCTGGAGTGACAGTCCAGGGAGCGACTACAACGCTGGAGTGACAGTCCGGGGAGCGACTACAACGCTGGAGTGACAGTCCGGGGAGCGACTACAACGCTGGAGTGACAGTCCGGGGAGCGACTACAACCCTGGAGTGACAGTCCGGGGAGCGACTACAACCCTGGAGTGACAGTCCGGGGAGCGACTACAACCCTGGAGTGACAGTCCGGGGAGCGACTACAACCCTGGAGTGACAGTCCGGGGAGCGACTACAACACTGGAGTGACAGTCCGGGGAGCGACTACAACACTGGAGTGACAGTCCGGGGAGCGACTACAACACTGGAGTGACAGTCCAGGGAGCGACTACAACACTGGAGTGACAGTCCAGGGAGCGACTACAACACTGGAGTGACAGTCCGGGGAGCGACTACAACACTGGAGTGACAGTCCGGGGAGCGACTACAACACTGGAGTGACAGTCCGGGGAGCGACTACAACACTGGAGTGACAGTCCGGGGAGCGACTACAACACTGGAGTGACAGTCCGGGGAGCGACTACAACACTGGAGTGACAGTCCGGGGAGCGACTACAACACTGGAGTGACAGTCCAGGGAGTGACTACAACACTGGAGTGACAGTCCAGGGAGCGACTACAACGCTGGAGTGACAGTCCAGGGAGCGACTACAACGCTGGAGTGACAGTCCGGGGAGTGACTACAACACTGGAGTGACAGTCCAGGGAGCGACTACAACACTGGAGTGACAGTCCAGGGAGCGACTACAACGCTGGAGTGACAGTCCAGGGAGCGACTACAACGCTGGAGTGACAGTCCAGGGAGCGACTACAACGCTGGAGTGACAGTCCGGGGAGCGACTACAACGCTGGAGTGACAGTCCGGGGAGCGACTACAACCCTGGAGTGACAGTCCGGGGAGCGACTACAACCCTGGAGTGACAGTCCGGGGAGCGACTACAACACTGGAGTGACAGTCCGGGGAGCGACTACAACACTGGAGTGACAGTCCGGGGAGCGACTACAACACTGGAGTGACAGTCCAGGGAGCGACTACAACACTGGAGTGACAGTCCAGGGAGCGACTACAACACTGGAGTGACAGTCCGGGGAGCGACTACAACACTGGAGTGACAGTCCGGGGAGCGACTACAACACTGGAGTGACAGTCCGGGGAGCGACTACAACACTGGAGTGACAGTCCGGGGAGCGACTACAACACTGGAGTGACAGTCCGGGGAGCGACTACAACACTGGAGTGACAGTCCGGGGAGCGACTACAACACTGGAGTGACAGTCCAGGGAGTGACTACAACACTGGAGTGACAGTCCAGGGAGCGACTACAACGCTGGAGTGACAGTCCAGGGAGCGACTACAACGCTGGAGTGACAGTCCGGGGAGTGACTACAACGCTGGAGTGACAGTCCAGGGAGCGACTACAACACTGGAGTGACAGTCCAGGGAGCGACTACAACGCTGGAGTGACAGTCCAGGGAGCGACTACAACGCTGGAGTGACAGTCCAGGGAGCGACTACAACGCTGGAGTGACAGTCCGGGGAGCGACTACAACGCTGGAGTGACAGTCCGGGGAGCGACTACAACCCTGGAGTGACAGTCCGGGGAGCGACTACAACCCTGGAGTGACAGTCCGGGGAGCGACTACAACACTGGAGTGACAGTCCGGGGAGCGACTACAACACTGGAGTGACAGTCCGGGGAGCGACTACAACACTGGAGTGACAGTCCAGGGAGCGACTACAACACTGGAGTGACAGTCCAGGGAGCGACTACAACACTGGAGTGACAGTCCGGGGAGCGACTACAACACTGGAGTGACAGTCCGGGGAGCGACTACAACACTGGAGTGACAGTCCGGGGAGCGACTACAACACTGGAGTGACAGTCCGGGGAGCGACTACAACACTGGAGTGACAGTCCGGGGAGCGACTACAACACTGGAGTGACAGTCCGGGGAGCGACTACAACACTGGAGTGACAGTCCGGGGAGCGACTACAACACTGGAGTGACAGTCCGGGGAGCGACTACAACACTGGAGTGACAGTCCGGGGAGCGACTACAACACTGGAGTGACAGTCCGGGGAGCGACTACAACACTGGAGTGACAGTCCGGGGAGCGACTACAACACTGGAGTGACAGTCCGGGGAGCGACTACAACACTGGAGTGACAGTCCGGGGAGCGACTACAACACTGGAGTGACAGTCCGGGGAGCGACTACAACACTGGAGTGACAGTCCGGGGAGCGACTACAACACTGGAGTGACAGTCCGGGGAGCGACTACAACACTGGAGTGACAGTCCGGGGAGCGACTACAACACTGGAGTGACAGTCCAGGGAGCGACTACAACACTGGAGTGACAGTCCGGGGAGCGACTACAACACTGGAGTGACAGTCCGGGGAGCGACTACAACACTGGAGTGACAGTCCGGGGAGCGACTACAACACTGGAGTGACAGTCCGGGGAGCGACTACAACACTGGAGTGACAGTCCAGGGAGTGACTACAACACTGGAGTGACAGTCCAGGGAGCGACTACAACGCTGGAGTGACAGTCCAGGGAGCGACTACAACGCTGGAGTGACAGTCCGGGGAGTGACTACAACACTGGAGTGACAGTCCAGGGAGCGACTACAACACTGGAGTGACAGTCCAGGGAGCGACTACAACGCTGGAGTGACAGTCCAGGGAGCGACTACAACGCTGGAGTGACAGTCCAGGGAGCGACTACAACGCTGGAGTGACAGTCCGGGGAGCGACTACAACGCTGGAGTGACAGTCCGGGGAGCGACTACAACCCTGGAGTGACAGTCCGGGGAGCGACTACAACCCTGGAGTGACAGTCCGGGGAGCGACTACAACACTGGAGTGACAGTCCGGGGAGCGACTACAACACTGGAGTGACAGTCCGGGGAGCGACTACAACACTGGAGTGACAGTCCAGGGAGCGACTACAACACTGGAGTGACAGTCCAGGGAGCGACTACAACACTGGAGTGACAGTCCGGGGAGCGACTACAACACTGGAGTGACAGTCCGGGGAGCGACTACAACACTGGAGTGACAGTCCGGGGAGCGACTACAACACTGGAGTGACAGTCCGGGGAGCGACTACAACACTGGAGTGACAGTCCGGGGAGCGACTACAACACTGGAGTGACAGTCCGGGGAGCGACTACAACACTGGAGTGACAGTCCGGGGAGCGACTACAACACTGGAGTGACAGTCCAGGGAGCGACTACAACACTGGAGTGACAGTCCGGGGAGCGACTACAACACTGGAGTGACAGTCCGGGGAGCGACTACAACACTGGAGTGACAGTCCGGGGAGCGACTACAACACTGGAGTGACAGTCCGGGGAGCGACTACAACACTGGAGTGACAGTCCGGGTAGCGACTACAACACTGGAGTGACAGTCCAGGGAGCGACTACAACACTGGAGTGAGAGTCCGGGAAGCGACTACAACACTGGAGTGACAGTCCAGGGAGCGACTACAACACTGGAGTGACAGTCCGGGGAGCGACTACAACACTGGAGTGACAGTCCAGGGAGAGACTACAACACTGGAGTGAGAGTCCGGGGAGCGACTACAACACTGGAGTGACAGTCCAGGGAGCGACTACAACACTGGAGTGAGAGTCCGGGGAGCGACTACAACACTGGAGTGACAGTCCAGGGAGCGACTACAACACTGGAGTGAGAGTCCGGGGAGCGACTACAACGCTGGAGTGACAGTCCGGGGAGCGACTACAACACTGGAGTGACAGTCCGGGGAGCGACTACAACACTGGAGTGACAGTCCGGGGAGCGACTACAACACTAGAGTGACAGTCCGGGGAGCGACTACAACACTGGAGTGACAGTCCGGGGAGCGACTACAACACTAGAGTGAAAGTCCGGGGAGCGACTACAACACTGGAGTGACAGTCCGGGGAGCGACTACAACACTGGAGTGACAGTCCGGGGAGCGACTACAACACTGGAGTGACAGTCCGGGGAGCGACTACAACACTGGAGTGACATGCCGGGGAGCGACTACAACACTGGAGTGACAGTCCAGGGAGCGACTACAACACTGCAGTGACAGTCCGGGGAGCGACTACAACACTGGAGTGACAGTCCAGGGAGCGACTACAACACTGGAGTGACAGTCCGGGGAGCGACTACAACACTGGAGTGAGAGTCCAGGGAGCGACTACAACACTGGAGTGACAGTCCAGGGAGCGACTACAACACTGGAGTGACAGTCCGGGGAGCGACTACAACACTGGAGTGACAGTCCAGGGTGTACTCTTTAAAGGCTTGCTATTACTCTAATGAGGGTAATTGTATGCATTTCAGTTATTTATAAGTGTTCACAATTTATATCATTTTATTTATTTATTTCCTTTATTTTATTTATTTATTTTAACTTTATTTATTTTTTTGTTTTATGAGTGTACACTGATTGTTCACATTTATATATATTTATAGTGTACACGGAGTGATTTCACGATTCACGTGTTGCTCACGATTTGAATCTTGTTTTTATTTTGTGCATATTTTGTTAAGTATATATTATTGTTGGTAAAGTTATACCAGATGATATTGAAGGTAATACACTATTTTTAGTTTTTCCATTTTTTTTGAGGTACACATCTTATCTGGATTTATGGGGAGGTTGAAGTTGGACACGGAGGATTCATTTATTTGGACTATAATTTTGGATTTTAAACATTGACTGGCACAAATAAGATTTTTGTATAATGTCTGATAGTTACTAGATTTGGACCCACATGTTTAACCTTATGTACAGGGTGATGGGGGTTAATGTTGATAGGGCCCCGGAAACGGCCCTCTTCCATAAATTTCCACTTACAGTACCAAAAGAAGACCCTTAACCACTTGCCAACTGCATATAGCCAAATGATGGCTTCATTGTGGCCGACTAGTTCTGGGAGTGTCATATGACGTCCTCCCAGAACACGCCCTCCCGCATGCCCTTGGAGGCACGCACTCGGTGATCTCCATGATCGCTGTGTCCTACGGACACAGCTGATCATGTGATGTGGTAAAAGGCCAATCACAGCGGCCTATTACCACATGATCAGCTGTGTCCAATGACACAGCAGATCACCAGGAAATGTAGTTGCCAGTTATCGGAGAGTACTGCTGATAACCAGCAATTGTCAGAGGAGGGATCAGCACCGATCATCAGGGCACTGATGATCAGTGCCAAGCAGTGCCAGTCACCTGTGCCCTGCAGTTCCGCCCACAAGTGCCCAGAGGTGCCCACCATTGCCGCCCAGCAGTGCCACCCAGCAGTGCTCAGCAGTGCCGTCAGTCAGTGCCATCCATCAGTGCCACCTCTCAGTGCCTATGAGTGCTTCCTATCAGTGCCCAACATTGTTGCATATCAGTGCATCATCATCAGTGCCGCCTATAAGTTCTGCCTATCTGTGCCACCTCATCAGTGCCCATCAGTGCTGTCCATCAGTGCTGCCTATCATTGCTGCACATCAGTGCTGCCTATCAGTGCAGTCTCATCAGCGCACATCAGTGAAGGAGAAAAATTAACTGTTTGCAAAATTTTATAATAGAAACAAAAAAAACCCTTTTTTTTCAAAATTTTTGCTTTTTTTTGTTTATAGCTCAAAAAATAAAACACCCAGCGGTGAGTAAATACCATCAAAAGAAAACTCTATTTGTGTGAAAAACAAATGGTATGTTTCACATGGGTACAGTGTTGCATGACCGTGCAATTGTCATTCAAAGTGCGACAGTGCTGAAAGCTGAAAATTGTCCTGGTCAGGAAGGGGATAGAACTGCCCGGTAGGCGAGGGGTTAAGCATCTTACTTCTATCCTGTTAGCAGCGAGAATCACTATTGCTGAATATTAAAAGAGATCAATTATTCCGCTTCAATATGTTCACAACAAATGAGATTGGATCCTGACTAACGACAGACTCACCTGTGTTTTACATCATAATACCAACATGTGTGATAAAACGTGGGATCCGTGGAGTCCATACATATCCGTGCTCTAGTACTTCCTGATTTGGCTCTCTTCTCCTTCCCTCCTCTTCTCTCCTTCCCTCTTCTCTCCTCTTCCCTCCCCTGCACTCCCCTCCCCTCTCCTCTCCTTTCCTCTGACATCTCCTCTTCCCTCCCCTCTCCCCTCCCCTCTCCTCTACCCTCTCCACTCCCCTGCACTCTCCTCTCTCCTCCTCTACCCTCTCCCCTGCCCTCCCCTCCCCTCTCCTCTCCTCTGCACTCCCCTCTCCTTTCCTCTTCCCTCCCCTCTCCTCTACCCTCTCCACTCCCCTGCACTCTCCTCTCTCCTCCTCTACCCTCTCCCCTGCCCTCCCCTCTCCTCTCTTCTCCCCTCCCCTCTACTCCCCTCTCCTTTCTTCTCCTCTCCTCCTCCTCCCCTCTACTCTCCTCCCCTTTCCCCTCCCCTCCCCCTTCTCTTCTCTCCCTTCTCCTCCTCCTCTCTTCTCCTCTCCCTCTCTCTCTCCTCTCACCTGCCCTGCCCTTCCCTCTCCCCTCCCCTCTCCCTTCTCCTCTCCCTTCTACTCTTTTCTCTTCTCCCCTCCCCTCTCCTCTCCTCCTCTCCTCCCCTCTCCTCCTCTCCTCCTCCTCCCTTCCCTTTCTCCTCCTCCTCTCCTCTCCTCCTCCTCCCCTCTCCTCCTCTCCTCCTCCTCCCTTCCCTTTCTCCTCCTCCTCTCCTCTCCTCCTCCTCCCCTCTCCTCCTCCTCACTTCCCTTTCTCCTCCTCCTCTCCTCCTCCTCCCCTCTCCCCTCCCCTCTTCTCTTCTCTTTTTTTCTTCTCTTCTCTTCTCTCTTCTCTCCTCTCATTACTGTTACCCTCTTTTCTTCCTTTCTGCTGTCTCTTTTATTTTCCCATGTTCTGGTGCTAGTTGAGTTCCATGTTGTATGTGTTGTGCACTATGTGTGGTGTGTATGATGAATGCTCTGTGTGATCCATATGTCTCCTATTATTGCTTCCCCTGTACAAGGTGGACTTAATGCTGGGAATGTTCTATGTGACGTCTCCAGTCATTATTGCACACATTTCCTGCTTCCCTGCGGGATGTCTGTTGTTTATTCATCCGCCTGTTTGTTGGGGAGATTTCATACCTTATTTTATAACATGACACTTGTCTGTTACATTTTCTGTAACTTGAAACATTTCAATAAAAATATTGGAAAATAAATAGTTGGTTGCATAAGAGCTAGATTTATTTTTTCTCAGTTTTGTTTAGTTATTTTTGATCTTTCATGGAAACCACAGGAACGGATATTTTAATGTTTCTCAGGGCTGCAGTTCCTCTGAACTCCACAAGGTGGTGATCTCACTTCTATCCAGAAAGGAAGTTATTATAGAACACAGACAGGAAGTGATGTCAGGTACAGACAGGAAGTGATGTCAGGTACAGACAGGAAGTCATCTGCAATAAAGACAGGAATTTCCATACCATAGGAAGCAGCGCGGAGACAGTGGTTGAAGTAGCAGCAGAGGAGGTAATAAGATGTTATTTTCTATTTACACCCAGTAACCCTCGTTATGTCCGTCCTCTTCCTCCATAGTCACATCCGTCCTCTTCCTCCATAGTCATGTCCGTCCTCTTCCTCCATAGTCATGTCCGTCCTCTTCCTCCATAGTCATGTCTGTCCTCTTCCTCCATAGTCATGTCCGTCCTCTTCCTCCATAGTCATGTCCGTCCTCTTCCTCCATAGTCATGTCTGTCCTCTTTCTCCATAGTCATGTCCGTCCTCTTCCTCCATAGTCATGTCCATCCTCTTCCTCCATAGTCACTGTGACGTCTTTTATCTCCAGCAGATGATGATACACACATATATAGTGTGGGAACCCAGATGAACCCCTTCAGGGGCAGAACATTCCCCCACTTCCGGGGCCGGAACATTCTCCTCATTGTGGAGATAAATTCTAGTAATATGGTCCTCTAAACAAACAGCACTGACAATAAATAGACAAGACAAGGACCATCCTGACCATACATGGCCTACAAAGGGCAATGATGACACTACACAGGCAGCCAATGGGCAATCATTACACTATGCAGCCAACACAATGATGGAGTGCCGGGGTCAGGAGTATGGAGCATAGAGCCCCTTACATTGCTGCTCAGGAGGAAGGAAACATTCCCCAGCCGGCCATGAAGAATATGTTCCATCATTGGTGTCAGAGGGAGGGAAATACTGAGGGAAATAGAGGAGCTGAGGGGTCTCTCAGGGGTTACTGAGGATGAGGGACTTTAGGTCCCCTAAGGGGTAGTGGAGCTCAAGGGCTTTGAGGGGGTAGAGTAGCTGAAGGAATCTGGTAGGATAGGGTTGGCAGGGAGCAGGGCTCTGAGGAAAGAGAAGGTTGTAGAGCTCAGGGGGACACTGAGGTAGGGAGGGGATGCTCTTGGTCTCTGGTTGTCCTCTTACCTGCACTTACTTTTCAGACCTTCTTACAGAACTCCTACCAGGAAAGGAAGACAACCTTCACCTTCTTACCATCTCACTGGTCAAATAATATATTCCACGATACCAAGTGGAATGAAGAAGGACAATCCTTCACCCCTTGGTGGGAACTTATTCATAGAGGAGGATTGTTGGTGCATTATTGACTAAAAGGTAGTCAGGGGTCAGTGCTGAACATCTTCTGGAGACACTCCAATTCCTTCCCATGACACAGGCTCTGGCAGTGCCCGGTGCTGGAATTCAGAGCCTCAGGAACCCACCACCACTCTGTACAATGTCCTGGATATTACAGTATACTTGGTAACCAAACCTGTCCCCCTCCTGTCCTCCTTCTACCCATACTAGGCTGTCATTGGAGGGAAGAGAACAGGCTCCTCCCCCACAGCTCTCTACTCCACCAGCACCATCCTCCTGCTATCCCATCCAAGCTCTTCTTTTACTGCAGAGAGTGACAGTGACATCACTCCTGTCAGTCAGCAGGCTGCCACAGATTGGAGCCTTGCAGCCGGAGTTCTGCCAATTATCCTGATTTTCCAGAAACTTAGGCCAAAAGTCAGTAAGTTCCCCTTCCTGGACCTCATGATGAGCCGACATTGACCTCACAGCACTGCCTCAGAGCAAACAAGTCATAGGAAGGATCGTATTTATCATTCCTTGTCTGCAGATCTAAAACTCATCAAAACCAGTTCAGAGACCAAACAAACCCAACAGAGAAAAGGGGATTTCTAATCCAGCAGGTCAAGAGGGTCCCGGGACCTCAAATATGCATCAAACACTAAACAGTCCAAACTAAATATCTTCCCATGGGGGGAGTAGTTCTTCACTGTCCAGCAACCCTCCTATTCCCCCCTCACATCCACATCCTATTATTGTGTGACCAATACCATCCAAATCATTCTTACTTTCATTTCCCAAAGTTATCCGTCTACAAGGAGACCTGTATAGATCACATGATGGCACCAATGAGGATGGAGGAGGACCGGAGTCACATGACTGAGAAGATACTAAACCTCACCCTGGAGATCATCTACCTGCTGACCGGAGAGGTGAGGAGGATTCTGGGAGGTCACATGACATCAATCTTATCTCTATTAATAAAACACAGACCTGACCGGAGAGGTGAGGAGGATTCTGGGAGTCTAACATGATATTCCTATTGGTTCCTCAATACAGAGATTTCCTCTTCTGAAGTCAGGTGATCATATGACCATCACAGTGCCTCCATGTGACTCCCTAAACCCTGAGAGACACAACATGGAGAAGATTCTAGAAGTCACCAAGAAGATGATGGAGCTGCTGACAGGAGAGGTGAGCGGTGCCGGGAATTCTGGGACATTCTCCAGTAACAGACAAGGGATGTGTCTGGATGGTGACTGTATCATTGTGTGTGTCAGGTTCCTATAAGGTGTCAGGGTGTCACTGTCTATTTCTCCATGGAGGAGTGGGAGTATTTAGAAGGACACAAGGATCTCTACAAGGACGTCATGATGGACAATCAGCCGCCCCTCACATCACCGGGTAAGAGGAGACTTTATTGTAAAGGAGAGAGCAGTACGGAGGATCCACCTAGATCCCCCATCATCTGATAAACACATAGAAACAATGGATTCAGTCAGTGTGTGTGTTTCCTACAGATGGATCCAGTCATGGGAACCCACCAGAGAGATGTCCCCGTCCTCTGTATTCCCGGGATTCCACACAGGAAGGTCACACCATTCCTCACTATTACAAGGTTGGTGGGATGGAGCATCTAGAACATGGACTTGTGGAGACAATGTGTGGAGTTTTTTTATGTGACCTTACATTTTACAGATGATATTTTCTCTCATTTCCTTGATTTAGAGTGGAGATCCAATCGATATAGAATTTGAGGTGAAAGCAGAAGAAGAAGAGGCGTATGTGAGGGATGATCAGCAGTCTATGGAGGAGGATGGAATAACGGGGACATTTATAGAGGAGGACACTCCTACAGAGATCAGCACAGGTGGGTCATGAACACTAAATCCATTCCTCCACCCATACTGCTCACTGATTGGTCCAGAGTAGGGCGGGGACTGGGTGATATCAGCCTGTAATCCCCTGGTCACTTTCCTGAGCTGTGTTTCCCATCCTGCCTGTTGTGGGCGGAGTCCTGGTTTGGGGAAACCAATCGGCTCCTGTCTAGTAATCCTCTTTGTCTTTGTATTTTAGTCCATGGCCGGGAGATGAGGAAAACCTCCGAGGATTGTCTCACTTTGTCTCCATACTGGAAAGTAGAAGATGAGGACATCACACAGTATAGTCCAGGAGAAAACCCGGCTCCCTCCAATGTCCATCCGGCACCACCCAGTGTAGATGGACCATCGGATTCTTCGTATCCTGAGGAACCTCAGACTGTGCGGGACCGGGCCGGCCTTCCAACAGAGAAGAGCTTCTCCTGTAATGAGTGCGGGAAAGGTTTCCATTATAAATACCATCTTAATGTGCATAAAAGAACTCACAAAGGGGAGAAGCTGTTTTCCTGTCCTGAGTGCGGGAAATGTTTTTCATGCAAGTCCCATCTTTCCATACATCAGAGGTCTCACACAGGGGAAAAGCCGTATTCCTGTCCTGAGTGCGGGAAATGTTTTTCAAAGGAGTCCAATCTTTACACACATCAGAGATGTCACACAGGGGAGAAGCCATATTCCTGTGTTGAGTGCGGGAAATCTTTTTCTAATAAGTCATATCTTTACACACATCAAAGATGTCACATGGGGGAGAAGACATTTTCCTGTCCTGACTGTGGGAAATGTTTTCCTCAAAAGTCCAATCTTTACAGACATCAGAGATGTCACACTGGGGAGAAGCCGTATTCCTGTCCTGAGTGCGGGAAATATTTTTCACAGAAGTCTAATCTTTACACACATCAGACATCTCACACGGGGGAGAAGCTCTATTCTTGTCCTGAGTGTGGGAAATGTTTTTCACAGAAGTCCGATCTTTACATACATCAGAGATCTCACACGGGGGAAAAGCCGTATTCCTGTCCTGAGTGCGGGAAATGTTTTTCACGGAAGTGCAATCTTTACACACATCAGAGATCTCACACGGGGGAGAAGCCGTATTCCTGTCCTGAGTGCGGGAAATGTTTTTCACAGAAGTCCGATCTTTACATACATCAGAGATCTCACACGGGGGAAAAGCCGTATTCCTGTCCCGAGTGCCGGAAATGTTTTTCACGGAAGTCCAATCTTTACACACACCAGAGATCTCACACACGGGAGAAGCCACTTTCCTGTCCTGAGTGAGGGAAATGTTCCTCACTGAAGTCCTGTCTTCCCATACACAGGGGTCCCACACAACCCTGGAGGTGTATTAGTGCCTTGAGTGCGGGAAATGTCTTCTAGATGAATGTTGCTGGACATCCCAGCTCTCATGTGGGGAAGAAGCACACCCTGATATACACCTCAGATATACTCCATGGCTGATCTTCATCATGGAAGAAACAGTTGATAAGATGAGAGGCCCCCAAAGACATGGATGAAGTGCAGTAAATGTCGGGGTGCAGAGTGGTCAGTAGATCCTGGAAATGAAGGACACAACTTCAGCCCTTCTTGGGTGTCGGAGTTGCGTTTCCTGATAATGATATAGCGGGTTACAGAGCTAGAAGCCGGGAGAGCCCAGATCTCGTTATCGGGGAACTTTACACAGACAACAAGAACTTCTGAAGTTGATGTCCTTCATTTCAAGGCTCTACAGAACAGTGGTGACCCCGAAGCGTCTCTCTGTCTTCAGTCCATCCTTCTCCCATCCCCCAACAGGAGGGAAGGAGAACTCCGCCCCAAACTAGGGGGGAACTTTCCTCTCATTATTTCCCTTGGCTTCTGTGTGGGTTTGGGTGGTTGGAGGAGTGCGGCACGAGAGGGAACACAGCTTGTTGTTCTATGTCTACCTATGGGGTCTGGGTAGAGGGGATCCACCGGAAAATATTTCTACTCTTTGATTTTGTGCAAATCGTTTCTGTTTTCACTTTGAAGGGCGATATTATGTGTGGTTTGTAAAAGGGATTGGCCCAATAGATACCACCCCATTTAGAGAATAAATGAAGTAATATGACCAGCATTATTTCAGCCATGTCACATGTTGGTCTTTTTATACAGTGTTTTCCTATGATCATTGGCTCCATCTAGTGGCCATAATGCGGTATTGAACTGTTTTTCCTGACTGAGGTATTTTGGAAGTAATACATCATTATGGCCACTAGAGGGAGCTGACGATTATAGGAAATAGCTGAGTTTATTGAAATATGGCCAGAATTTGTCAAGGCTGGACACATGCTTGTCACACTCCCCAACATATTTTTTGCATAGACCCCTTAGTTTACTGTGTCAGGGGTGGTTTCATACAAATACCTGAGATCACACTCATACATTTTCAAGTACAGTAGACATTGAAGACATAAATTACATAAAACCACAGAATTAAACTATCCATTGATTTTAAACCAAAAATACCTCAATTGGCCTTTAGATGACGCTAAGTATCCTAGCAATTAGCACCATCTAGTGTCCAAATTGTCAAGGAACACCCGAACAATTGATTTAGTCAGCCAAATCAATCAAATCACAGTATCTCCAATACAAAAAAATTATTTATAAAAATAATTTAACTGACTTAATTATTCTGAAAAATTCTTTAAGAACTCAAAGATCTGTGTAGGTATAGACTGCAGAGTATGAAAATCAATATTTATTTACATAAGTCACTTACAAACACCATAAACAATAGTCAGATTGTGATTTACACTGACACTAAGATGTTTCTGTAAAAGCTCTAAAATAGAGTGAATTAAATTCAATAATCAGTTTCTCCCTGTAAACAACATAACCAATGAAAACGGACAATAATCTGTCTCCTGCAGAAGGAATAAACTATGCAGATTAATCCACCAGTATGGCCTAAGAACAGGAACATTTTTATAAATGACTTAACCTGAAGTGATGTTATCATGGGGAGAGTTATTAGGTTACAAAGGAATGTGGCAATTGGCTTACTAGTCTAAGCAAGCAAAATCAACAGAAAATATGTAATTACCCTCCAAGTATCAGGTAATCTTTTACAGAACTGATGATCAGACTCAAAGATAGCTGCTGATTAATGGTTGGGGTTGGGCTTCCACAAAATGGCGTCTCTTCTTCAGTTGATGAGTGTCTTTAGATGATCTGAGTCTGAGATGATGTCTACCTTCCAGATGGCTGTGTAGATTTTCCTCCCTTTGTCAGTGTTCCTGCCGGTTTTATCTAGTTATGACTTATAGATTCATCAAATCTGAATAAACCTGACCAGAAGGTAGAACCTTCTCTGTGATTGGGGAATCTGATTCTCTAACCCATGTTTACTCAAGCATTACCTCCCATGGCCACTGGGTGTCATCTTTGGATAAGAATTGTCTGGTCTGAGATTATTTGGTGATGGAAGTAACTAATCTGTGATCAGAAAAAATGAATATTTCACTATAACAAATTGGCCCTTGTGAAATCTATAGAATGCCTTGGAGAGTAGATATTATTCCTCATTTACAATCATTACGTTTTGGTGTAACAGTGATTAAATGGAGAATTGTAACTATCAGGAGGTTGGATTACATAAAGCAATTAGAATAATAGTTGTACACACAGAGGAGAGATAATAAAAAGAATAATTTGTATACTGATCTACTGATTGATTACGGCTTTGGTAGCATGCATACAATATTCCTAACAATACCGATAAACTCCAACACACTAAATATATATCATGGGATTACATATCAGCAAACATACCATAATATACGTCCTACATTCTTATGAGACAATCTGGTATTTTATCCCCATCACGTCTTTTTGTATAATCTGAAATATATGGAAACAGGGAGGTTTCTTTTTGTACCTTTTCACCAAAACAAAATGAGTCTCAGCAGTGTTACTGGAGTCACCTTGTTACATAGTTACAGAGTTCATCTGGATGGAAAAAAGACACCAATCCATCCAGTCCAACCAACATAAAAAACAAAACACACAAATAGAACATTACATGAGGAAATGCACATCTTACTGTAAAGGTCTCAGTAATCTATAAACAGAAGAATCCAGAAAAGAACTCTCACAGATCTGCAGCTTTGTAGAGTTAGCATTCACAATACACGGCTCAAAAATGAAAGAAAGACTTATTAATCAGAGTCTAGCATCAAGTCAATGAGAATCCTGAGATATTGATCTGGTCAGTGAAGTCACAGAGGGGGTTGTTAATCAGTTTCAGCTGCTTTGATGTTAATGAAATTATCAACAGGTGCACTAGATGGGTAACAGTTAGACAACCCTCAAAACAGGAATTTACAGGTGGAGGCCACTGACTTTTTTTCCCTGCTCATCTTTTCTGACTGTTCTTCACTAATTTTTCTTTTGGCTAGGGTCAGTGTCACTACTGGTAGCATGAGGTCGTACCTGGACCCTACAGAGGTTGCACAGGCAGTCCAGCTCCTCCAGGATGACACATCAATACCTGCCATTGACAGAAGGTTTGCTGTGTCTCCCAGCACAGTCTCAAGAGCATGGAGGAGATTCCAGGAGACAAGAGCATGGAGGTGATTCCAGGAGACAGGCAGTTACTCTAGGAGAGCTGGAAAGGGTCGTAGAAGTTCCTTAACCCACCAGCAGAACTGTATCTGCTCCTTTGTGCAAGGAGGGACTTCTTGAGGGTGGCCTGAGGGCCCGACATCCTCTAGTGGGCCCTGTGCTCACTACCCGGCACCATAGTGCTGGATTGGCATTTGCCGTTGAACACCAGAATTGGCAGGTCCAACACTGCTGCCCTGTGCTTTTCACAGATGAGGGCAGGTTCACCCTGAGCACATGTGACAGACATGAAAGGACATAGCATCTGAAAGGACAGAGCAGCTTCTAGGCTAGAGGTGTCACCTGGATGCCAATACAATGTTGTCACCTATGTAGCTAAAGTTTGCCACCTTCTTGAACCTAGAAGAAGAATCCTAGTCATTTTGGCTACAAGAGTCAGCAGGAGACCGTGAGAAGGCTCCGAAGTGTCTGTCAGCTTTGATTTATATCCACAAATCAAAGGAATGTATTTCATCTCTCATAAAAGCTAAAATATTTGTTGCAGAGAGATGAAAATACTTCCTTCTGATTGGACACACTGTAGGCTACATCTGCATGTAAAACTGTATTTGTAGCCCCTGTGGCATCCCAGAGAAACACAGGAAACGGTTCTATGGTGCCTGATTGCAACAGCTGAACAGCGATTGGTACTGTTGTGTTCGGACTAACACACTGGTGTCGGAAATTCTATCCCTGACCAAGTGATCCAAACCATTCCTGGCCCATTCAGCTCTGGGCACTTCAGAACCCAGAACATCATATGGGCTGCTACAGGAACAACCCCCAGGGTTGATTGGCCAAGGGCTAATGTGCAGCCCACATCCACATTTCAATAAATTGAGGTCCCTGAGATATGGAGGGGGTGATTTGTACGGAGCCGGTTCCATGTGACTGGTGAATCGTGGACTTTCTCTGACTTGCTCCAGTCTCAGGATAAATCTTGGTAAAAGTTTTATTTCTGTTTTTATTCCCTTTTATTTTATAATGAATAGCCAATTGTGTGTCTTTTTGTATTTTCTGCAACTTTTTTTTCTTTGTACATATTTAATACACTGCCCACTTTTGGGATATTAAATCATAAAATGAATAAGTGACTTCTGTGTACTAAGCTTGGGCTCATATCTCCGGAGAGATTGTTGTATTGTAGAGTCTATGTGCTCGGTCTACGTTCATCGCCAATCTGTATGCAATTGTACTGTGTGTTGGCAGATTGCCTGCAGATTGAAACATAGCAGATCTGTCAGACGGAGATCTGTGTGTGTGTGGTGGCCCAGTAGACCAGTCTGTGGAAAAACTGTTGGGTGGTGGCAAGCTACCGTGTGTTGTGTGTCTGGTGTGGGGGTGTGTGGACAGTGGAAGAGTGATTAACACCGAGGTTCTAGCTTGTAGGATAGCTGGAGGAATCCTAGAAGGGTGTGCCAATTGCTAGACTGCTCCTCAATCCTTAGTGTGCACCAGATTGTATATAAGATTCATATCTGCCTGTGTGTGGTCAGCCAGCTGGAGTGGAGTCTCCCTCTAGTGGTGGCCAGAGGTAGTGCGGGCTGTGAAAGGGTATCCTGACCAGTCTTATATGCTCAAAGTCTCCCTCATTCCCTCTTTACCCCAAGTCATGGGCGGACCACGCCTTGGTTAGCTAGTCGTCATGGGCGTGCATTTTATCCGTGACACAGTGTATAATCCATGATGTGGGACTTCTCTTGTCCTCATTACATTGGAGTACAGAAACTCTTCCATTGTGACATTTATTCCCGAGCTCTCCTAGAATCCCTCAGCTTGGAATAATGGCCGCTGTGTCTGCAGAAACGTAGAGAATACTTCCATATACCGCGTCTCTTCATCTTGTTCATCCTTCTCGTTGGCAGAACAATGACATCTCAGCTAGACTGGAGGATGTGGGGACCACCACGGGATTATTTGGTGTTTGTAATCACCTCCCCCTTGTTCCTGCACTGAGGGGTCCCGGCTTCCATTCCTTCTCTATACACAGAGCAAAATACTTCAGTTGGGAAGAAGTTTGTCCTTTGCGGGACTTGAGACCTGAAAATGACCCTTGTCTATTATTTGGTATAATAACTAGAGATGAGCGAATTTTTCAAAAATTCGATTCGCCTGATTCGCCGAATTTTCCGAAAAAATTCGATTCGAATTTATTCGCCGCAAATTTTACTTATAAAAAGGGTTTCTAGGCTTCAGAGAGCCTTTATATTAGTGCAGAACACTGTACCTTTAATTTAAATGCCCTTGGAGTCTGCTGGGGAAGAGAAATAATACTGTCAGTCAGTATGACATGCAGATGAGTGCCGTCGATCTTAGAATCACCGCACACTTCACTCATTTGGGCAGTCACGGGGCCAAAGAAGAAGAAGGAGAAGAAGAAGAATGAAAAGAAGAAGAAGAATGAAAAGAAGAAGAAGAAGAATGAAAAGAAGAAGAAGAAGAATGAAAAGAAGAAGAAGAAGAATGAAAAGAATGAAAAGAAGAAGAAGAAGAAGAATGAAAAGAAGAAGAAGAAGAATGAAAAGAAGAATGAAAAGAATGAAAAGAAGAATGAAAAGAATGAAAAGAAGAATGAAAAGAAGAATGAAAAGAATGAAAATAAGAAAAAGAATGAAAAGAATGAAAAGAAGAATGAAAATAAGAAGAAGAATGAAAAGAAGAATGAAAAGAATGAAAAGAAGAATGAAAATAAGAAGAAGAATGAAAAGAAGAATGAAAAGAATGAAAAGAAAAATGAAAATAAGAAGAAGAATGAAAAGAATGAAAAGAAGAATGAAAAGAATGAAAAGAAGAAGAAGAATGAAAAGAAGAATGAAAAGAAGAATGAAAAGAATGAAAAGAAGAATGAAAAGAAGAAGAATGAAAAGAATGACAAGAAGAATGAAAAGAAGAAGAAGAATGAAAAGAAGAATGAAAAGAAGAATGAAAATAAGAAGAAGAATGAAAATAAGAATAATTCCAGTAAAGCAAAAAGTGTATGTGCAGAGTTCCTCTATTTCTGACAATGAAAAGAAGAATGAAAATAAGAAGAAGAATGAAAAGAAGAATGAAAAGAAGGAAAAGAAGAATGAAAAGAAGAAGAAGAAGAATGAAAATAAGAATAATTCCAGTAAAGCAAAAAGTGTATGTGCAGAGTTCCTCTATTTCTGACAGTTCTCTGACAGTTCTTTCACATTTACAGCGATTGAAATATTGTATCTATTTGTTTCCTAATAAAAACATCTGTATCCTAAATGGAAACAAATAGATACAATGTTTCAACCGCTGGAAATGTGAAAGAACTGTCAGACAGCTGTCAGAAATAGCGGAGCTCTCTGCAGGGACATTTTTGCCGGCTTTTGAAGGGATGAAAACGGCCGATCAGGAAAAATTCGATTCGACCATCCGAAGTCGGCAAAAATTCGGATTCGCCGCGAATCGAATTTTTCCTGAAATTCAAAACGAATTCCACTTCGCCTGATTCGATTCGCTCATCTCTAATAATAACTCCCATGGTTCAACCCGGGGAAACGATGAGAATATGATCTTCCTCATAGAAATTCTAACAAAAGGCAACATTTTCCACTTTATGTCAAAATTCATTTTAAATTGCTCCCCATTCACACAGAAGGAATGTACATGCTTTGTCACTGAGCGCACTGCCATACAAATGTTTTTTATGAATAGACCCCTAAATGTCAGGAGATATAATATATTCTATTATATTGTATTATATTATGTTATGTTAAATTATACAGTCATGGCCGAAATTGTTGGCACCCTTGATATTTTTCCTGAAAATCAAGTATTTCACACAAAAAAGGTATTGCATTAACACATGTTTTGCTATACACATGTTTATTCCCTTTGTATGTATTGGAACAAATATAAAACAGAGGCAGAAAAGCAAATATGACATAATGTCACACAAAACCCCAAAAATGGGCTGGACAAAAGTATTGGCACCCTTAACTTAATATTTGGTTGCACACCCTTTGGAAAACATAACTGAAATCAGTCGCTTCCTATAACCATCAATAAGCTTCTGACACCTCTCACCCGGAATTTTGGACCACTCTTCCTTTGCAAACAGCTCCAGGTCTCTCTTATTGGAAGGACACCTTTTCCCAACAGCAATTTTAAGATCTCTCCACAGGTGTTCAATGGGATTTAGATCTGGGCTCATTGCTGGCCACTTCAGAACTCTCCAGCGCTTCTTTGCCATCCATTTCTGAGTGCTTTTTGACGTATGTTTGGGGTCATTGTCCTGCTGGAAGACCCAGGATCTTGGACGCAAACCCAGCTTTCTGACACTGGGCCCTACAGTGCGACCCAAAATCCTTTGGTAATCCTCAGATTTCATGATGCCTTGCACACAGTCAAGGCACCCAGTGCCAGAGGCAGCAAAACAACCCCAAAACATCATTGAACCTCCACCATATTTTACCGTAGGTACTGTGTTTTGTTCTTTGTAGGCCTCATTCCGTTTTCGGTAAACAGTAGAATGATGTGCTTTACCGAAAAGCTCTATCTTGGTCTCATCTGTCCACAAGACGTTTTCCCAGAAGGCTTTTGGCTTACTCAAGTACATTTTGGCAAACTGTAGTCTTGCTTTTTTATGTCTCTGTGTCAGCAGTGGGGTCCTCCTGGGTCTCCTGCCATAGCGTTTCATTTCATTTAAATGTCGACGGATAGTTCGCGCTGACACTGATGCTCCCTGAGCCTGCAGGACAGCTTGAATGTCTTTGGAACATGTTTGGGGCTGCTTATCCACCATCCGGACTATTCTGCGTTGCAATCTTTCATCAATTTTCCTCATCCGTCCACGACCAGGGAGATTAGCTACAGTGCCATGGGTTGCAAACTTCTTGATAATGTTGCGCACTGTGGACAAAGGCAAATCTAGTTCTCTGGAGATGGACTTGTAACCTTGAGATTGTTGATATTTTGCCACAATTTTGGTTCTCAGGTCCTCAGACAGTTCTCGTCTCCTCTTTCTGTTGTCCATGCTTAGTGTGGCACAGACAGACACACAATGCAAAGGTTAAGTGAACGTCTCTCCTTTTTATCTGCTTTCAGGTGTGATTTCTATATTGCCCACACCTGTTACTTGCCCCAGGTGAGTTTACAGGAGCATCACATGCTTGTAACATTCTTATTTATCCGCAGTTGTGAAAGGGTGCCAATACTTTTGTCCAGCCCATTTTTGGAGGTTTGTGTGACATTATGTCGAATTTGCTTTCTTTCCTCCCTTTTTTTGTTTTGTCCCAATACACACAAAGGGAATAAACATGTGTATAGCAAAACATGTGTTAATGCAATACGTTTCGTGAGAAATACATGATTTCCTGGAGAAATATCAAGGGTGCCAACAATTTCGGCCATGACTGTATAAAGACGGGAAGTATGGAGCAGATAAATGAACAGACCTCCTAGTAATGTCATTACCAGGCTGCAGCTAGGGGTCGCTCTAATGTTTGAAGTGTTCCCACAGGAGAGTGATTCCTTCTAGCTCACATATACTTTTTGTATGTCTAGTAAAATTGGACTTTTGAGGTAGAAGATTATACATTGTAGCGCCCTCCTAGTTCAGCCAGGGGGATCTACACCCTATTGGTTGGTCAGAAGCTGCTTAGCAGCTCAGGTGTGATAGCCAGAGGGGTCACAATGTGGTCAGGGCTGAGAGACTCTGCAAGCCAGCCCCTCTGGAATTTCCCCCTGCTCTAAGGCTTTTGGAAGAAGGTCTTGGAGGCAGTGGGTGGATCTGAGGAGTGGCTGACTGCAGTCTTGAGGGACCTAAAACATAAATAGTGTTGTGCTAACTCATATAGATACAATAGTCCATAAACAGGTTCAAACGTGATAGTTCAATCAAAATATGAAATATAAATATACATATAAAGTGCTGGAATGGTGAACATCTAATAAGGTGCTTGAAAGGTGAAGAATCACTACGATGTGCTCAGAATAAATAATGTCTATTTGATAAACACGGTGCTCCACCTTAACTCAATGTTCCTCCACCTAAAAAATGTATGGATGGCCGTTCTCCTCCTACCATGGACCTATGAATGAATACAGGTCAACCAAGCCTGGTAATTCCGATGCTCTAGATGTCAGCAGATGACAGGCACCACCTTCCATAACAGGGTAAAACGGAATTCTTCTCACATGATAGAAGCAGTAACATAGCGATTTGCATTTCAAAACTCCCGCAATGACGTCACTAGGATCCGCCCCCATGCGTTATGCCACCAACCACGTGGCTTCGTCAGGGAAACCGTCTAGGTAACCATGACTACTGTTCCTGCTCCCTGACTACTGTTCCTGATCTGTAGAGCCTGCAACATCGCTGGATGTCACATTTCACATGGAACAAAACCTTTTATCATGATACACCAATAATCCGACCTACATTTATTATACATCAATATTATTCAAATAAAAACTTTGAAAAGATCGGAAAAAAGTTTTAAAAAATCCTGTGATTTTTTTACAGCCCCATCTTCTGGTCAAAAAGAATAACATCACCCAAGTAAAAATTCATTATAAATCATACTTAACACTAATCATATTAATAAAAATGAAAAATAAAAATATTAAAATAATTATTATATGGCCGATAAAAACAGATAAAACCCACATTAATAATTATTGATAAAACTATTTAGGCAAATTCTACATTATGTCCTGATGGATAAAACGTCTGCATTTTGTATATCCAAAAATATTATTATTATTATACAAGATTTATATGGTGCCAACAGTTTGCACAGCGCTGTACAATATAAGGGGGGCGGTACAATTACAATACATTTCAGTACAGAAGGAATAGGAGGGCCCGGCTTGTGGAGCTTACAATCTAAAGGAAGGGGAGGGGATACAAAAGGTGATAGCTGCGGGGAATGATCTGGTGGAGGTGATTAAAGTACAATTCTTAGGTGGAGGTGGGGTAGGCTTCCCTTAAGAAGTGAGTTTTCAAAGATCGCTTAAAGGCAAACAGGGTGGGGGCTGACCGGACATGCTGTGGTAGGGAGTTCCAGAGGATGGGAGAGGCTCTGGAGAAGTCCTGGATGTGAGCGTGGGAGGAGGTGATGAGGGAGGTAGAGAGGGGGATATCATGGGAGGAGCAGAGTGGGCGATTTGGGTGATATCTGTGGATGAGGTTGGTGATGCATCTAGGGACGATGTTCTGGATGGCTTTGTAAGTTGTGGTTAGTATTTTGAATTTTAAACGTTGGGTTAGTGAAAGCCAGTGGAGGGATTGGCAGAGAGGGGCAGCAGTCGCTGAACGGTTGGTAAGGCGTATGAGTCTAGCAGCAGTCACTGATCGGTTGGTAAGGTGTATGAGTCTAGCAGCAGTCGCTGATCGGTTGGTAAGGTGTATGAGTCTAGCAGCAGTCCTGATCGGTTGGTAAGGTGTATGAGTCTAGCGGCAGTCACTGATCGGTTGGTAAGGCAGATGAGTCTAGCGGCAGTCGCTGATCGGTTGGTAAGGTGTATGAGTCTAGCGGCAGTCGCGGACCAGTTGGTAAGGTGTATGAGTCCGGCAGCAGTCGCTGATCGGTTGGTAAGGTGTATGAGTCTAGTGACAGTCACTGATCGGTTGGTAAGGTGTATGAGTCTAGCAGCAGTCCTGATCGGTTGGTAAAGCGTATGAGTCTGGCAGCAGTCGCTGATCGGTCGGTAAGGTGTTTGAGTCTAGCGGCAGTCGCTGATCGGTTTGTAAGGCGTAAGAGTCTAGAAGCAGTCGCTGATCAGTTGGTAAGGTGTATGAGTCTAGCAGCAGTCGCTGATCGGTTGGTAAGGCGTATGAGTCTAGAAGCAGTCGTTGATCGTTCGTAAGGCGTATGAGTCTAGCGGCAGTCGCCGATTGGTTGGTAAGGTGTATGAGTCTAGCAGCAGTCGCTGATCGGTTAGTAAGGTGTATGAGTCTAGCGGCAGTCGCTGATCGGTTGGTAAGGCGTATGAGTCTAGCAGCAGTCGCTGACCGGTTGGTAAGGTGTATGACTCTAGCAGCAGTCGCTGATCAGTTGGTAAGGCGTATGAGTCTAGCAGCAGTCGCTGATCGGTTGGTAAGGTGTATGAGTCTAGAAGCAGTCGCTGATCAGTTGGTAAGGTGTATGAGTCTAGCAGCAGTCCTGATCGGTTGGTAAGGTGTATGAGTCTAGTGACAGTCACTGATCGGTTGGTAAGGTGTATGAGTCTAGCAGCAGTCCTGATCGGTTGGTAAGGCGTATGAGTCTGGCAGCAGTCGCTGATCGGTCGGTAAGGTGTTTGAGTCTAGCGGCAGTAGCTGATCGGTTTGTAAGGCGTATGAGTCTAGCAGCAGTCGCTGATCAGTTGGTAAGGTGTATGAGTCTAGCAGCAGTCACTGATCGGTTGGTAAGGCGTAAGAGTCTAGAAGCAGTCGCTGATCGGTTGGTAAGGCGTAAGAGTCTAGCGGCAGTCGCTGATCGGTTGGTAAGGTGTATGAGTCTAGCAGCAGTCACTGATCGGTCGGTAAGGTGTATGAGTCTAGCAGCAGTCCTGATTGGTTGGTAAGGAATATGAGTCTAGCGGCAGTCGCTGATCGATTGGTAAGGTGTATAAGTCTAGCAGCAGTCGCTGATCGGTTGGTAAGGCGTATGAGTCTAGCAGCAGTCGTTGATCGTTGGTAAGGCGTATGAGTCTAGCTGCAGTCGCTGATCGGTTGGTAAGGCATATGAGTCTAGCTGCAGTCGCTGATCGGTTGGTAAGGTGTATGAGTCTAGCGGCAGTCGCTGATTGGTTGGTAAGGTGTATGAGTCTAGCAGCAGTCGCTGATCGGTTGGTAAGGTGTATGAGTCTAGCGGCAGTCGCTGATCGGTTGGTAAGGCGTATGAGTCTAGCAGCAGTCGCTGACCGGTTGGTAAGGTGTATGACTCTAGCAGCAGTCGCTGATCAGTTGGTAAGGCGTATGAGTCTAGCAGCAGTCGCTGATCGGTCGGTAAGGTGTATGAGTCTAGAAGCAGTCCTGATCGGTTGGTAAGGTGTATGAGTCTAGCAGCAGTCACTGATTGGTCGGTAAGGTGTATGAGTCTAGCAGCAGTCCTGATTGGTTGGTAAGGTGTATGAGTCTAGCAGCAGTCCTGATCGGTTGGTAAGGTTTTGAGTCTAGCGGCAGTCGCTGATTGGTTGGTAAGGTGTATGAGTCTAGCAGCAGTCGCTGATCGGTTAGTAAGGTGTATGAGTCTAGCGGCAGTCGCTGATCGGTTGGTAAGGCGTATGAGTCTAGCAGCAGTCGCTGACCGGTTGGTAAGGTGTATGACTCTAGCAGCAGTCGCTGATCGGTGGTAAGGCGTAAGAGTCTAGAAGCAGTCGCTGATCGGTTGGTAAGGTGTATGAGTCTAGCAGCAGTCCTGATCGGTTGGTAAGGCGTATGAGTCTGGCAGCAGTCGCTGATCGGTTGGTAAGGTGTATGAGTCTAGTGACAGTCACTGATCGGTTGGTAAGGTGTATGAGTCTAGCAGCAGTCCTGATCGGTTGGTAAGGCGTATGAGTTTGGCAGCAGTCGCTGATCGGTCGGTAAGGTGTTTGAGTCTAGCGGCAGTAGCTGATCGGTTTGTAAGGCGTATGAGTCTAGCAGCAGTCGCTGATCAGTTGGTAAGGTGTATGAGTCTAGCGGCAGTCACTGATCGGTTGGTAAGGCGTAAGAGTCTAGCAGCAGCATTCCTAATAGACTGAAGGGGGATAGCCTGTGTAACGGTAGACCAGTGAGGAGGGAGTTGCAGTAATGGAGGCGGGATATAACCAAGGCAGGGATGAGTTGTTTTGTGGTGTCATTGGTCAGGAAGTGGCGGATTTTGGAAATGTTCCAGAGGTTGAGATGGCAGGATTTAGCCAGTGAGTGGATGTGGGGCCCAAAGGAGAGGTCAGAGTCTAGGATTACACCTAGCACCCTGGCATGAGGGGAAGGACCAATGGTTGTGCTGTTGATCTTAATGATAAAGTCATGAGTGGGGGATCGGGGAGGAGGAAATATTACAGCTTGATTTTTGATAGATTGAGTTTAAGGTAGTGATGTGACATCCATGCTTATATGTCGCTCAGTAGATTTGTGATATGTGAGGTGATTGAGGGGGTGAGCTGGGGAGTGGAGAGATAGATCTGGGTGTCATCAGCATAGAGGTGGTATTGAAAGCCATGGGAGGTTATCAGATGGCCCAGGGAGGAGGTATAGAGAGAGAAAAGGAGGGGCCCAAGAACAGAACCTTGGGGTACCCCAACAGAAAGAGGAAGCGGAGCGGAGGAGGAGGAGTTGTATGTGACGCTGAAAGTGCGCTGAGAAAGGTAAGAGGAGAACCAGGAGAGAGCCAAGTCACGGAGTCCGATAGAGTGGACTTTACTGAGGAGGAGCGGGTGGTGGACTGTGTCAAAGGCAGTGGAAAGGTCAAGGAGTATGAGTATGGAGTAGTGGCCATTGGTTGAGATGAGTATGGAGTAGTGGCCATTGGTTAGGATGTTTATGGAGTAGTGGCCATTGGTTGGGGTGAGTATGGAGTAATGGCCATTGGTTAGGATTAGTACGGAGTAGTGGCCATTGGTTGGGATGAGTATGGAGTAATGGCCATTAGCTGGGATGAGTACGGAGTAGTGGCCGTTGGTTTTAGCAGTTAGTAGGTCATTAGTGAGTTTTAGTAGGGCAGTTTCTCTGGAATGTTGTGGGCGGAAGCCAGACAGTCAGGGATCAAGAAGGTTGTTGTCGGTGAGGTAGCAGTTCATACGGTAGTGAACAAGGCATGGTAGTGTATTTATATTTGTGTATACGTTGACCAGTTCTCACCTCCAGCTGCACTCATTTTATAACTGTAGTCTGTTTCCTGAGAAACATCCCCCACTATTCACGTGATCCTTATCAGCCTCTAATTGGGGTGGAGTTGAATGTTCATTTGAGCATCTCCCTATAAATTTAGATCAGCTCATGGGGGGAGATCACTGATGGGGGGCACAGTCACTGATGGGGTGCTGCTTTTGTGTGAGTGCTGCGTTGATGGAGTGCTAAGAAGCAGTTGAACTAAAGCAGGAGAACTCAAGCAGCAGGAAGATACAACAGTAAGAATCTCTACTGCATGCTGGACAGACTGCAAGCAAATACCCCGGGAAACATCTCTTACATGCCTGAATCCCACTTCGTCTCCCATGTTACTTTCCTCACCCTTCTTCTCTTAACCTCTGGGGATATTTCAGCTCCAGAGGGGACACAACCCCCGCTCCTGAGGGAACGCTGCCACCACCCCCGCCCCCGTCGGTACCCTCACCAGCCGCTCCAGAGGTCCTGCCATCGCCCAGGAGGAGTACTGGGGGTCCTGTTCCCTTCAGCCTACCGCTGCCTCTACGTCCGCACCAGTGAGAGGGGAGCTTCCACCACCGCCTCCCCTACCTTTAGCCGCCACAGTGAGAGGAGAAGCAGCAACCACCCCCCCCGGCACCAAGAGGGCAAGCCACCACTACCAGATCTGCTTCCCTGCTCCCTACTGTGTACCACACAGCTGTGCCCCTGCCAATGCACAACTCCGAGCCCCGTCCAATCCGGCAGAGGTGAGCCTGCCGAGCGGCCTCCTGCACCAACTGACGCCCGGCCCTACAACACCTACGATCGCCGCACCCTACCGCTCCCACAGACGCTGGGCCCCTTAGCACCCTCAGTCGCTGGCCCGCAGCATCCACATGCACTGGCCCACAACACCCACTGACACCGGGCCCTACTGCGCCTATCAACACCTAGCCCACTCCACCTCCAGACTCCGGGCCTTCAGCACCTCCACTCATACCAACCCCCAGCTCAACTTGACCTAAAGACTTGAACCCTTGTTGACTGCCACCACAAGAAACCCCTCTGCACCCCAGACTGTCTCCACTCAAGCGCCCCTGGAAACCGTCCATCCACACCCGATCCCCTCTACCTTCTCCCCTAAACTCCAGCCACCAGAAGACACAGCGACGAGATACGCCTCTGCCCGCTGGACTATCGACAACCAAGCCTCCCACCACTCCTATCCGCCACCCCAGGCACCTCCCTAAAATTCCTCTTCCACTCCTCCTTCTCATTTTCCTCTCCTCCGTTCCCAAAATCCATTCACTATATCCCTCTGCTCCTCCCAAACAATTGTATGTTGTGTCCTCACTGCTTCCTACACCCCTCCACGGCACCCACCACCACCTCCTCCTATTACTCCACTCTCCCACTTACCCGAACACCTCCACTGGTAGACTTACACGCTCCTGCACATCCCGCTCCCATGCCACCTTTCTCACCCTTCTCCTCCTCCTAACCGCAAGGGACATCTCCCCAAATCCTGGCCCTCCACCACCTCCCTCACCCACACAACACCCTCCCGCCTCCAGACCCCAGACCTTCTCACCAAACTCGTGACCGAAGGACCGGCTGATCTAAAACCGCGGTGTGATGCGCGTAACAAGGCCACACTCAGCTGCACCCAGCACAGCGATTACCCAGCTAATGGACTTCAAACGGTGCCTGCAGCCTGAATGCGCTTGTTACTGAGTCGGGTTAATTACGCAACTAACCCTCTACTGCCACCACCACTTTTGTCGGAGACTGGGAAACTCCCATTATCAAATATACACTATAATGATTGAAATATTGATCTATATAGCATGGCCCGCGGACCTGTTATACAGAGATATACCAAACAGTAGTGTCTCTTCAAAGGCAGGGATTTGTGAATTGCATGTAAGCGCTTAAAAACAGTTTAACACTTTCAGAAAGAAAGATTTATTACTAAAAGGGTCAAACAGGTGCAATACAATATTGCTACCTATGCTACCTCCCTCGGGAGCAGCTTCTGGCTCAGGTAGAGGATGGGATGTTCCTCTCCTGAACCATCAACCTGGCTCAGGACTGCACCCAATCCATATGCAGAGGCATCCGTCTGCACTAGGAAACAACGGGTGAAGTCTGGAGCCTGTAGCACAGGGGCGCTGGCCAGCACCTCCTTCACGTCCTGGAAGGCCTTCTCACAATTGGGTGTCCACGACACCGCCTTGGGCAGTTTCTTCTTGGTCAGGTCAGTCAAGGGTTTCGCCAGGCTACTATAGTTACATACGAACTTCCGATAGTAGCCAGCTGTCCCCAGGAAGGACATGACCTGCTTCTTGGTTTGTGGGGTAGGCCAGGCCAGGATGGCCTCCACCTTTCCTGTTTTAGGCCTCAGGGTTCCTCCTCCTACCTGGTGCCCCAAATACTGGACATCTGTCATGCCTATCTGACACTTGCTGGGTTTGACTGTCAGATTGGCGGCGGTCAGCCTGTCCAGAACTTGTGACAGATGCACCAGATGTTCTTCCCAGGTGGGACTGAACACGGCGATGTCGTCCAGGTAGGCTACTGCGTACTGTTCCAGTCCCTCCAACAGGTCGTTCATGACCCTCTGGAAGGTGGCTGGGGCATTCTTCATCCCAAAGGGCATGACCGTGAACTCGAACAAGCCGAATGGGGTGATGAAGGCCGACTTTTCCCGGGTCTCGGGCGCTAGAGGAATTTGCCAGTACCCCCTGCTCAGATCCATGATCGTGAGATAGCGGGCCGCCACCAGCCTATCCAACAATTCATCGATCCGGGGCATGGGGTAGGCGTCTGCAGCGGTGATGGCGTTCAGCTTCCGATAGTCCACACAGAACCTGGTGGTCCGGTCTTTTTTGGGGACCAGGACTACAGGGGACGCCCAGGCGCTGTGAGACTTCTGAATCACCCCCAACTGCAGCATTTCCTCCACCTCCCTTTTCATATCTGCCAGCACCTCTAATGAGACGCGATAGGTGGATTGTCTAATAGGAGGATGGGCCCCTGTGTCTACTTTGTGGGTAGCGAGATGGGTTCTCCCAGGCTTCCCAGTAAACCTACCCCCATGTACTGCCAGCACTCTCTCCAGCCCAGGTACCTGGGTGGGGGTAAGGAGGGGGTTGATCGGGAGGGATGACTCCCCTTCCCTAGTGTCTGCGAGTAGGTCCAGGAGGTGGTCAGCCTCCTCGGTCTCCTGTTGGCTGCAGACTGGCATGACGTAGGCCGTACATTCGTGGTGGGCCTTGATCATATTAACATGGCAGGCCTTCTGCCGTCTGCTTCCTTCGCCTAACCTAACCAGATAGGTCACATTGTTCAGGCGCTGGGTGATGGGGTACGGGCCTTCCCAGGCAGCCTGCAGTTTGCTCTGCCGCAAGGGGAGCAGAACATACACGTGCTGCCCCACGTTGTACGTCCGCTCCCTGGCATTATGGTCATACCAACGTTTCTGCCTGGTCTAGGCCTGGGCCATGTTTTCTCGTACCAACCCCACCAGCATCTCCATTTTATCTCGGAACCTGAGCACGTAATCCACCACGGAGACCTCAGGGTCCACAATCTTGCCCTCCCAGGTCTCCCAGATTAGGTCCAGAGGCCCTCTCACCCTCCACCCGTACAGAAGTTCAAAGGGCGAAAACCCGGTGGACTCCTGAGGCACCTCTCTGTAAGCGAATAACAGATGAGGCAAATATCGTTCCCAGTCCTTCCCCTGGGATTCCACAAAGGTTCGCAACATTTGTTTTAAGGTGCCATTGAAACGTTCGCACAAGCCATTCGTTTGTGGATGGTAAGGACTGGCCATGATATGCGTCATCTGTATCCTCTGACAGAGAGCTTGCATTAGGTCGGACACAAACTGGGGCCCTTGATCACTAATAAGCTCGGCCGTAAACCCCACTCTGGTGAAGATTCCCAGCAGAGCATCCTCAACCTTGTCCACCCGGAGGGAGGAGAGAGCCACAGCTTTCGGATACCGGGGTGGCATAGTCGACCACTGTCAAGATATAACGTTTGCCTGAGCTGCTAGGGATGGCTAGAGGCCCCACAATGTCTACAGCCACCCTCTTAAAAGGCTCGTCAATCACAGGCAAAGGTTGTAATGGGGCCCTGTGCACATCTCCTGCCTTGCCAACTCGCTGACAGGTACCACAGGACCGACAGTAATCCGCTATGTCCGCTAACATAGTGAGCCAAAAGAAATTATGGATCAATCGGGCTCGTGTCTTAGTTGTCCGGCCAGAGGAATCTCATGAGCCACCTTCAGCAGCTGCCCCCGACAGGGATGAGGCACGACAAGCTGTCGTCTACCAATGTCAGCCCCCCTTCCCTCAGTGGGCAGCCCCTCCCTATATAGTCGGCCTTGCTCCTAGTAGACCTTTTGTTTGGCATTCTCAGCAGGGGGGCCATTAGCCAGATTCCTGAGCTGCTCCGGGGTCTGGTCTGTCAGTAGGGCAGCCTCAAATGTGGAACTACAGGTCCCAGCCAGCGGTCCTGTAGCAAACAATGACAGCTGCTGAGACTCACTGGAGGCAGAGTCCACTGGGTCAGAACAAGGGGAGGGGTCAGGGACGTCCTCCGGCTGTTCTGAGACCCGAGTCTGTGCCTCAGCTACCCTTGCCGCACTGCGAGTGACCACTAAGGTGAGGGATGTCTCATTAGTATCATCATAACCATCAACATTACTGACCTTATTAATGACATTACTGACATTACTAATGATATTACCGACATTAACATCAACATTACAGGCATTTGCAACATCATTGTCCTCATAATTACCACCAGTTACTTGTCTACTGTCCATGTCACCTGAGTTCGTTACCTCCCCCAACAAGGGGATTTCTTCTCCCTCTCCAGCTAATGGAGAATCTTGCCATCCCGCTCCCTTTCCAGCCCCCTCCCTCAGTCCATCCACAGGCTGCCCAGACATTATCCCAATATCTGCACACAGTACCTTGGTAGGTCCCGAGAGTTCCAGGGGGGCATCCGGAGAGTCCTTATCAGGGGCATAATAGGAAATAAGGGTGCCTAGATCGGCCCCCAATAAGACAGCTGTGGGAATTTCATCTGAGACTCCTACCTCCCTCATCCCCCTCCCGGCACCCCAGTCGATGAACACATATGCCTGGGGTATGCGGGAACGGGTTCCCCCCACTCCGGTGAGGGTCAGGAACTTCTCTGGGATGATGTCTGTCTCCTCTATCACCTCGGGTCGGACTAAGGTGACTTCAGCTCCAGTGTCACGGAAACCTGTTACGGTCCGGTTGCCGACGATGACCGGCTGTAGGTTGGTGCTGGGTCCCCGAGGTTTCCCACTGACCAGCAGCATGGAAGAAGAGTTGCGGTCTGGCTGGCCCGATGATGTCATCTTCTTCTGCTCAGGACACTGGGTCCTGAGATGTCCGGCTTTCCCACAGGTGAAACATTTGCGGGTGTCAGGCAGGAATGGCTTGGCTCCAAGCGCTGCAGGGTTGGGCGGAGGTGAAGCTTGACTCACCGAAGTAGGAGAGGTTGCTAGGGACGATTTCCCCCCCTTTCCAGCTGTTTGGAGGAGCCTTGCGAGGGTCAGACACCCGCGTGTGGACGAAGGTATCTGCCAGATCTGCTGCAGCTGTAGTAGATGCTGGCTCCCTCTCCAAGACGAACTGTCTGACGTCTGCTGGACAAATGTGCAGGAGTTGATCTCGTATCATGAGATCTTCCAAAGATTCATAGGAATTAGCTTTCAGTCCCTTAGTCCACTGTTGGAATGTGGTACGTAAGCGACTTGCCACATCCGTGTAAGAGTCCCCAGGTCCCTTCTGCATGGACCTGAAACGCTTGCGGTACACTTCCGGGGTCATCTGGTACTTCCGGATAATGGCTTCTTTTAAAAGTTCATAGTCATCATCTTGCTCCTCTGGCAATTCAACAAACGCATCCAGGGCCTTGCCTCGTAGCCCTGGTTTCAGGTACCGAACCCATTGAGCTTGGGGCACATGGTACTGACGGCACATTTTTTCAAAGGACAGTAAGTAGGTGTCAATGTCGCTGTCCTTTTCCATCATTGGAAACTTAGCTGCGCCCACGGAAAGAGTGGCGTCCCTGTGATCTAGGGACCCGAGGTTCTGACCCGGTCACTGCTGGAGCCTTGCCATCTCCATCTCATGCCGATGATCAGCTTCCCTCTGCACCGCCTCTCTCTCAGCCGCTCTTTCAGCTTGGCGTTCCGCAGTTTCTCTGTCAGCCGCTGCTTGGCGTTCCCCAGTTTCTCTGTCAGCCGCTGCTTGGCGTTCCACAGTTTCTCTGTCAGCAGCTGCTTGGCGTTCCGCAGTTTCTCTGTCAGCCTGGCGTTCCATGAACCGCAGGTATGCCTCCAGATCTGTCTCCATGAGGTGTTTCAAGGCCTCCTGCATCTGAGAAGAGTCTCTGCTGGTTCCAGGCACCACGGTGCTAGCGCTCAGGCGGTGGTGTGACGCTAACCTTTGGTGATCCTCCAGTGTCAGTCTCTGTATGCCCATCCTGTGAGGCCGTCTCTGAGCCACTGGCAATGTGGGTAACGGGAACCCCTCCATGTTCAAGTTCCCCCGAGTTCTGATTTGCTCGGATATCATACTCCACTAGATCACTAATCAAATCTTCACGGGTTTTGCGACCGACGTCCAATCCTCGTGAGGCACATTCAACTTTCAAATCACCTTTGCTCATTTTCTCGTAATCTGCTTCACCAGGCATAATTGCAAGCAAAGATAGAAGAGAAAAGTAGGAAAAGAAAATAGCTGTTGCTATGTGTCTCTCTATACACACATATATATAAAGTAAAATATGCACCGCTTGTTTCTAAGGACTGTTTCCACAAAGGTTACAATCCTTCAGTGTAGAGCCAATTTTTAACACTATACTGAAGCTCTTACTGCAATTATCCCACGTACGCTGCCACTAGAGATGAGCGAATTATTCAAAAATTCGATTCGACTGATTCGGCAAATTCGTGGAAAAAATTTAATTCGAGTCGAATATATTCGCTGCAAATTTAACTTATAAAAGGGTGTTTCTAGGCTTCAGAGAGCCTTTATATTATTGCAGAACACTGTACCTTTAATTTAAATGCCCTTGGAGTCTGCTGGGGAAGAGAAATAACACTGTCAGTCAGTATGACATGCAGATGAGTGCCGTCGATCTTAGAATCACCGCACACTTCACTCATTTGGGCAGTCACGGGGCCAAAACCAGAGTGTGGAGCCACAGTGTGGCGGTGGAGGCAGCAGCAATGGGAGGCCATACAGCACCCTATGACAAAATGGAACCCACCAGCAGTGTGAGGAGACCTGAAAGTGGCACATGGCAGAGTGTGGCGATGGAGACAGCAGCAATGGGAGGCCGTACAGGGACCCATGACACACTCTGGACCTGGCAGCAGCATGAGGAGGCGGTACAGGGGCCCATGACAGATTACGGGCCTGGCAGCAGCATGAGGAGTCGGTACGGGGGCCCATGGCAGATTACGGGCCTGGCAGCAGCAATGGGAGGCCGTACAGGGACCCATGACACACTCTGGACCTGGCAGCAGCATGAGGAGGCGGTACAGGGGCCCATGACAGATTACGGGCCTGGCAGCAGCATGAGGAGTCGGTACGGGGGCCCATGGCAGATTACGGGCCTGGCAGCAGCAATGGGAGGCCATACAGCACCCTATGACAAAATGGAACCCACCAGCAGTGTGAGGAGACCTGAAAGTGGCACATGGCAGAGTGTGGCGATGGAGACAGCAGCAATGGGAGGCCGTACAGGGACCCATGACACACTCTGGACCTGGCAGCAGCATGAGGAGGCGGTACAGGGGCCCATGACAGATTACGGGCCTGGCAGCAGCATGAGGAGTCGGTACGGGGGCCCATGGCAGATTACGGGCCTGGCAGCAGCAATGGGAGGCCGTACAGGGACCCATGACACACTCTGGACCTGGCAGCAGCATGAGTAGGCGGTACAGGGGCCCATGACAGATTACGGGCCTGGCAGCAGCATGAGGAGTCGGTACGGGGGCCCATGACACACTCTGGACCTGGCAGCAGCATGAGGAGGCGGTACAGGGGCCCATGACAGATTACGGGCCTGGCAGCAGCATGAGGAGTCGGTACGGGGGCCCATGGCAGATTACGGGCCTGGCAGCAGCAATGGGAGGCCGTACAGGGACCCATGACACACTCTGGACCTGGCAGCAGCATGAGGAGGTGGTACAGGGGCCCATGACAGATTACGGGCCTGGCAGCAGCATGAGGAGTCGGTACGGGGGCCCATGGCAGATTACGGGCCTGGCAGCAGCAATGGGAGGCCATACAGGGACCCATGACACACTGTGGACCTGGCAGCAGCATGAGAAGGTGGTACAGGGGCCCATGGCAGATTACGGGCCTGGCAGCAGCAATGGGAGGCCATACAGCACCCTATGACAAACTGGAACCCACCAGCAGTGTGAGGAGACCTGAAAGTGGCACATGGCAGAGTGTGGCGATGGAGACAGCAGCAATGGGAGGCCGTACAGGGACCCATGACACACTCTGGACCTGGCAGCAGCATGAGGAGGCGGTACAGGGGCCCATGACAGATTACGGGCCTGGCAGCAGCATGAGGAGGCGGTACGGGGGCCCATGGCAGATTACGGGCCTGGCAGCAGCAATGGGAGGCCCGTAATCTGCCAGCACCCTATGACAAAATGGAACCCTGGGCTGGGGCAGGCAGAACCGCCGTATCTTTATCACGGTTTTCCCAGGCCACCGAATGGCGACGCTGCATATGCTGACGCAACGCTGTAGTCCCAACATGGGCCCCCTGGCCACGCTTGACTTTCTGGCCACATAGTCGACATACGGCTAAGTTTACTTCCTCGGGCGGCTTGACGAAAAATTGCCACACCTGTGCTGTTCTCCTCATATTTGTTATTTAACTGTGCATTGTATTACCAATTCTTATTTCACCATGTTGTTTCTATGTCTTGATCTGTTGCTGCCATCTGCTGGCCAGAATTTGCATGCTGCATGCCTTTGTTATAGCTAGTAAGTGTTTTCTCTGCTGGGCGTGGTTTTAGGCAAGCCTTGGTTCTGGTCACTTCCTGCAGCCATTTTATCTGCTATATAGCTGTGTGACAGGACATTCATTACCCTGGGCTTGTGAAGGCATCAGTTTTTGACCAGCAGTTAGCCTCAGGAAAGATATCACAGGACAGCATGAATACCTCTACTACCTTACAGTATTGTATCACTGTTTGTCGCTGTATTTTGGACCAAATAAACCCACGCTGATTTCATTCCCGTGTATACGTTTGGATCCATCTAACCTGAACATCTGCCGGTCCGGTCTGCTCCACTGCTTGGATACGAAGGTAGGAAGTTACACAGCCATTATTAGATATACCTTCATTCGCCTTCATGTGGGGACAGAACAGTCAAAAACTGCCTTAAAGTCCATACCCCGCTACAGATTCCCTCAGAGTCCAGTACCACACTCAGGAATCTCCCTAGCAACAGGCCCACTTGCAGCAAATCTGCCCGGCTACAGTGCACGTTCCACAAGCCTATGCGGAAGCACTGCGCATACGCAGTATCTATAGTCTCACCTGGAAGTCCTCCACAACTCGCCAAGCCATTCCTAAAGTCCTATATGAACTTTTCCTCGCATAATAGAAGTACTGTTTATGCACGCTCCTTACATTGCTGTGGCCCGCAAAACCCCGCAATTCACTCTAAACATCTTAGAAATTTTATCAAAGTGCCCTATCGGAGCCGTGCTGCGATTTTCAGTGCCCAATTCAAAACTTCATTTTCTTAAAGGGACAGCGCACCTTAAGTCAAAATGGCCGAAAAGGACTTTGCACAGTTCCCCAGTGATGAACTAAAGCAAATACAACCTGATACTGATCGTTATGAAGGGCAGGGAACAGAATCCACACTTCCAGCAGAACAAGTCGTGCGACCAAGACGCTCTCTGAAACCGACAGTAAAAGTCATTGAAAATTATCACACCACGAAAGATGAGTTCTGTGATAACCTGGAGGAACAATGGGAACGAGTTTCCTCCCTCATGTCCGGACTTAAATCCTCCTCAGGTGATGCCACAAGCTTACAAGTTGCCATCGGGCGGCTGGACACAGCTCATGAAAGATACAATAAACTGTCCAAAAGGTATATAACCTTTCTAAAAGACTCTAATATCGATGAAGCCCTATCAGAACTGAGCAAGGCAGAATCAATAGACAGACAAAGAGACGTCATGGTGCTGGATGTTAAAGGTAAAGCGGAACTCCGTATCTCGCATTTGCAAGAAACTAAGTCACACAGATCAAATTCATCTAAACATTCCTCTCGGTCATACAGATCATCGTGCTCAAGAAGCTCAGCCTTGAGCGACAGATTACTAGAGGCCCGCATAAACGCAGAGCAATCCAAAGCGAGACGCTCCTTCACAGAAAAAGAAGCTCTTGCAAGGGCAGAGGCCAAGAGGGCAGAAGCAGAGGCAGAGGCCAAGAGGGCAGAAGCAGAGGCAGAGGCCAAGAGGGCAGAAGCAGAGTCAGAGGCCAAGAGGGCAGAGGCCAAGAGGGCAGAAGCAGAGGCAGACGCCAAGAGGGCAGAGGCAGAAGCAGAGGCCAAGAGGGCAGAGGCAGAAGCAGAGGCCAAGAGGGCAGAAGCAGAGGCTCGAATAAAGATTTTCGAATCAGAGATGCAGGAGGAAATTGCATTAGCTAAAGTAAGACTACTTGAGCAAGCATTGAGTCAAGGTCTTGATCCAGTCTGCTCGCTACCACAGGAGATAGATGATCCAGTTGATCGCACCAGTGACTATGTACTGAATCAGTTATCTGCGCCACCCCCAGTTTGCAGTACCGTCCAAGCCGAGAACACTGAAACCTCCAAGTCAGCTCTACCTGCGGTACCAGTGCCACCCACAGCACCCGAGCAACCTAATAACCGTTACCCGGAAGTGCCCTCTCAAGGACGATTGTTACAGAAAGATCGCTATCAGGCGTTTTCTGGCCTACCTCCACAGCTCAAGCAGCAGTCATCACAATATACAGAGGCTAAACGAAAGCTTAACCCTGCAGCTACATCATTCTACCCGGAAGCATCTCACCCCTTCACACCAGGTAGCCAATACGCCCCAGGGGCATCACAAGTCGTCATGGCAACAAGCAGTGAGAAATCAGATATGTCTGAGTTTGCCAGGTTTATGGTGAGCAGAGAGCTAACCAACACCAGTCTCTCAAAATTTGATGACCGTGCAGAGAGCTACAGAGCTTGGAAGGCAACCTTCAAGGCCGCCATCGCTAACCTCAACCTAACCGCAGAGCAGGAGTTTGACCTCTTGATCAAATGGCTGGGCCCAGGCTCCACAAATCGTGTCAAGAGCCTCAGAACTGTCTATGTGGGACAAGCAGAAGCAGGTCTTTCTGTCGCCTGGCAGAGACTCGAACGTACCTTCGGCAGTGCAGAAGCAATAGAGAAGGCCCTATTCAAGAGACTGCAAAACGTTCCAAGGATCAATCTCAAGGATGTCCAGAAGCTTCAGGATTTAAGTGATCTGCTCATGGAACTGGAGCTTGCCAAGGGTGACCCTCGTCTGTCTGGGCTTTGCTACCTGGATACAGCTCATGGAGTGAACCCAATTGTCGTGAAGCTACCATACAGTCTGCAAGAAAAGTGGGCGGCATCAGTCTCAAGGTACAAAAGAGAGCATGACATCACCTTTCCCCCATTTATTCACTTCTGTAGATTTATCGATGAACAGTCCCAGATGAGGAATGACCCCAGCCTCGACTTCCTGGAGTTCAACACTACAGCTTCAGCAACATCATCGTCAAGGTATGAAAGCATCATGCATAAACACAGAGACTTCAAGAGCAGCGTGAGTGTTAGAAAGACTAACCTACCATCTCCTGCAGTACCCACGGGTAAACAGTACACCACCTCATCAGGAGATAAGACCTTCAATCGTGAATGTCCCATTCATAAAAAACCACACTCTCTGAACAAATGTAGAGGGTTTAGATTCAAAACCATACTGGAGTGCAAGAAAATCCTCACCGAGCTCGGGGTATGTTTCAGATGCTGCGCTTCATTGGAGCACATGGCTAAGGACTGTAAATCTGTCATCAAGTGTGAGGAGTGTCATAGTGAAAGACATGCCTCAGCTATGCACCCAATCCCACTCTCCAGAGATTCACCCACTGCCGTCACCACCAGTCCTGCTCCAAGTCATGGCGGGGAGCCCCAAAATTACGCTAATGCAGCGACTGCTGTTTCCTGCTCATGCTTGGATGTATGTGGGGAGGGCCAGTGTGAGAAATGTTGTGCCCGAATATGCCTAATCAAGGTCTACCCAGAGGGACTACCAGAAAAGGCAGTAAAAATGTATGCCATCATCGACGACCAAAGCAACCGGTCCCTAGCAGGTCCTAAATTCTTTGAAGCCTTTGGAATAAAGGGACCATCCGAACCCTATACCTTAAACACCTGCTCGGGCCGCATAGAGACTAGCGGCAGAAGGGCACAAGGATTCATCGCTTCTCCAGTCAGTGGGGATACGGAAATACCCTTACCGACGCTGATCGAATGCGATCAAATACCCAACCATAGGGATGAGATTCCTACCCCAGAAGCTGCAGTTCACCAACCTCACCTAAGGCACCTAGCCAACGTTATCCCACCTATGGACATCAACGCCGAGATTCTACTCCTGCTCGGCAGAGACAATCTAAGGGTACACAAGGTGCGTCAACAGTGTAATGGTCCTGACTATGCACCATACGCCCAGAGACTGGACTTGGGATGGATAATCATAGGAAATGTATGCTTAGATCAACCAGGAATTGACTCTTTCAAAACGTACGTGCGTGCAGATGGACGCACAACTTGCATTAAGCCGTGTCCTCATCACTATGAGGTGAAGGAGAAGTCTCCAGGCCTCATACAACCACCTGACGTCATTACTCCCCTCTTTGCCGACAACTTGGGGAGATCAGTCTTTCATACAACCAAGGACGACGATAAAGTAGCCTTGTCAGCAGAGGACAGAGAATTTGTCAAGATAATGGACAGTGAGTTCTTTAAAGACGAAACCAATCACTGGGTTTCTCCATTACCCTTCCGAGCTACCAGGGTAAGACTCCCGAACAACCGGGAACAAGCTCTGTCTAGATTTAACTCTCTTCAGCGTACCATGAACAGCAAGCCTGAAATGAGAGAACACATTGTTGCCTTTATGGATAAAATATTCCGTAACAACCATGCAGAACCAGCTCCATCCTTAAGGAAGAACGACGAGTGCTGGTACTTGCCTTCATTCGGAGTATATCATCCACGAAAACCTAATCAAATTAGGGTTGTCTTTGATTCAAGCGCCAAACATCAAGGTGTATCTCTTAACGATATTCTTCTCACAGGTCCTAATCTGACTAATAACCTAGTCGGAGTGCTGATGAGATTCAGGAAAGAGCTTGTCGCCATCACTGCTGACATTGAACATATGTTCCATTGTTTTGTAGTCCGAGAGGACTACCGGAATTTCCTCAGGTTTCTGTGGTACAAGGACAATGACACCAACGCAGAGATGATGGAGTATCGTATGAGGGTACATGTGTTTGGAAACAGCCCTTCACCAGCCGTAGCGACTTACGGGCTTCGGAGAACTGCAATAGAGGGGGAATCTGAATACGGTACAGATGCCAAAGACTTTGTGGAAAAAGACTTCTACGTGGATGATGGGCTCAAATCGCTACCAACTGAAGAAGCGGCTATCGATCTGCTCAAAAGGACTCAAAATATGTTGTACCAAGCTAACCTTAGACTACACAAAATTGCTTCAAACAGCCTAACCATAATGAGAGCTTTCGAGCGAGGTGATCATGCACCTGGATTTAAAGACATTAACCTGGGACTGGACAGTCCACCTGTGCAGAGGAGCTTGGGCCTCAGATGGGATCTCTCGGCTGACTCCTTTGGTTTTCAAATAAGTTGTGCAGACAAGCCATTCACAAAACGTGGTGTCCTATCAGTGGTAAACAGCCTATTTGATCCGCTGGGATTTGTAGCGCCCATCGTCATACAAGGTAAATCCCTACTGAGACAACTTTCTGAAACCATCAAGGATTGGGATACCCCACTTCCCTCCGATAAAGAGCAAAAATGGGAAGCCTGGAAGCGATCCTTGTGTGCTTTGGATGAGATCCACATCCCAAGATGCTATATTAAAACCTCACTTACTTCTAGCGTAAAGAAGGAACTCCACGTGTTCTCGGACGCCTCCAAAGAGGCTATAGCAGCGGTCGCCTATCTGAAAGTCACAGAACCCAACAAGCAAAATCATGTTGGATTCGTCTTTGGTAAGGCTAAGTTAGCTCCCAAGCCTGATCATACTATTCCCAGACTTGAACTCTGTGGGACTGTATTAGCAGTGGAGATTGCAGACTTCATACAAGAAGAACTAGGTGTCAACATAGATGAAGTTCAGTATTACACGGACAGTAAGGTCGTATTAGGTTACATCTACAATCAGACGAGACGATTTTATGTTTACGTCAGTAACCGCATAGAGAGAATCAGGAGGTCCTCCAAACCTGAACAATGGTACTATGTACCATCCGAACTTAATCCAGCAGATCATGCCACTAGACCTATGTCTGTAGGTTCCTTTACTAACTCTACTTGGCTTACAGGTCCGGAGTTTCTGCTAAAACAGGCGGACGATTGTGTACAGGAAGTTTTCAGCATCCAGGATCCGGATAATGATCCAGAAATCCGCGCTGAAGTCAGTGTATTGGTCACTGGAACAAAGCAAATCTCCAGCCTCGGTAGCCAGCGCTTTGAACATTTCTCCAGTTGGATGAGACTCGTCAGGACTATCGCAAGGTTAGTGCACATTGCGGAATGTTATCACAATACTCACAAAGATAAGGATTGTCACGGTTGGCACGTCTGCCATAAACCCTTCTCTGCGGAGAACATCTCTCATAGTGAGTCCCTCATAATACGTCACGTCCAACAAGAGGAATTCAATGTAGAATGGAAGTGCTTATACAACAAACAGCAGATTCCAATAAAAAGCCCTCTTGCCAACTTAATTCCAGTTATTGACAGTTTTGGCTTGCTCAGAGTAGGTGGTCGTTTGAATCAAGCCCACCTAGGAGTTGCAGAACAAAATCCTCTCATCATTCCCAGCAAACACCATATCACCGTCTTGCTGATCCGACACTACCACAAAAAGACTGAACACCAGGGCAGGCAAATCACTGAGGGCAAGTTACGGTCTGCTGGCCTTTGGATTATAGGTATGAAAAGACATGTGGCCCAAGTATTGCATGACTGTGTTCACTGTCGCAAAGCTAGAGGAAAACAACTACACCAACAAATGGCTGATTTGCCTGCGGACAGACTATGTACAGAGCCGCCTTTCACCTACGTTGGCCTAGACGTCTTCGGGCCATGGATGGTGTCCGCACGCAGGACCCGTGGCGGTCACGCAAACAGTAAGCGTTGGGCTGTACTATTTACTTGCATGAGTGTGCGAGCCGTTCACTTAGAGGTCATAGAATCCATGGACACATCCAGCCTTATTAATGCCTTAAGACGGTTCTTTGCAATCAGAGGACCAGTGAAACAGTTGAGGTCTGACCGTGGAAGCAACTTCATTGGAGCCTGTAGAGAACTGAACATAGACACCAAATCCATTCAAGATCACTTGGCGGAAAAGGGTTGCACCTGGATTTTCAATCCTCCTCATAGTTCCCACATGGGGGGCTCCTGGGAGAGAATGATCGGCATCTCACGCAACATCTTGAATTCTATGTTGATGGATGTAAACTCTTCAAGACTCACACATGAGACTCTAGTCACCCTTCTCGCTGAAGTTTCAGCCATCATCAATTCTAGACCCCACGTGCCAGTATCTATGGATCCTGAAACACCAGCCGTACTGACTCCAGCTATCCTACTTACCCAAAAAACTGAGATTACGCTAATGCCTAATGGAGAATTTACTCATGCGAATATCTACCAAAAACACTGGAAACGTGTACAATACCTAGCTGATTACTTCTGGAACAGGTGGCGAAAGGAGTATCTCAATATTCTTCAAGGAAGAAGAAAGTGGCAACACCACAAACCGAACCTAAAAGAAGGCGACCTCGTGTTAATGAAGGAGCAACATACCGTACGGATTGACTGGCCTATGGGACTAATTACAAAGGTTCTTCCTAGCAAGGATGGCAAGGTCCGTAAAGTGGAGTTGAAGATCTTCAGAAAGGGTGAGCTTAAAATATTCGCAAGGCCAATTAATGAACTCATTTTGATACTACCCATCGAGAACATTCCTGCTGGGTGAACTCTACTGAACTTGAACTTTGTGGTTCTTCTCTATTCCAACTCGGAATCTACTATATTGTTATGTTTATTGCATTCTAACATGTTCTTTGTTACAGGTTGTTTTATATTTTATGGACATTCGTCATAGTGAAATCCCTTATGGAATTTCAGACGGGGAGTGTGCTGTTCCCCTCATATTTGTTATTTAACTGTGCATTGTATTACCAATTCTTATTTCACCATGTTTGTTTCTATGTCTTGATCTGTTGCTGCCATCTGCTGGCCAGAATTTGCATGCTGCATGCCTTTGTTATAGCTAGTAAGTGTTTTCTCTGCTGGGCGTGGTTTTAGGCAAGCCTTGGTTCTGGTCACTTCCTGCAGCCATTTTATCTGCTATATAGCTGTGTGACAGGACATTCATTACCCTGGGCTTGTGAAGGCATCAGTTTTTGACCAGCAGTTAGCCTCAGGAAAGATATCACAGGACAGCATGAATACCTCTACTACCTTACAGTATTGTATCACTGTTTGTCGCTGTATTTTGGACCAAATAAACCCACTGTAAGGGACCGCCTGACAGCACCTCTATCAGTCCCCCGGTAGAGCCTCCCCAGCGTGCGGAGTCTAAGCACCGGAGCACTTGTTCACCAGGGCCCCTGATGGTGGGGATGGACTTGGAGTGCTCCGGTACCAGGTCGCAACTACCAGGTATCTCCAACAGGGGTAGAGGAGTCTGACAGGGGCTCCAGGGAGCTAGGAGTCTGATGTAAGGGAGCCTAGTGATCCCTGTGGGGTGGATGGATGGATGAGCTAAATCAGAGTCATGCAGGCCGGGACGATAACTAGAGGATCGGTAAGGTACAAAACGGTAGGCAAAGGATAGTCGGGTCACACGCAGGGTCAATACCAGGAGGTCAGATCTAAACGGGAACATCCGGGAGCAGAGTCAGGCAAGCCAAGGGGTCAGGACGGGAGAAGGCAACAAGGTCAAAACAATCCAGATCAGAAGTACTCACACACAGGTAACAGGATACAAAGACCATTCGGCAACAAGTGTCTGTGCAGGGCTAGCTTAAATAGGCCGCCCTGCACCTGACAGGCGTAGCCTGGGTCTTAGTGCCTGTCTAGTACTGTCCAGACGACAGGTACGCCTAGGTCCTAGTGCCCTGCCACCTATACGTCTCGGCAGACACCTACGCATGTGTAGACCCATGCGTCGCGATGGTTCCTGACATTGCCCCCCCCCTATGGGTACCCTCCGGGTGCCCAATTGATCTCTCCACTGCGGGTGACCACGCACGAATTCCCGCATAAGTCTAGGAGCATGAACATTTTGAACAGGTTCCCAAGAATTTTCTTCAGGACCATAACCTTTCCACTTTATCAGGACTTGGGTCTGGCCCCCCCTTCTACGACAGTTCAGGATTGCTTCCACCTCAAACTCTTCCTGATCCCCTACTGTAATAGCCTCTGGGGGTCTGGCTTCTCGATCTGGAAATGGGTCTGTGGCTACTGGTTTCAACAAGGAGACGTGAAACACAGGATGGATCTTAAATGTTTCAGGAAGGATCAGCTCATAAGCAACCTCATTAATCATGCGTTTCACCGGGAAGGGACCTAAGAATTTTGGTCCTAATTTCTTGGATGGACACTGTAGTTTCAGGTTAGTTGTTGCCAACCAGACCTTGTCTCCGGGCTGCAAAATTAAGTCTCCCCTTCGTTTCTTATCGAATGCCTCCTTGTTGTCCTCCTGGGCTTTAGTCATAGCTTCTTGTAGCCGTTTGTTGTTGTCCGAGAAGAACTCCAACATGCTTTGAGTGGCTGGCACCGTACTTTCTGCCAACAGGTCAGGCATGAACGTGAGATGGAACCCGTAATTTGAAAAAAACGGAGACTGCCCTGTAGCCGAGTGATTCGCATTATTGAATGCGAATTCCGCCATGGGTAAGAGTGTCAGCCAGTCGTCCTGTACAAAAGATGTATAACACCTCAGGTATTGTTCCAGCGTCTGATTGGTTCTCTCTGTCTGCCCGTTCGTCTGAGGATGGAAGGCGGAGGACAGCGAAAGCTTAATGTCCAGAGCTTTGCACAGGGCTCTCCAGAATCTTGAGGTGAATTGCACCCCACGGTCGGATACCACATCTTCAGGAACCCCATGTAGTCTAACTACTTCTTTGATGAAGATCCTGGCCGTTTCTTCTGCTGAAGGGGTCCCCCTTAGCGGTATGAAGTGGGCCATTTTTGACAATCTGTCCACGATAACAAAAATTGCCGTATGACCCTGGGATGGGGGTAGCTCCACTATAAAATCCATGGCAATTTTTTGCCAGCATCGTGTAGGAATGGGTAGTGGGCGTAGCAGCCCCCAGGCCTTGTTTTTGGTCGGTTTATTCCTCTGGCAGATCTCGCAAGATTCCACGTATCTTTTGCAATCCTGGTTCATCTTAGGCCACCAGAAGGTGCGTTTGAGTAACTCCAGAGTCTTTGCCGTTCCGAAGTGCCCTGCCATGGGGTGATCATGGCAGTGCCCTAACACCTGTGTCTGCACCTCCTTTGGAACCACAATCAGTCCTTCTTTCCGTATTAACCCTTCCTGGCGGGAGAGTGGCATGTCTGGCATTGTGGAACAAGTTTCAGATGCGTCCTGCAACCTAGCCCTTAGTTCCGTTTGCAGAGCCAAAAAATTACCAGCAGACAGGATGGTATCCGGTTTGAGTTCCTCCTCAGGGTCCTCAAACATGCGAGACAGGGCGTCAGGCTTTGTATTCTTTGAACCGGGCCTATATGTAATGTGAAAGGTGAACCGCGAGAAAAACAGGGCCCACCTGGCTTGGCATGGTCTTAGGCGTTTAGCTGTTTTCAAGTACTCAAGGTTCTTGTGGTCTGTGAAGATCAGGATTGGGTGAGCAGCTCCTTCCAGTAAATATCTCCATTCTGCCAATGCCGTCTTGATGGCCAATAGTTCCCGGTCCCCGATGTCATAATTGCGTTCTGCCGGGGTTAGTTTTCTGGAAAAGAACGCCACTGGGTGTAGAAGTTCCTTGGGACCCTTTCTTTGGGAGAGGATGGATCCAACCACGTTTTCGGATGCGTCTACCTCTAGCACAAAAGGCAGAGCCGTATCCGGGTGGCCCAAAATGGGAGCGGTGGTGAACAGTCGCTTCAGAGTCTCAAATGCTTCTTGAGCTCCTGGTGTCCACTTGAAGCGATTTCCTGACTTGGTTAACTGCGTTATGGGGGAAACCAGACCTGAAAAATTCCTGATGAATTTACGGTAAAAATTGGCAAATCCTATGAACCTTTGGACGCCTTTCTTATCGGCTGGAATTGGCCAATCAAGAATAGTCGAGATCTTTTAGGGATCCATTGCGATCCCCGCAGTGGAGATAATCATTCCTAAAAACGCAATGCTTTGCTGCTCAAAGCTGCATTTTTCTGCCTTGGCATATAGGCCGTGCAGGCGCAGCCGTTCCAGAACCTTGATTACATGGTTTCTGTGGACATCTAGAGATGGAGAAAAGATCAGAATATCGTCTAGGTAGACGATAACGAAAATGTCCAAGAAATCACGCAACACGTCATTTATGAAGTGTTGGAACGTGGCTGGGGCATTGCAAAGTCCAAACGGCATGACCAGGTACTCGAAGTGCCCAAATCGAGTACGGAAAGCTGTTTTCCACTCATCCCCCTCCCGGATGCGGACCAGATTGTATGCCCCACGCAGATCCAGCTTCGTAAAGCAGACCGCTGTCCCCAGACTCTGGAATAACTCTGGGACCAGAGGTAGAGGGTAGCGGTTCTTGATGGTCACCCGATTTAATTCCCTATAGTCAATACAGGGTCTCAAGGTTTTATCTTTCTTCTCCACAAAGAAGATACCCGCCCCTGCCGGAGATGTGGAAGGGCGAATAAACTTTTTCTGGAGGTTCTCCTCAATATAGTCCTTCAGTACCCCTAATTCCTTTTCCGATAGCGGGAAGATACGGCCAAAAGGAATCTCAGAACCTGGCAATAAGTCAATGGGACAATCATATGGTCGATGTGGTGGTAGTGTATCAGCCCCTCGTCTACTGAACACGTCTAAATATTCATGATATACGGTTGGTACAATCTGTCTTAGGTTAGCGTCCTCTTCTGCACATAAGAGGATCTGGGGGGCCCGGTGCCCAGAGGCCTGGCAGTTCTTCTGACAATAGTCTGAAGAAAAACTAAGGGACCCGGTTTTCCAGTCGATCTGGGGGTTGTGGGCCTGCAGCCACGGAAGCCCCAGGATCACTGGAAAAAGGGGTGACGCAATGGCGTCAAAGTGTAGTAATTCCCGATGGGAGCCCATTACGGTGGTGAGTATGGGAGGGGTCTCTTGGTCCACTAAACCTGATTTTATTTGGGAACCATCAGCCAAGAACAAATTGAGCCCCCATTTCCTGGCCTGTAATGGTATCTCCTGCTGGCGGGCAAAGTCAAGGTCCAGGAAGCAACTGCAGGCCCCCGAATCAATGATTGCAGTGGTTACCACGGTTTTCTCTGGCAGCTGAAACAAAAGGGGTACCGCTAAGTAATTGGACTGACTTATATTACTCAAGGAAACAGGAACCGAAGATCGAGACTTACATGTCTTCACTGGACAGTTTCGCACTGCATGTCCAGCTCCCCCGCAATAGAAACACAGGTTCTTGGCCCACCGTCTCTGGCGTTCTTCTGGAGTAAGGGTCTGCCGCGCCAAACCCAGCTGCATCGGTTCTGGCACATCAGTGGAGACAACTGGTGGAACAGGAGCAGGGACGGAATGACCTGTGCCTTTGGGGGGTATCCAGGTAACTCCTTGACCCTGGCCTTGACCTGTCCTCTCAGACCGGCGTTCCCTTAACCTGCGATCAATCTGAATCGCCAGGTCGATCAACTCCTTTAGAGACCCGGGGAGGCCAACCCGAGCTAACTCATCTTTTAGGCCTTCCGAGAGTCCGACCCTAAATTGGTGACGTAGGGCGGCGTCATTCCAGTGTGTGTCCCCCATCCATCGCCTGAACTCGGAGGCGTATTCCTCCGCAGCTCGACGACCCTGTCGTAGGGCATAAAGGGTGGTTTCAGCCGAAACCGCCCGCTGGGGGTCATCGTACAGAACTGACATGGCCTTAAAAAATGCGTCTAAGGTCTGTAACTGAGGGTCCTGCGTTTCCCTTAGTCTAAGGGCCCAGTCCTGGGGCTCATCCTGTAGAAGAGAAATTACAAATCCCACCTTGACCGACTCTGTGGTAAACGTACGTGGTTGCAGTTCAAAAAACAAGTAACATGCGTTTTTGAACGTTCTAAAACGTGCTCGATCTCCCTGAAAACGTTCAGGCATGGGAACACGGGGTTCGGCTGGCGGAGCTGCAGCCGCAGCCCCACTGGGAGATTCAGAAACCGCCCTAGTGTCAATAGCTGAGGCCTCACTCTGAGGGGACACTCCAGATAACGTTAGGGTGTCAAATTGATTTTCTAACCGACTACACTTGTCCTGCAGGTTAGTTACTGCCTGGGTCAGTCCGGACAAATGTTGGCACATCTCATCCCATGGAGAAGGCGACCCTCCAGACTCAGACATGGCCGAATGGTACTGTAAGGGACCGCCTGACAGCACCTCTATCAGTCCCCCGGTAGAGCCTCCCCAGCGTGCAGAGTCTAAGCACCGGAGCACTTGTTCACCAGGGCCCCTGATGGTGGGGATGGACTTGGAGTGCTCCGGTACCAGGTCGCAACTACCAGGTATCTCCAACAGGGGTAGAGGAGTCTGACAGGGGCTCCAGGGAGCTAGGAGTCTGATGTAAGGGAGCCTAGTGATCCCTGCGGGGTGGATGGATGAGCTAAATCAGAGTCATGCAGGCCGGGACGATAACTAGAGGATCGGTAAGGTACAAAACGGTAGGCAAAGGATAGTCGGGTCACACGCAGGGTCAATACCAGGAGGTCAGATCTAAACGGGAACATCCGGGAGCAGAGTCAGGCAAGCCAAGGGGTCAGGACGGGAGAAGGCAACAAGGTCAAAACAATCCAGATCAGAAGTACTCACACACAGGTAACAGGATACAAAGACCATTCGGCAACAAGTGTCTGTGCAGGGCTAGCTTAAATAGGCCGCCCTGCACCTGACAGGCGTAGCCTGGGTCTTAGTGCCTGTCTAGTACTGTCCAGACGACAGGTACGCCTAGGTCCTAGTGCCCTGCCACCTATACGTCTCGGCAGACACCTACGCATGTGTAGACCCATGCGTCGCGATGGTTCCTGACACCCACGCTGATTTCATTCCCGTGTATACGTTTGGATCCATCTAACCTGAACATCTGCCGGTCCGGTCTGCTCCACTGCTTGGATACGAAGGTAGGAAGTTACACAGCCATTATTAGATATACCTTCATTCGCCTTCATGTGGGGACAGAACAGTCAGCAAGGCACAGGATGGGAAGTCAGCAGGAGAATTTAAAGGAATTGGTTGAGCAATGTACAGGGTTAAGAAGGGCACAGAATGGGAGGTTGGCAGAACAGTGTAAAGGAATCAGTTGGGCAGTGTACAGGGGTCAGCAGGGCACAGGATGGGAGGTCAGCAGAAGAGTGTAAAGGAATCAGTTGGGCAGTGTACAGGGGTCAGCAGGGCACAGGATGGGAGGTCAGCAGAAGAGTGTAAAGGAATCAGTTGGGCAGTGTACAGGGGTCAGCAGGGCACAGGATGGGAGGTCAGCAGGAGAGTGTAAAGGAATCAGTTGGGCAGTGTACAGGAGTCAGCAGGGCACAGGATGGGAGGTTGGCAGAAGAGTGTAAAGAAATCGGTTGGGCAATGCACAGGAGTTTGTAGGGCAAAGGATGAGAGGAAGGCAGAAAAGTATAAAGGAATTGGTTGAGCAGTGTACAGGGGTCAGCAGGGCACAGTATGGGAGGAAAGCAAAAAAGTGTAAAGGAATCAGTTGGGCAGTGTACAGGGGTCAGAAGGGCACAGAATGGGAGGTGCTCAGAAGATTGTAATGGAATCAGTTGGGCAATGTACAGGGGTCAGCAAGGCACAGAATGGGAGGTCAGCAGAAGTGTAAAGTAATCAATTGGGCAGTGTACAGGGGTCAGCAGGGTACAGAATAGGAGGTCAGCAGAAGAGTGTAAATGAATCAGTTGGGCAGTGTACAGGGGTCAGAAGGGCACAGGATGGGAGGTTGGAAGAAGAGTGTAAAAGAATCCAATGGGCAGTGTACAGGGGTAAGCAGGGCACAGAATAGGAGGTCAGCAGAAGAGTGTAAATGAATCAGTTGGGCAGTGTTCAGGGGTCAGAAGGGCACAGGATGGGAGGTTGGAAGAAGAGTGTAAAAGAATCCAATGGGCAGTGTACAGGGGTAAGCAGGGCACAGGATGGGAGGGCAGCAGGAGAGTGTAAAGGAATCGGATGGGCAGTGCACAGGGGTCAGAAGGGCACAGAAAGGGAGGTCAGCAGAACAGTTTAAAAGAATAAGCTGGGCAGTGCACAGGGGTCAGCAGGGCACAAGATAGGTCTGCAGGAGATTGTAAAGGACTAAGTTGGGCAGAGCACAGGGATCAGCAGGGCACAGTGTGGGAGGTCAGCAGAAAAGTGTAAAGGAATCAGTAGTGCAGTGTACAGGGGTCAGCAGGGCACAGGATGGGAGGGCGACAGGAGAGTGTAAAGGAATCAGTTGAGCAGTGTACAGGGGTCAGCAGGGCACAGGATGGGAGGGCAACAGGAGAGTGTAAAGGAATCAGTTGAGCAGTGTATAGGGGTCAGCAGGGCACAGGGTGGGAGTGCGACAGGCGAGTGTAAAGGAATCAGTTGAGCAGTGTACAGGGGTCAGCAGGGCACAGGATGGGAGATCAGCAGAAGTGTAAAGGAATCAGTTGGGCAGTGTACAGGGGTCAGCAGGGCACAGGATGGGAGGTCATCAGGAGAGTGTAAAGGAATCAGTTGGGCAGTGTACAGGGGTAAGCAGGGCACAGGATGGGAGTGCGACAGTAGAGTGTAAAGGAATCAGTTGGGCAGTGTACAGGGGTCAGCAGGGCACAGGATGGGAGGTCAGCAGAAACGTGTAAAGGAATCGGTTGGGCAGTGTACAGGGGTCAGCAGATCACAGCATTGGAGGTCAGCAGAAGAGTGTAAAGGAATCAGTTGGGCAGTGTACAGGGGTCAGCAGGACACAGGATGGGAGGTCGGCAGAAACGTGTAAAGGAATCAGTTGGGCAGCATACAGGGGTCAGCAGGGCACAGGATGGGGGGTCAGCAGAAGAGTGTAAAGGAATCAGTTGGGCAGTGTACAGGGGTCAGCAGGGCACAGTATGGGAGGTCAGCAGAAGAGTATAAAGGAATCAGTTGGGCAGTGTACAAGGGTCAGTAGGGCACACGATGGGAGGGCGGCAGGAGAGTGTAAAGGAATCAGTTGGGCAGTGTACAGGGGTCAGTAGGACACAGGATGGGAGGGCGGCAGAAGAGTGTAAAGGAATCAGTTGGGCAGTGTACAGGGGTCAGCAGATTACAGCATTGGAGGTCAGCAGAAGAGTGTAAAGGAATCAGTTGGGCAGTGTACAGGGGTTAGCAGGGCAAAGGATGGGAGGTCAGCAGGAGAGTGTAAAGGAATCAGTTGGGCAGTGTACAGGGGTCAGTAGGGCAAAGGATGGGAGGTTGTCAAGAGAGTGTAAAGGAATCAGTTGGGCAGTGTTGGCCGGTGGTCTCCTATACTCAGATGATCCACTTGTGGCCTTTCCAAACTATCGAAGAACTTACATTTGACTGACTGGAAGGTCGAAGATGCATTGAAAAATCTAGTACTCTTTCAGCTCATTTTTGAACGTTCCTAAGGATTTGGAGGAGATATGACTTCCCCTTTTCCCCTGCTGAGGATGGCCTTGGTGGAATGCTTAAGAATACACCTGGACTGATGACATCTAGTGGCCAACTTGCTGATGACATCTGCCTGGTATGACAAGCCCAGAGCACCAGGAGCGGGTCTTAATTGCTCCATGCGCAATGTATGCGCTATCTGGTTAGTGCATTGCTTGTACATTCACAACAACACAAGAGTCATGGTTTTCTTGATCATGGACTGTTGGAACACCTGCACTTAATCACTTTATTATAAGGACTGAGTTATCTAACATATTTAACATATGTTATTGTGCATAATTTAATTATTCATTATTTAATTATTCATTTTTTCCATCACTTGATTATACATATATAAGCGCTGCATACTTATTTTATATTTCCATACTGGGTTGAAAGGTTGCCTTTATGCTAGCGGCTTTATATTTGATTATTGTTCCCTGCGCTCAATTACTACTTACTCAAGTGTACAGGGGTCAGCAGGGTACAGCATGGGAGGTCAGCAGAAGAGAGTAAAGGAATCAGTTGGGCAGTGTACAGGGGTCAGCAGGGTACAGCATGGGAGGTCAGCAGAAGAGAGTAAAGGAATCAGTTGGGCAGTGTACAGGGGTCAGCAGGGCACAGGATGGGAGGTCAGCAGAAGAGTGTAAAGGAATCAGATGGGCAGTGTACAGGGGTCAGGAGGAAACAGAATGGGAGGTGAGCAGAAGAGTGTAAAGGAATCAGTTGGGCAGTGTACAGGGGTCAGCAGGGCACAGGATGGGAGGTCAGCAGAAGAGTGTAAAGGAATCAGTTGAGCAGTGTACAGGGGTCAGGAGGAAAAAGGATGGGAGGTCAGCAGAAGAGTGTAAAGGAATCAGTAGGGCAGTGTACAGGGGTCAGGAGGAAAAAGGATGGGAGGTCAGCAGAAGAGTGTAAAGGAATCAGTAGGGCAGTGTACAGGGGTCAGGAGGAAACAGGATGGGAGGTCAGCAGAAGAGTGTAAAGGAATCAGTTGGGCAGTGTACAAGGGTCAGCAGGGTACAGCATGGTAGGTCAGCAGAAGAGTCTAAATGAATCAGTTGGGCAGTGTACAGGGGTCAGCAGGGTACAGCATGGTAGGTCAGCAGAAGAGTCTAAATGAATCAGTTGGGCAGTGTACAGGGGTCAGCAGGGCACAGGATGGGAGGTCAGCAGAAGAGTGTAAAGGAATCAGTTGAGCAGTGTACAGGGGTCAGGAGGAAAAAGGATGGGAGGTCAGCAGAAGAGTGTAAAGGAATCAGTAGGGCAGTGTACAGGGGTCAGGAGGAAAAAGGATGGGAGGTCAGCAGAAGAGTGTAAAGGAATCAGTAGGGCAGTGTACAGGGGTCAGGAGGAAACAGGATGGGAGGTCAGCAGAAGAGTGTAAAGGAATCAGTTGGGCAGTGTACAAGGGTCAGCAGGGTACAGCATGGTAGGTCAGCAGAAGAGTCTAAATGAATCAGTTGGGCAGTGTACAGGGGTCAGCAGGGTACAGCATGGTAGGTCAGCAGAAGAGTCTAAATGAATCAGTTGGGCAGTGTACAGGGGTCAGCAGGGCACAGGATGGGAGGTCAGCAGAAGAGTGTAAAGGAATCAGTTGGGCAGTGTACGGGGGTCAGGAGGAAAAAGGATGGGAGGTCAGCAGAAGAGTGTAAAGGAATCAGTAGGGCAGTGTACAGGGGTCAGCAGGGCACAGGATGGGAGGTCAGCAGAAGAGTGTAAAGGAATCAGTAGGGCAGTGTACAAGGGTCAGGAGGAAACAGGATGGGAGGTCAGCAGAAGAGTCTAAATGAATCAGTTGGGCAGTGTACAGGGATCTGAAGGAAACAGGATGGGAGGTGAGCAGGAGAGTGTAAAAAAATCAGTTGGGCAGTGTACAGGGGTCAGCAGGGCACAGTATGGGAGGAAAGCAGAAAAGTGTAAAGAAATCAGTTGTGAAGTGTACAGGGGTGAGCAGGGTACAGGATGGGAGGGCGGCAGGAAGGTGTAAAGGAATCAGTTGGGCAGTGTACAGGGGTCAGCAGGGCACAGGATGGGGGGTCAGCAGAAGAGTGTAAAGGAATCGGTTGGGCAGTGTACAGGGGTCAGAAGGGCACAGAATGGGAGGTCAGCAGAAGAGTGTAAAGGAATCAGTTGGGCAGTGTACAGGGGTCAGCAGGACACAGGATGGAAGATAAGCAGAAAAGTGTAAAGGAATCAGTTGGGAAGTATACAGGGGTCAGCAGGGATCAGTATTCGAGGTCAGCAGAAGTGTAGAGTTATCAGTTGGGCAGTGTACATGGGTCAGCAGGGCACAGGATGGGAGGTCAGCAGAAGAGTGTAAATAAATTGGTTGGGCAGTGTACAGGGGTCAGCAGGGCACAGGATGGGAGGAAAGCAAAAAAGTTTAAATTAATCAGTTGGGCAGTGTACTGGGGTCAGAAGGGCACAGAATGGGAGGTCCTCAGAAAAGTGTAAAGGAATCAGTTGGGCAGTGTACAGGGGTCAGCAGGGCACAGGATGGAAGGTCAGCAGAAGAATGTAAAGGAATCAGTTGGGCAGTGTACAGGGGTCAGCAGGACACAGGATGGGAGGTCAGCAGAAGAGTGTAAAGGAATCAGTTGGGCAGTGTACAGGGGTCAGCAGGGCACAGGATGGGAGGTCAGCAGAAGAGTGTAAAGGAATAAGTTGGGCAGTGTACAGGGGTCAGCAGGGCACAGAATGGGAGGTCAGCAGAAGTGTAAAGGAATCAGTTGGGCAGTGTACAGGGGTCATCAGGGTACAGAATAGGAGGTCAGCAGAAGAGTGTAAATGAATCAGTTGGGCAGTGCACAGGGGTCAGCAGGGCACAGGATGGGAGGTCAGCAGAAAAGTGTAAAGGAATCAGTTGGGCAGTGTACAGGGGTCAGCAGGGCACAGGATGGGAGGTCAGCAGAAAAGTGTAAAGGAATCAGTTGGGCAGTGTAAAGGGGTCAGCAGGGATCAGTATTGGAGGTCAGCAAAAGTGTAATAGAATCGGTAATAGATCAGTATTGGAGGTCAGCAGAAGTGTAGAGTTATCAGTTGGGCAGTGTACATGGGTCAGCAGGGCACAGGATGGGAAGTCGGCAGGAGAGTGTAAAGGAATCGGTTGGGCAGTGTACAGGGGTCAGCAGGGCACAGTATGGGAGGAAAGCAAAAAAGTTTAAATTAATCAGTTGGGCAGTGTACAGGGGTCAGAAGGGCACAGAATGGGAGGTCCTCAGAAAAGTGTAAAGGAATCAGTTGGACAGTGTACAGGGGTCAGCAGGGCACAGGATGGGAGGTCAGCAGAAGAGTGTAAAGGAATAAGTTGGGCAGTGTACAGGGGTCAGCAGGGCACAGAATGGGAGGTCAGCAGAAGTGTAAAGGAATCAGTTGGGCAGTGTACAGGGGTCATCAGGGTACAGAATAGGAGGTCAGCAGAAGAGTGTAAATGAATCAGTTGGGCAGTGCACAGGGGTCAGCAGGGCACAGGATGGGAGTTCAGCAGAAAAGTGTAAAGGAATCAGTTGGGCAGTGTACAGGGGTCAGCAGGGCACAGTATGGGAGGTAAGCAGAAAAGTGTAAAGGAATCAGTTGGGCAGTGTACAGGGGTCAGCAGGGCACAGTATGGGAGGTAAGCAGAAAAGTGTAAAGGAATCAGTTGGGCAGTGTACAGGGGTCAGCAGGGATCAGTATTGGAGGTCAGCAAAAGTGTAATAGAATCGGTTGGGCAGTGTACAGGGGTCAGAAGAGCATAGGATAGAAGGTAAGCAGAAGAGTGAAAAGGAATCATTTGGGCAGTGTACAGGGATCAGCAGGGCAAAGGATGGGAGGTCAGAAGAAGAGTGTAAAGGACATGGTTGGGCAGAGCACAGGGGTTAGCAGGGCACAGGATAGGAAGTCGGCAGAAGTGTAGAGTTATCAGTTGGGCAGTGTAAAGGGGTCAGCAGGTCACAGGATGGGAAGTCGGCAGGAGAATGTAAAGGAATCAATTGGGCAATGTACAGGGGTCAGCAGGGCACAGGATGGTAGGTTGGCAGGAAAGTGTAAAGGAATCGGTTGGGAAGTGCACAGGGGTCAGCAGGGCACAGGATGGGAGGTCAGCAGGAGAGTGTAAAGGAATCAGTTGGACAGTGTACAGGGGTCAGCAGGGCACAGGATGGGAGGTCAGCAGAAGAGTGTAAAGGAATAAGTTGGGCAGTGTACAGGGGTCAGCAGGGCACAGAATGGGAGGTCAGCAGAAGTGTAAAGGAATCAGTTGGGCAGTGTACAGGGGTCATCAGGGTACAGAATAGGAGGTCAGCAGAAGAGTGTAAATGAATCAGTTGGGCAGTGCACAGGGGTCAGCAGGGCACAGGATGGGAGTTCAGCAGAAAAGTGTAAAGGAATCAGTTGGGCAGTGTACAGGGGTCAGCAGGGCACAGTATGGGAGGTAAGCAGAAAAGTGTAAAGGAATCAGTTGGGCAGTGTACAGGGGTCAGCAGGGATCAGTATTGGAGGTCAGCAAAAGTGTAATAGAATCGGTTGGGCAGTGTACAGGGGTCAGAAGAGCATAGGATAGAAGGTAAGCAGAAGAGTGAAAAGGAATCATTTGGGCAGTGTACAGGGATCAGCAGGGCAAAGGATGGGAGGTCAGAAGAAGAGTGTAAAGGACATGGTTGGGCAGAGCACAGGGGTTAGCAGGGCACAGGATAGGAAGTCGGCAGAAGTGTAGAGTTATCAGTTGGGCAGTGTAAAGGGGTCAGCAGGTCACAGGATGGGAAGTCGGCAGGAGAATGTAAAGGAATCAATTGGGCAATGTACAGGGGTCAGCAGGGCACAGGATGGTAGGTTGGCAGGAAAGTGTAAAGGAATCGGTTGGGAAGTGCACAGGGGTCAGCAGGGCACAGGATGGGAGGTCAGCAGGAGAGTGTAAAGGAATCAGTTGGACAGTGTACAGGGGTCAGCAGGGCACAGGATGGGAGGTCAGCAGAAGAGTGTAAAGGAATCAGTTGGGCAGTGTACAGGGGTCAGCAAGGCACAGGATGGGAGGTCAGCAGAAGAGTGTAAAGGAATCAGTTGGACAGTGTTCAGGGGTCAGAAGGGCACAGGATGGGAGGTTGGAAGAAGAGTGTAAAAGAATCCAATGGGCAGTGTACAGGGGTAAGCAAGGCATAGGATGGGAGGGCGGCAGTAGAGTGTAAAGGAATCTGTTGGGCAGTGTACAGGGGTCAGCAGGGCACAGGATGGGAGGTCAGCAGAAGAGTGTAAAGGAATCAGTTGGGCAGTGTACAGGGGTCAGCAGGGCACAGAATGGGAGGTCAGCAGGAGAGTGTAAAGGAATCAGTTGGGCAGTGTACAGGGGTCAGCAGGGCACAGGATGGGAGGTCAGCAGAAGAGTGTAAAGGAATCAGTTGGGCAGTGTACAGGGGTCAGCAGGGCACAGGATGGGAGGTCAGCAGAAGAGTGTAAAGGAATCAGTTGGGCAGTGTACAGGGGTCTGCAGGGCACAGGATGGGAGGTCGGCAGGAGAGTGTAAAGGAATCGGTTGGGCAGTGCACAGGGGTCAGCAGGGTACAGAATGGGAGGTAAGCTGAAGTGTGTAAAGGAATCAGTTGGGCAGTGTAAAGGGGTCAGCAGGGCACAGGATAGGACATCAGCAGAAGTGTGTAAAGGAATCAGTTGGGCAGTGTACAGGGGTCAGAAGGGCACAGAAAAGGAGGTCAGCAGAACAGTTTAAAAGAATAAGTTGGGCAGTGTACAGGGGTCAGCAGGGCACAAGATAGGTCTGCAGGAGATTGTAAAGGACTCAGTTGGGCAGAGCACAGGGGTCATCAGGGCACAGGATGGGAGGTCGGCAGGAGAGTGTAAAGGAATTGGTTGTGCAGGGCACAGGGATCAGTAGGGCACAGGATGGGAGGTCGGCAGAAAAGTGTAAAGGAATCGGTTGGACAATGCACAGTGGTCAGCAGGGCACAGGATGGGAGGTCAGCAGAAAAGTGTAAAGGAATCAGTAGGGCAGTGTACAGGGGTCAGCAGGGCACAGTTTGGGAGGGCAACAGGAGAGTGTAAAGGAATCAGTTGGGCAGTGTACAGGGGTCATGTAATGAGTCTATCTCATATATTAGTTTCACCTTTTAAGTTGCATTATTGAAATAAATGAACTTTTGCACGTTATTCTTATTTTTTGAGTTTCACCTGTATCTCCCACCAATCAGGAGTGATAGAAATAGTGTGTGCGTGTAATGTCATATCTCCCACCAATCAGGAGTGATAGAAATAGCGGCGTGTAATGTCATATCTCCCACCAATCGGAAGTGAAAGAAATAGTGTGTGTGTGTAATGTCATATCTACCACCAATCAGGAGTGATAGAAATAGTGCGTGTGATGTCATATCTCCCACCAATCGGGAGTGATAGAAATAGTGCGTGTGATGTCATATCTCACGCCAATCAGGAGTGATAGAAATACAGTAGTGTGCATGTGATGTCATATCTCCCACCAATCGGAAGTGATAGAAACAGTGTACGTGTGATGTCATATCTCCCGCCAATCAGGAGTGATAGAAATAGCGTGTGTGGCTGTCAATCAACGGATCCTGGCCAGTAATTACCCGCCGGCGCCCAGTGATTACCGAGTATCTCCGATGGGGAGGAGGACTGTTTTGTTTACTAACAATCTTCCTCCCTGTTAGCTCAGGCACACTGCACAGCACAGCCATCCAGAACAGTGCACTTACAGTGATGCACCCCCCTACCCCCTAGTAAAACACTCCCAGCACACAGTTAACCCTTTGATCTCCCCTCATGCCCCCAAAGTAGGTGCACAGTGATGTTAGGGTGGGTGTGGAGTTCTTGGAATCTGATGTAATGGGGGGGTGAGGTGCTCTGGACATCTAGTCTTACAGTTACAACTGGCCCTTTGAGGACAACCATAATGCTGACACAGCCTGCGATGATATATAAGATATATTTATTAATGATCATTAAAAATAAAAACCAACTTTAGCCCTTTTATATAGAATTCTGATTTTTATTTTTTTTGTACAGGTGGATTGATGAACCACGTTTTTGGTCATGCTGGTCTTCGTGAATACAACTCAGTCACATGGGAAACCAAACATCTGGGTGTCTTAATTGACTGAAAGTTTGTATTGCAGTTCACTGGAGGAGTCACACAGGACACAAGTCATATCCGTGTTCTAAATGTCATAAGTGCTTTGGGTCCTCTTCAACACTGATCCAACCTCAGAGGACAACATGAGAAAAGTCATTCAGTGTTCTGGATGTGACAATTGCTTTACAGTAAAGTCCAACCCATGTATACATAAGAGGAGTCATTTCAAGCTATTTCTTGTTTGGAACGTGACAAAGATTTTACAATGGAGGCAAAACATATCGCACACAAAAAGGTTCACACTGGAGAGAAGATATATCAGTGTTCTGAATGTGACAAAACTTTTACACGGAAGTCAAGTCTTATCAGACACCAGAGGATCCACACTGGAGAGAAGTCATATCAGTGTTCTGAATGTGACAAAGCTTTTACATGGAAATCAAATCTTATCAGACACCAGAGGATTCACACTGGAGAGAAGTCATATCAGTGTTCTGAATGTGACAAAGCTTTTACACAGAAGTCGTATCTTATATCACACCAGATGATCCACACTGGGGAGAAGCCATATCAGTGTTCTGAATGTGACAAAGCTTTTACAAGGAAGTTGTATCTTATATCACACCAGAGGTTTCACACTGGAAAGAAGTCATATCAGTGTTCTGAGTGTGGCAATGCTTTTACACAGAAGTCACATCTTATCAGACACCAGATGATCCACACTGGAGAGAAGTCATATCAGTGTTCTGAATGTGACAATGCTTTTACACGGAAGTCAGATCTTATATCACACCAGAGGATTCACACTGGAGAGAAGTCATATCAGTGTTCTGAATGTGACAAAGCTTTTGCACATAAGTCATATCTTATCACACACCAGAGGATTCACACTGGAGAGAAGCCATATCAGTGTTCTGAATGTGACAAAGCTTTTTTAACCAAGAAAGAGCTTATCAGACACCAGAGGGTTCACACTGGAGGGAAGTCATATCAGTGTTCTGAATGTGACAAAGCTTTTACATGGAAGTCATATCTTATCACACACCAGAGGATTCACACTGGAGAGAAGTCATATCAGTGTTCTGAATGTGACAAAACTTTTACATGGAAGTCATATCTTATCAGACACCAGAGGATTCACACTGGAGAGAAACCACATCAGTGTTCTGAATGTGATAAAACATTTACACAGAAGTCAGTTCTCATAGCACACCAGAGGGTCCACACTGTAGAGCAGCCATATCAGTGTTCTGAATGTGATAAAACTTTTAAATGGAGGGGAAACCTTGTCATACATGAGAGGGTTCACACTGGAGAGAAGCCATATTAATGTTCAGAATGTGACAAAGCTTTTACAGGTAATGCCGGGCTAATCTATCACCAGAGGATTCACAAGCTTGAGCTGCATAGAGGAAACTCCAGAAGAAGGGGCAATATTAAAGAAGTCACAGCTGTCTCATTAGGTTCACAGGCCCAATGTCTTCCCACAAACTAGGGAAGACATGATGCTACTTAAAAAAAAAACTTTGAACAAACAGGACTCTAATGATCGGATTCATTCGTTTTAGTGCTTATGTCCATCAGAAACACACCTAGAAGGCCTGTGAATATTTTATCTTTGGACATTTCTTCAGATAAGCAGCAATGACTGAACTGTATTCCTCATCATTCTCATCTTTATCCTTTTTTATGGAGCATTGACTGAACATGTAATGCATTTTCATCATTCACTAACTGAGCTATGTTCCCATGTGTTTTCTTCATTGCCAGAATCTGACCAACCAATACATGACCAACAATGCCTCAGTACCAGAGTCTAGGATGGGGTCCAATGGCTTCTTGCCAAGCCTCTGAAACCTCATTAGGAGAGTCCATTCCAGGTTCTTTTGAGAATTTATACATCATAAGCTAGGCTTGAGGGTTCCAGCTAAGCCCACCTTGTCCACACCTCCCATTACATGTTCCACCTCCTCTCCCATGATCAATGCCTCCTTTCCATGTTCCATCTCCTCTCATGGATGACAGCTTTGCAGGCAGGTCTGTAGCTCAGATACCAGCCTACCAGCCAGATAGAGGTCTATGTTTGGTTAGAGAGTAACTTCTTAAGCTGGTGTAGGCCTTCCAACACGGAGTTAATGCTGTTTTAGGGGACGTATTCAACAGTATCACCTAATCCCAGCTGGCCACTTATGTTTCATCTGGTTTTCTCAAAAGTGATCCTATCAGGTGAAGATTGGATGTCCTTGTTATCTTTTTTTTTCTGTCCAGCTATTGCTCATCTCCATAAACTATTCACACGGTACAACTGCAAGAGATCTGAACTTACAAAGTGCTAAGTGTGCGGTCATATTCCTACCACTTCTTCTGGAAGACTGAAATTCCTCTTATTGGGGTTCACCTTAATGACTCTGAATGAACGGGTCCCTTTTTGGGGCAAAGTTAGCAAAGAGCACTAATTATTCCTGGAAATGCTAAGACATCGGCACTAAAGTGTAACAATGGGCAAAATCAATAATTACATAAATGGTGCAATCTGTCATTAGCATAAAAGTTTTATGTTTTTCCAAGTCTCCACTCATAACATTTTTATTACCTGTTGACCCTCCCAGTAGATCTGTTTTTTTCTGCTTCTTGTAGAAGGCCAAGCTATTTGGCAAAAATGAAAGTTGGGGGGTTAGGAAACACCATATAACACTGCTGGGGGTGCTTACAACTGTCATCTTCCATTCATATGGGGGGTTGGACCTTATAGAGAACCTGGTGCTGTAACTGCTGTAGAAGCGTTAGCTGAAGTTGGACTTTACTTGTTGTGTGTCTTACTTATAATCTATCTAAGACTTCCCTGTACAGGGTGACAACGCTGCTGTGTAATGTTCCTGCAGACTGATCAGGGTTGTCACCCTGTTACAGAAGGTGGGGAAATAACAGTTCTACAGACAGGACCAACAACTGATACAACTATGTTGCAGAGGGAACTCTGGGAATGCTAATGACAGATTGCATTACACATTCAGTTAGCAGACTTCCTGCTGTTGGTCTTCTGTTTGAATTGTGTTCTGATATTTACTGTCCTGCTGTAAAAGGTGTAAATGATTGCCCACATGTTTCCTGTATAGCAGGGACTACAACCTCATATCAGGAATAGTAGGATGGGTACTTACCCAAGGGGGGTCACTTTTTTTTGATTTGGAAGAAACATTTTACATGGTTTCTGAAATTCCATTAATGACACTGACAAGGGGAGTCTTACTTGCTGCTCTAACAATAGGAGAGCCAATCACAGGCCAGTAACATTTCATGGTTTCTCAAAGTAATTGCAGAATGTTTAATCCCCATTGGTCCAATGGATTCCTAGTCCTTCCAGATAACATTTGCTTCTTTTGTGGAAGGAGCACCCTAAAATGGCTTCCCTTCAATTCCACCCATAGCTGTACTTTAGGTTATGTTGCCCCTCCCCCATATCTGTAAGGGAAAGCCTCAATTTCTCCCAATACTCCCCTGGCCTTCCAGTGAGAAGAAACATTTTCTCTGGATTGGAGCTGCTTTATGCAGTGAGCCCTTCATAGACGGGATGGGGAATCTAAGATAAGTAAGATGGACCGGAGTACTGGAGTCATGGATCAGATAACCAGTGACACCATTGATGTTATAGCAGAGCTGACAGCAGAAGTGGCTCCACCACCTAAGGTGGTGTCACAGAACTGCTTGGCAGCTGACTATCTCTTGGCAGACCAAGGTGGAGTCTACAAATGGTATCAGATGGAGAGTGTTGTACATTTATATTAGATCATGAGGATCTCAGAAGGGGATATCTACACAAGGTAAAGGAGTTCCAACAGGAACCTGGGTGGGAGGAGGTGGGATCCAATGTTTTGGATGGGTTTAGTTGGAACCTGGTTGAGTAATATGGTGGGTTTGCTTCTTAAGCCATTAGTTGCTATCATAGTTTTGGTTTTGAAATGTTATATATTGTTGTATTTTCTTTTACTGCCAGAGTTTATTTTGCTTTTGTTTTTAGTTAAATTCACATTTTAGGCCATATGATTAGTTAAAGCCCAAACATTTCTTTTATTATCTGAAAGCAGAGACTCTGGAGAATATAATGGTGGTAGTTGCCATTTTTCATGTCACAGAATATTAGTACAGCTGTTTATCAAATACATATTTTCTGTAAAATAGATAATGTTAGTGCACAAAGAACACAATATATGACCCAATTTGGTGAAATATAAAATATGGGATTGGCATCAAGTATATAGATACCAAACATGTCAAACTTTATAAACTGTGCGTACTTGTGAAATGGTGACAAACTTCAGTTTGACGCTTTAAGAGCATATATAGGTTATCAGTTCAGATAGTTATCCGTGAACGATGGCCTCAGAATGATTGTTCTCACTCTCACTTGTGCAATGATATGTAAAATGTGTCGTGTGATTTGTTTTGTGGGTTTTTATTTTTATAATGTTACTTAAATTTTTTTCATCTCTTTTTATACTTAACATGGCTTCTGTCAGATAGGGGGTTGATAGCCCCCCTGTGGTACATATTTCTGGTCACAGGTCCTCTTTAAAGAGACATCAGAACATTATTAGACCCCCAATGTCACCTCTGTACCCCAAGAAAGATGTTCAAGCACAGATCATGCCTAATCAGCTCCTTCCCAAACCATAGGGACTGGATAATGACAGCGCTGAACCCAGAAATGACATAATCTCCCACCTCCCACATCCATTCACTGAAGGGGAGATCAGAGATCAGATGTTTGATGATCTCCTTCTGCTCTCACCACTGACACCCACCATGCCTGTCTTGGGCTTGCAGGAAGGACAGCTGGGCCTGGTTTACATGGCGGGGGGAGGACCTTCAGTGCGGCTGAATCACTTCTACCAGAAAGCTGACAGTTGGCCTAACAAATGTAGACAACCCCCGGGTGCTGTAGCTATAAGGCCGTGCTGCTGCTGATGGAAACCTTACGTTGGCCGGAGTGAAAGGGTTCCACTAATGTACATCTGCCAAATCTGTATCTGAGGAGACCATAGAAGCAGCATTAGAAAGAAATGTGAGCATGGCTTCAGTCAGGCGATGGTCCTGGTGGTCATGGTCTTGTTCTCCTTCAGGTCCTCTCACCTTGTAGATGGTGACATGGAGTTGTGTGGGAATGAGCAGGAGGGGCTCGGGGTTCTCTTGTACCCAATCAGCTTGTTATGGATAAAAGATGAAAGTGTCTTCTGGGAATTTACAGGGATTTGGATGTTTAGAGGGTCACATAAGTGGGCGGGGCTGATATTAAATAGGGGAGTGTCATATGTTAATCAGTTTCTTAGCATAGATGACATAAATGGTATAAATAGATCCTTGAAATGTAAACAATCTATCAATTTTCTTCTGTTGTTAAAGTGTCACATATATATGATTAATAAAGTTGAATTATAATTTCATCACACAATACCGTGGTCTGGGTTCTTCTACAACACATCCCCCCAAAAATTTCCTCTTTGAGTTATAATGGACTGGTGGAATGGGACACCAACTGATTGTGTCTCTTAGGCCCCTTGTACATGGGGGGTCCAGCCCCTGTGGGTGCAATGCTGGCATTATAATACACCTGGTAGGCACAGGTACAGCATCCAGCCCCGCTGCCTGCAGCCTGTCAAAGTCTACACTACAGCTGGACGGGGCTCAATGCTGCACCACGTTTACCTCGTGTTTAGGGCGCTCCGTGTTCAGGGAGAAATGACCACCATCCTGATCAGACAAAACATAAAGAATAATGCTACCACCTCCCCCTCTCTGTTGGGGTCCCTTAAGGCTCCATCCTTGGGTCCCTTCTCTTCTCCATCTACACCTCCTCCCTTGGCCAACTCACTCTCACGGCTCCAACTACCACCTCTATGCCAACGACACACAAATCTATCTCTCAACCCCCCACCTCACCCCCTCAGTCTCTGCCCGAATCACACACCTACTGAGCGACATATCAGACTGGATGTCACTCCACTTCCTTAAACTGAACCTCTCCAAAACCGAGTTTCTTGTCTTCCCCCCAGCCCGGACCCCACCCCCCATTGACTTCTCCATCACGTCCAACAACTCCACCATCAAACCCGCCCCGCAGGCCAGAGTACTTGGTGTCATTCTGGACTCCAACCTGTCCTTCAATCCCCAAGTCCAATCTTTAACAAACTCATGCAGACTCCACCTCCGCAACATCGCCAAAATCCACACGTTCCTAACCCCAGAAACCACTGAACAGCTCATCCACTCCCTCATCATATCACGACTCGACTACTGCAACTCCCTCCTCACTGGCCTGCCTCGCCGCTGGCTATCCCCGCTTCAATCGATCCTGAATACGGCTGCCAGACTCATTCACCTTTCCAACCGCTCCATTTCCGCCACCCCCCTCTGCCAATCCCTCCACTGGCCTCCACTCAGTGTCCTCCACCCCCCTCTGCCAATCCCTCCACTGGCTTCCGATTGCGCAACGGATCAAATTCAAAATCCTAACACTGACGTACAAAGCTGTCCACCATACTGCCCCGAACTACATCACTGACCTAATATCCAAGTACCGCCCAGCACGCACACTCCGCTTCTCACAAGACCTCCTTCTCTCTAGTTCCCTGGTCTCCTCCTCCCATGCCTGCCTCCAGGACTTCTCCAGGGTGTCACCCATCCTCTGGAACTCCCTGCCCCAACCCATCAGATTAACACCTACTCTCCTCACCTTTAGGCGCACCCTGAAAACCCATCTCTTCAGGGAAGCCTACCCCACCCCCTGCTAACTTGCCGACCTCCTCCACTCTTCCTACCACTCCATCCCCCACAGCTATCTCCTCCTGTGCCACCATCCCCTCCCTCCTAGATTGTAAGCTCGAAAGAGCAGGGACCTCGATCTCCTCATGTATCGCATTGTATTGGTATTGTTCTGTCACATGTTCTGTCCCCCTTTGTAATGTACAGCGCTGAGCGAACTATTGGCGCTTTATAAATACTGTATAATAATAATAAAGTAGGCAGGTGCAGTCTGCTTCTTCTACTGTAGGGGGCAGCCAACCAGGGTGACATCCCAGCCTGAAGAGGAAGTTGGGGGAAACTTGGTTTCTCTGTGGTTTCCCGATTCCTGGAGACTGAACGGGTCCATGGAGTCCTGGAGACATTTTTTATTTTTTTGTTTACATGTTTTAAAAACCATTTATACCTTAAAATTACTTAAAACCCCAAAATATTATACAGTCAGGTCCATACATATTGGGACATGGACACATTTCTAACATTTTTGTCTCTATACATCACCACAATGGATTTGAAATGAAACAAACAAGATGTGCTTTAACTGCAGACTGCCAGCTTTAATTTGAGCATATTTACATCCAAATCAGGTGAACGGTGTAGGAATTACAACAGTTTGCATATGTGCCTCTCACTTGTTAAGGGACCAAAAGTAATGGGACAGAATAATAATCATAAATCAAACTTTCACTTTTTAATACTTGGTTGCAAATCCTTTGCAGTCAATGACAGCCTGAAGTGTGGAACGCATAGACATCACCAGACGCTGGGTTTCATCCCTGGTGATGCTCTGCCAGGCCTCTACTGCAACTGTCTTCAGTTCCTGCTTGTTCTTGGGGCATTTTCCCTTCAGTTTTGTCTTCAGCAAGTGAAATGCTCAATCGGATTCAGGTCAGGTGATGGACTTGGCCATTGCAGAACATTCCACTTCTTTGGTTGCTTTTGCAGTCTGCTTTGGGTCATTGTCCATCTGCACTGTGAAGCGTCCAATGAGTTGTGAAGCATTTGGCTGAATATGAGCCGATAATATTCCCGAAACACTTCACAATTCATCCGGCTGCTTCTGTCAGCCGTCACATCATCAATAAATACAAGAGAAGCAGTTCCATTGGCAGCCATACATGCCCACGCCATGACACTACCACCACCATGATCACTGATGAGGTGGTATGCTGAGGATCATGAGCAGTTCCTTCTCCATACTCTTCTCTTCCCATCACTCTGGTACAAGTTGATGTCGGTCTCATCTGTCCATAGGATGTTGTTCCAGAACTGTGAAGGCTTTTTTACATGTCGTTTGGCAAACTCTAATCTGGCCTTCCTGTTTTTGAGGCTCACCAATGGTTTCCATCTTGTGGTGAACCCTCTGTATTCACTCTGGTGAAGTCTTCTCTTGATTGGTGACTTTGACACACATACACCTACCTCCTGGAGAGTGTTCTTGATCTGGCCAACTGTTGTGAAGGGTGTTTTCTTCACCAGGGAGAGAATTCTTCGGTCATCCACCACAGTTGTTTTCCATGGTCTTCCGGGTCTTTTGGTGTTGCTGAGCTCACCGGTGCGTTCCTTCTTTTTAAGAATGTTCCAAACAGTTGTTTTGGCCACGCCTAATGTTTTTGCTATCTCTCTGATGGGTTTGTTTTGTTTTTTCAGCCTAATGATGGCTTCACTGATAGTGACAGCTCTTTGGATCTCATCTTGAGAGTTGACAGCAACAGATTCCAAATGCAAATAGCACACTTGAAATGAACTCTGGACCTTTTATCTGCTCATTGTAATTGGGATAATGAGGGAATAACACACACCTGGCCATGGAACAGCTGAGAAGCCAATTGTCCCATTACTTTTGGTCCCTTAACAAGTAGGAGGCATATATCAAATTAAAGCTGAAAGTCTGCAGGTAAAGCACATCTTGTTTGTTTCATTTCAAATCCATTGTGGTGGTGTATAGAGCCAAAAATGTTAGAATTGTGTCCATGTCCCAATATTTATGGACCTGACTGTATATATTTCTTCACAACAGCAGACACACTAGAGGATGAATTGTTAGTAGTTCTGATGTTTTATGAGTTTTATTATTTTACACAATATTAGTGCAATGATTTATGAAAGGTACAATTTCAGTTAAAAATACAGTAAAGTTAATTTCTGGGACATAAATGTAATTTATTATCTAAGGTTTCAGTAAAATATAAAAGATACATTTCCCCGCACTGAATATAATGGGATCCCACATAACAGTCGCTGTTCATATTCAGAATTCCTTTCTTACAATGGGATCTTGTGTCCGGATAAAATCTTTTATAGATCCCTTGTGACATTGTATTCTCATTGTAAAATCCTAGATTTGTAAATCTGTCGCTGATATTTATAATGGTTTTGTCCAGAAAAAGAATGGAGTGATGTGGAGAGATGGAAACATATGTATAGATGAGAGATTGGTCTGTTGACTCCCCAGAGCTCCTTTTCATGAGAGATGTTTGTTCCCCCCCAGAGCTGAACAATGGTACGTTCCTGAATGGCCAGGCTGCTGGTTTGTTGAATCCAGAGTCTACATACAAGATGCCTCCACAGTGTACATTGATGGGGCTGGGAAGGCTGGTACATGTTGTTCATTTGCTCCGGGTGCAGGAGATAGGACAGAATCCCATTGTTGCCGGGTGTCCTCGCTTTCCTCAATTCTGTACTCACTTCATTTACAAAAGCAAACTATGTGAGTGGAGAAGGTGATTGTATCCGGCTGGAGCTCAGACCTGACAGGGACTCGGGATTTTGGGCCTCTTACGTCTAAGACAAATATAGTCTGAGTTGGAGAGAAGATAAAATATCATTTCTTCTCAGAGACATTCTGAGGGGTTTCCACAATTTGTAATTGCTGACAATTCTTTTGTGGACATTCAGCTGTCAGTGGGGAAACCTGCCGACAGATGAGGAGTCATCGGTTAGGGGTGTGACCGCCTGATTTCCGAACAATCATTAACAACCAGATATATTTCACACAGAATTCAGATCAGTCCATCAATTGTCAACAGATGAGAATTCTAGAGAATTCAGAGAAAGCTCCACCCTCATTCCTTCTCCACCAATCAAGGATCTCACTCCAGTTAGCCAGTCACAGTGGGCATGATTTCCTTGACATCCATCATTGGTGTCAGTGAGATAAAATAAGCCCCATTGTTGGTGTCAGTGAGATAAAATAAGCCCCATTGTTGGTGTCAGTGAGATAAAATAATCCCCATTGTTGGTGTCAGTGAGATAAAATAAGCCCCATTGTTGGTGTCAATGAGATAAAAATAAGCCCCATTGGTGTCAGTGAGATAAAATAAGCCCCATTGTTGGTGTCAGTGAGATAAAATAAGCCCCATTGGTGTCAGTGAGATAAAATAAGCCCCATTGGTGTCAGTGAGATAAAATAAGCCCATTGGTATCAGTGAGATAAAATAAGCCCCATTGTTGGTGTCAGTGAGATAAAATGAGCCCCATTGTTGGTGTCAGTGAGATAAAATAAGCCCCATTGTTGGTGTCAGTGAGATAAAATGAGCCCCATTGTTGGTGACAGTGAGATAAAATGAGCTCCATTGTTGGTGTCAGTGAGAATAAAGTGTACCCCCAGCCCAGCATTGGAGGTCAGTGGTGGTACTTACCTGATCCCACCCTCCCGCTGCCTCTCTGCTGTTGTCAGAGTTCCACTTTCCCTGTAGGAAAGGAGATGATGGCTCCCAGCAGTCGGGTATAATTGCAGTGCCTGGTGATGGAACCCAGAGAGAGTTCCTGGTGTCAGTGAGATAAAATAAGCCCCATTGTTGGTGTCAGTGAGATAAAATAAGCCCCATTGTTGGTGTCAGTGAGATAAAATAAGCTCCATTGTTGGTGTCAGTGAGATAAAATAAGCTCCATTGTTGGTGTCAGTGAGATAAAATAAGCCCCATCATTGGTGTCAGTGAGATAAAATAAGCCCCATTGGTGTCAGTGAGATAAAATAAGCCCCATCGTTGGTGTCAGTGAGATAAAATAAGCTCCATTGTTGGTGTCAGTGAGATAAAATAAGCTCCATTGTTGGTGTCAGTGAGATAAAATAAGCCCCATCATTGGTGTCAGTGAGATAAAATAAGCCCCATTGTATGTGTCAGTGAGAATAAAGTGTACCCCCAGCCCAGCATTGGTGGTCAGTGGTGGTACTTACCTGATCCCACCCTCCCACTACCTCTCTGCTGTTGTCAGAGTTCCACTTTCCCTGTAGGAAAGGAGATGATGGCTCCCAGCAGTCGGGTATAATTGCAGTGCCTGGTGATGGAACCCAGAGAGTGTTCCGGAGTCATCACCTCACTGCCACTCTGAAGAGTCCTGGAATCTGCCAGACATGGACATGAACATTGGAGAACACTTGAAAACAACAAGAAGGTTCAAACTAAGATATTTCTAGGGGCTGCAGTTCCTCTGAGCTTCACCAGGTGGTGAGCGCCCTTCTACCCAGACAGGAAGTGATTTTAGATACAGACAGGAAGTGATGTCAGGTACAGATGGGAAGTCATATCAGGTAAATACAGGAAGTGATGTCAGGTATATAAAGGAAGTGATGTCAGGTACAGGCAGGAAGTGATGTCAGGTATAGACAGGAAGCTCTGGTTGAGAGGTGAGTCAGGAGGAATTAGAGAGGAGATATTGCTGTGTCTCCCAGCAGACAGAAGATGTCAGTAATGAAGCTCCACCTGATGCTGGCTGCTGGGAGGGTATATAATCCCCCCGTAGTTTTCATCACTGCCTCAGTGTTCTGCCTGTGAGCCGCTTCCCTGCTGGATCCTGCGTCTTGTATACTTTCCCCTGATTCTGGTTTCCTGCATCCTGTTCCCCCATCTCTGCTCCTGATTCCCAGTCCCAGTCCTGGTTCTGCCCGGTGTATGTCAGCTTCCCTCCATTGTACACAGTGTATTATAGTCAGGTTGTTGGGTTGGTTATTTGCTGTCACATTTATGTGTCACTTTTGCTTTGTTTATGGTCTGTGGGTGTCGGAGGGTGTCGTGTCCATTAGTAATCTCCACTTAAATTGACTGTAAAGGCAACATTTTTTTTCTTTTAAAACAAACATGTCATACTTACTGCTGTGTGTGATGGTTTGTACAGAGCAGCCTGGATCCTCCTCTTCTCAGGTCCCTCGCAGGTGCTCCTGGCCCCTCCCTCCTGCTGAGTGCCCCCACAGCAAGCAGCTCATTATGGGGCATGCAAGCAGGCTCAGGAGCAAGCCGCTGCTCTGTGTGTCCACAGAGCCCCCTCTCCCTCCTCATTGGCTCACTGGCGGGGATTGACAGCAGCAGGAGCCAATGGCCCCTGCTCCTGTCTCAGCCAATAAGGAGTGAGAGTCCCCAGACTGCTGAGGATCTTGTGCACATCGCTGGATCAGGATGGGGCTCAGCTGATTATTGGGGGGGCTGCTGCACAGAGAAGGGTATTTACCTTCATATATAGAATGTATGGAGGTAACAAACCTCCTGACTTTACACCCCCTGTAATCGCACTCCTCCTACTCATCTTATTCCACATTTCTTAGGCATAGCCCACCGATCTGGTCCTCCCTGCTGTCACTGGATACCTGCATTCCTTACAAGGGTTTATATTCTTCACCAGTGTACTCTGTATACCCCAAAATCCTGACCATTGTACTATGTATGCTGGGCAGTATATGACATACTCCTGACCACTGCGCTCTGTACACAAGCTGTATATGACATCCTCCTGACCACTGCGCTCTGTACACAGGAATAAGATATAATCCTGACCACTGCGCTCTGTACACAGGGCTAAGATGTACTCCTGACCACTGCGCTCTGTACACAGGCCTAAGATATAATCCTGACCACTGCACTCTGTACACAGGCCTAAGATATACTCCTGACCACTGCACTCTGTACACAGGCCTAAGATATAATCCTGACCACTGCACTCTGTACACAGGCCTAAGATATACTCCTGACCACTGCACTCTGTACACAGGCCTAAGATATACTCCTGACCACTGCACTCTGTACACAGGCCTAAGATATAATCCTGACCACAGCACTCTGTTCATAGAGCTGTATATGATATGCTCCTGACCACTGCACTGCACAGGCCTAAGATATAATCCTGACCACTGCACTCTGTACACAGGCCTAAGATATAATCCTGACCACTGCACTCTGTACACAGGCCTAAGATATAATCCTGACCAGTGCGCTCTGTACACGGGCCTAAGATATCCTGACCACAGCACTCTGTTCACAGGGCTGTATATGACATCCTCCTGACCACTGAGCTCTGTACACAGGCCTAAGATATAATCCTGACCACTGCACTCTGTACACAGGGCTGTATATTATATACTCCTGACCACTGCACTCTGTACACAGGCGTAAGATATATTCCTGACCACTGCACTCTGTACACAGGCCTAAGATATAATCCTGACCAGTGTGCTCTGTACACGGGCCAAAGATATAATCCTGACCACAGCACTCTGTTCACAGAGCTGTATATGATATGCTCCTGATCACTGCAGTCTGATGGGCTGTATGTGACATGTTCCTAACCACTGCACTCTTTTTGCTGAGACAATATAAGACATGAACTTACCCACTGTGTGCTGTACTGACATACTACATCTAACTACTTCACTCTGTATGAGGATTGTATATCATATACTCCTGACCACTACACTCTGGGATGTAAATCACATACTCCTGACCACTACTCTCTGTACTCTGGGATGTAAATCACATACTCCTGACCACTACACTCTGTACTCTGGGATGTAAATCACATACTCCTGACCACTACATTCTGTACTCTGGGATGTAAATCACATACTCCTGACCACTACTCTCTGTACTCTGGGATGTAAATCACATACTCCTGACCACTACACTCTGTACTCTGGGATGTAAATCACATACTCCTGACCACTACATTCTGTACTCTGGGATGTAAATCACATACTCCTGACCACTACACTCTGTACTCTGGGATGTAAATCACATACTCCTGACCACTACACTCTGTACTCTGGGATGTAAATCACATACTCCTGACCACTGCACTCTGTACTCTGGGATGTAAATCACATACTCCTGACCACTACACTCTGTACTCTGGGATGGAAATCACATACTCCTGACCACTACACTCTGTACTCTGGGATGTAACTCCTGACCACTGCACGTTGTTTGCAGGGCTGTATGAAGTAGTCTCCTGACCCCTGCACTCTGGGCCATTATTCATGGTGAACCAAAAACTGGATGACCTGTAAAGGCTTGTAAAGTGTCTCCTGTGAGAAATGTTTGGCCCCCAAAGATCCCCATCATGGCCCCGACACACACAATTCTTTTTACTCAATAAATTCTTTATTATAGTTTTATTTCTAACAAGATTGTAATCATAGAATCAGGAAATAACAAAGGAAGGAATCTGATTGGTCAGGAAGATCCCTTGTCTGGAATGTGGGGGCGGAGTCATTATTATTGGTGTACAATACAATACACAACGTGTTCCATTATTATAACAAAGTATTGTAGAAAAGATCCCAACATGTGACATGGCTGAATGAATGCTGGTCATATTAGTTCATCTATTCTCTAAGTGGGGCGGTATCTATTGGGCCAATCCCTTTTACAAACCACACATAATATCGCCCTTCAAAGTGAAAACAGAAACGATTTGTACAAAATCAAAGAGTAGAAATATTTTCCGGTGGATCCCCTCTACCCAGACCCCATATGTAGACATAGAACAACAAGCTGTGTTCCCTCTCGTGCCGCACTCCTCCAACCACCCAAACCCACACAGAAGCCAAGGGAAATAATGAGAGGAAAGTTCCCCCCTAGTTTGGGGCGGAGTTCTCCTTCCCTCCTGTTGGGGGATGGAAGAAGGATGGACTGAAGACAGAGAGACGCTTCGGGGTCACCACTGTTCTGTAGAGCCTTGAAATGAAGGACATCAACTTCAGAAGTTCTTGTTGTCTGTGTAAAGTTCCCCGATAACGAGATCTGGGCTCTCCCGGCTTCTAGCTCTGTAACCCGCTATATCATTATCAGGAAACGCAACTCCGACACCCAAGAAGGGCTGAAGTTGTGTCCTTCATTTCCAGGATCTACTGACCACTCTGCACCCCGACATTTACTGCACTTCATCCATGTCTTTGGGGGCCTCTCATCTCCTTATCAACTGTTTCTTCCATGATGAAGATCAGCCATGGAGTATATCTGAGGTGTATATCAGGGTGTGCTTCTTCCCCACATGAGAGCAGGGATGTCCAGCAACATTCATCTAGAAGACATTTCCCGCACTCAAGGCACTAATATACCTCCAGGGTTGTGTGGGACCCCTGATGTACAGGAAGACAGGACTTCAGTGAGGAACATTTCCCTCACTCAGGACAGGAAAGTGGATTCTGCCCCGTGTGAGTTCTCTGATGTTTGTAAAGACTGGACTTCACTGAAAAAAATTTCCCACACTCAGGACAGGAATACGGCTTTTCCTCCTTGTGAGATCTTTTATGCACATTAAGATGGGATTTAGAACTGAAACATTTCCCGCACTCAGGACAGGAATACGGCTTTTCCCCTGTGTGAGATCTCTGATGTCTGTAAAGATTGGACTTCTCTGAAAAACATTTCCCACACTCAGGACAGGAATACGGCTTTTCCCCTGTGTGAGATCTCTGATGTTTGTAAAGACTGGACTTCACTGAAAAACATTTCCCGCACTCAGGACAGGAATACGGCTTTTCCCCTGTGTGACATCTCTGATGTGTGTAAAGATTGGACTTCTCTGAAAAACATTTCCCGCACTCTAGACAGGAATACGGCTTCTCCCCTGTGTGAGATCTCTGATGATTGTAAAGACGGGACTTCACTGAAAAACATTTACCGCACTCAGGACAGGAATACGGCTTTTCCTCCTTGTGAGATCTTTTATGCACATTAAGATGGGATTTAGAACTGAAACATTTCCCGCACTCAGGGCAGGAATACGGCTTCTCCCCTGTGTGAGATCTCTGATGTGTGTAAAGATTGGACTTTTCTGAAAAACATTTCCCGCACTCTAGACAGGAATACGGCTTCTCCCCTGTGTGAGATCTTTTATGCCTATTAAGATGGTATGTAGAATGGAAACCCTTCCCGCACTCAGTACAGGAGAACCTCTTCCCTGTTGGAAGGCCGGCCCGGTCCCGCACAGTCTGAGGTTCCTCAGGATACAAGGAATCCGATGGTCCATCTACACTGGGTGGTGCCGGATGGACATTGGAGGGAGCCGGGTTTTCTCCTGGACTATACTGTGTGATGTCCTCATCTTCTACTTTCCAGTCTGGAGACAAAGTGAGACAATCCTCGGAGGTTTTCCTCATCTCCCGGCCATGGACTAAAATACAAAGAGGATTACTAGACAGGAGCTGATTGGTTCCCCCAAACCAGGACTCCGCCCACATCAGGCAGCTTGGTCTCTGAGGAGCTTACAATTCCACCCTCAAGGGAACTAGGAAATGGCTCCTCTGATCTCCTACCAGGTCATTTCTTTATTCATGGACCTTAGTCAGAGAGTGAGGAAACAACCAGAACTGTCTTTTATAGGAGGGACAGTGATGAGGGGATTATAGGACGAGGGTCCCCACCCCCTCTATCACTCATCGCCATCTTCCCAACACAAGAAGTACTGCACTTCCTTATTTAGTCCATGATTTAGTCATGAAGAACAGCGGGGCTGAGCCCCACCAGAGGTCAGAGAGTGAGGATGGGGGAGAACAACCAAGATGAAGACTGGACTGATCCTGAAGACCACCATCATTGGGGTATTGACTCCTCCCTCATTATCACTTTCTGTTTAAGGGTCCAAAGTTGGAGGATGTTTTCACATTATTATCACCATGTAAAAGTCTGTGCTCCAATCACATCATCCGATATAAAATGTCCAGCTGGGAGGAAATGGGGGGAACAAAAGAGAATCCATATTATGTGTATATATAGCAGTGGGGGGAGGGGGAGAGCAGAAGTCAGGACTATGTAATGTACAACATGGAGTATATAGTGCAGGGGTCAGGAGTATGTAATGTACAACATAGAGTATATAGTGCAGGGGTCAGGAGTATGTAATGTACAACAGAGTATATAGTGCAGGAGTCAGGAGTATGTAATGTACAACATAGAGTATATAGTGCAGGGGTCAGGAGTATGTAATGTACAACAGAGTATATAGTGCAGGGGTCAGGAGTATGTAATGTACAACATAGAGTATATAGTGCAGGGGTCAGGAGTATGTAATGTACAACAGAGTATATAGTGCAGGGGTCAGGAGTATGTAATGTACAACATAGAGTATATAGTGCAGGGGCGAGGAGTATGTAATGTACAATATAAATTATACAGTGTAAGGGTCAGGACTCATAATATTGGTATTCAGTAATCAGTGGAACATTAAATGTTTACTGTAGACAAGTTGCAGAGATCCCACACCGCTGCCTCCCATCTCCTGAGACTGCACTCAGTGACTTGGGTCTGAGACACTACAGACATATCCCTCCACCCGGCACAGCCAGCAGACAACAGAGAAGGAACCCTGGGAGAATTGTTCTGTCAGAGATCTTACTAGACCCGGGCATGGGGAAGGAGACTCAAATCACATGTCCCAGGTGCCTAGGTCTAGTAACACTTATGGTGAAATGAACATTTTGCTGCCAGCTGAACCCCAGAACCTCCATAAATCCAGTCTAGATACATAAATTGTGTCTGCAGCACAGAGAAGGAAGATTATCCGAGAGAAATCCAGGAATACAGGACGGGGAACACAGCTCAGGAAAGTGACCAGGGGATTACAGGCTGATATCACCCAGTCCCCGCCCTACTCTGGACCAATCAGTGAGCAGTATGGGTGGAGGAATGGATTTAGTGTTCATGACCCACCTGTGCTGATCTCTGTAGGAGTGTCCTCCTCTATAAATGTCCCCGTTATTCCATCCTCCTCCATAGACTGCTGATCATCCCTCACATACGCCTCTTCTTCTTCTGCTTTCACCTCAAATTCTATATCGATTGGATCTCCACTCTAAATCAAGGAAATGAGAGAAAATATCATCTGTAAAATGTAAGGTCACATAAACAATCCACACATTGTCTTTACAAGTCCATGTTCTAGATTCTCCATCCCACCAACCTTGTAATAGTGAGGGATGGTGTGACCTTCCTGTGTGGAATCCCGGGAATACAGAGGACGGGGACATCTCTCTGGTGGGTTCCCATGACTGGATCCATCTGTAAGAAACACACACACTGACTGAATCCATTGTTTCTATGTGTTTATCAGATGATGGGGGATCTAGGTGGATCCTCCGTACTGCTCTCTCCTTTACAATAAAGTCTCCTCTTACCCGGTGATGTGAGGGGCGGCTGATTGTCCATCATGACGTCCTTGTAGAGGTCCTTGTGTCCTTCTAAATACTCCCACTCCTCCATGGAGAAATAGACAGTGACACCCTGACACCTTATAGGAACCTGACACACACAATGATACAGTCACCATCCAGACACATCCCTTGTCTGTTACTGGAGAATGTCCCAGAATTCCCGGCACCGCTCACCTCTCCTGTCAGCAGCTCCATCATCTTCTTGGTGACTTCTAGAATCTTCTGCATGTTGTGTCTCTCAGGGTTTAGGGAGCAACATGGAGGCACTGTGATGGTCATATGATCACCTGACTTCAGATGAGGAAATCTCTGTATTGAGGAACCAATAGGAATATCATGTTAGACTCCCAGAATCCTCCTCACCTCTCCGGTCAGGTCTGTGTTTTATTAATAGAGATGAGTGATGTCATGTGACCTCCCAGAATCCTCACCTCTCCGGTCAGGTCTGTGTTTTATTAATAGAGATAAGAGTGCTGTCATGTGACCTCCCAGAATCCTCCTCACCTCTCCGGTCAGCAGGTAGATGATCTCCAGGGTGAGGTTTAGTATCTTCTCAGTCATGTGACTCCGGTCCTCCTCCATCCTCATTGGTGCCATCATGTGATCTATACAGGTCTCCTTGTAGACGGATAACTTTGGGAAATGAAAGTAAGAATGATTTGGATGGTATTGGTCACACAATAATAGGATGTGGATGTGAGGGGGGAATAGGAGGGTTGCTGGACATTGAAGAACTACTCCCCCCATGGGAAGACATTTTGTTTGGACTGTTTAGTGTTTACTACAATTTTGAGGTCCGGGGCCCCTTTTCTCTGTTGGGTTTGTTTGGTCTCTGAACTGGTTTTGATGAGTATTAGATCTGCAGACAAGGAATGATAAATCTGATCCTTCCTATGACTAGTTTGCTCTGAGGCAGTGCTGTGAGGTCAATGTCGGCTCATCATGCAGGGATGGTCACTTTACATCGCCCGACACCCGGGACATGTAGTTCTGGGGGCCGGGCAAGTATTGTGTTTATTCTTTATCCCTGCTTAGAGCAAGCCGCAGGGCTCTCCTTTCAGGTGCCAGCCTCTGCCACCCCGTGTGTGTGAACCTCTCCTGTACCTACTATGCTTCCCCGGCTCTGCTTGCCCATCTGTGGGCCCCGTTCAGCGGGTGTCGGAGGGTAGAGGGGATGCAGGAGAGCGGACATGTTCACTCCCTTCTTGTCCTGACCCAGAGGTGACGTTATGACAGATTTCCCGACCATCGAGGACGGCAAAGAATGTAATGCGGTGCGATGTGCACTACATTACATCCAATGGAGTACAGGGGAGACATTGGGGGTCTTTTAGACCCTGGATGTCTCATAAAGAGAACCTCTCATCAGAAGTCATCACAAAGAGGACTTTGTCCCCTTAAGTAAAAATGTTTTTTTAATTGTAAACAATTAAAGTTACACCCAAGTATATAACTCCTCCCCTTAAAAAATGTTGAGGCTCCCCACCCCCACATATATGCACACCCAACATAAGAGCACACGCTGGAGCTCCTACACGTGATAACATTGATTGTGATACACGTTACATATCGCCGGTCACACCAGAATGAGAGGATAATTCTAGGAGCAGACCTCCTCCGTACTCTATACTGATGACCTAGAAGGGGCTATAAATGTGTCACCTATAGATAATACCGGGGACTAAAGGTTGTCACCATTTCAGCACACACAACTTAAGGGTTGACATGTTGGATATCTATTTACTCGCTGCAACCTCGGCTTTTATATTTTTACACATAAATGGGTCATTTATTGCTTTTTGTGCCCTGGAATTAACTTAAGTGTATTTTTTGCTGAAATTTGGCATTTCCTAGACTTTGTGATAATATTGTGTGACATAAAAAAATAGAACTGCCGCTATTTTATTCTCTAAAGTCTCTACTTTCAGAAAATCGATATTTTGGGGGTTTTGTGTCATCTTTAGGGCTAAAATGATTTTTTAAATGTGCAAAAAATGCAAAAACAGCTCTGGGAGTGAAAGGCAGAAAGGATAAGCCGGACACTCCCCTTTCCTGAGGAGCAGCCAATCGGTTCTCATTACACTGCAAGGTCTCTCCCCTCCCTGCTAGTCCTGGGTGTGGTGCTGGAGACAGGCGGGGGAGGGGAGGAGGAGATAAACAGCGCAATGTTACACATATTTCACATTTAAGTTGCTATAAAGCCCCTTTCATTTTTTTTTTTGTTTACAAACAATTTTATTTTTCAAAGAGTAGACTGAAAATAACAGTACAGCGTCAAACAATGTGTACAGTATTAACAAGGCACACTTGAATCGTACAATTCAGAAAGACACATTATATAGAAAGGGTAAAAAAGAAGAGAAAGGAAAGGAGAATAGATCCTAAGTACATGAGAAATATAAAGGAAAAGTAGACTGAATGATATATGTGTGAACAGGACACGTCAATCAACCTTCACATGGAATGCCACTATTCATGTAGTAAATGTCTCTGAACCTTCCATGATTCCCATTTTCTATCAGACAAGTGCATCTTGTCCAGTAAGTTATAATAAATTCTCTCCATGAGCATCACAGCATCTACTCTATGTAAAACAGAGGCCAATGGTACAGTGATAGATTCCCAATGTAGGGCGATAGCCCACAAAGTAGAAATACAAATAGTATGTATCAATGTCATAACATTATCAGGAACCCCCGGGATACGAGCTCCCAATAGGAAGACTGTATAGTCAGACGTACCGGAACACCCACCAGTGAAGTCACCAACTCAGATATCCTGCCCCACACCAAGGATAAAGATGGGCAAGCCCACAACGTGTGTACCAAAGTACCGGTGAGGCCACAGCCCCGGAAACATAACGGGGACGTTTGTGGGTACAAAACGTGTAGCCTTGACGGGTATAATACCATCTGGTTAATACCTTGAGGGCCGTCTCACGGACAGAAAGAGATGGAGAGCTCTTACATATGTTATCCACCATGGAATCCCAATCCTCATCCAAAAAAGTAATACCTCTATCTGCTTCCCATTTTTGTCTATATAAAGGAGGTGTGGGAGAGAGACTGACCAGGAATTGGTGATACAGATCAGAGATAAGACCTTTGCCCCTGGGAGAGTCACGGCTCATACGTTCAGAAATCAGAGATGAAGGTATAAGGCCAAAATGTGAGTTAAAAAAATGTCTAATCTGTGGATAACGATGATATTCACGAAGCGGAACATCAAAAAGTACGCACATCATATCAAAGGGAATATAAGATCCTCCACTTTGACAGTCAGACAACCTAATAAAGGATCTATCGTACCACCAACGAAACGCCTGAGGAGAAGAAAATGCTGTACTAAAGTTAGGGTCACCAAAAAACGATACACCCGGGGAAACAGAAGAGACCAGATTTCATTTAAGTTTCCATCGAGACCAAAGTGTCAATGAATGGCCACAACAGAGTTAGAAAACGTTAACGATCGAGGGAGGATTTTGGACCATAAAATACCCGGTAAATAAAATGGGCGTATAGATTGAGATTCAAATCTAACCCCCGGGATCTGGGAGTTAACAGTCACCCATTGTGATAATTGTGCAAAACACGCTGAAAGGTAATAGAGCCAAAAATTGGGAAGACCGAGGCCCCCCGTCCGTTGTGACCGGTACAAAACCGATGAGGTAAAACGTGGACGTTTATTACACCAAATAAATTGTTAATCAGCCGCTGAAAGCGATCCAGAAACATTTCCGAGACGGAGACTGGAAGTGATGTAAATGGATAAAGTAGTTTAGGCAGAATATTCATTGTGACTGCCGTGACTCTACCCAGGAAGGAGATGGGGTACCCATGGCAAATCTTCAGTAGAGTAGAGAGGCGCCACACATGGGGGGTAATTAGCAGCAAACATATCTGAGTATCTGGGAGTGAGGTTGATACCTAAATAGGAAATCCGATCCGTGGCCCAACGAAATGGAAAAGAGCTACGGAGAGAGGCACTCAGGGAATCAGGAACATTGATGGCATAACCACTGATTTAGTGACATGAACAGACCTGACACTAGAGCAAAGTCGTTCAATACCGGCATAGATTAGGCAATGATACTAACGGGATGGTGAGGAAAAGCATGACATCATCAGCATACATACAGATTCTGAAAGGTGAAACCAATAAAGGGTAACCAGAGATGTCTGAATGTGATCTGATTGCAATCACCAAAGGTCCCAACACCAGTGCAAACAATAGGGGTGACAGAGGACAACCATGACGGGTACCTCTACCCAATGTAACAAAGTCAGAGTTACAGCCGGGAAGTCTGATCCTTGTTATGGGAGAGTCATAGAGGGCGAGTATACCAGATAAATACTCATCACTGACACCCATTCTCTGCACCCAGGAAAACAAGGCCAAAGGACACCATCGAAGGCCTTATTAGTGTCCAAACTCAGTAACAAAACTTCTCTGGAGTGCAAATTGGCTCCTGACTAATGTGTAATGTAAGGAGAATGTTGTCACTGATAAATCTGTCCGGGATAAAACCTGATTGGTCTGGAGACACCAAAGCCCCTTTCATTCTTTAACCCCCCCGGACATTCCTAAAAGAGCCTCAGATTTATATACATTTTATGTTACAAAGGAATGTTTCCTTCCTCCTGAGCAGCAATGTAAGGGGCTCTATGCTCCATACTCCTGACCCCGGCACTCCATCATTGTGTTGGCTGCATAGTGTAATTATTGCCCATTGGCTGCCTGTGTGGTGTCATCATTGCCCTTTGTAGGCCATGTATGGTCAGGATGGTCCTTGTCTTGTCTATTTATTGTCAGTGCTGTTTGTTTAGAGGACCATATTACTAGAATTTATCTCCACAATGAGGAGAATGTTCCGGCCCCGGAAGTGGGGGAATGTTCTGCCCCTGAAGGGGTTCATCTGGGTTCCCACACTATATATGTGTGTATCATCATCTGCTGGAGATAAAAGATGTCACAGTGACTATGGAGGAAGAGGACGGACGTGACTATGGAGGAAGAGGACGGACGTGACCATGGAGGAAGAGGACGGACGTGACCGTGTGAAGGGAAATGTATGTCTTTTAGGTCTGTCATTTTGTTTTTCCCACTCCATTTTGTACTAACATGTTGATTAATTGTTTTGTATTATAACCAGAATGAGTTAATGAAAATATGCTATGTCAGTTATGTATTACAGAACTATACTCACAACATTCTTCTATCTTTTATCTTAGCTTAGCCTTGGTAGAGACGGTGAAAGTATCCAATTATTTCTTTGTATTAACAAGCACCTGTTTCTGTTATGATACAATTAAATGTCAAATATTTCTGTTCCATGAGAAAATAATTGTTTGTTACTTATAACTAATTACAATGCCTGAGAAAGATCATGTTCACAGCCTTGAAAAGTATCTAGCCAGATTCTATTGTATGTAGCAGATAAGTTTTTATGTAATATTATAGACATTCCTTATTCTTGAGAAAGTTAACACTATATTGTACTATATAAGAGAGCTTTCGTTGTGGAATAAATTAGAAGTTTTTGGTTACTTATAAGACGGTCTCATGTGTGATTACTTGTAACCAATGCTTCTCCAGGCCTGAGGAGACAGAACGAGTGACAGAGAACTTAGACCAGGGGTCTAAAGGTCAATAGAACCAACACCGTGGAGGAAGAGGACGGACGTGAACGTGGAGGAAGAGGACGGACGTGACCGTGGAGGAAGAGGACGGACGTGACCGTGGAGGAAGAGGACGGCCGTGACGGGGGTTAAATAGGAAAAAAAATCTTATTACCTCCTCTGCTGTCACGTCCAGCAATGTCTCTGATATGCTTCCTGTCCGTGCCTGACATCACTTCCTGTCTGTGCCTGACATCACTTCCTGTCTGCATTCCATAGAGACTTCCTGTGTGAGTATAGGTGAGATCAGCACCTTGTGGAGTTCAGAGGAACTGCAGCCCCGAGATCCATCCCATAATCCCCCTTCCTGTATAATATGTACCTTACAGGGATACTACGGGAGATGAAACATTACTGAATAAAGGAAGAAGAAATAAATGTAACTCTTATGTAACCAACTGTTCAACAAACATCTCTTATTACATATAGAAAAGTCTTACAAACACAGAACACAAAATACAAATGTATAGCTAATGAGAGCGATCCCGCCAAACCTGATCCTTCTGGGGGGGACAATGCAAAAATATATATCAATCCACTCATAATGACATCATCTTCTGGGAGTGTCTGCACATCCATCCATTTCATACACATTTCATTGTCTCAGCAGATCTCCTGCAGCCTATTAGCTCCCATTTCCCTCTCTATGTCTCAGCAGATCTCCTGCAGCCTATTAGCTCCCATTTCCCTCTCTATCTCTCAGTGGATCTCCTGCAGCCTATTAGCACCCATTTCCCTCTCTATGTCTCAGTGGATCTCCTGCAGCCTATTAGCACCCATTTCCCTCTCTATGTCTCAGTGGATCTCCTGCAGCCTATTAGCACCCATTTCCGTTTCTATGTCTCATATGTCACTATATACTCTATGTTGTACATTACATACTCCTGACCCCTGCACTATATACTCTATGTAGTACATTACATACCCCTGACCCCTGCACTATATACTCTATGTTGTACATTACATACTCCTGACCCCTGCACTATATACTCTATGTTGTACATTACATACTCCTGACCCCTGCACTATATACTCTATGTTGTACATTACATACTCCTGACCCCTGCACTATATTCTCTATGTTGTACATTACATCCTCCTGACCCCTGCACTATATACTCCATGTTGTACATTACATACTCCTGACCCCTGCACTATATACTCTATGTTGTACATTACATACTCCTGACCCCTGCACTATATACTCTATGTAGTACATTACATACCCCTGACCCCTGCACTATATACTCTATGTTGTACATTACATACTCCTGACCCCTGCACTATATACTCTATGTTGTACATTACATACTCCTGACCCCTGCACTATATACTCTATGTTGTACATTACATACTCCTGACCCCTGCACTATATACTCTATGTTGTACATTACATACCCCTGACCCCTGCACTATATACTCTATGTTGTACATTACATACTCCTGACCCCTGCACTATATATTCTATGTTGTACATTACATACTCCTTACCCCTGCACTATATACTCTATGTTGTACATTACACACTCCTGACCCCTGCACTATATACTCTATGTAGTACATTACATACTCCTGACCCCTGCACTATATACTCTATGTTGTACATTACATACTCCTGACCCCTGCACTATATACTCTCTGTTGTACATTACATACTCCTGACCCCTGCACTATATACTCTATGTTGTACATTACATCCTCCTGACCCCTGCACTATATACTCTATGGTGTACATTCCATAGTCCTGACTTCTGCTCTCCCCCTCCCCCCACTGCTATATGTACACATAATATGGATTCTCTTTTGTTCCCCCCATTTCCTCCCAGCTGGACATTTTATATCAGATGATGTGATTGGAGCACAGACTTTTACATGGTGATAATAATGTGATAACATCCTCCAACTTTGGACCCTTAAATAGAAAGTGATAATGAGGGAGGAGTCAATACCCCAATGATGGTGGTCTTCAGGATCAGTCCAGTCTTCATCTTGGTTGTTCTCCCCCCATCCTCACTCTCTGACCTCTGGTGGGGCTCAGCCCTGCTGTTCTTCATGACTAAATCATGGACTAAATAAGGAAGTGCAGTACTTCTTGTGTTGGGAAGATGGCGATGAGTGATAGAGGGGGTGGGGACCCTCGTCCTATAATCCCCTCATCACTGTCCCTCCTATAAAAGACAGTTCTGCTTGTTTCCTCACTCTCTGACTAAGGTCCATGAATAAAGAAATGACCTGGTAGGAGATCAGAGGAGCCATTTCCTAGTTCCCTTGAGGGTGGAATTGTAAGCTCCTCAGAGACCAAGCTGCCTGATGTGGGCGGAGTCCTGGTTTGGGGGAACCAATCAGCTCCTGTCTAGTAATCCTCTTTGTCTTTGTATTTTAGTCCATGGCCGGGAGATGAGGAAAACCTCCGAGGATTGTCTCACTTTGTCTCCAGACTGGAAAGTAGAAGATGAGGACATCACACAGTATAGTCCAGGAGAAAACCCGGCTCCCTCCAATGTCCATCCGGCACCACCCAGTGTAGATGGACCATCGGATTCCTCGTATCCTGAGGAACCTCAGACTGTGCGGGACCGGGCCGGCCTTCCAACAGGGAAGAGCTTCTCCTGTACTGAGTGCGGGAAATGTTTCCGTTGTAAATTCCATCTTGATGAGCATAACAGATCTCACTCAGGTGAAAAACCATATTCCTGTACTGAGTGCGGGAAGAGTTTACGTTATAAATGCAGTCTTAATAGGCATAAAAGATCTCACACGGGGAGAAGCCGCATTCCTGTCCTGAATGTGGGAAATGTTTTTCATTTAAGTCCATTCTTTCCAAACATCAGAGATCTCACATGGGGGAGAAGCCATATTCCTGTCCTGAGTGCGGGAAATGTTTTTCAAAGAAGTCCAATCTTTCCAAACATCAGAGATCTCACACGGGGGAGAAGCCGTATTCCTGCTCTGAGTGTGGGAAATGTTTTTCATCGATGTCCAGTTTTTACAGGCATCAGAGATTTCACATGGGGGAGAAGCCGTATTCCTGTCCTGAGTGTGGGAAATGTTTTTCACAGAGTTCACATGTTTGCACACATCAGAGATCTCACATGGAGGAAAAGCCGTATTCCTGTCCTGAGTGTGGGAAATGTTTTTCAGATAAGTCCCATCTTTCCAGACATCAGAGATCTCACACGGGGGAGAAGCCATATTCCTGTCCTGAGTGCGGGAAATGTTTTTTACAGAAGTCCGATCTTTCCAGACATCAGAGATCTCACACGGGGGAGAAGCCACGTTCCTGTCCTGAGGGAAATGTTCCTCACTGAAGTCCTGTCTTCCTGTACATCAGGGGTCCCACACAACCCTGGAGGTGTATTAGTGCCTTGAGTGTGGGAAATGTCTTCTAGATGAATGTTGCTGGACATCCCAGCTCTCATGTGGGGAAGAAGCACACCCTGATATACACCTCAGATATACTCCATGGCTGATCTTCATCATGGAAGAAACCGTTCATAAGGTGGACAGAGGCCCCTAAAGACATGGATGAAGTGTGGGACCGGGTTGGCCATTGATATCAGGAGAAGAATAAAAATGGAGTCCTGACCTAGAGCACTGGGCTGACTTCTCATTGGGGTGCAGCCTATATAGTAGAGATGGTTTGTGTAGCAAACTAGCTCCTCAGAGCTGGAAGCGGAGTTCCCCTGTTCCTTGCTGTATTTGAGATCTTCCTCGAATCATTCCTCACATCCCCCCCTTGCATTCCTGTGAGGCAGACTTTATCTCCTGGCAGATGAGGTGGAACAACCTAAGACATGAGAAGTGGAGACAGGCTGTCTACGAACGTTTCACTTTGGTCACCCAAAGCTATGTAAGCCCCACATCTTATCAAAAGAACTGAACATTCCTCAGATCAACTGAATGGTTCATATCACGGGATATGAAGCTGGTAATTTAGTGTAGAATTTCCCAATGACCACTCCCAAGTCAGAGCCCCCCCTTCCCTTTTGAGAGGGACCTTTAAGAGAGTTAAGTGAGTTAGTCTGTGTCACACTGACACACTCAGAGATCTCCGAGGTAACATCGTAACAAGAGGAGATCAAAGAACTCACCCTGCTCACAACTTGGACTGCAATCCCAGGCATATGGGCAAGTAACTCGACCCTGTAATCTTCTTCCTAATTATCTCTTTGCTGTGTCTTTATATACATATATATATATATTTGTGACATCTCTTTGTAAATATTGTATTGCACCTGTTTTGACCCTTTTAGTAATAAATCTTTCTTTCTGAAAGTGTTAAACTGTTTCTAAGCGCTTACTTGCAATTCACGAATCCCTGCCTTTGAAGAGACGCTACGGGTTGTCATATTTCTGTATAACAGGTCCATGGGCCGTGCTATATAGATCAATATTTCAATCAATATAGTGTATATTTGATAACGGGAGTTTCCCAGTCTCCGAAAAAGTGGTGGTGGCAGTAGAGGGTTAGTTGCGTAACTAACCCGACCCAGTAACAAGCGCATTCAGGCTGCAGGCACCGATTGTAGTCCATTAGCTGGGCAATCGCTGTGTAGGGTGCAGCTGGGTGGGGCCTTGTTACGCGCGTCACACCGCGGTTTTGGATCGGCCAGCCCTCCGGTCACGAGTTTGGTGAGAAGGTCTGGGGTCTGACGCCATGGGCGTGACGTATTACTGTTAGTCGCGGCTGTGCGATTATCGCCTGTTGGTGGCGGCGACCGCGGGTCGTGACATATTGGTGGCAGCGTACGTGGGATAATTGCATTAAGAGCTTCAGTGCAGCATTAATAGTTGGCTCTGCACTGAAGGATTGTAACCTTTGTGGAAACAGTCCTTAGAAACAAGCGGTGCATATTTTATTTTATATATATGTGTGTATAGAGAGACACATAGCAACAACTCCTTCTTTTCCTACTTTTCTATCTTTGCTTGCGATTATGCCTGGTGAAGCAGATTACGAGAAAATGAGCAAAGGTGATTTGAAAGTTGAATGTGCCTCACGAGGATTGGACGTCGGTCGCAAAACTTGTGAAGATTTGATTAGTGATCTAGTGGAGTATGATATCCGAGCAAATCAGAACTCGGGGGAACTTGAACATGGAGGGGTTCCCGTTACCCACATTGCCAGTGGCTCAGAGACGGCCTCACAGGATGGGCATACAGAGACTGACACTGGAGGATCACCAAAGGTTAACGTCACACCACCGCCTGAGTGCGCTAACACCGTGGTGCCTGGAACCAGCAGAGACTCTCCTCAGATGCAGGAGGCCTTGAAACGCCTCATGGAGACAGATTTGGAGGCATACCTGCGGTTCATGGAACGCCAAGTAGCGGCTGGCAGAGGAACGCCAGGCTGAGAGGGAGGCAGTGCAGAGGGAAGCTGATCGTCGGCACGAGATGGAGATGGCAAGGCTCCAGAAGCAACCGGGTCAGAACCTCGGGGCCCTAGATCACAGGGACGCCACTCTTTCCGTGGGCGCAGCCAAGTTTCCAGTGATGGAAAAGGACAGCGACATTGACACCTACTTACTGTCCTTTGAAAAAACGTGCCATCAGTACCATGTGCCCCAAGCTCAATGGGTTCAGTACCTGACACCAGGGCTACAAGGCAAGGCCCTGGACGCATTTGTTGAATTGCCAGAGGGGCAAGATGATGATTATGAACTTTTAAAAGATGCCATAATCCGAAAGTACCAGAGGACCCCGGAAGTGTACCGCAAGCGGTTCAGGTCCATGCAGAAGGGACCTGGGGACTCTTACACGGATGTGGCAAGTCGCTTACGTACCACATTCCGACAGTGGACTAAGGGACTGAAAGTTGATTCTTATGAATCTTTGGAGGATCTCATGATCAGAGATCAACTCTTGCACATTTGTCCAGCAGACGTCAGACAGTTCGTCTTGGAGAGGGAGCCAGCATCTACTAAAGCTGCAGCAGACCTGGCAGATACCTTCGTCCACACGAGAGTGCCTGAACCTCGCAAGGCTCCTCCAAACAGCTGGAAAGGGGGGAAATCGTCCCTAGCAACCTCTCCTACTTTGGCAAGTCAAGCTTCACCTCCGCCGAACCCTGCAGCGCTTGGAGCCAAGCCATTCCTGCCTGACACCCGCAGATGTTTCGCCTGTGGGAAAGCCGGACATCTCAGGACGCAGTGTCCTGAGCAGAAGCAGATGACATCACCTGGCCAGCCGGCCAGCAACTCTTCTTCTGTGCTGTTCGTTCGCAGGAAGATGACCCCCGATAACTTGCAGCCCGTTACCGTGGGCAACCGGTCTGCAACTGGTTTCCGGGACACCGGGGCCGAAGTCACCTTGATCCGGCTAGAGCTGATTGAGCCACAGAACCTCATCCCAGGAAAGTTCCTGACCCTCACAGGAGTTGGGGGGACCCGTTCACGCATACCCTGTGCAAAGGTATTCCTAGATTGGGGTGCGGGGAGGGGGATGAGGGAGGTGGGGGTCTCAGATGAACTGCCCACCCGTTTTGTTGGGTGCTGACCTAGGCACTCTTGTTTCGTATTATGCCCCTGCCGAGAAGACCCGGAAGGTCCCCCTGGAACTCTCTGGACCAGCCAAGGTACTGTGGACAGATATTGGGGTAATGTCTGGGCCACCGGTGGATGGACAGAGGGAGGGGGCTGGGAATGGTGTGGGGCTGCAGGAGTCTCCAGTAGCTGGAGAACAAGAAGAAATCCCCTTGCCTGGGGAGGTATTGAACTCGTGTCACGGATATTATGAACGTGACTGTTGAGGATCGTTGTGGTGACACTGAGGGTGATCTTACTAATGTTAGTAACATTGGGAATAACATTGATAGTAATGTCATTGATAACGTTTGTATTGTTGACGGCAATGTTGGTAATGCTAACAATGAGATTTGTGATGAAACAAAGGATGCATTTTCAGTGTTGGGGGCTGAGGTACAGTCTCTGGGGGTTGAGCAAGGGGATGGTCTGGATAGGCCTGTCCCTTGCCCAGGCTCAGAAGATTGTGCCTTGATAAGTGCCCAGCCGTTGGCCTTGCATAGGACTAGGCAGCTGGCTGGGACTTGTAGTTCCACGCCTCAGGCAGCACTGAAAAGCGATTCCCAAAGGAGCTTCAGAGGACCGCTAACTGTGAGTTGCCCTGCTAAGGAAGGCACACCACAGCTGGCTGGGACTTGTAGTTCCCCACTTCAGGCAGCCCTGAAAAGTGAGTCCCAAAGGACCTTCAGAGGTAAGCTGGCTGGGACTTGTAGTTCCACGCCTCAGGCAGCCCTGAAAAGTGAGTCCCAAAGGACCTTCAGAGGTAAGCTGGCTGGGACTTGTAGTTCCACGCCTCAGGCAGCCCTGAAAAGTGAGTCCCAAAGGACCTTCAGAGGTAAGCTGGCTGGGACTTGCAGTTTCACAGTTCAGGAAGCCCTGAAAAGTGAGTCCCAAAGGACCTTCAGAGGTAAGCTAACTGAGATTTGTAGTCCCACAGGGAAGGCAGCTCTGGAAAGTCATTCATATGGATATTTCGGCTTGTGTCCTGAGCTGAGCCCCCCTGCTGGGGAGAGTAAACAAAAGAGCAAGGAGGCTAGAAAGACTGGCCTAGTCAGTGGGGGCTGGGAGCCTGAAAGCCTGTCAGTTAATCCCACTTGTCAAGGTGTGTTCACAGGCAGACAGACAGAGGTCAGAGGCAGCAGGCCAGGAAGGTTGATGCTTGGGTTACAGAGAGAGGGCCTCCAGGCCCAGACCCAATCACCCTTCCCTAGCACTTGGGGTCTGGAGCAGCTGCCCAGGCCTCTGATAGATGGTGTCTGGATTCAGAAAGTGCCGGATGATTGGGCCACAGAGGCAAAGGGAATGGCACAGTCAGGAATCCAGGGATCAGCTAGAGTCTGGGCAGTCCTAGTGGTCGCGGTCCTCCAGCAGGATACGATGACCAGGCTTTCTGAGAACCTTGGGAAACTGAACACCAGCCCTGGGTTTGTGGTCTACCCCATGCCCAGGAGCCATGAGGCAATGGAGCATCCAGAAGGTGCCTACTGGTTTTCCATCATGGGCCTGAGCAGGGAGCATGGACCACCATCTCTAACCCAGCAAGCTCCAGACGAGCCAGCCTTCACTACCCCATGTGGCTTGCCTGAATCCTTGGGAAAGCTAGTTGGGGTTGAGAAGGCACTGACTGCCACTCCTGCGGTCAGGAGTGGCCCGCAATGCGCAGTGGACCTGGGTGCAGTTGTCCACTTTAGGGGCCTCGTGGTGCTCGGCCCTGTCTGGGAAGAGCAACTTGGGCCCCTGTCACTAGGCTGGAACAAACCGCCTGTGCCCAGTCCGACAGCCAAGAAGGGTAACTGTCAGAGGGGCATGTCAGTGGTTCAGTTTAGGAACCCATCAGTAAAAAGAGACCCCCAGAGGTCTGGGCGTGGGGAGACTGAGGCAGTTGAGACCTGGTCTGCTCCCCAGGCCAAAAAGCAGGTTACGTCAGTCGCGGGTACAGCTGGCTACGGTAAGACGCCTGGATGCGATGATCATGGCTCAGCTGGACCTGTGACTTACCTAGCAGACAGGAAACTGGAGGAACTGGTGTCCTGGATGCTAGCAGTTAACGAGGACTGTCCATCTTGGATGAAGGTACCTATGGACACCACTGGGAGGCGAGGCCCAGAATTTGCCTGTCCGGTTCCGGTGCACACGGACGCTACTACCTTCAGGCCAGATGTAGTCCTAAGCCTGAGGAAGAAGGTAGGAGAGGGAAATCTTCTTCTCTACCTCGACAAGAAGCTACATATTAATATGTTAGCAAAGGACACCCCTGAGCCGAAGTGTTTTGTGAACAGGTGGGCACCCCGGCAGTTGCAACGGGATTCGGATAGCCACAGCCGACTGGTACCCACCCATGACCACTCACTTGGTCGGCCCAGCAGTGCTGCTGGAGAGAACGGCTTCCTGTTCAGATGGAATTCGGTTCTCCCGCAGTACAGCGGTACCAGGACGTCCCAAGAGGAACCTCTGGACAGAGGTCGGTTGCGTCAGGAGAGAACTTGTAGCTCACTCCTTGGCAACCACTTAAGGGGGAGGTGTGGCAAACTTGCTCATCCTTGTTGGAGCGGAGTCCCCCTTTACACTCTTTTTCGTGTTCTGTCTGTGTATTTGAGGTCTTCCTGGAATCCTCACATCCCCCCTGCATTCCTGGAAGGCAAACGTTATCTTCTGGCAGATGGTGTGGGAGTCAACCAGGTTAAGACATCCTGTATCCAGCAGTCATAAAGGTTGTAAAGTGTACTTCCTCCCCCATCTTAATCAAGTTAAGATAACTGCACATTCCTCAGGTAAACTGTATGTTTCATATCATGGGGGATGAGTTGTATTTAGAGTAGAGTTCCCCAATGACCACTCCCAAGTCAGAGCCCCCCTCCCTTCCCCTGAGAGGGACCTTTAAGAGAGTGAAAAGTTTTTGTCGCAGAGACACTCACACACACCGAGATCTCCCAGCAACATCGTAACAAGGGGAGATCAAAGAACCTTTCTGCTCTGCATCTTGAATTTGCTAAAACCAGGCAAGGCAAGTAACTTACCCTGTAATTTCCTTGTTATTCTATGTTTGCTGTGTCTTTATATACATATATATATATTTTTGTGATATCTCTTTGTACATATTTATTTTGCATCTGACGCTTTTGGTAATAAATCTTTCTTTCTGAAAGTGTTAAACTGTTTCTAAGCGCTTACTTGCAATTCACGAATCCCTGCCTTTGAAGAGACGCTACTGTTTGTATATCTCTGTATAGTAGGTCCGCGGGCCGTGCTATATACATCAATATTTCAATCATTATAGTGTATATCTGATAACAGGAGTTTCCCCGTCTCCGACACAAGTGGTGGTGGCAGTAGAGGGTTAGTTGCGTAACTAACCCGACCCAGTAACAAGCGCATTCAGGCTGCAGGCACCGATTGTAGTCCATTAGCTGGGCAATCGCTGTGTAGGGTGCAGCTGGGTGGGGCCTTGTTACGCGCATCACACCGTGGTTTTGGATCGGCCGGCCCTTCGGTCACGAGTTTGGTGAGAAGGTCTGGGGTCTGACGCCGTGGGCATGACGTATTACTGTTAGTCGCGGCTGTGCAATTGTCGCCTGTTGGTGGCGGCGGCCGCGGGTCGTGACAACTTCTACCCCCTTCCTGCCTACTGGGCACTTCTACCCCCTTCCTGCCCACTAGGCACTTCTACCCCCTTCCTGCCTACAGGGCACTTCTACCCCCTTCCTGCCTACAGGACACTTCTACCCCCTTCTTGCCTACAGTGCACTTTTATCCCCTTCCTGCCTACAGGACACTTCTACCCCCTTCCTGCCTACAGGGCACTTCTACCCCCTTCCTGCCTACAGGACACTTCTACCCCCTTCCTGCCCACAGGACACTTCTACCCCCTTCCTGCCCACCGGGCACTTCTACCCCCTTCCTGCCTACAGGACACTTCTACCCCCTTGCTGCCTACAGGACACTTCTACCCCCTTCTTGACTACAGGGCACTTCTACCCCCTTCCTGACTACAGGGCACTTCTACCCCCTTCCTGCCCACCGGGCACTTCTACCCCCTTCCTGCCCACCGGGGAATTCTACCCACTTCCTGCCTACAGGGCACTTCCACCCCCTTCCTGCCTACAGGGCACTTCTACCCCCTTCCTGCCTACTGGGCACTTCTACCCCCTTCCTGCCTACAGGGCACTTCTACCCCCTTCCTGCCTACAGGACACTTCTACCCCCTTCCTGCCTACAGTGCACTTTTATCCCCTTCCTGCCTACAGGGCACTCCTACCCCCTTCCTGCCTACAGGGAACTCCTACCCCCTTCCTGCCCACCGGGCACTTCTACCCTCTTCCTGCCTACAGGGCACTTCCACCCCCTTCCTGCCCAGGCCAATTTTCAACTTTCAGCGCTATCACACTTTGAATGACAATTGCGCGGTCATGCAACATTGTACCCATATGACATTTTTATCATTGTTTTGTGACAGATAGAGCTTTTTTTTTTTTGGTATTAATTAATCACCTCTGGGTTTTTTTTTATTTTTTGCTAAACAAACCAAAAACAACTGAAAATTTTGAAAAAAAAACATGTTTTTTCTTAGTTTTTGTTATAAAATGTTGTAAATAAGTGATTTTTCTCCTTCACTGATGTGCTCTAATGAGGCTGCACTGATGGGCACTGATAGGCTGCACTGATGGGCACTGATGAGGAGGCACTGGTAGGTGGCACTGATGGGCATTGACAGGCATCACTGATGGGCACTGAAAGGCAGCACTCATATATGGCATTTATAGGCAGCACTGACAGGCACTGATAGGTGGCACTGACTGGCACTGATAGGTGCTACTGATAGGCAGCACTGACGGGCAATGATGCGCAATGATAGGCAGCACTGATTGACACTGATAGGCAGCACTGACTGGCACTGATAGGTGGCACTGACTGACAGCACTGATAGGTGGAACTGACTGGCATTGATAGGTGGCACTGACTGGCATTGATAGGTGACACTGAAAGGCAGCTCAGATGGGCACTGATATGTGGCATTGATGTGCACTGGTAGGCATTGATGTGGCACTGACAGGTGACACTGCTGGGGCTACATAGATCATCAAGGCACACTGATCATCAGTGCCCTGATGATCAGTATACATGTCCCTGTTAGGAATACAACAGCATGTACTATATAGTATTGTATGTTAATATCACTTGACCAGTAGATGGCACTGTACACTAAGGTTATCAGTTGTGCATATGTGTAGAACTTGTTGGTTCTCTCTCTTCCTTCTCTTCTCTTCCTCTCTCTCTCTTTAGGAAGTAAGATGTCTGCTATCACTGTCTGCTGAAATGTGCTCTGTATGTTTGCAACTTAAGCCACACAAGTAAAAACATAGTTCTGCCTCATCACTACCAGTGTCTTCTCTAACACATAACCAACAGTCCCCTCCGAGGAATGCCGATTACCCGCTCTCCTCTCCTCTGTCAGCGTGACAACTCGTGAGGAGAGAAATGCAGATAACTGGCATTTCCCTATTTACATGTGATCAGCTGTGATTGGACACAGCTGATCACATGACTGAGTCAACATCTTCAGCTCTTTCCATTGATTGGTGATCCGCTGTGTCCGAGGGACACAGTGCGCCATTGATCACCACGCTGCATGCTCCCGGAGCCACACATGCGCAGTTAGAGTGGGAAGACATCATATGACGTCCTCCCAGAAAGAGAGAACCACCTTGCACCCGTCATTGCCTTATATGGCAGGTGGGAGGCGGTTAAACAACATGCTTGGGGAGAGATTTAAATCTTTACATGGAATTACAGAAGATTAGAACTCTCATGGACAGCATTAAGGACACCATATTCTGGCACTACATAAAATGCATGTCTATTCATTTATTGTATTCATTTACAGCAGCAACAAAAACCCAATGTGATTGAATCCCACCCCAAAATAAATTAGTAATAAGTAGTTGTAGCGCACCCCCTAATGAGTCACTGGTGAATTTGATTCTATCTCCCCTCTTAGCACACACAGCCAGGCACTTAGAATTTTCTGCACTCTTCCACTGGCTCCAGAGAACAGTCTAGGGGTTTCTTTTTGTTTTTTTATTGGACACAATGAACTTGGATGGGGGTGAGTAGAGTACCCTGATAAACTGTAAAACTGAACAACTTGTGGACTCCTCAACTTTTGGCTTGGCAGTACAAGATTTATGTCACACAGGATCTCTATGCTGACTGTGACCTGTACTCCTTCCAGAGTTTAGAAGCTACACAAAGTCACTATTCTTCATCACCGGGGTCATCTACTCACTCAGCCACAGGACCATTGGTTGCCTCCTGCCAATATCCACCATGCTCTTCCTAGTGAGTGGGATGTAGATGTATACCACCATAGCACAGCTGGACTCTTTCCAATCAACTTTATTCAGGTTTTCTCCAGTGAGCTTCTCCAGATCCAACTTGATCCCTGGAATTACAAATAGGCCCTCCAGCTAAGCCTAGCTGGGATCTCTGTGTCTTACTAAAAGCTTCTTTCAAGGTCCTGCACAGGCATCCCCTCCTGCAGGACTGAAGTGAGGAACATTGCACTCCGCTGTCCAGGCCTCAGACTATTTATGAGCTCCTCAACCACCTACTGGGCACATCTCACCAGGATTGGTTCTTCCTCCCACTATACTTCTAGAATCCTCTGGAATACAGGGAGAAGTAACAGACCAGCAGCCTATGAGACACTGAGCAGCCCCAAACAATCAACACCGGCTCCTCTGATTACAGAGGAGCTAGGTAAATTTACCCAGCAGCCTGCTCTACTCTAGGAGGGTGCTACATTGTTATTGCCAACTTTTTTTCAAGTAGTAGTAGTAGTAGCAGAAGTGATAGTTGAGTGTTGGCAATACAGTAAAAAATTATTATAAGGTATACACTTTAAAACAAAAAAGCTTAAAGGGTAACTCCACTTTGTAGGAAAAAAAATTGGAAAAAAAAAATTATAAAGCATTTTCAATTGTGACTCAAGCCATATTGTCACACAACGTGCTGGATCCAAAGCAGCATGGCTTTACTGAGGGCAGACCATGGCAGACTCATCTGATTTGATTCTTTTACCTTATCACCAATGTTTTGGACCAGGGTGGTGCTGTGGACATAGAATATCTTGATTCCAGCAAGGCATGTGATACAGTTCCACATAATGATCTAATACAGAAGTTGGACAAGCTAGGACTTAGCCCTTGGGGGGTTCAGTGGATGTGCAGCTGGCTAAATGAGAGATACCAGAGTGTGGTTGTAAATGGGGTTCACTTGGGACGGAGACCAATCACTAGTGGTGTACCCCAAGGTTCTGTACTGGGACCTGTTCTATGTAATCTATATGTAAGGGATAGAACTAAAGGGTTGTTGGGTAAGGGGATGTCTCTTTGCTGATGATACAAAGGTGTGTAATAGGGAGGATATCCCTGAAGGTGTCTGTAACAGGATTTGGCATTGCTGGAAGAAGTGGACACTGCAGTTCAATGTTTCTAAATGTAAAATAATGCACCTAGGGAAAATGAATTCCTTGAAAGAGTACAACATTGGAGGTACAGTGTTGGCCAACACTACAGAGGAAAAGGACTTGGGGGTACTTATTTCAGATGATTGCAAAATGAGCAAACATAGACCAAGCAGTGGGGAAAGCGAATAGAATTCTTGGATGCATCACTAGAGGGGTTACAGGTAGGAAGGAGGTCCTGATTCCTCTATATAGATCTATATGTCACTAAAAGGGTCACCGGCAGGAGGAAGGGGGTCCCGATTCCTCTATATAGATCTTTATATCACTAGAGGGGTCACTGGCAGGAGGAAGGAGGTCCCAATTCCTCTATATAGATCTTTATATCACTAGAGGGGTCACCAGTAGGAGGAAGGAGGTCCTGATTCCTCTATATAGATCTTTATATCACTAGAGGGGTCACCGGCGGGAGGAAGGAGGTCCTGATTCCCCTATATAGATCTTTATATAACTAGAGGGGTCACCGGCAGGAGGAAGGAGGTCCTGATTCCTCTATATAGATCTTTATATCACTAGAGGGGTCACTGTCAGGAGGAAGGAGGTCCCGATTCCTCTATATAGATCTATATATCACTAGAGGGGTCACCGGAAGGAGGAAGGAGGTCCCGATTCCTCTATATAGATCTTTATATCACTAAAGGGGTCACCGGCAGGAGGAAGGAGGTCCCGATTCCTCTATATAGATCTTTATATCACTAGAGGGGTCACCGGCAGGAGGAAGGAGGTCCCGATTCCTCTATATAGATCTATATATCACTAGAAAGGTCACTGACAGGAGGAAGGAGGTCCTGATTCCTCTATATAGATCTTTATATTACTAGAGGGGTCACCGGCAGGAGGAAGGAGGTCCCGATTCCTCTATATAGATCTTTATATCACTAGAGGAGTCACCGGCGGGAGGAAGGAGGTCCCGATTCCTCTATATAGATCTTTATATCACTAGAGGGGTCACCGGCAGGAGGAAGGAGGTCCCGATCCCTCTATATAGATCTTTATATAACTAGAGGGGCCACCGGCGGGAGGAAGGAGGTCCTGATTCCTCTATATAGATCTTTATATCACTAGAGGGGTCACCGGCGGGAGGAAGGAGGTCCTGATCCCTCTATATAGATCTTTATATCACTAGAGGGGTCACCAGTAGGAGGAAGGAGGTCCTGATTCCTCTATATAGATCTTTATATCACTAGAGGGGTCACCAGTAGGAGGAAGGAGGTCCCGATTCCTCTATATAGATCTTTATATCACTAGAGGGGTCACCAGTAGGAGGAAGGTTTCTTTATGTAGATCTCTAGTTGGACCTCATGTAGAATACTGTGTCCAGATCTGGAGACCTCACTTACAAAAAGATATTGATAAGATAGAATGAGTCCAGAGACAGTTAACAAAAGGACATGACCTCCAACTAACTGGAGGAAAGTTCACAACTAATCTCAGAAAGTATTATTTTACTGACAGAGTAGTTGATGCTTGGAGTAAACTTCCAGCAGAGGTAGTGAGCCAGTCAACAGTAAATAGCTTCAAACATGCTTGGGACAAACATACCGTATTTTTCGCCGTATAAGACGCACTTTTTCTTCCCCAAATCTGGGGGGGAAATGTCAGTGCGTCTTATAAGGCGAATATAGAGCGGCCGGTCCGGTATTTCCACCGCGGCTGTGTCAGAATACCGGGCCGGCCGCTCAGCTCTGCAGCGGGACCTTACCTGTTCCTCTATCCAGCGGCGTGCTGTCTTCCTGGCTTCTGTAGTGTGAGCACTGGGCATGACAGCCGGGTGCCAAGTGCGCATGCGCGAGAAGCGGTGCGCTTTGTGAATGGTAAGGCGGTACCTGGGACACATGACAGATCCCAGAAGCCGCCGGACCAATCACAAAGCGCAAGTGCTTCTCGCTCATGCGCACTGGGCACCTGGCTGTCATGCCGAGCGCCATTACAGAAGCCGGGAAGACAGCGCGCGGCTGGATCGAGGAACAGGTAAGATCAAACAAAAACTCTGCGGAAGTAAGAGCGGGTACCTGTCAAATTCAGGTACCCGCTCCCCACTTCCCCAAAGGTCAGCAGTCATCTGTACTGTCCGCAGTCTCTGGTCATCCCTGTGCTGTCCGCAGTCTCTGGTCATCCCTGTGCTGTCCGCAGTCTCTGGTCATCCCTGTGCTGTCCGCAGTCTCTGGTCATCCCTGTGCTGTCCGCAGTCTCTGGTCATCCCTGTGCTGTCCGCAGTCTCTGGTCATCCCTGTGCTGTCCGCAGTCTCTGGTCATCCCTGTACTGTGTCTGCAGTCCATTAGTTCAGAATTTTTTTTTTCCTGTTTTCTGCCTCTAAAACCTAGGTGCGTCTTATGGGCAGGTGTGTCTTATACGGCGAAAAATACGGTAGGTCTCAGACCAAAAAGTTAACCCCCCCAAAAAAAGAAGAGAACACAAAAAACACACAAAATAAACAGGCAGACTCGGTGGACCACTCTGCCTTTTTCTGCTGTCACTTTTCTATATTTCTGCAGCGCTGTCATTTTCTGTAAAATACTAAATGCGATATGTCTAACTGGGGATGTTCTGTGCACAGAGTGTGTACAGAGCGCCCCCTGAAAATGTAATTTCCTGCTTGTGTGATTGGCTCACTGATTTTCCCAGAAGTCTGCACTAAGATACAAGTCAGACCCCGCAATTTTCCTCATTAGTGCCCAGCGGGCTGATAATTAGTCAGTCACTTCCATTCACATTCACTCTGCACATGGACACAGACAAGCAAACAGCTATTTCTGCAGAATAACACAAGGTAGGAATCTGCAACAAAGTTTGATAAAATCCCCGTAATGTACAGAGATCACCCAGAGTTTTTTCTCAACAAAAGTAGAGTTCCTCTTTAGGCCACCAATGTCATATGACTTGGCAAACAGGGACAGAACAGGTGAGAGCCGAGTTTGTTGTGATCCTCTGCTTAGTAACAGACTGCATTGTGTGCCGAGTACAAATCACATGAAACACGTCATCGGGATCAGGATTCTTCTTCAGCATAACAACTGCTCAGTCTGCAGAGACCATGGGAGGAAATGTCACAAAGTAGCAGTTTGATTGGAGCCCAAGGCAGCAATGGATGGAAGAGATGAGGTATATAAACAATCCAATGAGGGTAAGATGTCACCAACAAAGCAGCCCTAAATATAACAGAGATTGGCTGCCCATGAAGCAAACATATTTCCTTAATCAAGGAGCCAGGTCCAGAGATAGAGAAGATCTGCCAGGTGACACCTCCAGATCCAAGAGTCAGTCTAGTGGCAACGCTCCGTCACCTTTGTTACTACATATTCAAAGGAATATCACCAAATCATCAGAATAATTGGAAAAATTATAATTGACCAATTCTTTATACTGACAGAGGATTACATACCTCATTACAGTCAGGCAGTCGCTCCTCCAGTCATCCAGCACCGACGTTAGCTGCTCATTTGTCTTTTTCTTTCATTGTCTAGAGAATGCCAGCCCACCTGGCTGCATATTTAGGTAGTTCTCCTTGTAATAATAACACATGCAGGTATTGTCATCTCCAGGTCAATTATTTTCCTTTTCATCATCTGGAGAAGAGTTTTCCATACATCAGTGCATTGATTGTGGTCCTAGATTTCTAAGATTTGTGATCACCTCCAATATGTCGGTTGAAGAACTAGGATTGGGGAGCACCATTGTGATACAAATAACTAGGCACATTTCCAATGTATCCCATCATTTTAGGGATTGCCATCCTGGGGATCTCTCCCGGCATAGAAAGGCTGCCACACTTCCGGAGAGGTGGCGATAGGGCTAGAAGGCTTTTAGGAGAAGAAGCATGGTGGATTCTCAGATGAAATACGAGGGTGAAAGGGTTAAATGAGTTATATTTGAGATGGGATTCAGATTTACATCTATATTGCTTCTCTTAGGATTTGTTAGATTTTTCTTTGTGGATTTGTGTTCTCCCCTCTTGGTACATACACTTATATGGCCATACATTTATATTGGTTTATAGTGTGTGATTGTAGATAGCAGTCCACGCACGGACTCGGTGATCACTATATCAGCTGTCTTGCTCGTACAATGAAGTGGTTGATGAGACAATTACTAGGCTGGGCCCCTGTTTTGATATATTCTGTAGTTTCATGTTATATGGTGACTAAAGCCATGTTGGCGGAAACCAGTCAACTCTCTGTATTTGGAATGTATACACTGTGGATTCTGAATTCATGCAAGATTGTAAGAGCAGCAGCAATGGCCATGCGGATCTGTTCAGACAAGCATTGTATACAGCCGAGTGACTGTGGATCAGCACCCGCAAGCTTCATGAACTCAGTATATACGGCAGTAGCAGCAATATTGTGTTTGTTTCTATATCTCCTTAGCCACTGTGTCAGAAGAAGAGATGAAACATATTTGTTATTTAAATGGAACAATATTTCAGCGAGACTAAGCAGGTTTGGTCCTCCTAATATACTGTACATATTAGAGTGTGAGCTTTTAGAGAGACAAGCCAGAAAAACAGAACTGATCAGCAAAGGGAGAGTATGTACCTCTCATCTGCTGAGATTCTACGTCAGAGGGAGATCCGGCAGACCTGATCTGGGATAAACAAATGACAAGATGAAGAGGCAGACTGTGAAGACTGTAGAGGTGATGTTTCAGTAGGACATGAAGCAGAGTGAAGTAGAACAGGACCAGCCACTCCTTAGTGACTGGAGTACTAAGGAGTGGCTGGGGAGGAAGCTGACGGCTGTGGTAGTTGAATCCAGATTATTAATATGAAGGAGGAGCCAGAAGGACTAATGCATGGGAGAGGATGCTGTGGAGTACTGGGGCACTGTGAGTACTGAGGAGTACGGGGGCACTGTGAGGAATGAGGATTACTGAGGACAATGTGAGTACTGAAGAGTACTGGGGCATTATGAGTACTGAGGAGTACTGGGACACTGTGAGTACTAAGGGATACATATGAGCACTGTGAGTACTGGGGAGTACTGGGGGCTATGAGTACTGAGGAGTACTGGGGCATTATGAGTACTAAGGCGTACTGGGGCACTGTGAGTACTAAGGGTTACTTGTGAGCACTGAGAGCACTGTGAGTACTGGGGGCTGTGAGTACTGAGGAGTACTGGGGCATTATGAGTACTAAGGAGTACTGGGGCACTGTGAGTACTAAGGGTTACTTGTGAGCACTGAGAGCACTGTGAGTACTGGGGGCTGTGAGTATTGAGGAGTACTGGGGCATTATGAGTACTAAGGAGTACTGGGGCACTGTGAGTACTAAGGGATACATATGAGCACTGTGAGTACTGGGGAGTACAGAGGACACTATGAGTACTGAGGAGTACTGGGGCATTAGGAGTACTAAGGAGTACTGGGGCACTGTGAGTACTAAGGGTTACTTGTGAGCACTGAGAGCACTGTGAGTACTGGGGGCTGTGAGTACTGAGGAGTACTGGGGCATTATGAGTACTAAGGAGTACTGGGGCACTGTGAGTACTAAGGGTTACTTGTGAGTACTGAGAGCACTGTGAGTAATGAGAAGTACTGGGGGCACTGTGAGTACTGAGTAGTATTGAGGGCACTGTGAATATTGAGAAATACTGAGGGCACTGTGAGTACTGAGGAGTATTGAGGGCACTGTGAGTACTGAGAAGTACTTGGGCATTATGAGTACTGAGGAATACTGGAGCACCGGAGGAGAATTTGAGAGTACTGAGGAGTACTCAAGGCCCTGTGAGTAGTGAGGAGTACTGGGGGCACTATGGGTACGGAGGAGTAGTGGAGAATTTTGAGTCCTGAGGAATACTGCTGTTTTCTGTGCTCTAGCAGCTGGGGCAACACAACTTGTCTGCTGAATTCTACAGCTGGTGGGGTTGGCAGAATCAGAGTAAGGTTTAAGCCTACCCTTGCTCATACTCTGAGTGGGCCCCATGCAGACATTCTTCCCTGCTGGAGGAGTCATAGGGAAAAGCTCTCACACCCCTTGATATACTATCATTCTTCTTCCTGGGGTCCACTGAGGCTGTTGAGAAGGAATAGTAGTTAGTGGGGTCCGGGGTGGAAAGGGGGGAGGATCTGGGAGGAAGGGGAGGTTTGCAGTCCTTTTCCTGAAGAAGAGTGTTCTGTCCTCCTTATGTGTGAAGGTACATAGCTTGACAGACAGCTAAACCTTTCTCGGCAATGAGTTGACAAAGAAGCAACGTCCAACTTTGTCTTTATTGCAAAGATATAAGAGGTGAAACTGAGGAACAGAAAATAAGGCGCTTAGTAACACTGTCTGCCATGTGACAAAGCATATTATACATTACAGTAAGGCAATGCACATATAAACACATGTAAGACATGTAGGTTACATAAAACACAGATGCATAAGATATAGACATGTGTGTAGACGTACCGACGATGCTATTGTGAACCTGAATGTGAGGGCTGGATCCTACCAGCAGCGTGGTTACCACAGGAATGGAGTCTGTGATGAGGAAATGGCTGCTATGAGCAGGGCTGATGATGTAATCAGAGTTCATAGGCTACAAGCTATGGAAGCTGAAATGGGTCAAACTTCTACTGTGAAAAGATGCAGTGTATACAAACAGCCACTAGATGGAGCAGTTACACAATGAACAGAGAATTACAAACTGATAAGGCATACTAATAATGCCTAATTAACAAAGAACAAATTGCTGAAGGCATGACACTCCCCGTCTGGTATCTAAAGGATACCACATTAAATCACCCCTGGAGAGAGCAACAAAACCAGTTCAGTAACGGGTCTGAGGAAGAGTTTGGGCTCCTGTTGTCTGCAGACCTTGACCTCCACTTTTCTGACTTTCCCATCTTCACTTGGGAACACCTTGGTTATCAGTCCCAAAGGCCAGTCATTTCTTCTTGACTGAGAGTCTTTGACAAGAACAACATTACCAACTTCCATATTGGGTTTGCTGGTTTGCCATTTATTCCGGACTTGTAGAGTAGAGATGTATTGTTTTCTCCATTTATCCCAGAAGGTATCTGCTAGAGTCTGCACTCGTCTCCACTGACACTTGTACAAGTCTTTAGCACTAAATTCGCCAGGAGGAGCCGATGCTGTACCGACTTTTTGGGTGAGAAGAGTGGAAGGGGTGAGCAAGAAGGGATCTTCTGGATCACTGGATATTGAAGTCAAAGGTCTGGCGTTCATGATCGCCACTACTTCGGCCATGAAGGTTGAGAGGGTTTCATGGGTGAGCCTCGAAGTTCCCAGCTGTAGAAAGACAGAATCAAGGATCCGGCGAGCTATGCCAATCATACGCTCCCAAGAGCCTCCCATGTGAGACGCATGTGGGGGGTTGAATGTCCATTTACAGTCTTGGGCGGCAAGATATCTCTCTACATGGTCACTGTCAATGTTTGAGGGGATATGCAGTTCTTTGCAGGCCCCAACGAAGTTGGTACCTCTATCAGAGCGGATTAGTTTAACTGGGCCTCTGATGGAGATGAAACGTCTGAGAGCATATATAAAGCTGGATGTGTCTAAAGACTCGATAACTTCTATATGCACAGCCCTGATACTCATGCATGTAAATATGACTGCCCAGCGTTTGCTGTTTGCCTGGCCTCCTCTAGTGTGCCGTGTGGTGACAGACCAGGGACCAAACACGTCAAGACCAACATTAGTAAAGGGAGGTTCTATACTGAGTCGGTCCGCAGGGAGGTTAGCCATCTTCTGTGACTGAAACATACCACGTAGTTTTTTGCAAGTGACACATTTGAAAATAAGACAACTCACAAGTCTTTTCGCTCCCACTACCCAAAATCCAGCTGTACGTAAAGCTCCTTCAGTGAACAAACGTCCCTGATGTTTAGTCTTCTCATGGTAGTGTTGCACAAGTAAAGATGCAATGTGATTGCTTGGAAGTATTATGGGATTACATTCTTTACTCTCGAACTTTGCATTTGAAATACGTCCCCCAACTCTCAACAGTCCATTAGCATCTATGAAGGGGTCAAGCCTCTTGAGGGAACTGTCTTTAGGAACACTCTTTTGATTTTGGATGAGTTCAAATTCTTGAGTATAAACCTCTTGTTGGATACAACGGATGATAACGTCTCTGGCCTGTGTGAGCTCATCCACTGTATGGGCCTTGTGACAGTAATGCCAACCTTTGCAGTGATCTGATCCTGTAGGTGTGGCTCTAAAGGATCTGGCTATGTGGATCAAGCCGGCTATAGCTCTGTTCAGTGATTTCCACGTAGAAAACTTGTTGAATCGTTTGGATCCAAGCTCTTTGTGAGAAACTCCTGTGGTGAGTACAGAAATATGAGGACGAATCTCTGCATCAGCATTTGGTTCTAATAGCTGAAATGAGTATTTCTCCAGGGTGTCAAGTACAGGTTTGTAGAGGAATGGTGGCCCTGTGAACCACGTAGTATCTTTAAGGTGAGCTGCTGGAACAGCTCTTGTAGCATGGTCTGCTGGGTTGAGGTCAGTTGGTACATAGCACCACTGGGTAGGCTGTGTTGACCTCCTAATTCTTTGAACTCTGTTATGAACATAGACATAGAATCTCCTAGTCTCATTGTAAATGTAGCCCAATACTACTTTGCTGTCTGTATGAAACATTGTACTGACAAGTTTTATATCTATTTCTGACACAATGAGATCTGCCAGCTCTACTGCCAGAACAGCGGCACAAAGTTCCAGTCTTGGTATGGTAATCTCAGGGCTTGGTGCCAGTTTTGCCTTGCCCATTACAAAGCCAATTTGGACTTGACCTTTAATGTTTATAGTTTTAAGGTAAGCGACTGCAGCGATTGCTTTTACCGAAGCATCACAAAATATGCACAGCTGCCTAGACTGAACTTCTGCAGGGGAGAAGTGGGCATATGGCCTATAGATATGTAAGTTAGATAATGCCTGTAGAGAGTTTCTCCATGCTATCCATAGTGCTTCTTTCTCTGAGGGAAGTGGCGAATCCCAATCACACGTATCTGTGGTTAACTCTCTGAGCAGAGTCTTACCTTGGATGATCACAGGAGCTGCAAATCCAAGTGGATCATATAGACTGTTAATGGTAGATAACACTCCACGTCGTGTGAAAGGCTTTTGCTCTTGGTCGACCTGAAAGGTAAAGGTGTCAGATTTGAGGTCCCAGCTGAGCCCTAGGCTGCGCTGCATGGGTATCGGGTCTGTCGCTAAGTCTAGATCTTTCAAATCACTGGCATGATCTTGAGTAGAGAAGGCTTCCATAACAACTTTGCTGTTTGAAGCTATCTTATGAAGTCTGAGGTTTGAACAGGAAAGCATACTCTGGGTCCTTTTGAGTAGACTGATTGCAGCCTCTGGTGAGGGAAGCGACTTTAAGCCATCATCTACATAGAAGTCTCTTTCAACAAACTTCTTAACGTCTTTCCCATAGTCTTTTTCACCTTCTTGAGCAGAGAGTCTGAGTCCATAAATAGCGACAGCTGGAGATGGGCTGTTGCCAAAAACATGCACCTTCATGCGATATTCTATGATGTCTTGAGTAGGGTCATTGTCCTTGAACCAAAGAAATCTCAAGAAGTTCCTGTGCTCTTCTTTTACTAGGAAACAATAGAACATTTGTTGTATGTCGGCAACTATAGCGATGGGTTCTTTACGGAATCTGATGAGGACACCGAGAAGTGTGTTATTGAGGTCTGGTCCTGTCAAAAGGACATCATTGAGAGAGACTCCTTCATACTGTGAACTGGAGTCAAATACCACTCGGATTCGTCCTGGCTTCTTAGGGTGGTAAACGCCGAAGATTGGTAGATACCAGCATTCTTCTTTTTCTTTTAGGGGTGGAGCTACTTCTGCATGATTGTTCTCAAACATCTTTTTCATGAATAAGAAGAAATGTTCCATCATCTCTGGTCTTTTCTGAAAGTTGCGTCTAAGTGAACAGAAGCGTTTTAAGGCCTGATACCTGTTGTTGGGAAGATGACGTCTCCGTGTTTTGAAAGGTAGTGGTGCAACCCAGGTGTTTGTTTTATCCTTGAAGAATCCTTGTTCCATTATGCCCAAGAAGGCCTCATCTTCAATAGAGGGAGCTATCTTGTGGTCTTCCTTTGTCCTCTGGAACACCGTGCACCCTAAGTGATCTTGGTCTTCACTGCAAGAGTGGTTCTCGGTTTCTGTAAAGTCAGGATATAGCACACTTGCCGGCTTCTCTCTTAGAAGGAATCTGTTAGGACAAGGCTGAAAGAGGGATGGACGTCCATTCTCCAAGGTATTTGTGTAAAGAGAATTCACTGTGGTTGGCTTGTGAACATTTCCTAGGCAAACATCACCTATGATGACCCACCCCAGGTCAAGCTTCTGAGCATATGGAGAACTATGAGGACCATTTATTTGTTTTCTTACCTTGTGGACTCTTATGATATCTCTCCCAAGGAGAAGTACTATTTGGGCCTTTGGGTCGAGTGCAGGTATGAGATGCGCTATGGTCTTTAAATGTTCATGATGTAATGCTGCCTCAGGTGTAGGAATCTCTTCTCTATTGTTTGGGATCTGATTGCATTCAATCAAGGTAGGTAGTTGCAGGGATGCTTCACTATTTATGGATTCGACTTGGAAACCAGTAGCTCTTCTGCCTTTTTCTTCACTCACACCAGCGCAAGTTTTAAGTGAATATGAAGAGCAGTGTCCTTTAATACTGAAGATATCAAAGAAGGCTGAGTTTGCAAGAGATCTATTGCTTTGGTCATCAAGGATGGCATACAACCTTACCGCTTTCTCTTTATGACCGATGGGGTAAACTGTAACAAGACAAATCTTGGAGCAAGATTTGTTACTAAGACCTTCTCCACAGACTTGGGTGCACTGGGGTGTCACTTCAGGAGGTACTGTGTCTCCCTCCTCCCCGCCGTGCTCTACAGCCTGGTCTGGGGGTGTGAGAGTCCATGGGGCTGGCCCAGGGTGTAAAGCTGTATTGTGCGCTTCACTGTTGCATTCCGAGCATTTGATGTTCGCTGTGCAGTCCTTTGCAAGATGAGAGGTTGAGGCACAACACCTGTAGCAAATGTGGTTTTCCTTGAGGAAAGTTCTGCGATCCCTGAGAAGTTTTCCTCTAAATCCTCTGCATTTCAACAATGAGTGTGGTTTCTTATGTAGAGGACATTCTCTGCATGGGTCCTTTGTGGAGATCGTCTCAGACTCTGTAGTACTGTAGGTTTTGTTTGAGGAGTCTTTAAGAGACACACTGGTTTTGTGTACTGCAACCGGTGTACCTTTCATGTTACGAAGTGAGATAGGTTTACCTGATTTGGGGTAAGCGGTGTCAAACATCGAGAAGTTAAAGCTGGGATCATTCCTAGTTTTTGCTTGTTGGTGCACGAAGTCCATAAAGAAAGAGAATGGAGGGAACGAGACATCGTACTGTTGCTTGTACCTGGAGCCTTGAGCAATCCACTTCTCTTGCAGGTTGTACGGTAATTTTTGTACTATGGGGTTTACACCACGTGCAGTATCTAAGAATGCCAGACCTTGTAAGTCTCCTTCAGTTTTGGCAACTTGTAGCTCTGTTAACAGATCACTCAGTTCTCTTAGCTTCTGAGAATCTTTGTTTTGGATCTTAGGGAAATCCTCAATTCTTTTGAAAAGTGCGTTCTCTATCACTTCTGGTGAGCCGTAACACTCCTCAAGTCTCTCCCATATCATGTTTAACCCTCTGATTGGGTAGTTAATATTAATGTCTCTAATCCGCCTTGCATGCTCTGTCGACTCATTTCCTAGCCACTTGACAAGAAGATCTACTTCTTCACATGCAGACAGATCCAGATCTCTGATATTATTCCTGAATGATGATCGCCATGACCTATAGCTTTCAGGTCTGTCATTAAACTTGGAGAGTCCCTTGGTTATTAACTCACGTCGGGCAAAGAATTTTAGAAAATCTGACATACCTGTATCTCTGTTTGACAGATTGTTGCTGTAATAGGCACCATCTACTTGTTCTTCTTTAAAGGGTTTGACCATACTGCGATCATTTGTGGGTTTGAATGCAGGTTGCATTGAGGGTTGATGTCCTATGGAACCGTCGACTTGTTCCATGCAGGGTCTTTGGTTAACTGAGGTCGCTTGTTGTATGACTGGAGTCTGTTGGAGCTCCTTAGCAGGGGTTGATGTCGCTCTTGGACCTGGATTTAGGCCGTCTTCTGACTTAGCATGTTGCAGTACGTAATCTGAAGTGCGTTGCAAGTTATTGTGAAGACTGGGTTCGGGCTTACTTATGTAGCTGAGTCTATCGCTTGTGAAGTTTGCTGCTTCCTCTAAAGCCTCTGCTTCTGCTACAGCAGCTGCAGCTTCTTTTTCCACAGTTAGCTTTTCTAGAGCTGCTTCCGTGCATGCTTTCTCTATTTTTAATTGTCTTTCTTGTTCGGCAAATGTCGCGCGGGTTTTGGCGGCTTCGGCCTTCGCGCGGGCAATGGCGACGGTGGAGCTGCTCAAAGATCTCCCTGAGCCTCTGGAGTTAACTGAGATGTGAGACCTTGTCTCGAACTGTCCGGATTCCCTTGCTGACATGATGATGCTGTGAACGGGTTAGCACACTTGCAACCGCTGTGGGTGGCGATGCTGCGTAGTTCCTCTTATCCAGCTTGTAAGAAGCCGTCGTTTCACTGCAGTCAAGACTTCAGGAGTCGCAGTCCTCGTATCCAGCTTGTAAGAAGCCGTCGTTTCACTGCAGTCAGGACTTCAGGAGTCGCAGTCCTCGTATCCAGCTTGTAAGAAGCCGTCGTTTCACTGCAGTCAAGACTTCAGGAGTCGCAGTCCTCGTATCCAGCTTGTAAGAAGCCGTCGTTTCACTGCAGTCAGGACTTCAGGAGTCGCAGTCCTCGTATCCAGCTTGTAAGAAGCCGTCGTTTCACTGCAGTCAGGACTTCAGGAGTCGCAGTCCTCGTATCCAGCTTGTAAGAAGCCGTCGTTTCACTGTTCTGTCCTCCTTATGTGTGAAGGTACATAGCTTGACAGACAGCTAAACCTTTCTCGGCAATGAGTTGACAAAGAAGCAACGTCCAACTTTGTCTTTATTGCAAAGATATAAGAGGTGAAACTGAGGAACAGAAAATAAGGCGCTTAGTAACACTGTCTGCCATGTGACAAAGCATATTATACATTACAGTAAGGCAATGCACATATAAACACATGTAAGACATGTAGGTTACATAAAACACAGATGCATAAGATATAGACATGTGTGTAGACGTACCGACGATGCTATTGTGAGCCTGAATGTGAGGGTTGGATCCTACCAGCAGCGTGGTTACCACAGGAATGGAGTCTGTGATGAGGAAATGGCTGCTATGAGCAGGGCTGATGATGTAATCAGAGTTCATAGGCTACAAGCTATGGAAGCTGAAATGGGTCAAACTTCTACTGTGAAAAGATGCAGTGTATACAAACAGCCACTAGATGGAGCAGTTACACAATGAACAGAGAATTACAAACTGATAAGGCATACTAATAATACCTAATTAACAAAGAACAAATTGCTGAAGGCATGACAGATATAAAGATCTATATAGAGGAAATGGGACCTCCTTCCTCCCGCCGGTGACCCCTCTAGTGATGTAAAGGTCTATATAGAGGAATCGGGACCTCCTTCCTCCTGCCGGTGACCCCTCTAGTGATATAAAGATCTATATAGAGGAATCCAGACCTCCTTCCTCCCGCCGGTGACCCCTCTAGTGATGTAAAGGTCTATATAGAGGAATCGGGACCTCCTTCCTCCTGCCGGTGACCCCTCTAGTGATATAAAGATCTATATAGAGGAATCCAGACCTCCTTCCTCCCGCCGGTGACCCCTCTAGTGATGTAAAGGTCTATATAGAGGAATCGGGACCTCCTTCCTCCTGCCGGTGACCCCTCTAGTGATATAAAGATCTATATAGAGGAATCCAGACCTCCTTCCTCCCGCCGGTGACCCCTCTAGTGATGTAAAGGTCTATATAGAGGAATCAGGACCTCCTTCCTCCCGCCGGTGACCCCTCTAGTGATATAAAGATCTATATAGAGATATCAGGACCTCCTTCCTCCCGCCGGTGACCCCTCTAGTGATACAAAGATCTATATGGAGGAATCGGGACCTCCTTCCTCCTGCTGGTGACCCCTCTAGTGATATAAAGCTCTATATAGAGGAATCGGGACCTCCTTCCTCCTGCCAGTGACCCCTCTAGTGATGTAAAGGTCTATATAGAGATATCAGGACCTCCTTCCTCCCGCCGGTGACCCCTCTAGTGATACAAAGATCTATATGGAGGAATCGGGACCTCCTTCCTCCTGCTGGTGACCCCTCTAGTGATATAAAGCTCTATATAGAGGAATCGGGACCTCCTTCCTCCTGCTGGTGAACCCTTTAGTGATATAAAGATCTATATAGAGGAATCGGGACCTCCTTCCTCCCGCCGGTGACCCCTCTAGTGATATAAAGATCTATATAGAGGAATCGGGACCTCCTTCCTCCCGCCGGTGACCCCTCTAGTGATATAAAGATCTATATAGAGGAATCGGGACCTCATTCCTCCTGCCGGTGATCCCTCTAGTGATATATAGATCTATATAGAGGAATCAGGACCTCCTTCCTCCTGCCGGTGACCCCTCTAGTGATATAAAGATCTATATAGAGGAATCTGGACCTCCTTCCTCCTGCCGGTGACCTTTCTAGTGATATAAAGATCTATATAGAGGAATCGGGACCTCCTTCCTCCTGCCGGTGACCCCTCTAGTGATATAAAGATCTATATAGAGGAATCGGGACCTCCTTCCTCCTGCCGGTGACCTTTCTAGTGATATAAAGATCTATATAGAGGAATCGGGACCTCCTTCCTCCTGCCGGTGACCCCTCTAGTGATATAAAGATCTAAATAGAGGAATCGGGACCTCCTTCCTCCTGCCGGTGACCCCTCTAGTGATATAAAGATCTATATAAAGGAATCGGGACCTCCTTCCTCCCGCCGGTGACCCCTCTAGTGATATAAAGATCTATATAAAGGAATCGGGACCTCCTTCCTCTCGCCGGTGACCTTTCTAGTGATATAAAGATCTATATAGAGGAATCGGGACCTCCTTCCTCCCGCCGGTGACCCCTCTAGTGATATAAAGATCTATATAGAGGAATCGGGACCTCCTTCCTCCCGCCGGTGACCCCTCTAGTGATATAAAGATCTATATAGAGGAATCGGGACCTCCTTCCTCCCGCCGGTGACCCCTCTAGTGATATAAAGATCTATATAGAGGAATCGGGACCTCCTTCCTCCCGCCGGTGACCCCTCTAGTGATATAAAGATCTATATAGAGGAATCGGGACCTCCTTCCTCCCGCCGGTGACCCCTCTAGTGATATAAAGATCTATATAGAGGAATCGGGACCTCCTTCCTCCCGCCGGTAACCTTTCTAGTGATATAAAGATCTATATAGAGGAATCGGGACCTCCTTCCTCCTGCCGGTGACCCCTCTAGTGATATAAAGATCTATATAGAGGAATCGGGACCTCCTTCCTCCCCCCGGTGACCCCTCTAGTGATATAAAGATCTATATAGAGGAATCGGGACCTCCTTCCTCCCGCCGGTGACCCCTCTAGTGATATAAAGATCTATATAGAGAAATCGGGACCTCCTTCCTCCCGCCGGTGACCCCTCTAGTGATATAAAGATCTATATAGAGGAATCGGGACCTCCTTCCTCCCGCCGGTGACCCCTCTAGTGATATAAAGATCTATATAGATGAATCGGGACCTCCTTCCTCCCGCCGGTGACCCCTCTAGTGATATAAAGATCTATATAGAGTAATCGGGACCTCCTTCCTCCCGCCGGTGACCCCTCTAGTGATATAAAGATCTATATAGAGGAATCGGGACCTCCTTCCTCCCGCCGGTGACCCCTCTAGTGATATAAAGATCTATATAGAGGAATCGGGACCTCCTTCCTCCCGCCGGTGACCTTTTTAGTGATATAAAGATCTATATAGAGGAATCGGGACCTCCTTCCTCCCGCCGGTGACCCCTCTAGTGATATAAAGATCTATATAGAGGAATCGGGACCTCCTTCCTCCTGCCGGTGACCCCTCTAGTGATATAAAGATCTATATAGAGGAATCGGGACCTCCTTCCTCCCGCCGGTGACCCCTCTAGTGATATAAAGATCTATATAGAGGAATCGGGACCTCCTTCCTCCCGCCGGTGACCCCTCTAGTGATATAAAGATCTATATAGAGGAATCGGGACCTCCTTCCTCCCGCCGGTGACCCCTCTAGTGATATAAAGATCTATATAGAGGAATCGGGACCTCCTTCCTCCTGCCGGTAACCTTTCTAGTGATATAAAGATCTATATAGAGGAATCGGGACCTCCTTCCTCCTGCCGGTGACCCCTCTAGTGATATAAAGATCTATATAGAGGAATCGGGACCTCCTTCCTCCTGCCGGTGACCCCTCTAGTGATATAAAGATCTATATAGATGAATCGGGACCTCCTTCCTCCCGCCGGTGACCCCTCTAGTGATATAAAGATCTATATAGAGGAATCGGGACCTCCTTCCTCCTGCCGGTGACCCCTCTAGTGATATAAAGATCTATATAGAGGAATCGGGACCTCCTTCCTCCCGCCGGTGACCCCTCTAGTGATATAAAGATCTATATAGAGGAATCGGGACCTCCTTCCTCCCGCCGGTGACCTTTCTAGTGATATAAAGATCTATATAGAGGAATCGGGACCTCCTTCCTCCTGCCGGTGACCTTTCTAGTGATATAAAGACCTATATAGAGGAATCGGGACCTCCTTCCTCCTGCCGGTGACCCCTCTAGTGATATAAAGATCTATATAGAGGAATCGGGACCTCCTTCCTCCTGCCGGTGACCCCTCTAGTGATATAAAGATCTATATAGAATAATGAGGACCTCCTTCCTCCTGCCGGTGACCCCTCTAGTGATATAAAGATCTATATAGATGAATCGGGACCTCCTTCCTCCTGCCGGTGACCCCTCTAGTGATATAAAGATCTATATAGATGAATCGGGACCTCCTTCCTCCCGCCGGTGACCCCTCTAGTGATATAAAGATCTATATAGAGGAATCGGGACCTCCTTCCTCCCGCCGGTGACCCCTCTAGTGATATAAAGATCTATATAGAGGAATCGGGACCTCCTTCCTCATGTCGGTGACCCCTCTAGTGATATAAAGATCTATATAGAGGAATCGGGACCTCCTTCCTCCTGCCGGTGACCCCTCTAGTGATATAAAGATCTATATAGAGGAATCGGGACCTCCTTCCTCCTGCCGGTGACCCCTCTAGTGATATAAAGATCTATATAGAGGAATCAGGACCTCTTTCCTCCTGCCGGTGACCCCTCTAGTGATAGAAAGATCTATATAGAGAAATCAGGACCTCCTTCCTCCTGCCGGTGACCCCTCTAGTGATAGATCTATATAGAGGAATCAAGACCTCCATCCTCCTGCCGGTGACCCCTCTAGTGATATAAAGATCTATATAGAGGAATCAAGACCTCCTTCCTCCTGCCGGTGACCCCTCTAGTGATATAAAGATCTATATAGAGGAATCGGGACCTCCTTCCTCCCGCCGGTGACCCATCTAGAGTTATAAATATCTATATAGAGGAATATGGACCTCCTTCCAGTATGCATGTCTGGGGGTGTCTGTGGGGAAGAACACTGCCAGCTGCTTACAGCACTCGGAGACTCTCCATGAATACTCTGGAAGCATGGCTGTGCCGCCCAACATGGACACAGGTACAGGAACCGCCACACTCCTTACGTCCCCCGGCCATACTGCAAATGATGCTCAGATATGACATTTGGCGATGCATACCATGAAAAAGTAGGAAGACTCTTGCAAAGAAAAAACATGGAACAATAATGAACCGATCAACGACGGGGACAAGTTTGTAATACTCGGGCATTATAGTAATATGGATGGGAATGCTGTCGCATCGAACCTCCTATGTGTGCAATTCTCACTGCGGAGCTACAAAGGGAGGGAAGATGCGGCACAAATGTTGGAGACGAGGCGAGAGTCATACGGGAATGAAAGTGCCTGCAGGCTAGCGGAAATCATCGTGAAGGTCGCTGATGTAAATAGAGAGAGTATGATATTCACATGCCTAACGTTCTCTAAAGAGGTAACCAGTAACTAATGGGCATGTGACAAGGAGGAAAGAAGAGAGAAAAAGAGGGGGGAGAGAAAGAAAAGAGGGGGGAGAGAAAGAAAAAAAAAAAAGGGGGGGGGAGAATGAGCGGAATTTGTATTATCCTCAATACCAAGGGTCTTACGTGGGTGGATTTAAGCATTAGTCTATCAACCAGAGCAGATGTATGGGGGTAAAACCCTGAAGGGGAGGACGTTGCCTACCATATGGTCTAGTGTAATGGAGCAGCACCCACCGGAGAGCTAGGTTACCCATTTGCCGCCCGGCCAATGGCCGTTTGGCAGCTGCAAAAGCGCTTCGGCATTCCAGGTGCATGCCATTTGGCGTGCTCCCGCACATGCGCAGTTTGCGCTCCTGCAGAGCCGCGGAGCGATCTGTCACCGGCCATTTACCTCGGACATGGCCGATGACAGATCTGAGTACCGGCCCCCGTTGCTGGTACCATGTGACCTGCTGTGACCAATCACAGCAGGTCACATGACAGTTGTATACAATGGATGGCTTCATTCATGCCATCCATTGTATACTAGTGCCTAGCTGTGAATGGTCACAGCAGGTCACATGCACATGTCATGTGATTAGCTGTGACCAAATCACTGCTAAGCACAAAAGAAAAAAAAACCTGAATGAATCGATTTCATTGAGGTAAATGCTTGCTTATAGGAAATATGAAAAAAAAATAAAAAAATAATAAAAATTTAAAAATAATAAAAAAAATATGTTATATGATGATGCTGTACTGCACTGGTGACAGTAAGTAAAAAAAAAATAGTGAAAATAATTTTTTTAATTTTTACGAAAAATTATGAAAAAAAAATACAACTCGCCATTCCTCTTATGAAGTACGTCGGACTGTCTACTCTGCAAAAAGGGGTCATTTGGGGATATCTGTACTATTCTGACATTTGGGGGATATCTGTACCGTCCTGACATTTGGGGGATATCTGTACTATTCTGACATTCTTGGACCTCAAGAAATTAGATTGGCTGTCAGTACTTCAGGATTGATCAATTTTCAGATCTATACCATAGTTTGTGAACTCTATAACTTTCCTACAAACTAAATAATACATCCTAATTTGGGTTATTTTCACCAAAGACATGTAGCAGAATACATCTTGGCCTAAATTTATGAAGAACAATTATTTATTTGTAAATGTTTATAACAGAAGCAAAGAAAAACGTGTTTTTTTTTCAAAATGTTTGGTCTTTTTTTGTTAATTTAGCAAAAAATAAAAACCCCAGCGGTGATTAAATACCACCAAAAGAAAGCTCTAGTTGTGTGAAGAAACAATAAAATTTAAGTTTGGGTACAATGTTGTATGACCGCGCAATTGTCATTCAAAGTGTGAGAGCGCTGAAACCTGAAAAATGGCCTGGGGGCAGGAGGGTGTAAAATTGCCCGGTATTGAAATGGATAAATCAGGTGGGTCGGTCCATGAGGGACTGGTATGAAGGGGTTTTTGTAAAATGAGTCCAGCAGGCCCAGATGTGGGACAATTTAGTGGAGGAGTCAAGTGCAGTTGCAATCAGTTCCTCCATTTCCACAATTTTACTCACCCGGGTCAGCCAGTCACGTATGGAGGGAGGGCGAGTGGAGCCCCAAAGAGCTGGAAGACAGAGTCTGGCTGCGTTGACCATATGCATGGCTAGGGATTTGAAGTCTTGTCCCCTGGGAAGGGGGGAATGATGGAGAAGAAACTGGGCAGGAGACAGAGCTAGGGGCAAGGTGGTTACAGACACTACAAGCCTGTGGACCTCCTGCCAGAATGGTTGGATACTCGGACAGGACCACCAAATGTGGAGAAAGGACCCATCTGATGTTCCACATCTCCAACAGCTATTGGGGAAAGCTGGGTTGAAATGAGAGATTCTCAACGGGGTTCGGTACCATCTCAAAGCCAATTTGTAGCCGTTTTCCTGAGTCAAGACATTAGGGAGCACTTATGGGCATGCATGAATATTTGGTCCCAGTTGGAGTCCGACTGTCTTCCAGGTCTCTGTTCCATGCCCGGCAGGAGGGTAAGGAGTCGTAAGCCCTGCTCTCAACGAGGAGGGGGTAAATCTCCGAAATCAAATATTTGTGTGGTTCAGCTTTAGAGCATAGAGATTCAGAAGGAGTGAGGGGACGAGTCCAGTCAAGAAATGGTTTGTGTGAGAGCAGAAAGTGTCTTATCTGCAGATAGGCCCAGAAAGGAAAATCTCGGATATTCAGGCTCTCAAGCACCTTGTCTTAGCAGTCAGCAGCAGAGAGGACAGAACTCCTCCACCAGATCCTGCACTTCTTTGTGCAGCTGTGGAGAGGCTCATCTCTGCTACTCCTCGTCCCAGCAGTTGGCAGCAGAGAGGAGGACAGAACTCCTCCACCAGATCCTGCACTTCTTTGTGCAGCTGTGGAGAGGCTCATCTCTGCTACTCCTCATCCCAGCAATTGGCAGCAGAGAGGAGGACAGAACTCCTCCACCAGATCCTGCTCTTCTTTGTGCAGCTGTGGAGAAGCTCATCTCTGCTACTCCTCATCCCAGCAGTCGGCGGCAGAGAGGAGGACAGAACTCCTCCACCAGATCCTGTGCTTCTCTGTGCAGCTGAGGAGGCCCATCTCTGCTACTCCCTGTCCCAGCAGTCAGTAGCAGAGAGGAGGACAGCACTCCTCCACCAGATCCTGTGCTTCTGTTTCCAGCCACAGCACACCCCCATCTCTGTCTCCCCTGACCTCAGCATCCAGACTCTGGCAGCTGATTCCAGTCCTCCTCCAGACCCTGCACTTTCTGCTTCCCAGCCCTTCCCCAGCTTCTTCCTAGCAGCAGCAGCACAATTGGAAATATTTGTCTGATGATTGAAAAACACAACTTTGTTCCCAAAACTCATTTTCCATAAATTGTAGATAGTTGTAGCCGGGAATATCTGCTGCCATGATGTGTCCTAGACTTCTACTCTCAGAGCGAGTTCTGACCTCTTACTAACCCAGTGATAATGGAATGCAGAGGGAAATGTTTCATATGAGAAAGAGAAGAGACATTTCTATCGTCTTCCAGACACAGCCGGACCTTTGAGGGCCCCATATTGCTGGTGTGCCCGCAGTGACAGAGTCTGACAGCCCTGCACTAGATGGTCATAGGAAACCACTATATGAAATAAAATACAGACAATATCTCTCATGGCTGATCAAACACATTTCATATTTATTCCACTCATTTTATAAACATAGACCTCTAAGAATTTGTGAAAGATTACACCAAAAAATGTCTGACCCGGTCCTACACTTCACCCATGTCTTTGGGGACCTCTGATCTCCTTATGGACTGTTTCTTCCATGATGAAGATCAGCCATGGAGTATATCTGAGGTGTATATCAGGGTGTGCTTCTTCCCCACATGAGAGCTGGGATGTCCAGCAACATTCATCTAGAAGACATTTCCCACACTCAAGGCACTAATACACCTCCATGGTTGTGTGGGATCCCTGATGTACAGGAAGACAGGACTTCAGTGAGGAACATTTCCCTCACTCAGGACAGGAAAGTGGCTTCTCCCCTGTGTGAGATCTCTGATGTCTGTAAAGATGGGACGTCTGTGAAAAACATTTCCCGCACTCAGGACAGGAATACGGCTTCTCCCCAGTGTGAGATCTCTGATGTATATGAAGAATGGACATCTTTGAAAAACATTTCCCGCACACAGGACAGGAATACGGCTTCTCCCTCGTGTGAGATCTCTGATGTGTGTGAAGACTACACTTGTATGAAAAACATTTCCCACACTCAGGACAGGAATACGGCTTCTCCCCCGTGTGCAGTCTCTGATGTGTGTGAAGACTGGACTTTTGTGAAAAACATTTCCCGCACACAGGACAGGAATACGGCTTCTCCCCCGTGTGCAGTCTCTGATGTGTGTGAAGACCAGCCTTGTATGAAAAACATTTCCCACACTCAGGACAGGAATACGGCTTCTCCCCCGTGTGCAGTCTCTGATGTGTGTGAAGACTGGACTTTTGTGAAAAACATTTCCCGCACACAGGACAGGAATACGGCTTCTCCCCCGTGTGAGATCTCTGATGTGTGTGAAGACTAGACTTGTATGAAAAACATTTCCCACACTCAGAACAGGAATACGGCTTCTCCCCAGTGTGAGATTTCTGATGTCTGTAAACATCAGACTTCAGTGAAAAACATTTCCCACACTCAGGACAGGAATAAGGCTTCTCCCCCGTGTGCAGTCTCTGATGTGTGTGAAGACTGGTCTTTTGTGAAAAACATTTCCCGCACACAGGACAGGAATAAGGCTTCTCCCCCGTGTGCAGTCTCTGATGTGTGTGAAGACTAGACTTGTATGAAAAACATTTCCCGCACTCAGGACAGGAATACGGCTTCTCCACTTTGTGAGATCTCTGATGTGTGAGAAGACGGGACTTCACTGAAAAACATTTCTCGCACTGTGGACAGGAATACGGATTCTCCCCTGTGTGAGATCTCTGATGTGTGTGAAGAGTAGACTTGTCTGAAAAACATTTCCCACACTCAGAACAGGCATACGGCTTCTCCCCTGTGTGACATCTCTGATGTCTGTAAAGATAGGACTTATCTGAAAAACATTTCCCGCACTCAGGACAGGAATACGGCTTCTCCCCCGTGTGAAATCTCTGATGTTTATGAAGAATGGACTTCTTTAAAAAACATTTCCCACACTCAGGACAGGAATACGGCTTCTCCCCCGTGTGAGATCTCTGATGTGTGTGAAGACTAAACTTGTCTGAAAAACATTTTCCGCACTCAGGACAAGAATACGGCTTCTCCCCAGTGTGAGATCTTTGATGTCTGTAAACTTTAGACTTCTGGGAAAAACATTTCTCACAGTCAGGACAGGAATACGGCTTCTCCCCTGTGTGAGATCTCTGATGTGAGTAAAGATGAGACTTCCGTGAAAAATATTTCCCGCACTCAGGACAGGAATACGGCTTCTCCCCCGTGTGAGATCTTCTATGCACATTAAAACCATATTTAGATTGGAAACATTTCCCGCACTCAGGACAGGAATATGGCTTCTCCCCTGTGTGAGATCTTTTATGCACATTAAGATTGTATTTAGATTGGAAACATTTCCCGCACTCAGGACAGGAATACGGCTTCTCCCCCGTGTGAGATCTTTTATGCACGTTAAGTTTGGATTTAGAACAGAAACCCTTTCCGCACTCAGTACAGGAGAATCTCTTCCCTGTTGTAAGGCCGGCCCGGTCCCGCACAGTCTGAGGTTCCTCAGAATACGAGGAATCCGATGGTCCATCTACACTGGGTGGTGCCGGATGGACATTGGAGGGAGCCGGGTTTTCTCCTGGACTATACTGTGTGATGTCCTCATCTTCTACTTTCCAGTCTGGAGACAAAGTGAGACAATCCTCGGAGGTTTTCCTCATCTCCCAGCCATGGACTAAAATACAAAGACAAAGAGGATTACTAGACAGGAGCTGATTGGTTCCCCCAAACCAGGACTCCGCCCACATCAGGCAGCTTGGTCTCTGAGGAGCTTACAATTCCACCCTCAAGGGAACTAGGAAATGGCTCCTCTGATCTCCTACCAGGTCATTTCTTTATTCATGGACCTTAGTCAGAGAGTGAGGAAACAACCAGAACTGTCTTTTATAGGAGGGACAGTGATGAGGGGATTATAGGACGAGGGTCCCCACCCCCTCTATCACTCATCACCATCTTCCCAACACAAGAAGTACTGCACTTCCTTATTTACTCCATGATTTAGTCATGAAGAACAGCGGGGCTGAGCCCCACCAGAGGTCAGAGAGTGAGGATGGGGGGAGAACAACCAAGATGAAGACTGGACTGATCCTGAAGACCACCATCATTGGGGTATTGACTCCTCCCTCATTATCACTTTCTGTTTAAGGGTCCAAAGTTGGAGGATGTGATCACATTATTATCACCATGTAAAAGTCTGTGCTCCAATCACATCATCCGATATAAAATATCCAGCTGGGAGGAAATGGGGGGAACAAAAGAGAATCCATATTATGTGTATATATAGCAGTGGGGGGAGGGGGGAGAGCAGAAGTCAGAAGTATGTAATGTACAACATAGAGTATATAGTGCAGGGGTCAGGAGTATGTAATGTACAACATAGAGTATATAGTGCAGGGGTCAGGAGTATGTAATGTACAACATAGAGTATATAGTGCAGGGGTCAGGAGTATGTAATGTACAACACAGAGTATATAGTGCAGGGGTCAGGAGTATGTAATGTACAAGTTATATAGTATAAGGGTCAGGACTCTCAGTATTAGTATTCTGTAATCAGTGGAAGCTTAAATGTTTACTGTAGACAACATGTAGAGGTGAGCTGGGATTAAACCATCATGAAACGATTAGAGGAGTGGCAGTGGATGTAGTATACTTGGACAGAGGGGTGGCAGTGGACGAGGTACACTTGGAAAGAGGGGTGGCGGTGGACCTGGTATACTTGGACAGAGGGGTGGCGGTGGACTTGGTATACGTGGACAGAAGAGTGGCGGTGGACGTGGTATACTTGGACAGATGGGTGGCGGTGGACGTAGTATACTTGGACAGAGGGGTGGCGGTGGACATGGTATACTTGGAGAGAGGGGTGTTGGTGGACGTGGTATACTTGGACAGAGGGGTGGTGGTGGACGTGGTATACTTGGACAGAGGGGTGGTGGTGGACGTGGTACACTTGGACACAGTTCCCCACACACGGCTAATATGTAAGGTAAAGTCTATGGGTGGAGAAATCTGAATGTAAATGGATAGAAAACTGGCTAAAAGATCGTATTCAGAGATTAGTGGTTAATGATTCATACTCTGAATGGTCTGGGGGTGTCAGTGGTGTACCCCAGGGTTCAGTGTTATTAGTGGGGTACCCCAAGGCTCAGTGTTATTAGTGGGGTACCCCAGGGTTAAGTAGTATTAGTGGGGTACCCCAAGGTTCAGTGTTATTAGTGGGGGACCCCAAGGTTCAGTGTTATTAGTGGGGTACCCCAAGTTACAGTATTATTAGTGGGGTACCCCAAGGTTCAGTGTTATTAGTGGTGTACCCCAAGGTTCAGTGTTATTAGTGGGGTACCCCAGGGTTCAGTGTTATTAGTGGGGTACCCCAAGGCTCAGTGTTATTAGTGGGGTACCCCAGGGTTAAGTAGTATTAGTGGGGTACCCCAAGGTTCAGTGTTATTAGTGGGGGACCCCAAGGTTCAGTGTTATTAGTGGGGTACCCCAAGTTACAGTATTATTAGTGGGGTACCCCAAGGTTCAGTGTTATTAGTGGTGTACCCCAAGGTTCAGTGTTATTAGTGGGGTACCCCAAGGTTCAGTGTTATTAGTGGTGTACCCCAAGGTTCAGTGTGATTAGAGGGGTACCCCAGGGTTCAGTGTTATTAGTGGGGTACCCCAAGGATCAGTGTTATTAGTGGGGTACCCCAAGGTTCAGTGTTTTTAATTGGGTACCCCAGGGTTCAGTGTTATTAGTGGTGTACCCCAAGGCTCAGTGTTATTAGTGGGGTACCCCAGGGTTAAGTAGTATTAGTGGGGTACCCCAAGGTTCAGTGTTATTAGTGGTGTACCCCAAGGTTCAGTGTTATTACTGGGGTACCCCAAGGTTGAGTGTTATTAGTGGGGTACCCCAAGGTTCAGAGGTATTAGTGGGATACCCCAAGGTTCAGTGTTATTAGTGGTGTACCCCAAGGTTCAGTGTTATTACTGGGGTACCCCAAGGTTGAGTGTTATTAGTGGGGTACCCCAAGGTTCAGAGGTATTAGTGGGGTACCCCAAGGTTCAGAGGTATTAGTGGGATACCCCAAGGTTCAGTGTTATTAGTGGTGTACCCCAAGGTTCAGTGTTATTAGTGGGGTACCCCAAGGTTCAGTGATATTAGTGGGGTTCCCCAATGGTCAGTGTTATTAGTGGGGTACCCCAAGGCTCAGTGTTATTAGTGGGGTACCCCAAGGTTCAGTGTTATTAGTGGGGTACCCCAAGGTTCAGTGTTATTAGTGGGGTACCCCAGGGTTCAGTGTTATTAGTGGGGTACCCCAGGGTTCAGTGTTATTAGTGGGGTACCCCAAGGTTCAGTGTTATTAGTGGGGTACCCCAGGGTTCAGTGTTGGGACCCTTACTTATTAATATATATATAAACAATATGGGGTGTGAGATTATAAATCCCATTCCAGTCTTTGCAGATGACACCAAGCTGTGCCGGGGAATAACGTCCTTACAGGATGTCTCCAACTTACAAGCCGACCTCAATGCTCTGTGTAATTGGGGGACTATGGGGCCAATGAGGGCTAATGGTGATAAATGTAAGGTTCTGCACTTGGGGGCTAAGAATATGCATCATACATACTAGGGGGGGTACAACTGGGGGGGTCAACATGTATAATACATAAGGGGGGATATGATCTCCATGTATAATACATAAGGGGGGATATGATCTCCATGTATAATACATAAGGGGGGATATGATCTCCATGTATAATACATAAGGGGAGATATGATCTCCATGTATAATACATAAGGGGGGATATGATCTCCATGTATAATACATAAGGGGGGATATGATCTCCATGTATAATACATAAGGGGGGGATATGATCTCCATGTATAATACATAAGGGGGGATATGATCTCCATGTATAATACATAAGGGGGGATATGATCTCCATGTATAATACATAAGGGGGGATATGATCTCCATGTATAATACATAAGGGGGGGATATGATCTCCATGTATAATACATAAGGGGGATATGATCTCCATGTATAATACATAAGGGGGGGATATGATCTCCATATATAATACATAAGGGGGGGATATGATCTCCATGTATAATACATAAGGGGGGATATGATCTCCATGTATAATACATAAGGGGGATATGATCTCCATGTATAATACATAAGGGGGGATATGATCTCCATGTATAATACATAAGGGGGGGATATGATCACCATGTATAATACATAAGGGGGGATATGATCTCCATGTATAATACATAAGGGGGGATATGATCTCCATGTATAATACATAAGGGGGGATATGATCTCCATGTATAATACATAAGGGGGATATGATCTCCATGTATAATACATAAGGGGGGATATGATCACCATGTATAATACATAAGGGGGGATATGATCTCCATGTATAATACATAAGGGGGGATATGATCTCCATGTATAATACATAAGGGGGGATATGATCTCCATGTATAATACATAAGGGGGGATATGATCTCCATGTATAATACATAAGGGGGGGATATGATCTCCATGTATAATACATAAGGGGGGGATATGATCTCCATGTATAATACATAAGGGGGATATGATCTCCATGTATAATACATAAGGGGGATATGATCTCCATGTATAATACATAAGGGGGGATATGACCTCCATGTATAATACATAAGGGGGATATGATCTCCATGTATAATACATAAGGGGGGATATGATCTCCATGTATAATACATAAGGGGGGATATGATCTCCATGTATAATACATAAGGGGGGATATGATCTCCATGTATAATACATAAGGGGGATATGATCTCCATGTATAATACATAAGGGGGGATATGATCTCCATGTATAATACATAAGGGGGGATATGATCTCCATGTATAATACATAAGGGGGGATATGATCTCCATGTATAATACATAAGGGGGGATATGATCTCCATGTATAATACATAAGGGGGATATGATCTCCATGTATAATACATAAGGGGGGTATGATCTCCATGTATAATACATAAGGGGGATATGATCTCCATGTATAATACATAAGGGGGGGATATGATCTCCATGTATAATACATAAGGGGGATATGATCTCCATGTATAATACATAAGGGGGGATATGATCTCCATGTAGAATACATAAGGGGGATATGATCTCCATGTATAATACATAAGGGGGGATATGATCTCCATGTATAATACATAAGGGGGGATATGATCTCCATGTATAATACATAAGGGCGATATGATCTCCATGTATAATAAATAAGGGGGGATATGATCTCCATGTATAATACATAAGGGGGGATATTATCTCCATGTAGAATACATAAGGGGGATATGATCTCCATGTATAATACATAAGGGGGGATATGATCTCCATGTATAATACATAAGGGGGGGATATGATCTCCATGTATAATACGTAAGGGGGGATATGATCTCCATGTATAATACATAAGGGGGATATGATCTCCATGTATAATACATAAGGGGGATCTGATCTCCATGTATAATACATAAGGGGGGGATATGATCTCCATGTATAATACATAAGGGGGGATATGATCTCCATGTATAATACATAAGGGGGATATGATCTCCAAGTATAATACATAAGGGGGGATATGATCTCCATGTATAATACATAAGGGGGGGATATGATCTCCATGTATAATACATAAGGGGGGATATGATCTCCATGTATAATACATAAGGGGGGATATGATCTCCATGTATAATACATAAGGGGGGGATATGATCTCCATGTATAATACATAAGGGGGGATATGATCACCATGTATAATACATAAGGGGGGATATGATCTCCATGTATAATACATAAGGGGGGATATGATCACCATGTATAATACATAAGGGGGATATGATCTCCATGTATAATACATAAGGGGGATATGATCTCCATGTATAATACATAAGGGGGATATGATCTCCATGTATAATACATAAGGGGGGATATGATCTCCATGTATAATACATAAGGGGGATATGATCTCCATGTATAATACATAAGGGGGATATGATCTCCATGTATAATACATAAGGGGGATATGATCTCCATGTATAATACATAAGGGGGGATATGATCTCCATGTATAATACATAAGGGGGATATGATCTCCATGTATAATACATAAGGGGGGATATGATCTCCATGTATAATACATAAGGGGGGATATGATCTCCATGTATAATACATAAGGGGGGATATGATCTCCATGTATAATACATAAGGGGGATATGATCACCATGTATAATACATAAGGGGGGGATATGATCTCCATGTATAATACATAAGGGGGATGTGATCTCCATGTATAATACATAAGGGGGATATGATCTCCATGTATAATACATAAGGGGGGGGGATATGATCTCCATGTATAATACATAAGGGGGGATATGATCTCCATGTATAATACATAAGGGGGGATATGATCTCCATGTATAATACATAAGGGGGGATATGATCCCCATGTATTATACATAAGGGGGGTATGATCACCATCTATAATACATAAGGGGGGATATGATCTCCGTGTATAATACATAAGGGGGGGGATATGATCTCCATGTATAATACATAAGGGGGGATATGATCTCCATGTATAATACATAAGGGGGGGATATGATCTCCATGTATAATACATAAGGGGGGGATATGATCTCCATGTATAATACATAAGGGGGATATGATCTCCATGTATAATACATAAGGGGGGGATATGATCTCCATGTATAATACATAAGGGGGGATATGATCTCCGTGTATAATACATAAGGGGGGGGATATGATCTCCATGTATAATACATAAGGGGGGATATGATCTCCATGTATAATACATAAGGGGGGGATATGATCTCCATGTATAATACATAAGGGGGGGATATGATCTCCATGTATAATACATAAGGGGGGATATGATCTCCATGTATAATACATAAGGGGGGATATGATCTCCATGTATAATACATAAGGGGGGATATGATCTCCATGTATAATACATAAGGGGGGGATATGATCTCCATGTATAATACATAAGGGGGGATATGATCTCCATGTATAATACATAAGGGGGGATATGATCTCCATGTATAATACATAAGGGGGGATATGATCTCCATGTATTATACATAATGGGGGTATGATCACCATCTATAATACATAAGGGGGGATATGATCTCCGTGTATAATACATAAGGGGGGGGATATGATCTCCATGTATAATACATAAGGGGGGATATGATCTCCATGTATAATACATAAGGGGGGGATATGATCTCCATGTATAATACATAAGGGGGGGATATGATCTCCATGTATAATACATAAGGGGGATATGATCTCCATGTATAATACATAAGGGGGGATATGATCTCCATGTATAATACATCAGTGGTTAATATAATGAACTCGGTGTAGTTATTCCTCCTGAGGTCATCACAGAGGACAAGGGGGCGCTCTTTACGTCTGGAGGAAAATAAATGTAATCTTCAAACACGGAAAGGTTTCTTCACAGTAAGAGCTGTGAGAATGTGTAATAGACTCCCTCAAGAGTTGGTTGTAACCAGCTCAGTGGATTGCTGTAGGAAAGTCCTGGATTCTTTCTTGGATACACAGAACATAACTGGATATAACATTTATAGGGAAAGTTGATCCAGGGAATATCCGATTGCCTCTCGGGGAATCAGGAAGGAATTGTTTCCCCTGCAGGAGCAGATCGGATCGTGCTTTTCTGGGTTTTTGCCTTCTGGTGGATCAGCTGTGGGTGTCGGATTATAAAACTCTTATTTTTAATGGTTCAACTAGATGGATGTCTTTTTTCAGCCAGACTAACTATGTAACTATGTAGGTCCCACACCGCTGCCTCCCATCTCCTGAGACTGCACTCAGTGACTTGGGTCTGAGACACTACAGACATATCCCTCCACCCGGCACAGGTGACAAATACTGGGAGAATTGCTATGTCACCACTATGAGGAATAAGATCAAAAGAACATGTCCAGGTGCCTAGGTCTAGTAACATTTATGGTGAAATGAACATTTTACTGCCGGATGAACCCCAGAACCTCCATAAATCCAGTCTAGAGACATAAATTGTGTCTGCAGCACAGAGAAGGAAGATTATCCGAGAGAAATCCAGGAATACAGGACGGGGAACACAGCTCAGGAAAGTGACCAGGGGATTACAGGCTGATATCACCCAGTCCCCGCCCTACTCTGGACCAATCAGTGAGCAGTATGGGTGGAGGAATGGATTTAGTGTTCATGACCCACCTGTGCTGATCTCTGTAGGAGTGTCCTCCTCTATAAATGTCCCCGTTATTCCATCCTCCTCCATAGACTGCTGATCATCCCTCACATACGCCTCTTCTTCTTCTGCTTTCACCTCAAATTCTATATCGATTGGATCTCCACTCTAAATCAAGGAAATGAGAGAAAATGTCATCTGTAAAATGTAAGATTTATGATTGTGACATCACACACAAAATCCACACATTGTCTCCCTTCACAGAAGCAGATCACATGTGATATGTGGGTACATTTCCCCTAAATACCGCATGCCATCCTGAAACTGTCCATTTCCTATCCCGTGTTGCGGTATTGACCACAAACACTGAACACGCTCAGTAAATACCGCATGAACAGGCGTTACATTCACAGAAGGAAATAAAGAATGAAATGCATGCGGTCATTAATTAGTGGTGGAGACATGCGGCATTCAGGAAATGTGTACTGCTTGGTAAAGAGTGGGCGGCCGCTGGCATCCTTAACAACCAGTAACAACATGGTTGTTAGGGAGCGAGCGGCCACTGCGTCCTAACCAACCAATAAATCTAAAAAAGAATTAACGGAAAGGAAAAATTAAGAAAATGGCGTGGGGGTCTAGTATGGATTTTAAGGGGGACCCCTTGCCAAAATGAAAGAAATACATACCAGACCCCTATCTGAGCATGCAGCTCGGCAGGACAGTAAAGAGGGGGATGAGAAAGCGACCCCCCCTCCTGAAACATACCAGGTCAGATGCCCTTAACATGGAGTGGATGCTCTGGGGCAGGGGAGGCTTTGCTCCCCCAGAGCACCTTGTCCATGTTGATGGAGACAAGGGATTCTTCTCCACAACCCAGGCTAGTGGCTGTGGGGGTTTGCAGGCAGGGGACTTACAACATTTAACAAAGAGGCCCTCAGATCCCTCACCCCATGTGAATGAGTATGGGGTACATGGTACCCCTAATTAGTCACCACAAAAAAGTATTCTGTTCAATAGACAGCAGGCAGTTTTTGACAAGTCCTTTATTAAAAAAACAAAACTAAAGCAAAATGTCCCCCCGGTGTAGATCCATCATCAATCACGATGCTCGCTGTCACCGCTGACTCAGAAAGAAAAGCTCCGCTCCCAATGAAGACTCCCCTCTGTCTGACAGCTCTGCTGCCTCCTGCCACTAAATATACTAAGGGACGGTGCCACTCGGTGACGTCACTGACCGGGGCATGATGTATTGGTGACGTCACTGACCGGGGCATGTTGTATTGGTGAAATCACTGACTGGGGCATGTTGTATTGGTGACGTCACTGACCGGGGCATGTTGTATTGGTGATGTCACAAGAGGGCAAGGCCACCCAGTGATATCACAGGGTGGTGGCGCTCCTTAGTTTATTTAGAAGTGGGAAGCGACGGAGCTGTCAGATGGCAGGAGGGGAGCTTTATTTTTTCTTCGAGTCAACAATGACAGCGAGTATTGTGATTGGATCATTGATGGATCTACATCAGGAGAATGGGGAATGAATAGGGGTGCTATGTACAGGTGTAACTCGAAAAATGAGAATATGGTGCAAAGGTTCATTTATTTCAGTGCAGCAACTTAAAAGGTGAAACTAATATATGAGACTCATTCCATGCAAAGCAAGATAGTTCAAGCCGTGATTTGTCATCATTGTGAGGATTATGACTTACAGCTCATGAAAACCCCAAATCCACAATCTCAGAAAATGAGAATATTCCATGCAATCAATAAAACACGGATTGTACATAGAACAATATCGCACCTCTGAAAAGTAGAAGCATGCATATGTACTCAGTACTTGGTTTGGGCCCCTTTTGCAGCAATTACTGCCTCAATGCGGCGTGGCATGGAAGCTATCAGCCTGTGGCACTGCTGAGGTGTTATGGAAGACCAGGATGCTTCAATAGCGGCCTTCAGCTCTTCTGCATTGTTCGGTCTCATGTCTCTCATCTTTCTCTTGGCAATGCCTCATAGATTCTCTATGGGGTTCAGGTCAGGCGAGTTTGCTGGCCAATCAAGCACAGTAATCCCACGGTCATTGAACCAGGTTTTGGTGCTTATTGCAGTGTGGGAGATGCCAAGTCCTGCTGGAAAATGAAGTCAGCATCCCCATAAAGCTCGTCTGCGGAAGGAAGCATGAAGTGCTCCAAAATCTCCTGGTAGACGGCTGCGTTGACCCTGGACATAATGAAGCACAGTGGACCAACTCCAGCAGATGACATGGCTCCCTAAATCAACACAGACTGTGGAAACTTCACTCTGGACTTCAAGCATCTTGCAGTGTGTGCCTCTCCATTCTTCCTCCATACTCGGGGTCCTTGTGCCTCTCCATTCTTCCTCCATACTCGGGGTCCTTGTACCTCTCCATTCTTCCTCCATACTCGGGGGCCTTGTGCCTCTCCATTCTTCCTCCATACTCTGGGTCCTTGGGCCTCTCCATTCTTCCTCCATACTCGGGGTCCTTGGGTCTCTCCATTCTTCCTCCATACTCGGGGTCCTTGGGCCTCTCCATTCTTCCTCCATACTCGGGGTCCTTGGGCCTCTCCATTCTTCCTCCATACTCGGGGTCCTTGGGCCTCTCCATTCTTCCTCCATACTCGGGGTCCTTGTGCCTTTCCATTCTTTCTCCATACTCGGGGTCCTTGTGCCTCTCCATTCTTCCTCCATACTCGGGGTCCTTGGGCCTCTCCACTCTTCCTCCATACTCGGGGTCCTTGGGCCTCTCCATTCTTCCTCCATACTCTGGGTCCTTGGGCCTCTCCATTCTTCCTCCATACTCTGGGTCCTTGGCCCTCTCCTTTCTTCCTCCATACTCTGGGTCCTTGCTTTCCAAATGACATGCAAAAGTTGCCCTCATCAGAAAAGAGGACTTTGGTCCACTGAGCAACAGGCCAGGTCTGTTTTTCTTTAGTCCAGGTAAGACGCTTCTGACGTTGTTTGTTGTTCAGAAGCGGCTTGACAAGAGGAATACGACATTTGAAGCCCATGTCCAGGATCCGTCTGTGTGTAGTGGCTCTTGATGCACTGACTCCAGCCTCAGTCCACTCCTTGTGAAAGCCCCCAATACTTTTGAATGGCCTTTTCTTGACAATCCTCTCCAGGCTGCGGTCATCCCTGCTGCTTGTGCATCTTTTTCTTCCACACTTTTCCCTTCCATATAACTTTCTATTAATGTGCTTTGATACAGCACTTTGGGAACATCCAACTTCTTTTGCAATTCCCTTTTGAGGCTTTCCCTCCTTATGGAGGGTGTCAGTGATGGTATCAGGTCAGCAGTGTTTCCCATGATTGTGATTCCTACTGAACCAGACTGAGAGACCATTTAAAGGCTCAGGAACCCTTTGCAGGTGTTATGGCTGAATGATCTGATTAGAGTGGGACACTTTGAGCCGAGAATATTCCACCTTTTCACAATATTCTCATTTTCTGAGATTGTGGATTTGGGGTTTTCATGAGCTGTAAGCCATAATCATCACAATGATGACAAATCACGGCTTGAACTATCTTGCTTTGCATGGAATGAGTCTCATATATTAGTTTCACCTTTTAAGTTGCTGCACTGAAATAAATGAACTTTTGCACCATATTCTCATTTTTGTGAGTTTCACCTGTACTCTATACTCATTAACATTGTGGGGGGCCGGGATCTGGGGGCCTCCTTGCTAAAGGTGGCTTCCAGATTCCAATAAGCACCCCACCCACTGCCCAGGGTTGTGGGAAAGGGACCCTTGTCCCCATCGACACAAGAATAAGGTGCTTTTGGGATTGGCAGAGCGCCCCTGCCCTGAAGCACCCACCTCATGTTGAGGGTATGTGGCCTGGTATGGTTCAGGAGGAAGGTGGGCACTCACTAAGGGTCTGGTATTGATTTTGAAGGGGAACCCACGCCTTTTTTTTTATTATTTTGGCATCGGGGTTCTCATCAAAATCCATACCAGACCTGTCACAGCTGTCAGCGGGGAACTTGGCGGCCGTCCGCTCCTTGTTTACTGGTTGTTGGGGACACTGGCGGCTGCCCTCTCCTTAACAACAAGCTATTTACAAGTGTTGCTAAGGACACCAGTGGTAAATTACCCGCAGGATTCACTACTAAAAAACAGAATGCAGCATCTTACTACATACTGGGATACGGGAAGATACCGCTTTGTGATTGGAGCCCATAGTCTCTACAAGTCCATGTTCTAGATCAGCAATGGGCAAACTACGGCCCGCGGGCCGTATATGGCCCGGCGGACCTTTTAATCCGGCCCGCGGAGCGTGATACTGTGAGGATGGCTGTCAGGATGTGTGTAGGAGGGGCAGCGTGACGAACGTGAGGGGAGCTAGGCTCCTCTCACAGTCCGGCCTGAAGACCGGTGTAGCATGAAAATCTGTCTCCTATGAGGATCTGTCCCCCCTCGACGTATCTGCGCATGTGCCGGAGATCGCCGATCGGCTGCTAATGCCTGAAACTGGCACATGCGCAGATACGTCGAGGGGGACAGATCCTCATAGGAGACAGATTTTCATGCTACACCGGAACGGCGCGGGAACACGGCGAGAGGAACGCACGGAGCAAAGGTAAGTGAATTGACACAGGGGGGACTTGGGGACTTAATATGGGGGATGAATTACTATATGGGGGATGAATTAATATGGGGAATGAATTACTATGGGGGATGAATTACTATGGGGGATGAATTACTATATGGGGGATGAATTACTATATGGGGGATGAATTACTATATGGGGGATGAATTACTATATGGGGGATTAATTACTATGGGGGATGAATTACTATGGGGGATGAATTACTATATGGGGGATGAATTACTATGGGGGATGAATTACTATGGGGGATGAATTACTATGGGGGGGTGAATTACTATGGGGGGGATGAATTACTATGGGGGATGAATTACTATATGGGGGATGAATTACTATATGGGGGATGAATTAATATATGTGGGATGAATTACTATATGGGGGATGAATTACTATGGGGGATGAATTACTATATGGGGGATGAATTACTATGGGGGATGAATTACTATATGGGGGATGAATTACTATGGGGGATGAATTACTATATGGGGGATTAATTACTATGCTTACTATGGGGGAATATTACTATACTTACTATGGATGACACATACGCATCATTCATCTACTCTTGGTCCGGCCCCCGGGTCCAATATATGAACCCATTGCGGCCCTCAAGTCAAAAAGTTTGCCCACCCCTGTTCTAGATTCTCCATCCCACCAACCTTGTAATAGTGAGGGATGGTGTGACCTTCCTGTGTGGAATCTCGGGAATACAGAGGACGGGGACATCTCTCTGGTGGGTTCCTGGTATTAGGTGGCTCCATCATATCCTTGTGTCCTTCTGAAAACTCCTCCATCACTCCATACTCCTCATCCTCCTCTTTATACTCTTCTTTAACATCAATATTCTCATCCCCGAGGATTCCACTCTGAAAGATATAATAAAACATTCATTGTAACAAACATGCTGTGTATAAATCACAACTACCAATAATTGTCATCATCTACCTGATGATGGTGAGGGATGGTGTGACCTTCCTGTGTGGAATCCCGGGAATACAGAGGACGGGGACATCTCTCTGGTGGGTTCCCATGACTGGATCCATCTGTAGGAAACACACACACTGACTGAATCCATTGTTTCTATGTGTTTATCAGATGATGGGGGATCTAGGTGGATCCTCCGTACTGCTCTCTCCTTTACAATAAAGTCTCCTCTTACCCGGTGATGTGAGGGGCGGCTGATTGTCCATCATGACGTCCTTGTAGAGATCCTTGTGTCCTTCTAAATACTCCCACTCCTCCATGGAGAAATAGACAGTGACACCCTGACACCTTATAGGAACCTGACACACACAATGATACAGTCACCATCCAGACACATCCCTTGTCTGTTACTGGAGAATGTCCCAGAATTCCCGGCACCGCTCACCTCTCCTGTCAGCAGCTCAGTGATCTCTCTGGTGACTTCTAGAATCTTCTTCTTCTTTCTCTCTTCTATCAGGGAGGGAGGTGGAGGCAATGTGATGTCATATGATCTCCAGACTTCACAGGAGGAAAACTCTACATCTGAACACAAATAGTCACATCAAATGATATTCCCAGAATCCTCCTCACCTCTCCATTCAGGTCTCCATTTTATTAAAGCCCCACTTCAGGCTGAGGTATAATTTCCCCCCACAGGACCCCCACACTACGCAGATAAAATGAATTCTGACGTCATTACATAAAATGCTGGAGCAACAGTTCTGCTTTGGCTGTGAGGATGTAAAGTGTCCACCCATATCTTAAGAGCACCGGAAAAAAAGAAAAAAGAGCTGGATGAAGGGACATTGGGAGGAGGGGCTGTGAGGTCAGTGTGATGTCATAGGATTCCCTGACTCTGGATGGAGGGACATTGGGAGGAGGGGCTGTGAGGTCAGTGTGATGTCATAGGATTCTCTGACTCTGGATGGAGGGACATTGGGAGGAGGGGCTGTGAGGTCAGTGTGATGTCATAGGATTCCCTGACTCTGGATGGAGGGACATTAGGAGGAGGAGCTGTGAGGTCAGTGTGATGTCATAGGATTCTCCATCCCCCGCCATTTATAAAAGTGGTATAATCCTTTGGTATAGACTGATGAGGTAAGAGAGTGATTGGTGGGAAAGGTGACACCTCTCCACAATGAGGGGAATGTTCCGGCCCCGGAAGTGGGGGAATGTTCTGCCCCTGAAGGGGTTCATCTGGGTTCCCACACTATATATGTGTGTATCATCATCTGCTGGAGATAAAAGATGTCACAGTGACTATGGAGGAAGAGGACGGAAATGACTATGGAGGAAGAGGACGGACATGACGGGGGAGTTACTGGGTGTAAATAGAACATAACATCTTATCTCCTAGATTGTAAGCTCGAAAGAGCAGGGCCCTCGATCCCCTCATGTTTTGCATTGTATTGGTATTGTTCTGTCACATGTTCTGTCCCCTTTGTAATGTACAGCGCTGAGCGAACTATTGGCGCTTTATAAATACTGTATAATAATAATAATAATATTACCTCCTCTGCTGCTACTTTCAGCCACGTCTCATCTCTACCTCCTGTCTATGTCTGCCATCACTTCCTGTCTGTACCTGACATCACTTCCTGTCTGTCTTCCATAGAGACTTCCTGTGTGGGTAGAAGTGAGATCCCCACCTTGTGGAGCTCAGAGGAACTGCAGCCCCGAGAAGCGTCTGGTAGTGTGGCCCCGGCCTTGTGCTGGGTGTGTATGGACTGTAGATCCTTGTGTAGGGAGGAAATGACTCCTATCTGTGACTGCTGTAACCTGCTGACTGGCATCTCCTGTGAAATCTGACACTTTCACTGGATACACACAAGGCAGTCAGGGATTTCAGCCCCTCCCTTCTCCTCTCAGACTGTAATACAGAGAGAGCCAATCAGAAGAGGTATTAAAGGAGCCAATGACAGGGACTTTCTCAAGCAGGAGGTGCAGCTGCAAAGCATTGTGGGATATGCAGTCCTGAACAGAAATGGCCTGATAGGCTGATATGAGGGATGGAACTACAGAGACCAGCATGCTTAGTGAGAGCAGAGTGAAGGACTCCATCTTGTTTTTCCTGAGGGGAGGCAGTCTGCATGTGGCAGGAGACAGTCTGGACCTGGCAGAGAAGTGGTCAGGGTCAGTTCACAGCATGTTTAGGTATCTGCATCAGTCAGGGAACATCCAACCTGAGAGATGTGGCCTACAGTACAGTGCCTACACCGACAGTGTGAAGGGCTCATCGTGAGGTGACCACAGGAGCCGGTCATTTCCAGGACCATGGTTTGGGCCTTAGTCCCAGGATCTGGTGAGAGGGATTTTGCCCCCTGGCAGATGACAGGAACACGGCACACAGAGACATGACACTTCTCCCATACTCACCAGGCACTGGGTTGTGTAGATGGTCCTGCTATACAGACACAGTGTTTGCTTTGCTATACAAATCCTGCCACGGGATTACAATGATACTTTACCATAGGAGTGTAAGTGCACCAATGAAAGTGTCTCGCTGAAGACCCCAACATTCATCCTGTTACCAAGAGACTGAAGTTACTGGTGCCATACGGGCACGCGCATGCGTATTCAGGCCTCTATATTGCATGGTGTGGGAGGGAATACCTCTACCTTGGAAAGTAGCTATGAAGCATCAGTTGGGCGCAGTGTTTGCCTATTGGGCTTGTGGAGTCGGGGGTTAGAAGGGAGAAGTCTGACACCACAGAGAGTCATCCTTCTGCTCTTCTCCTGCTTGGACATCATAGAGCTGAGTTTATGTAAAGGGGTTTAGACCCACTTTGAGGGCGCCATGTAAGTGTTTCCTCTGCTCTTGGGGTTATTCACGGTTGGAATCCCCTGAAAGCAGCCTGAGTGTAAAAGTGAGTTCTATTGCTTCCGGTCTCAGGATTTGCTGTTCTCTGGATTCACCGAACGTATACCTGTTGTTCATGTTTATTACTTCCCATAGAGGTCTTCCAGTAAAGCTGATCTCTGTGTTTATTATACCGTGTGTGCTTTTCATTGGTCCTTGTACTTCACTATTGTCAGGGGTGTCAGTTGGGGCTGAGACAGTTCTTGGGGTTGAGAGGCAGAGTGGTGGAGTGAACAAACTTAAGCAGCCCCTTCGTTACACTTATAGAGGGGTCACCTCCACTCCCACCAAGCGGGACAGAAATATATGACTGCCTAGTCCAGCCTTTCTCAGTCAGGGTCCTCCAAAGGTTTCTCGGGGCTCCTTCAGCAATGAACAATTCCTGTGTGAATCTGTCAGATTACAAGTCCCCATTATCTGGGTAAGGGGGTGTCAATCATCGCACGTCGCTGACATTTACAGATCTAGAGAAGAGTTTTAAATTGCCAACAAATTACATTTCCCTCCCAGATTCCTTTTTACACTCAGCCGATGCGGGGCCGCTGCATTTTTTGAAGTCCTGCTTGTCACATTTTTAGTGCAGGCTTGGTGTGGTAAACACAAAAAATGCACCTCCCCATTGAAATCAATGGAAAACATGGCAAACCACATAAAAAATGCACCTGCCTTGTGTTTTTGGTGCAGTTTGTGAGTCACATGCATTGCCTGCACTTGTTGGGGGGTCAAAGAACAGCTCATTCACTTCAATGGGTCACATTCAGCAGGAGCTACACCCATCAAAAGTGACATCTTGGGGATAATTCCTGCTGTGACTGCGAAGACAACCATCACTACTGGGATATGTGTAGACACTGCCCACTGCCTCTGCAGATATAGGGGGCAGTAAAAGTTCAGCTCAACTGTGAGGTCTAACAATATAAAGGAAAACTCTGCTTCAAAACTAAATAAGTGTGGGGTTCCCCTTTAGTATCCATACCAGTTCCTCATCCAACATTAGGAGAAGTATGAAGATGAAGGGGAACTCCACTTTAAAAATGAACTAATGATAACACGGTGTTATCTTATTGACAAATGGTGGGTCCCCCATATACCCCAGTAATGGTTGGCTCCCCTGAACTCTATTGTAATGGGGGGTTCCCCCACACACCCCAGCAATGGTGCCCCCCCCGCACACACACCCTGGTAATGGTGAGCCCTCCCGCACACACCCAGGTTATGGTGGATTCCTCCATACACATAAGTAATAGTAGGTCCCCCTGCATAGCCCAGCAATGGGGGTTTTCCCCACACACCCTGGTAAAGGTAGGTCACACCACACACCCCTGCCATGGGCCCATTAGCACACCTAGGATTGACACAGGGGGTGATACCAGTTAGAGGGGTGGGAGATTAGTGAACATTCTCTCCTGGATCCCCCCTTCCTTCATTGAACATTTACTCCTGGATTTCCACTTCCCATGGTGAACATTCACTCCTGGATTTCTCCCTCCTGGAGTGAGCATTCGTTCATGGATCTCCCCTTCCTTCAGTGAATGTTCACTCCTGGATCCCCCTTCCTTCAGTGAACATTGACTGGTGGATATCAGAGGATGGGGAGGCGTCAGAGGTCCATCAGATGACAGGAGAGACATCAGAAGTCCATCAGCTTCATCTGAGAATGGGGAGACATCAAAATGTCCATCAGCTTCATTGTAGAACAAAGGAGACATCAGAGGTCCATCAGCTTTATCAGAGGACAGGGGAGTCATCAGAGGTCCATCAGCTTAATCAGAGGACAGGGGAGTCATCAGAGGTCCATCAGCTTTATCAGAGGACAGGGGAGTCACCAGAGGTCCATTAGCTTCATCAGAGGACAGGGGAGTCATCAGAGGTCCATCAGCTTTATCAGAGGACAGGGGAGACATCAGATGTCCATCAGCTTTATCAGAGAACAGGGGAGTCATCAGAGGTCCATCAGCTTCATCAGAGGATAGGCACACATCAGAGGTCCATCAGCCTCATTATAGATGGGAGACATCAGAGGTCCATTAGCTTCATCAGAGGACAGAGGAGAAATCAAAGGTCTTTCAGCTTCATCAGAGGACAGGGGAGACATCAGAGGTCCATCAGTCTCATTGGACACAGGGGAGACATCAGAGGTCCATTAGCTTTATCAGAGGACAGAGGAGAAATCAGAGGTCTATCAGCTTCATCAGAGGACAGGGGAGACATCAGAGGTCCATCAGCTTCATCGTAGGACAAGGGAGACATCAGAGTTCCATCAGCTTTATTGGAGGACAGGGGAGTCATCAGAGGTCCATCAACTTCATCAGAAGACAGGGGAGACATCAGAGGTCCATCAGCTTCATCGTAGGACAAGGAAGACATCTGAGGTCCATCAGCTTTATTGGATGACAGAGGAGTCATCAGAGGCTGTCACAGATCCCACCCACATGCACACGGCCACAGCGACTAGCTAACAGAGGCGTGCATGTCTGGCCGTGACTTGGTGTAAAGAGGGAATGAGGGGGACTTATTTTGTCACAGCCCGCACTACCTCTCCTCTCATATTAGGACCCATGCAGTTTATGTTGTCTATATGGAGGAGGTGTAGGGTTAGATTCATCCTAGGCTCTAAGTGTTCCCCCTTGACCAACATCATTTTTAATCCAAGTCTCCCAGATAGTCTGGCCATTGGTCGAGTCCATCCTTGGGCTGAGGCTAATCTATTCCAATTGCAACATTTGGTCCATCCCGTAATTCACAACCTTAAATCCTTCCCTGACATTCAAAAAGCTGCTCGCATTCCACCCCATCAGTATTTTATCTACAGATACAACACATTTTTGCCTCCAAAGCCTCTTCTCTGACTCTTGAACAACCTACCCCTTTAGATCATATCTGCATCCAAGGCCCACACCACCGGGACATCATTTCCGCTACGTATACATTGCTTGTAGATGTCGCCCTTTTTCTATTGGTTCTCCCCTTTATATGTGTAAATGGTCCCGTTTCCTTCAATGTGATATTGGGTTGGATCAATGGAGTAGGATTTGGGAGGCCTCTTCTAAATCTTCTGTGTGTGTAATGTATACAGAAAATCCTTCTAAGACCCCGATGTTTTGGTATCGGACCCCTGAGGTTCTCCATGATAGTAACCCGAATGTTTCTTCTGTTTGCTGGTGTTGTGGGACGGAAACTGACACTCTTTTCCACATTTTTTTGGGATTGCCGGTCCATTGCGCCCTTTTGGAGGAGGTCCTTACCCCATTGTGGTTACTTTTAGAGATGAGCGAATTATTCAAAAATTCGATTCGGCTGATTCGCCGAATTCGCGGAATAAATTTGATTTGAGGCGAATATATTCGCTGCGAATTTAACTTGTAAAAGGGTGTTTCTAGGCTTCAGAGAGCCTTTATATTAGTGCAGAACACTGTACCTTTAATTTAAATGCCCTTGGAGTCTGCTGGGGAAGAGAAATAATACTGTCAGTCAGTATGACATGCAGATGAGTGCCGTCGATCTTAGAATCACCGCACACTTCACTCATTTGGGCAGTCACGGGGCCAAAACCAGAGTGTGGAGCCACAGTGTGGCGGTGGAGGCAGCAGCAATGGGAGGCCATACAGCACCCAATGACAAAATGGAACCCACCAGCAGTGTGAGGAGACCTGAAAGTGGCACATGGCAGAGTGTGGCGATGGAGACAGCAGCAATGGGAGGCCGTACAGGGACCCATGACACACTCTGGACCTGGCAGCAGCATGAGGAGGCACGACCGCTTGATGACACCGGGAGCACTGGCCTCTGGCTGCGACTAGTGCTGCCTCGACCCCTTCCTCTGCTGCCACATCTGCTCGCTCCTGAAACATTGCCTCCTCTGCCACTCCTCTGCATGTTGTCTGACATACTCTTTATTTCAATAAGCACCCCAAAATTAAAACCGGATTTAACTCTTTGAACGTACAATAGTGGTTGTGAAGCACAAAGTCAGTTTATTGTACACAATCGGTCAATTGCAGCTTGCCGTTGGCTGGAAACTGTACGTTTATGTCACTGGAATGCACTAATCACCCAAAAAATATTACCGCCACCCGGCGTGTAAATGGATTTAACTCTTTGAACGTACAATAGTGGTTGTGAAGCAGAAAGTCAGTTTATTTTGCACAATCGGCAAACTGCAGCACCAACTGTGCACGACAGCCACCAAAAAAAAAAAGGGTGTATGTCACTTTAAATTTTCGATTCTTTGATAGCTGTGGCCCTAAGTAATGATTCTGTGTCCCTGAGTAACAATTCTGTGTCCCTGAGTAACGATTCTGTGTCCCTGAGTAACCATTCTGTGTCCCTGAGTAACGATTCTGTGTCCCTGAGTAACAATTCTATGTCCCTGAGTAACGATTCTGTGTCCCTGAGTAACGATTCTGTGGCCCTAAAGTCTCTGTGACCCTAACTCTGTCCCTTAATACACACAGGTCTGTCTCTCTTGAATGACCGGAGGCTAATGGAGAATTCTAAGATGGCCGCGATTTATAGCTCCACCATTACACAGTGCTGGCTGGCTGCTGATTGGCTAATGCGATCACATGTCATGAATGAATGCATTATGGGTCAGCGCGCCTTCCCAGAGATCCCCGCTCCGTCGCCACACATGTCGCTGCCATTTTTGGGAAAATTCAATTCGTGCATCCGAAGTTTGCTAATCTTCGGATTCGTCGCGAATCGAATTTTTCCAAATCTTCGGAACGAATTCCACTTCGTCATGTTCGATTCGCTCATCTATAGTTACTTTTCCTGGCTCCTGTCCCTTTTGAGCCCATTTACTTTCTGTTGGGTCTACCTTTTCGGGTCTCTCTAAATGTGCGAGGAAACTTTCCACCTACATTCTGAGGCAGGAGAACCATTCCCATGCATTGGCTGTCTTCTATGTCCCCCATGTTACCGGCACTGATGAAGGTCAGAGCAGAAATGAGAAAGTTGGAGTACCTACCTGCTTTACACCCTGCTACTGTCCCTGCGCTGGAGGCAGTTCAGGACCCATGGGACACCTATGACACCGATCTGTCTGCTCCGATCGTTTGTGATTGATGGCCATGTCACTGTTTTGTATTGACATTGTATGTTCTTATGTACCTCTCATCGATGAGCTGCTTTATCAGCCTTCTCTCCCTCTCTGCTTTTATTTTACATTTACCTTTGTGACTGCTTGTTGTAATATGTGACATAGAGATGGAAATGGGTGCTAATAGGCTGCAGGAGATCTGCTGAGACATAGAAAGGGAAATGGGTGTTAATAGGCTGCAAGAGATCTGCCGAGACATAGAAAGGGAAATGGGTGCTAATAGGCTGCAAGAGATCTGCCGAGACATAGAAAGGGAAATGGGAGCTAATAGGCTGCAGGAGATCCGCTGAGACATAGAAAGGTAAATGGGTGCTAATAGGCTGCAGGAGATCTGCCGAGACATAGAAAGGGAAATGGGAGCTAATAGGCTGCAGGAGATCTGCCGAGACATAGAAAGGGAAATGGGAGCTAATACCCTGCAGGAGATCTGCTGAGACATGAAATGTGTATGAAATGGATGGATGTGCAGACACTCCCAGAAGATGATGTCATTATGAGTGGATTGATATATATTTTGCATTGTCCCCCCCAGAAGGATCAGGTTTGGCGGGATCGCTCTCATTAGCTATACATTTGTATTTTGTGTTCTGTGTTTGTAAGACTTTTCTATATGTAATAAGAGATGTTTGTTGAACAGTTGGTTACATAAGAGTTACATTTATTTCTTCTTCCTTTATTCAGTAATGTTTCATCTCCCGTAGTATCCCTGTAAGGTACATATTATACAGGAAGGGGGATTATGGGATGGATCTCGGGGCTGCAGTTCCTCTGAACTCCACAAGGTGGGGATCTCACCTATACTCACACAGGAAGTCTCTATGGAATGCAGACAGGAAGTGATATCTGGGACAAACAGGAAGTGATGTCAGGTACAGACAGGAAGTGATGTCAGGCACAGACCGGAAGTGATTTCAGGCACAGACAGGAAGTGATGTCAGGTACAGACAGGAAGTGATGTCAGGCACAGACAGGAAGTGATGTCAGGTACAGACAGGAAGTTCCAGATGAGAGGTGAGGTGGGAAGAAGTATAGAGGAGACGTTGGTGGAAGTGGCAGCAGAGGAGGTAATAAGATGTTATTTCCTATTTACAACAAATGTATATAAATCTGAGGCTCTTTTAGGAATGTTGGGGGTTTAAGCAATGAAAGGGGCTTTATAGCAACTTAAATGTGTAATATGTGTAACATTGAGCTGTTTATCTCCTCCTCCCCTCCCCCGCCTGTCTCCAGCACTGCACCCGGGGACTAGGAGGGAGGGGAGAGACCTTGCAGTGTAATGAGAACCGATTGGCTGCTCCTCAGGAAAGGGGCGTGTCCAGCTTATCCTTTCTCCCTTTCACTCCCAGAGCTGTTTTTGCACATTTAAAAAATCATTTTATCCTGAAGATGACACAAAACCCCCAAAGTATAGATTTTCGGAAAGTAGAGACTTTAGAGAATAAAATAGCGGCAGTTCTAATTTTTTATGTCACAAAATGTTATCACAAAGTCTAGGAAATGCCAAATTTCATTAAAAAATACACTTAAGCTGATTTCAGGGCACAAAAAGCAATAAATGACCCATTTATGTGTAAAAATATAAAAGCCGAGGTTGCAGCGAGTAAATAGATATCCAACATGTCAAACCTTAAGTTGTGTGTGCTGAAATGGTGACAACCTTTAGTCCCGGTATTATCTATAGGGGACACATTTATAGCCCCTTCTAGGTCATCAGTATAGAGTACGGAGGAGGTCTGCTCCTAGAATTATCCTCTCATTCTGGTGTGACCGGCGATATGTAACGTGTATCACAATCAATGTTATCACGTGTAGGCCCTCCAGCGTGTGCTCTTACGTTTGGCTGTGCATATATATGTGGGGGAGGGGGAGCCTCAAAATGTTTTAAGGGGAGGAGTTATGTACTTGGGTGTAACTTTAATTGTTTACAATTAAAAAAAACATTTTTACTTAAGGGGACAAAGTCCTCTATGTGATGACTTTTGATGACAGGTTCTCTTTATTGAGACATCCAGGGTCTAAAAGACCCCCAATGTCTCCCCTGTACTCCATTGGATATAATGTAGTGCACATCGCACCGCATTACATTCTTTGCTGGCCTCGATGGTCGGGAAATCTGTCATAACGTCACTTCTGGGTCAGGACTAGAAGGGAGTGAATGTGTCCGGTCTACTCCATCCCCTCTACCCTCCGACACCCGCTGACCCGGGCCCACAGATGGGCAAGCAGAGTCGGGGTAGCATAGTAGGTACAGGAGAGGATCAGACACACAGGGTGGCAGAGGCTGACACCTGAAAGGAGAGCCCTGCGGCTTGCCCTCAGCAGGGATAAAGATTAAACACAATACTTGCCCGGCCCCCAGAACTACATGTCCCGGGCGTCGGGTGATGTAAAGTGACCATCCCTGCATGATGAGCCGACATTGACCTCACAGCACTGCCTCAGAGCAGACTAGTCATAGGAAGGATCAGATTTATCATTCCTTGTCTGCAGATCTAAAACTCATCAAAACCAGTTCAGAGACCAAACAAACCCAACAGAGAAAAGGGGCCCCGGACCTCAAAATTGTAGTAAACACTAAACAGTCCAAACAAAATGTGTTCCCATGGGGGGAGTAGTTCTTCAATGTCCAGCAACCCTCCTATTCCCCCCTCACATCCACATCCTATTATTGTGTGACCAATACCATCCAAATCATTCTTACTTTCATTTCCCAAAGTTATCCGTCTACAAGGAGACCTGTATAGATCACATGATGGCACCAATGAGGATGGAGGAGGACCGGAGTCACATGACTGAGAAGATACTAAACCTCACCCTGGAGATCATCTACCTGCTGACCGGAGAGGTGAGGAGGATTCTGGGAGGTCACATGACATAACTCTTATTTCTATTAATAAAACACAGACCTGACCGGAGAGGTGAGGAGGATTCTGGGAGGTCACATGACATCACTCTCATCTCTATTAATAAAACACAGGCCTGACCGGAGAGGTGAGGAGGATTCTGGGAGGTCACATGACATCACTCTCATCTCTATTAATAAAATACAGACCTGACCGGAGAGGTGAGGAGGATTCTGGGAGGTCACATGACATCACTCTCATCTCTATTAATAAAATACAGACCTGACCGGAGAGGTGAGGAGGATTCTGGGAGGTCACATGACATCACTCTCATCTCTACTAATAAAACACAAACCTGACCGGAGAGGTGAGGAGGATTCTGGGAGGTCACATGACATCACTCTCATCTCTATTATAAAAACACAGACCTGACCGGAGAGGTGAGGAGGATTCTGGGAGGTCACATGACATCACTCTCATCTCTATTAATAAAACACAGACCTGACCGGAGAGGTGAGGAGGATTCTGGGAATCTAACATGATATTCCTATTGGTTCCTCAATACAGAGATTTCCTCTTCTGAAGTCAGGTGATCATATGACCATCACAGTGCCTCCATGTGACTCCCTAAACCCTGAGAGACACAACATGGAGAAGATTCTAGAAGTCACCAAGAAGATGATGGAGCTGCTGACAGGAGAGGTGAGCGGTGCCGGGAATTCTGGGACATTCTCCAGTAACAGACAAGGGATGTGTCTGGATGGTGACTGTATCATTGTGTGTGTCAGGTTCCTATAAGGTGTCAGGGTGTCACTGTCTATTTCTCCATGGAGGAGTGGGAGTATTTAGAAGGACACAAGGATCTCTACAAGGACGTCATGATGGACAATCAGCCGCCCCTCACATCACCGGGTAAGAGGAGACTTTATTGTAAAGGAGAGAGCAGTACGGAGGATCCACCTAGATCCCCCATCATCTGATAAACACATAGAAACAATGGATTCAGTCAGTGTGTGTGTTTCCTACAGATGGATCCAGTCATGGGAACCCACCAGAGAGATGTCCCCGTCCTCTGTATTCCCGGGATTCCACACAGGAAGGTCACACCATCCCTCACCATCATCAGGTAGATGAGGAACAATCACTGATAGTATCATTAGGATCTGTACATTATCTGCATTGTTACCATTGATGTCATTTTTATTATATATTCAGAGTGGAAACCTGAGAGATCCTAAAGTTGAGGTTAAAGAAGAGATAAAAGAGGAGGAGGATGAGGATGGGGGGATGGAGGAGTCAGAGCTTCTAAAAGAACACAAAGATCTGTACCAGGACACCATGGTGGAGTCATCCAGCTACGGGAACCCACTAGAGAGATGTCCCCGTCCTCTGTATTCCCGGGATTCCACACAGGAAGGTCACACCATCCCTCACCATCATCAGGTAGATGATGACAATTATTGGTAGTTGTGATTTATACACAGCATGTTTGTTACAATGAATGTTTTATTATATCTTTCAGAGTGGAATCCTCGGGGATGATAATATTGATGTTAAAGAAGAGTATAAAGAGGAGGATGAGGAGTATGGAGTGATGGAGTAGTTTTCAGAAGGACACAAGGATATGATGGAGTCACCTAATACCAGGAACCCACCAGAGAGATGTCCCCGTCCTCTGTATTCCCGGGATTCCACACAGGAAGGTCACACCATCCCTCAGTATTACAAGGTCGGTGGGACGGAGTATCTAAAACATGGACTTATAAAGATGATGTGTGGATTGTTTATGTGACCTTACATTTTACAGATGATATTCTCTCTCATTTCCTTGATTTAGAGTGGAGATCCAATCGATATAGAATTTGAGGTGAAAGCAGAAGAAGAAGAGGCGTATGTGAGGGATGATCAGCAGTCTATGGAGGAGGATGGAATAACGGGGACATTTATAGAGGAGGACACTCCTACAGAGATCAGCACAGGTGGGTCATGAACACTAAATCCATTCCTCCACCCATACTGCTCACTGATTGGTCCAGAGTAGGGCGGGGACTGGGTGATATCAGCCTGTAATCCCCTGGTCACTTTCCTGAGCTGTGTTCCCCGTCCTGTATTCCTGGATTTCTCTCGGATAATCTTCCTTCTCTGTGCTGCAGACACAATTTATGTCTCTAGACTGGATTTATGGAGGTTCTGGGGTTCAGCTGGCAGCAAAATGTGGATTTTTACTATAAACATTACATAATGTAGGCACCCAGGACATGTGACTGGGGTCTCCTGCCTTGTGCCTGACTCCTCCAGGGGACCTTCTCTGTTATCTGCTGGCTGTGCCGGGTGGAGGGATATGTCTGTAGTGTCTCAGACCCAAGTCACTGAGTGCAGTCTCAGGAGATGGGAGGCAAGCAACCCTTTAAGGACCTTTAATTACTGAATAACAATATTATGAGTCCTTACACCTGCACTACTCTATGGTGTACAATACATACTCCTTACCCCTGCACTATATACTGTATGTTGTACATTACATCCTCCTGACCCCTGCACTATATACTTTATGTTGTACATTACATACTCCTGACCCCTGCACTATATACTCTATGTTGTACATTACATACTCCTGACCCCTGCACTATATACTGTATGTTGTACATTACATCCTCCTGACCCCTGCACTATATACTTTATGTTGTACATTACATACTCCTGACCCCTGCACTATATACTCTATGTTGTACATTACATACTCCTGACCCCTGCACTATATACTCTATGTTGTACATTACATACTCCTGACCCCTGCACTATATACTCTGTGTTGTATATTACATACTCCTGACCCCTGCACTATATACTCTTTGTTGTACATTACATACTCCTGACCCCTGCACTATATACTCTATGTTGTACATTACATACTCCTGACCCCTTCACTATATACTTTATGTTGTACATTACATACTCTTGACCCCTGCACTATATACTCTATGTTGTACATTACATACTCCTGACCTCTGCACTGTATACTCTATGTTGTACATTACATACTCCTGACCCCTGCACTATATACTCTATGTTGTACATTACATACTCCTGACCCCTGCACTATATACTCTATGTTGTACATTACATACTCCTGACCCCTGTACTGTATACTCTATGTTGTACATTACATACTCCTGACCCCTGCACTATATACTCTATGTTGTACATTACATACTCCTGACCCCTGCACTATATACTCTATGTTGTACATTACATACTCCTGACCCCTGTACTGTATACTATATGCTGTACATTACATACTCCTGACTTCTGCTTTCCCCCCTCCCCCCACTGCTATGTATACACATAATATGGATTCTCTTTTGTTCCCCCCATTTCCTCCCAGCTGGACATTTTATATCGGATGATGTGATTGGAGCACAGACTTTTACATGGTGATAATAATGTGATAACATCCTCCAACTTTGGACCCTTGAACAGAAAGTGATAATGAGGGAGGAGTCAATACCCCAATGATGGTGGTCTTCAGGACCAGTCCAGTCTTCATCTTGGTTGTTCTCCCCCCATCCTCACTCTCTGACCTCTGGTGGGGCTCAGCCCCGCTGTTCTTCATGACTAAATCATGGACTAAATAAGGAAGTGCAGTACTTCTTGTGTTTGGAAGATGGCGATGAGTGATAGAGGGGGTGGGGACCCTCGTCCTATAATCCCCTCATCACTGTCCCTCCTATAAAAGACAGTTCTGGTTGTTTCCTCACTCTCTGACTAAGGTCCATGAATAAAGAAATGACCTGGTAGGAGATCAGAGGAGCCATTTCCTAGTTCCCTTGAGGGTGGAATTATAAGCTCCTCAGAGACCAAGCTGCCGGATGTGGGTGGAGTCCTGGTTTGGGGGAACCAATCAGCTCCTGTCTAGTAATCCTCTTTGTCTTTGTATTTTAGTCCATGGCCGGGAGATGAGGAAAACCTCCGAGGATTGTCTCACTTTGTCTCCAGACTGGAAAGTAGAAGATGAGGACATCACACAGTATAGTCCAGGAGAAAACCCTACTCCTTCCAATGTCCATCCGGCTCCACCCAGTGTAGATGGACCATCGGATTCCTCGTATCCTGAGGAACCTCAGACTGTGCGGGACCGGGCCGGCCTTCCAACAGGGAAGAGATTCTCCTGTCCTGAGTGCGGGAAGGGTTTCTGTTCTAAATCCAAACTTAATGTGCATAAAAGATCTCACACAGGGGAGAAGCCGTATTCCTGTCCTGAGTGCGGGAAATGTTTTTCACAGAATTCCTATCTTCACACACATCAGAGATCTCACACAGGGGAAAAGCCATATTCCTGTCCTGAGTGCTGGAAATGTTTTTCACAACTGTCCTATCTTCACACACATCAGAGATCTCATACGGGGGAGAAGTCATATTCCTGTCCTGAGTGTGGGAAATGTTTTTCAGTGAAGTCCAAACTTCATCAACATCAGAGATCTCACACGGGGGAGAAGCCATATTCTTGTCCTGAGTGTGGGAAATGTTTTTCCCTGAAGTCCAATCTTCATAAACATCAGAGATCTCACACGGGGGAAAGCCGTATTCCTGTCCTGAGTGTGGGAAATGTTTTTCAGCGAAGTCCAAACTCCATCAACATCAGAGATCTCACACAGGAGAAACGCTATATTCCTGTCCTGAGTGTGGGAAATGTTTTTCACAGAAATCCTATCTTCACACACATCAAAGATCTCACACGGGGGAGAAGCCGTATTCTTGTCCTGAGTGTGGGAAATGTTTTTCACAGAAGTCCAATCTTCACACACATCAGAGATCTCACACAGGAGAAAAGCCATATTCCTGTCCTGAGTGTGGGAAATGTTTTTCACGGAAATCCTATCTTCACACATATCAAAGATCTCACATGGAGAAGCCGTATTCTTGTTCTGAGTGTGGAAAAGGTTTTTTAGAGATGTCCTTCCTTCATACACATCAGAGATCTCATGCAGGGGAGAAATCACTTTCCTGTCCTGAGTGAGGGAAATGTTCCTCACTGAAGTTCTGTGTTCCTGTACATCAGGGGTCCCACACAACCCTGGAGGTGTATTAGTGCCTTGAGTGCGGGAAATGTCTTCTAGATGAAAGTTGCTGGACATCCCAGCTCTCATGTGGGGAAGAAGCACACCCTGATATACACCTCAGATATACTCCATGGCTGATCTTCATCATGGAAGAAACAGTTCATAAGGAGATGAGAGGCCCCCAAAGACATGGATGAAGTGTGGGACCGGGTTTGGCCATTGATAGCAGGAGAAGAATAAAAATGTAGTCCTGACCTAGAGCACTGGACTGACTTTTCGTTGGGGTGCAGCCTACAGTGAAGGAAATGCGTATTTTATCCCCTGCTGATGGTGAATGTTTGCCCCTCACACAGAAATGATCGGTCTAACAATGGAATGTTCGGTGTAACACTGAGAGACAGAATACAACAACAAATTCAGCAGAAATGCGTCTAACAAATGATGACGGATCTGCATGTTCATGAGGGAAAGAAGGATTTGATCCCCTATCATTCAGCAGGATTTCTGGCTACCAGGTGTCTTTCATACAGGTAACAAGCTGAGATTAGAGCCAGTCTCTTAAAGGGAGTGCTGCTAATCTCATTGTGTTATCTGTATAAAAGACACCTGTCCACAGGAGCAATCAAACCATCAGATTCCAAACTCTCCACCATGGCAAAGACCAAAGAGCTGTCCAAGGATGTCAGGGACAAGATGGTAGACCTACACAAGGCTGGACTGGGCTACCAAACTATGGCCAAGCAGCTTGGTGAGAAGGTGACAACAGTTGGTGCAATCATTCACAAATGGAAGAAACACAAAACAAGTGTCAGTCTCCCTAGGTCTGGTGCACCATGCAAGATCTCCCCTCGTGGGGTGTCAATGATCATGAGAACAGTGAGGAATCATCCCAGAACTACACGTGAGGATCTTGTCAATGATCTCCAGGCAGCTGGGACCACAGTCACCAAGAAAACAATTGGTAACACACTACGCCGACAAGGACTGAAATCCTGCAGTGCCCGCAAGGTCCCTCTGCTCAAGAAAGCAAATGTCCAGGCCCGTCTGAAGTCTGCCACTGAACATCTGAATGATGCAGAGGAGGACTGGTGGGAAGTGTTGTGGTCAGAGGAGACCAAAATCCAGCTCTTTGGCATCAACTCAACTCGCCGTGTTTGAAGGAGGAGAAATGCTGCCTATGACCCCAAGAACACCATCCCAACTGTGAAACATGGTGGGGGAAACATTCTGCTTTGGGGATGTTTTTCTGCTAAGGGGACAGAACAACTGCACCGTATCAAAGGGACGATGGACGGGGCAATGTACCATCAAATCTTGGGTGAGAACCATCTTCCCTCAGCCAGGGAATTGAAAATGGGTGCTGGATGGGTGTTTCAGCATGACAATGACCCAAAACACACGGCCAAGGCAACAAAGGAGCAGCTCAAGAAGAAGCACATTAAGGTCCTGGAGTGGCCTAGCCAGTCTCCACACCTTTATCCGATTGAAAATCTGTAGAGGGAGCTGAAAGTTTGAGTTGCCAAACGTCAGCCACCAAACCTTAATGACTTGGAGAGGATCTGCCAAGAGGAGTAGGCCAAAATCCCTCCTGAGATGTGTGTGAAGCTGGGGGCCAACTCCAGGAAACGTCTTACCTCTGTGATTGCCAACAAGGGATTTGCCACTAAGTACTAAGTCATGTTTTGTGAAGGGGATCAAATCCTTATTTCCCTCATGAACATGCAGATCAGTCATCATTTGTTAGACGCATTTCTGCTGAATTTGTTGTTGCTGTTCTGTCTCAGTGTTACGATACAGCGAACATTCGATTTTTAGACCAATCATTTCTGTGTGAGGGGCAAACATTCACCATCAGCAGGGTAGCAAATACGCATTTCATTCACTGTATGTCTACATATGGGGTCTGGGTAGAGGGGATCCACCGGAAAATATTTCTACTCTTTGATTTTGTGCAAATTGTTTCTGTTTTCACTTTGAAGGGAGATATTATGTGTGGTTTGTAAAAGGGATTGGCCCAATAGATACCACCCCACTTAGAGAATAGATGAACTAATATGTCCAGCAATCATTCAGCCATGTCACATGTTGGTCTTTTCATACAGTGATTTCCTATGATCATTGGCTCCATCTAGTGGCCATAATGTATTGAACTGTTTTTGCTGATTGAGGCGTTTTGGAGCCTCACTATGGCCACTAGATGGAGCTGACGATTATAGGAAATCAGTGTTTATTAAAATATGGCCAGAATTTGTCATGGCTGGACACATGCTTGTCTCTCTCCCCCAACATATTTTTAGTTTACTATGTTAGGGGTGGTGTCATACAAATGCCGGAGATCACACTCATACATTTATGAGCACAGTAGATATTAATGAACATACATTGAATAAAACCTCAGGATTAAACCAACCATTGATTTTAAACCAAAAAAACCCTATTTGTCCTTTAGATGTCGCTAAGAATCAGTAATTCGCTCCACCTACTATATGAAAGGGTTAATAGTTCACTCACTTTTGCTCTGTGCCTACTAACTGGTTTGTTGTACATACAAGATGTTCCTGTGGGATGTGAATGCTGGTATCTATGCACACATTTCTTGTTTATAGAAATCACAGAAGTCACTATCCTGTTGTATTTTTGTTATGACGCGCCATGGAGTAGTTTACTGAAATCTCTATTCTGTATTCTGATTGGTGCTTTATGGAAACTGCCTGAAATATGCCGCATTCTCATTTATTAATTAAAGCTTGATGAATAATAAAGAAGTCACATTTTGCATCACACATCCAGATGTCTGACTTGCATTATTCCCAAAGTACTTTGAACTGGATGTTTGTATGGAGGAGGAGGTCGGCATAAATTGATGTTCCTGACAGAAGTGGTGTCAGAAGTGGGATAGGATCGGCCATCGGAGGTAAGTGAGCATTTGTTGTCTTCCTTTGCCCTGATCGCCCCCTATCTCCACCAAGCCTCTGTGCTGCGGTAGCACGAGCAATTGTCCGCTGGAGCTTTGGGAGCTCGCGGGGTTAAACAGAACCTAGGTTGATGTATAAGAAATGTGTGTATGTCCTCCATACAATCATACAGAGTAGTGTGTTCAGTGATTATGTACGCTTGTAACTAGAGAAACTGTTCAGTAGATGTATTCTAAGTCTCTGTAGGACTGTGAGACGTCCCATCTACTCAGCGAGGAGATTTCTCCATTGACCTGGGATAGGTGAAAGCACGGTGACAGTCTGAAGGAGTCACAATAGGGGTGTACCTGTCCAGGTGATTTTCAGCCTTGAAGCACTTGTGCAGTTGAGAAGTCGGAGCTCTATATGAGTTCAGTCCAGCTTCACCCGGCACAAAGAGTCATCACTGGGAGAGAAACACATAGGTCAGCTCACATAATATTGCTTCTTTGCTTTGCAGTGATGATGGGAAACTCCCAAGGTAAGGGGAAGTACCCAGACCCTCCGGAGCCACCGTGTAAAGTATTCAGAGGAAGAAAACTGTTAAAGAAATTTACTAAGGAAGACGGATCAGCTCTAGAAAAATCCCAACTACCAGCTAATGAGACATGTAAAGAGTATGTTGTCTGAGTGTCACCTTGGGATTGTGTTGTCCCATGAGTGGACAGCTTGGTGGGGTGGAGTTCAACCATGGGGAGTGCCAGTCCTTTTCCCAGAGATGGGGACAATGATGATTTTCACATGGATATGATAAAGGGGATATGTTTAGGGGATAAAACTGCCTTTCCCTATTTTGGTCCAGATCCTGAGTGGGATATGAAATATATGAGAGGGGGAGCATTGAATTGGTTGAAGTATGCCCCAGGATATAAGTACCCGACACCAATCCCTTCTGCCCCAGTAGCTAAACACAGTAATAGTCCTTTTTATGGCACTTTGATGCCTGCCACTGCGCTTCCTGATTATACTCAGCTGTATCCTCAGCTCCCTAAGGATGAGGATTATTTGTTGTCACATAATCGGAGGAGACATGCATTACACTCTGCCCCAGCCCAAGAGTCTCCCACTGATGAAGGAGTCCATTTGGCAGTGATCGGTGGTGATGGGGAAGATTCTTCGGAAGAAGAGTCAGGTTGAAGTTTATCAATGCGTGAAATTAATAAAGAGTGCAAAGAAACAAAAGTTACATTGGGAAGGACATTAGACCAGATGCAGTAAACTGTGACTTCTCCGTTGCCCAGGACCAAGATGGAGAAAAGTAAAAAAGGCAAGGTAGTAAGCAAGGCAATGAAATCAGACAGACAGACATCAATATTACAAGAGCAGACAGTACAGGAGAGGGACGCAGCAAGTGAGATGTCAGAAGATTCAACAGGAGAGGTGAGTTGGCCGGAGCAGGATAATTCAGAAGAATTTGGTATTATATGAGGTCCAGAAAAGACACAGAAGACGAGGGAGCCATCCAAGCTTACCCTTCCATCATTGTGGGAAATTATGTGGTGATAGAGCCAATGGAAATGAATGATGTTAATGACATTATAAAGGGTTGTCCTGATCCCCGGGAAAACCCCACTGCTGACATTAACTACTTGAAAAGAGCAATGCAGGGGCAACAATGTTCACAACAGGACATGAGGATAATCATCGATGGAATTTTGGGATATGATATGGAATCGGGTTGGGATTGGACCACCATGCTTCATGAGCCATTTGGACTGACTGTGGACTATGAGTGGAGAACTGCCATAGGACAGAAACAGATGTGGAAGGAGTTAATTGCAGAAATTAACAGTCACTAGCTACAGTAGTTGCTTGTAAGCAGAGCAGTACGGAATCAACTATGGAGTTCCTAAAAAGATTTAAGAAGGTCTGGAAAGAAGAGGCAGGATGAAATCTGACAACACCAGAGTTAGGAATTATATATATACAGTTATGCAGGGATAGAAAATGGGAGTGGAGGCATCTATGGCTATGACATTGGGACATAACACCGTGTTACATACCACACATCACGTATTACAAATTCTGAAGAATCTTCCCACACAACACATGACAGCCCAAAGAGCCAGTGTGTATGAGGTCATTCTCACTTCCACTGTTCATTTATCTATTAAATACTCCTCTCCAAGTTCAGGACCAATTGCTGTTTTAGACGGCATGCTTGGTTTGAAGTCAGAATCTGACATTCCTCCCAAGGAACATGATTGTGCTTCAATTATACATGAAGACACTACTCCCAGACATGACATGTTACAAGAGCCAGTAGAAGGGAATATTGATATCTTTGTAGATGGTTCATGTACAAGACCTAATGACAATGTCTACTTGGCAGGTTGTTCAACTCCCAGATAAGGTATGGGAAGCAAAGCCCTGCCCCTATCCCTCAGCACAGGCTGCAGAACTCATAGCCCTGACCTGTGTCTGTGAATTATTTGAAGGGAAGATGTTAACATTTACACAGATTCCAAGTACACATTTGGTGTAGTGCAGGATTTTGGCAGGGGATCTCATGCATCTTTAGTGAATGATCTTTTAGAAGCCATACACAAGCCCCGTACTATTGCTGGTATCACATGTAAAGCCCACACATCTTCACATGACCCCATAGCTCTGGGTAATGCATTGGCTGACCGTACGGCCAAGGAAGCTACTTTGCAGTCTTCACAGGAGTCTGCCAGCCTTGTTTTGACTATGTTAGAGCCGCCCATGCTCCCGGAACAACAGTTACTCAAAGTGCACAGCCACAAAAGAGGTTATTCAATACTGGAAAGACAAAGGTTTGACATTGGACCAGAACGGTCTGATGTCCAAAGAGGGGATCATAGGGATACCTCAGCACAGTGCACCGGTGCTTATAGCAGTTTCATGGCATAGGGCACAGAGGATGGTAGAGGACTTTGCAGGAAATGAAAAAGCATTTTGTATACAGAATTTGTCCCAACGGGTGCAAGATCAGTTAGGAAGGTGTGTTATTTGAGGAACAATAATACAGGACAACAGTATGGCCAACATGACTATCTTCCTCCACCACAGGGTCCTTTTGGGGAATTACAGATTGATTTCACACACATGCCTAACAAGAGAGGTAAGTATTTGCTAGTTATAGTGACACATTTTCAAAATGGCCGGAGGTTTTTATCACTAACAAAGAGGATGCGTCCACTGTGGCCAAAATGTTGTGCAAGGAAATTATCTCAAGATGGAGATGCCCTCTGGTGATTGATTCAGACAAGGGCCCATCATTCACATCCAAAGTGACTCAACAGGTAGCCAAATGAATGGTTATTCAATGGAAATTTCACATCCCTTATCACCCACAGAGTTCAGGAATGGTAGAGAGGATGAACAGGACAATCAAGGAGTTGAGGAAAGCTACTGGAGGTACATTTGTTAAGTGGGAGACTTATCTGCCGCAGTGTTGGCTGAAATCAGGATGACACCAAACAAAACAACTAAATTGTCACCTTCTGAAATTTTAATAGACAGACCATTTCCTACCCCATAGACCAAAGGTCTGCTGGTGATTATGCCTGGAGAATTAGAGGTGATCCAAGAAACATATGTGATGGATCGTATAAGGCTTTTGAATGGCATCTACGGTGATGTTTCTCTTTCTTTTCTGCTTCCCTCACAGGAACCAACACATCCTTTCATGCCTGGAGACCATGTGGTTGTTAAAGCCCTACATAAGCACAAGGTCCTGGACCCACCTTATGGGGAACCCACAGTGATAACAGCCGTGACCCGTACAGCAGTTCTGACTGTGGATTCTCAGGCCTGGATCCATGCGTCAAGGGTAAAGAAAGTCCTGGACTCTCTTCCACCTGAGGTGTTGAAAGAGGGTGAAGAAGGTGTCGAACACCCTGAAGCAGATGTGTTAGAGAGAGAAGTAGATGATATAGTTCCACTAGAAGACAGACGGACTGAGACTAATCAGGATGTCCATACTTTTGCATCCATAAACCTCTTGGAAAATCTTCCTTTTAATAGGTTGTCTTACAGTGATTGTGTTTCTCTGATTTGGGTGATTAGTAGGTTATTATCACCCACAGGACTTGATGTACATTTGCCCGCAGCCTCAAAAGACTGACCCTTGTCCCACGCAGACATCCACGTGAACTGTTAAATCAACCAGAACATTTCTGGGTTTATATGGCAAGGAGAGTGATGAATGTTCCCAATTTCCATCTGTCAGATATGCTGCCGATCATTTAGCTACATGTTTGATGGCCATTCCCACCCCAACCTCGGTTTTGTTGGACATTTTCAGAGTAATGACTAATGATACTGATGTAAGAATGGATGATGGACCATCTATGTCATTGTATGAGGACTGTCAGAACTGTCCAGGTCCATATAAAGGCTGGGAATATATGACTAGTATGAAAACGTTGAATGTTCCCCCAGGAGATGTGTTACAATATGACATGTGATTCTGAAGAGATTCCCCGGTGTTGGGATCTCAGATTTCCATATGGCCCACATCACACAACCCGATCTCCTCAGGACAGGATTTTCTGTACGTCTAATAGAACATGTAGTTCAGTACATAACCCAATGAGCTGTCATCATGTTCTATCACAGCCCAGCCACAGTCAGCAGGTCACACTACCTTTAGGATGGTTGTTTTCTTGTGGAAATCCCACATATTCATATATTCCAGGAATATTACTGGAGGGCCTTGTACTTGGAGCCGTCTGAGTATGATATTGCCTGAGCATCCTAAAGCTATGGAGAAGGATCTAAGATCAAGAAGGAGGACCGAGATTGTATCAGAAGATTGTATATCAGACATCACACTGCTTTCCAAAGCTGAATACACTAGTTTAGTTGGATCTATTGTATGTAGTCTGGATAAAAGTCTGAATCGTACTTCTATGGCTTTGCAGGAACTGTTGCTCCACCTCCAAGGAACCCGTAAAGCTGTTCTTCAGAATCCAGTGACTATAGATGATTTACTGCTTAACAACGATCATGGTTGGGAACATTGTGACGGAATGTAAGTGATCATGCCACCTCTCTACAATCACACATAAAGGCTTTACATGACTTGTCCTCAGGAATTAAACAGGATGTTCCTGGTAATGGGTGGGACGGGGTATTTGGATGGATACCCGGCCTAGGAAGATTGAGGCAAAAAATGGGTGGTCTGATAATAGCACGTTGTGGCCTAATTGGCGTGTGCTGTTAGTATGAATCCATGCCTGAAGAAGGAAATGAAGGAGTCTGCTGAAAGAAAATTCATTGGATGAATATGATAAAAATTAATATTTAAAAATGTAACACATTGATTTCCTATGACCGTCAGCTCCATCTAGTGACCATAATGAGGTATTATTCATGAAATACCTCAATCAGTAAAAGTATCTCAATACTGCATTATGGCCACTAGATGGAGCCAAGAAAATCAGAGTATGAAATAAAATACGGCCAATATTCAACCCAGCTGGGCGAATGCCGGTCACATTCGTTCAACTAAATCTTTTTTTTTAAATAGACCTCTAAATGTTTGTGAAATCTCCCACCACAAAATGTACTCAGACAATCACAAGTCATGACTCCATTTTTATTCTTCTCCTGCTATCAATGGCCAACCCCATCCCACACATCATCCATGTCTTTGGGGGCCTCTGATCTCCTTCTCAACTGTTTCTTCCATGATGAAGATCAGCCATGGAGTATATCTGAGGTGTATATCAGGGTGTGCTTCTTCCCCACATGAGAGCTGGGATGTCCAGCAACATTCATCTAGAAGACATTTCCCACACTCAAGGCACTAATACACCTCCAGGGTTGTGTGGGATCCCTGATGTACAGGAAGACATGACTTCAGTGAGGAACATTTCCCTCACTAAGGACAGGGAAGTGGCTTCTCCCTCGCATGAGATCTCTGATGGCTGGAAAGACTGGACTTCTGTGAAAAACATTTCCCGCACTCAGGACAGGAATACGGCTTCTCTCCTGTGTGAGATCTCTGATGTCTGTAAAGACTGGACTTATCTGAAAAACGTTTCCCACACTCAGGTCAAGAATATGCCTTCTCCCCCGTGTGAGATCTTTGTTGTGTGTAAAGATGGGACTTCTGTGAAAATTTTTTCCCACACTCAAGACAGGAATACGGCTTCTCTCCCGTGTGAGATCTCTGATGTGTGTAAAGAATGGACTTCTGTGAAAAACATTTCCCGCACTCAGGACAGGAATATGGCTTCTCCCCCGTGTGAGATCTTTTATGCACATTAACATGGTATGTAGAACAGAACCTCTTCCCACACTCAGTACAGGAGAACCTCTTCCCTGTTGGAAGGCCGGCCCGGTCCCGCACAGTCTGAGGTTCCTCAGGATACGAGGAATCCGATGGTCCATCTACACTGGGTGGTGCCGGATGGACATTGGAGGGAGCCGGGGTTTCTCCTGGACTATACTGTGTGATGTCCTCATCTTCTACTTTCCAGTCTGGAGACAAAGTGAGACAATCCTCGGAGGTTTTCCTCATCTCCCGGCCATGGACTAAAATACAAAGATAAAGAGGATTACTAGACAGGAGCTGATTGGTTCCCCCAAACCAGGACTCCGCCCACATCAGGCAGCTTGGTCTCTGAGGAGCTTACAATTCCACCCTCAAGGGAACTAGGAAATGGCTCCTCTGATCTCCTACCAGGTCATTTCTTTATTCATGGACCTTAGTCAGAGAGTGAGGAAACAACCAGAACTGTCTTTTATAGGAGGGACAGTGATGAGGGGATTATAGGACGAGGGTCCCCACCCCCTCTATCACTCATCGCCATCTTCCCAACACAAGAAGTACTGCACTTCCTTATTTAGTCCATGATTTAGTCATGAAGAACAGCGGGGCTGAGCCCCACCAGAGGTCAGAGAGTGAGGATGGGGGGAGAACAACCAAGATGAAGACTGGACTGATCCTGAAGACCACCATCATTGGGGTATTGACTCCTCCCTCATTATCACTTTCTGTTTAAGGGTCCAAAGTTGGAGGATGTGATCACATTATTATCACCATGTAAAAGTCTGTGCTCCAATCACATCATCCGATATAAAATGTCCAGCTGGGAGGAAATGGGGGAACAAAAGAGAATCCATATTATGTGTATATATAGCAGTGGGGGGAGGGGGGAGAGCAGAAGTCAGGAGTATGTAATGTACAACATACAGTATATAGTGCAGGGGTCAGGAGTATGGAATGTACAACAGAGTATATAGTGCAGGGGTCAGGAGTATGTAATGTACAACATAGAGTATATAGTGCAGAGGTCAGGAGTATGTAATGTACAACATAGAGTATATAGTGCAGGGGTCAGGAGTATGTAATGCACAACAGAGTATATAGTGCAGGGGTCAGGAGTATGTAATGTACAACATGGAGTATATAGTGCAGGGGTCAGGAGTATGGAATGTACAACACAGAGTATATAGTGCAGGGGTCAGGAGTACGTAATGTACAACATAGAGTATATAGTGCAGGGGTCAGGAGTATGTAATGTACAACATAGAGTATATAGTGCAGGGGTCAGGAGTATGTAATGTACAACATAGAGTATATAGTGCAGGGGTCAGGAGTATGTAATGTACAACAGAGTATATAGTGCAGGAGTCAGGAGTATGTAATGTACAACATAGAGTATATAGTGCAGGGGTCAGGAGTATGTAATGTACAACATAGAGTATATAGTGCAGGGGTCAGGAGTATGTAATATACAACATAGAGTATATAGTGCAGGGGTCAGGAGTATGTAATGTACAACAGAGTATATAGTGCAGGGGTCAGGAGTATGTAATGTACAACATAGAGTATATAGTGCAGGGGTCAGGAGTATGTAATGTACAACATAGAGTATATAGTGCAGGGGTCGGGAGTATGTAATGTACAACATAGAGTATATAGTGCAGGGGTCAGGAGTATGTAATGTACAATATAAATTATACAGTGTAAGGGTCAGGACTCATAATATTGTATTCAGTTATCTGTAGAAGCTTAAATGTTTACTGTAGACAAGTTGCAGAGATCCCACACCGCTGCCTCCCATCTCCTGAGACTGCACTCAGTGACTTGGGTCTGAGACACTACAGACATATCCCTCCACCCGGCACAGCCAGCAGACCACAGAGCAAGGAACCCTGGGAGAAATGTTCTGTCAGAGATCTTACTAGACCCGGGAATGGGGAAGAAGACCCAAATCACATGCCCCAGGTGTCTATGTCAAGTAACACCCATTAATCAGAATTATGCTGCCAGCTGAACCCCAGAACCTCCATAAATCCAGTCTAGATACATAAATTGTGTCTGCAGCACAGAGAAGGAAGATTATCCGAGAGAAATCCAGGAATACAGGACGGGGAACACAGCTCAGGAAAGTGACCAGGGGATTACAGGCTGATATCACCCAGTCCCCGCCCTACTCTGGACCAATCAGTGAGCAGTATGGGTGGAGGAATGGATTTAGTGTTCATGACCCACCTGTGCTGATCTCTGTAGGAGTGTCCTCCTCTATAAATGTCCCTGTTATTCCATCCTCCTCCATAGACTGCTGATCATCCCTCACATACGCCTCTTCTTCTTCTGCTTTACCCTCAACTTTGATGTCTAGCAGATCTTCACTCTAAACCAAGAAAATGATAGAAGAGGTCATCTGTAAAATATAAACTCACATAAAAAATCCATATATTGTCCCAAGTCCATGCTCTCCGCCCCACCAACCTTGTAATGGTGAGGGATGGTGTGACCTTCCTGTGTGGAATCCCGGGAATACAGAGGACGGGGACATCTCTCTGGTGGGTTCCTAGTATTAGGTGGCTCCATCATCTCCTTGTGTCCTTCTGAAAACTCCTCCATCACTCCATACTCCTCATCCTCCTCTTTATACTCTTCTTTAACATCAATATTATCATCCCCGAGGATTCCACTCTGAAAGATATAATAAAACATTCATTGTAACAAACATGCTGTGTATAAATCACAACTACCAATAATTGTCATCATCTACCTGATGATGGTGAGGGATGGTGTGACCTTCCTGTGTGGAATCCCGGGAATACAGAGGACGGGGACATCTCTCTGGTGGGTTCCCATGACTGGATCCATCTACCTGATGATGGTGAGGGATGGTGTGACCTTCCTGTGTGGAATCCCGGGAATACAGAGGACGGGGACATCTCTCTGGTGGGTTCCCATGACTGGATCCATCTGTAGGAAACACACACACTGACTGAATCCATTGTTTCTATGTGTTTATCAGATGATGGGGGATCTAGGTGGATCCTCCGTACTGCTCTCTCCTTTACAATAAAGTCTCCTCTTACCCGGTGATGTGAGGGGCGGCTGATTGTCCATCATGACGTCCTTGTAGAGATCCTTGTGTCCTTCTAAATACTCCCACTCCTCCATGGAGAAATAGACAGTGACACCCTGACACCTTATAGGAACCTGACACACACAATGATACAGTCACCATCCAGACACATCCCTTGTCTGTTACTGGAGAATGTCCCAGAATTCCCGGCACCGCTCACCTCTCCTGTCAGCAGCTCCATCATCTTCTTGGTGACTTCTAGAATCTTCTGCATGTTGTGTCTCTCAGGGTTTAGGGAGTCACATGGAGGCACTGTGATGGTCATATGATCACCTGACTTCAGAAGAGAAAATCTCTGTATTGAGGAACCAATAGGAATATCATGTTAGATTCCCAGAATCCTCCTCACCTCTCCGGTCAGGTCTGTGTTTTATTAATAGAGATGAGAGTGATGTCATGTGACCTCCCAGAATCCTCCTCACCTCTCCGGTCAGGTCTGTGTTTTATTAATAGAGATGAGAGTGATGTCATGTGACCTCCCAGAATCCTCCTCACCTCTCCGGTCAGGTCTGTGTTTTATTAATAGAGATAGGAGTGATGTCATGTGACCTCCCAGAATCCTCCTCACCTCTCCGGTCAGGTCTGTGGTTTATTAATAGAGATGAGAGTGATGTCATGTGATCTCCCAGAATCCTCCTCACCTCTCCGGTCAGGTCCGTGTTTTATTAATAGAGATAAGAGTGATGTCATGTGACCTCCCAGAATCCTCCTCACCTCTCCGGTCAGGTTTGTGTTTTATTAATAGAGATGAGAGTGATGTCATGTGACCTCCCAGAATCCTCCTCACCTCTCCGGTCAGGTCTGTGTTTTATTAATAGAGATAAGAGTGATGTCATGTGACCTCCCAGAATCCTCCTCACCTCTCCGGTCAGGTCCGTGTTTTATTAATAGAGATAAGAGTGATGTCATGTGACTTCCCAGAATCCTCCTCACCTCTCCGGTCAGCAGGTAGATGATCTCCAGGGTGAGGTTTAGTATCTTCTCAGTCTTATGACTCCGGTCCTCCTCCATCCTCATTGGTGGGGTCATGTGATCTATGTGGGTGTCTCTGTAGACGGTTAGCAGAGAATTATCTGGACTGTATTGGTTGTACAATATTAGGAGGGGAATAGAAGTGGTAAAAATTAAGACTGCCCCCGATGGGTATTAGAAGAAGATTGGGTTTCTTAGAAGATCTAACTATAAAAAACATTTTCATGATCATTCATCCAGCAAATCTGTATAAACAATTTTTCCTCCTCCTAATAAATGTTATTTTATTATAGGTGAAACACCTCATTGGGGTCAATAGTTGGAGCTGAGGAGCTCAAGAAATAACACATCTTTGTAATAATAGATATGATGTAACAATTCTAGAGAATACTAGAGGGAATAACAAATAACTATAACCAATGGGTGTGCAGCATATACATGTTGATGCAGCCTGCCATCGCCATACAGTAAACAGTGAGAAATAAAAACCCTAAACATCTCCATCACCATAGTATGAATAAAAGTCAGGCTGTCCACCTCCATCAAAATACTACAAAGACAGAGAGACTTCATGTGAGAGGTGGATTTACTGCACAGAGAGACAGTGGGGGGACGGCAGCTGCCGCACAGGGAGATAGTGGGGGGAGAGCAGTTGCTGCACAGGGAGATAGTAGGAAGAGTGAAGTTGCTGCACGGGGAGATAGTAGGAAGAGAGCAGTTGCTGCATGGGGAGATAATAGGAGGAGAGCAGTTACTGCACGGGGAGATAGCGGGAGGAGAGCAGTTGCTGTATGGGGAGATAGTGGGGGGAGAGCAGTTGCTGAATGGGGAGATAAGAGGAGGAGAGCAGTTGCTGCAAGGGGAGACAGTGGGGGGAGTTCAGTTACAACGTGCGGAGATAGTAGGGGGAGTTCAGTTACTGCACGGGGAGATAGTGGGGTGAGAGCAGTTGCTGCACAGTGAAATAGTATGAAGAGTGCAGTTGCTGCACGGGGAGATAGTGTGGAGATAGTAGGAAGAGAGCAGTTGCTGCACAGGGAGATAATAGGGGGAGAGCAATTGCTGCATGGGGAGATAGTAGGAGAACAGTTGCTGCACAGGGAGATAGTGGGGAAGAGCAGTTGCTGCATGGGGAGATAGCAGGAGGAGAGAAGTTACTGCATGGGGAGATAGTAGGGGGAGTTCCGTTATTATACGGGGAGATAGTAGGGGGAGATAATAGGGGGGAGTTCAGTTGCTGCATAGGGAGATGAGGAGGAGAGCAGTTGCTGCATGGGAAGACGGTGGGGGGAGAGCAGTTGCTGCACGGGGAGATAGTAGGGGGAGAGCAGTTGCTGCACGGGGAGATAGTAGGGGGAGAGCAGTTGCTGCACAGGGATATAGTAAGGGGAGAGCAGTAGTTGCACAAGCAGATAGTAAGGGGAGAGCAGTTGCTGCAGGACATAATGGTAGTAGGGCTGTACAAACTAGAAGCAGGGTACACCAACCATCTAATGCAGCCACAGGACACAGAGGAGGATAATGATTGGCTGAAAAAGTGACCAATCATCTCCAACTCCTTCACAATGGTCTTGGGTCAAACACCTCAAAAAATGATAATGAAAATGAAATCCCATCCTGTCTGGATAGACGACTCCGGACAGAAACCGTTCGGTGATCTCTCATGACATTATACATAATAAATGGTCACACAACAGCCATATCTGTCTCATTATTTATTAAGGCAAACAGTAAAACTCCATCATCACTCCCTAATAAAATACAAAATGTCCCCCAAACTGCGTACAGACCCCCCATCCCCCCCCATACATATCTTATCTAAGCCCCCATGACAATAGCCCCCTATGACTCAACACAACCAGAATATTGGACAATTTTACACACCAGATCCTCTCCTCCCGCAGGCTCCTCTGGGTTGTACAACCGGTCCATGCAGCCTCTCCTCCCCTATACTCTGTTGGTTGCAAGTTCTGTGATGTCATCAAGACCAATGCAGAGCCCATAGCCCTTCACTGGACAGGAAGAGGGACAGTCCACTGCCAGAGTGTAGGGGGGTAGAGGAGAGTGCTGACAGCCGGGGGGAGCAGAGGATCAGATATATCAAAGAGCTTTTCCTGATCCCCTACACCTAAACTGCCATTTACCTCTTGGAGTTGGGGGGCTTCTGTTATGCGAGGGTTACATGTTCATCCGGAGGTGGGTGACACCATGAATGGCGCAATGCGCTGTGCGTTCCTGTGCGATTCATACAATCCGGGTCATAAATGTTCAAGATGCGGGTGACACCATGAATGGTGCGCTGTGCGTTCCTGTGCGATTCACATATGATCCGGGTGCAGTGCGAGTTCACTGGATTCCTTTGAATGGGCTGAAAGTGAGGTGGAGCGCAGCAGGAGTAGTGCATGTACTACTCTACAAAACCCTTCTGTACCATGCCATCCAGTGCAGGCAAACGCACCACATTTGTCACCTGTGTCTGTGGTGTCATCAGCATTGTACTGACACCCTGCGTCTGTGGTGTCATCAGCATTGTACTGACACCCTGCGTCTGTGGTGTCATCAGCATTGTACTGACACCCTGCGTCTGTGGTGTCATCAGCATTGTACTGACACCCTGCATCTGTGGTGTATCAGCATTCTATGGACACCCTGCGTCTGTGGTGTCATCAGCGTTGTACCGACACCCTGCGTCTGTGGTGTCATCAGCGTTGTACCGACACCCTGCATCTGTGGTGTCATCAGCGTTGTACCGACACCCTGCGTCTGTGGTGTCATCAGCATTGTACCGACACCCTGCGTCTGTGGTGTCATCAGCATTTTACCGACACCCTGCGTCTGTGGTGTCATCAGCGTTGTACTGACACCCTGCATCTGTGGTGTCATCAGTGTTCTATGGACAGCATTGTACTGACATCCTGCGTCTGTGGTGTCATCAGCGTTGTAGCGACACCCTGCGTCTGTGGTGTCATCAGCGTTGTACCAACACCCTGCGTCTGTGGTGTCATCAGCGTTGTACCGACACCCTGTGTCTGTGGTGTCATCAGCGTTGTACCGACACCCTGCGTCTGTGGTGTCATCAGCGTTGTACCGACACCCTGCGTCTGTGGTGTCATCAGCGTTGTACCGACACCCTGCGTCTGTGGTGTCATCAGCGTTTTACCGACACCCTGCGTCTGTGGTGTCATCAGCGTTGTACCGACACCCTGCGTCTGTGGTGTCATCAGCGTTGTACCGACACCCTGCGTCTGTGGTGTCATCAGCGTTGTACCGACACCCTGCGTCTGTGGTGTCATCAGCGTTGTACCGACACCCTGCGTCTGTGGTGTCATCAGCGTTGTACCGACACCCTGCGTCTATGGTGTCATCAGCGTTGTACCGACACCCCGCGTCTGTGGTGTCATCAGCATCTTACCGACACCCCGCGTCTGTGGTGTCATCAGCATTGTACCGACACCCCGCGTCTGTGGTGTCATCAGCATTGTACCGACACCCACAACAGATTGCAAGTGCAGTGCGTTTAGAACGTGGTGCAGGAAATGTGCACAGAATGCAGATCCCCCATATTCTCGGGTGAATTAGCCCCCCCAGATCTCCATCATTTTCCTTTTCCTGGATACGGACTTTACATTTTTCAAACACGGTAAAATCAGCATATTTTTGCTGGTAATAAACCCACCCCCTCCCCCACACTAAATGATGTCAGCCCTGACACTTGTGTCCCCCCATGAAATGGCGACTATGTTCCCTACACAACATGCTGCAAAGACATGGCTGGAAACAATTTTACAGGTCATCAGATTAGAGTTAGTGGGGAATAACGACCCCAGAATGATTGCTCTCCCTCCGGGGTGTGACCACCCCATGTCAGGAACCCTCTATGTGACATCACAGGGGAAATGACAGGTCCTCTTTATGGAGACACCAGAAGTGGGGGAATGTTCTGCCCCTGAAGGGGTTCATCTGGGTTCCCACACTATATATGTGTGTATCATCATCTGCTGGAGATAAAAGACGTCACAGTGACTATGGAGGAAGAGGACGGACGTGACTATGGAGGAAGAGGACGGACGTGACTATGGAGGAAGAGGATGGACATGACGGGGGGTTACTGGGTGTAAATAGGAAATAACATCGTATTACCTCCTCTGCTGCCAATTCCACCAATGTCTCCTCTCTACTTCCTGTCTGTACCTGACATCACTTCCCATCTGTACCTGACATCACTTCCTGTCTGTGCCTGACATCACTTCCTGTCTGTCTTCCATAGAGACTTCCTGTCTGGGTAGAAGTGAGATCCCCACCTTGTGGAGCTCAGAGGAACTGCAGCCCCGAGAAGCGTCTGGTAGTGTGACCCCGGCCTTGTGCTGGGTGTGTATGGACTGTAGATCTGATTTTCTAGGACAGTCTCTCTCTTTAGCGATTTGTCCAGTGATGTCTGTATCCCAGACGGCGCCCCAAGAATCACAATGTAAAGTGTAAATGTGTCGGGTCCAGGCAATGGAAGACCAATCAGAGTCTAAGATGGGTCTGTAAGCAGCCAATGGGCATGCAGTGATCAGCGTTGGGCGGGTATCAGAGAACGGTCAGGCAGAGACTTTCCCACTTTCTGGATCCATCAGGATGCTGGGCACAATGTGTGGAATGGGCTCCTCTCTGGATTCTCCTCCTGCGGTGTTTCCGGTGATGAGTGCCTGGCTTCTCCAACCCTGCCGGGTATGTAGAAGTTATGGCTTCTCCGTGTATCCTGTCCTCTGAGAGGTGGGGAGTGGAGGGCCCCATGTGGGGGGTTGTATGAGAGTCATCAGGGGCCCTGTGTGTGGTGGAAGAAGGGGGATTGTAGGTGCTGTGTGGGGTCTTGGTGGAAGGGGGAGGGGTGGCCTTTTCTATGTCCCACCACCTTGATGAGGAACTGCTCTCACCTTCCTCTCTGTACCCCCATGTACCCCTGTGTTAGTCACGGACTGAAATCGTCCACTGCTTATCTGTTCCTGTCCTAATTTAAGACGCTAGCTTTGAAATGTGCGCACATTGGAAGGGACTCACGCTGACACACAAGTTCAGTCTATGAATACTTCTAGTTTATTATAATGAGAAAGTGAACTTATATATGCAGAATGATGCGAGAGTCATGTGACAACAGCATAAGCATTATATTAGTCTTTGATTGGTCATTTCCACACGAAAACAATCTCCGTCATGGTATAGGTGTGATCTTCTTCCGTCTTATCTTATAGAAAGAAAAACATTCCTTTGTTTCCCAAATCACACGGTGGGAGGGGGTCTGTGTGTGTGAGCAGACATTTCTTAAGCAAGGATTTCTTATAGTACCACAAAGCCCAGCAGGCAGAAAATATTCACACAACATATGTATTAAAGTATAAAAGTAAATATTTATAAAACTTATAGAAATAGCGTATATATATATATATTCAATAGGAAACGAAATAGGCATTTTACCAAATCCATCACAGTCCCCCCTTAAAATGACTATTTTCCTCTGTCCCTATAAGACCTCGCTCATCTGTCCCTATAAGACCTCGCTCATCTGTCCTTATGTACCTTGGAACTCTTTTATGCTGCACGTTAGACAGGTGATGACTATTTCATCACCCCCCTTGCCACAGACTTTGTACATAAGGAAGTCAGATGCTATCCCTACAAAATTGTGAGATTACTGTTGGCGGGGAGGGACCGTAATGGGGTAAAAGGTTTTTCTCCATCTATCATGTGGAGATCCTCTTGCTCTTGGTTCAGGAAGATAGGTGTTCTGTTGTCTACAGCTTTGCTCATCAATTTCCTCACACATGGTATAACACAGCATACAACCAGGGCCAGGAGAACCAGAATTATTAGTACAGTTACCCCTATTTGGACAAGTATCTTTTGCCACCCACTCATCCAACTGAAATATTGATCCCACGGGTCTGTGATCCCTGAATTCTTTTTCAACTCAACTGACAGATCTTCCAATTTCTTCATAGACAGAGTAACCTTACCATTCGGGCCAGTATTGTCAGGAATATATGTACAACATGTTCCAGTTCCTTCTATCATTTTACAGACACCACCTTTTTCTGCTAAAATCATGTCCAGAGCCATCCTATTCTGGAATGTCATGTAGGATGTAGGGGCTAACTGGTCAACGATTCCTTGGAGGGCATCCCTGGTGTAATTCACAAACCTCTGTTGGTTGTAGTATATGTAATTTATCTAATCTACATTTTTATTAACAGTTATCATAGGAATCAGGGATTCAAAGCCTGCTTTACTTGGTCTCTGGCTTTAAATTTATTAGGCACCCCCCTTGGGACTCCAATGGCATCTGTATACACATGTGGGTCAAAACTACCAGAAGGAGCTTTTCGTTTCCTCCTACGGCCAGGCGTTGGGTCAGGGGTATTCTCTGCTAGGATGTGGAGAGGCATAATGGCCTTTGCAAGGGCATACTCACCAGTCCAAATCCCTTCCAATCTTATTCTAATCTTTTGGTCCCCAGTAATCATCCATGACACATATGTATACCTGGTCACTACTATCGGAACATGCTCGTTGTGTCAAGATCATATAGATTATGGTCATAGCACCACATGGGATCTATACTACAGAAATCAAAGGTGAAAATAGCTACATGAGTGTTGGATGAGTTGTACCAAAATATAGTGGTGTCACCTATTTCGGTGATATCCACCTGTTGAGCCTCTATCAGACTCATTAGAAAAAGGATATACAACATAGTTGTCATGGTGTAGATGACGCCTTTCCCTCAGGGTTTGGGACTTTCTTGCAGTGGGAGGCGTGTATCCAAGTGTTCTTCCCGGCCACCTTGTCAGAAGGGGCTGTGGTCAGCAGAACTTGGAACGGATCATCATATCTTGGCTCAAGGGAATGTTTCCTCATAAATTTCTTTACTAATACCCAATCTCCAGGTAATAGGCTGTGAGTTCCTGTATCTGACTCAGAATCTGGAATAGAGAAAACACTTGGACATGGATACGGGTTAATTCACGTGATAATACAGTCACATAATCAGTTAACACATCAGACTGTAATTGCAACTGTTGTGGAAAATAACAACCAAATCTGGGGGCTGAGCTAAACAAAATCTCATAAGGGGATAGGGAGTGTTCTCCTCTTGGTGTGTATCTGACACTAAATAGGGCAATAGGCAGACTGTCTGGCCAACTCATGCCAGTCTCTTGGGCCATTTTTTAGCATTCTTTCTATTTTTCCACTACTTTGGGGGTGATAGGGGTTATAGAACGCCAGAGTGACTCCTAATGCCGCCCATATTTCATTGGTTACTGAAGCTGTGAAGGCGGGGCCCTGGTCACTCTCTATCACCTTTGGAAGCCCATATCTGCATACAACCTCAGTGAGGAGTTTCTTCGCAGTTGTTTTAGCAGTCGTGTTAGTTACAGCAAAGGCCTCTGGCCAACTGGAAAACATGTCCAACACCACTAGGGTGTACTCAACCACCCACTCTTTGGCATCTGGATATGGTCAATTTGTATCCTATGAAAAGGGTATAGGGGTTTGGCCAAGTGTTTCTGTGGTGTCTTCTCTGTGCGTCCCGTATTGCATTTTTGCACAGATGGCACATGTTCTGCAAAAATTGTTCGTCAATGTGGTGATTCCAGGCGCTATATCGTACTTGTTGATAAAAGAGTTCATGAGGCTCTTTGACAGATGGGCTGCTCCGTGTGCCCACTGGACTACAGCTGGAAACATATTCTTGGGTAAACAAAGCCTCTTGTTGCACTCAAACAGACCGTCTTTGAGAATAGCTCCTCTCCATCTCCAGCTTTCTTTTTCTTCTGAACTTGCTGCTTCTTGGAATTCCTTGAGGTAGCTTCTGTCCACAGGTAAGGTCTGTAAGGTGAATATTGGTTCCCACTCTCCGGTCACCTCTCCTTCCATTTCTGGTGATCCCATGGCCGCTCGTTTTGCCGCCAGATTATTGCCTTTGGCTTCTGAAGAGTTTAATTTCCCATGAGCTTTTACCTTCAGAATAGCCACTTGAATGGGTAGAAGGAGTGCTTCCAGCAGTTGTCCAATGGCTGCTCCATGTCTTTTGGACGTACCTGCCGCAGTCATAAATCCTCTTGCCTTCCATGTGGGTCCAAAGTCATGGGCCACCCCAAAGGCGTATCTGGAGTCTGTGTAGATATTGGCCCTTTTTCCTTCCACCATCTGGCATGCTGTTGTAAGTGCTTGAAATTCAGCTCCCTGTGCAGATATTGCTGGCGATAGGGCTCTTGCCTGTAGGACTGTGTCTGCAGTAGTGACCACAAATCCTGTATAATATTTGCCTCCATCGTCTGCATATCTGGAACCATCAACAAAAAAGGTGAAGTCTGGGTCCTGCAGTGGTGTTTCACTCACTGTGGGGAGATGGAAGATTTCCATTTTCATCACTTCAAGAAAATTATGAGGCTCAGTGGCACCATCATCCTCTCCACTTTCTGCATTAACTTCATTACCCCCCTCAGCAATTGGGAGGAGAGTGGCCGGATTCAGGGTTTGGAAACGTAGGAGAGTGACGTTATCAGGAAATTGGAGGGAACACTGTAGTCTAGGATGCCGCGCTGTGGACAAATGTTTAGGTTGGACTTGGTTTAAAATGGCAGCAATGGCATACAGTGCCAGAAGAACAAGTTCATGTCCCAGTACGATATCAGAGGTCTTATCCAGCAGAGCTGGAGCAGCGAAAACTGCACGCAGACACGAGGGTGCTCCTCTAGCCACTGGGTCCAAACGGCATGAGTAGTAGCCTACAGGTCGTAGGCAGTTTCCGTGGGTCTGGGCCAATACTCCTGTGCCATGGCCTTGGCGTTCAGACACGAACAGTTTGAAAGGTTTCTCGTAGTCTGGTAGACCTAGGGCTGGGGCTGAAGAAAGTAAGCGTTTTAGAGCCAAAAAGTTGGAGGCGGCCTCTTCGGACAGATGGAAGGGCTCAGACTTGAGAGCATCGTAGAGTGGTTGCATAAACCAAGAAACATCAGGAATCCATGACCTACAGTACAGTAGGATATGAGGTCAAGAAAGGCATGGAGTGGCTTCTGGCCTAAAGGGAGTGGCAAGTTCTGGATGGCCTTAACTCTTTCCTCCGTAAGATGCCTTGTTCCATGTGAGAGGCAGTGGCCCAGGAACACGACTGTTGTAGAGCACCATTGCAACTTCGGTTTAGAGGCCTTACAGCCTTGGTGTGCCAAGTAACATAGTAAACTCTCTGAGGCTTCTTCAGCCGTGGGCAGGTCATCAGCACAGAGGAAAAGTCATCCACATATTGAAGAAGGACCACTGCCGAATGTTCCTTTTGCCACGTGCCCAGTATGGTGGTCATGGCTTTGGCAAACTGGCTCAGGAAATTTTTCACCCCCTTGTGGCATAACTGTCCAGGTGTATTGCTGCCCCTCATGGATAAAAAAACGAAGAAATATCTGCAGGGAAGATACACGGTGAAATACTTTGCTGTTGGAGGTACCCCTATGAGTAAAGTCTGGGGATTTGGAACGATAGGTGTCTCTAAGACAGTGGCTTCATTCACTGCTCGGAGGTCCTGTACCATCCTGTACTTCTCTGGTTCTCCTTTGGGTGTCTTCTTTTCTTATCGGGAACAAAAGTGTATTACATGGAGAGGTACAAGGTATGAGTGCACAGTTTACCACAAGGGACTTGACCTGCTTCGAAATGGCCTTGGATTGCGCTGGTTTCAGTGGGTACTGTGGTTTCCTGGGTAGGGGAGCTCCAGGCTTCAGTTCCACCATAATTGGGGGTACCTTTTAAACGTCCAATATCTTCGGGTCCTGTGGACCATAAAAAACTTTGGATTCTGCTCAGCACATCCGGTGCTACGTAGAATGTACCATTGACTTGTAAGACCGGACACACTGGGTAGAGGCGGCTCACTCGAGGCGTTGGCCTTCCATTTGTCTAATTTGGTGTACCAATATGGCCACCTCCAGGAAGTGTACTGGGCTGGGCAGGAAGGGACAAAGCAGGAGCAGCAGGATGGCTGCCATCAGGAAGTGTACTGGGCTGGGCAGGAAGGGACAAAGCAGAAGTAGCAAGATGGCTGCCATCAGGAAGTGTACTGGGCAGGGCTGGGGTGGTGGGCATAAAGTGGGCGTTAGATGAAGGGCAGGGCTGTCCCTCCCCTCCTCCACCCCACATTCCAACATAGGGCGGTGGTTTTAGCACACTTCCAATTACAATTTTGTGATACACATACATTATACAATCGCCTTTTTCTTGAATTTCTTCTAACTATCCTTTATGCAACACTTTTACAGTTTTGTACCAAACTTCTGTCACGTTCAGCAAACCTTTATCACATAACATTCCTCTCTGTTCCTACAATGATTTATGCCAGTCCTGACCTTCAGCTTACAAACTTTCGCTACTTTAGATAACTTTTTAACTGCTTCACTTCCTTCACACCTCTTCACAATATGACATGCCAGTAATCCTTTTCAATATTTAACACATTAATGGTACACATAAACAGTTTTTTTTTTTTTTTTTCTCTGTAGCAATACCTGTTCTGTCCACTACTCTTTGTGGATAACTTTGGCTACATTATACCAAGCTTCTTGCTGTCTTCAGCAAAATTCTTTTTTGTCAACTAAGACATCTTTCTTCTCTTCTTTTTTTTTTTTTTTTTCTTCGCCATTCTTTTGGCTGTAAACGACCTCCCTTATCTGTGATTCCACATAATTTCACTAACTTAACTAATCCCTTAACATACTGCTCCCCCTCCCTCTGTGCAACCAGGTCATGTGCTAACATTCCTTTCTAGGGGTCTTATCAGCGTCTGACCCATCTCCTCCCCCCTTCTCTGTCCTTTCTAACAGGAATCTAAGACACTTCACAGGCTGCTGTCCAGACTTTCCTTAACCCTTAACAAACCCCAACCTTCTGTTATGAATGGCAAACATTAACTCACAGACACACATTTAGGACATAACATAGCAGTCTATCTTGGTGGGCTATGAGTACAGATCACTGAGTAACTCTTCGTAACCCACACAAACACAGTTACGGCACCCACTGCCACACTACCGTGACGCGTACCCGACACCTCCTCTCTTGTGGTCAACACACAAGGTTACCACACCCAAGAGAAATTATGTGTCAAAACCCTCAGTAGGTCCACTCCTCTTCCACCTCAAGACTGATACATAAAAACACACAACAGAGACCCAGGTAACAGATAAGCACATGCAGGTAGATTTAAATAAACTCCGGGCATACAAGGTTACCTGCCTTTAGTGACCTTTAGCAGCCGTACTAGGCACAGGTATGAATCAACAACAAAGACAGGATAAGCAATGGTAAGATAGCAAAATATATCTTACCATGCTCCAGAGGTGATCAGTCTCCATCCCGTCCAGTTTGACTGACACCTAACGCCCTTTCAGGTCGGCTGGCTGCAGGTTAATGACCCGGAGTCCCGGATTTCGGCATCAGCTGATTTAGTCAAGGACTAAATATGTCCGGTGCTTATCTGTTCCTGTCCTAATTTATGACGCTAGCTTTGGAATGTGCGCACATTGGAAGAGACTCACGCTGACACACAAGCTCAGTCTATGAATACTTCTAGTTTATTATAATGAGAAAGTGAACTTATATATGCAGAATGATGCGAGAGTCATGTGACAACAGCATAAGCAAAATATTAGTCTCTGATTGGTCATTTCCACACGAAAACAATCTCCGTCATGGTATAGGTGTGATCTTCTTCCATCTTATCTTATAGAGAGAAAAACATTCTTTTGTCTTCCAAATCACACGGTGGGAGGGGGTCTGTGTGTGTGAGCAGACATTTCCTAAGCAAGGATTTCTTATAGTACCACAAAGCCCAGCAGGCAGAAAATATTCACACAACATATGTATTAAAGTATAAAAGTAAATATTTATAAAACGTATAGAAATAGCGTATATATATATATATATATTCAATAGGAAACGAAATAGGCATTTTACCAAATCCATCACAAGGTCATGCTGCCTTATGCTGCAGAGGAAATGCCCTTGAAATGGGTGTTCCAACAAGACAACGACCCCAAACACACCAGTAAACGTGCAACATCTTGGTTCCAGACCAACAAGATGGACGTTATGGAGCGGCCAGCCCAATCCGCGGATCTTCATCCAATAGAAAACTTGTGGGGTGACAAAAATGCAGTTTCTGAGGCCAAACCAAGAAATAGAGAAGAACTGTGGAATGTGGTCCAATCATCCTGGGCTGGAATACCTGATCACAGGGGCCAGAAGTTGGGTGACTCCATGCAACACAGATGTACAGCAGTTCTCAGAAACAGTGCGACTACAACCAAATATTCATGAAGTCATTCAAAGGAAAGCAAAATCTTCAAACATTTCTCAGTTTATATAGTGAATGTTTGAGTTTGTAAAGAAGAATACAAACACGGCCATTTTTTTGAACCGTCTAATATTCACTTTTCTTCCATTTTTTTAGAGGAACAACACAAATTTGATGTATTTTTCTTCATGTTGTGATTTGGAATAGAATGTGTCGTGTTCCCAATGCATTTGTGTGGATGGAAATAAAAGGATTAGAAGGATTTGCAGCTTTAGTCACTTTTTTCATCACACTGCTATTATTTTGAACACAACTGTATATATTTTGTTTAGCCAAATTAGTTCCCAAACATGGATGGAAAATATCATCTGCTGGAATGTTGTTGTTTCAGATGAATAAATCTATTTACATTGTTATTATTAAGGTGATGATTATTTGTCTCCTTCCTAAATACAACAGAAAAGTTGTCCAAATATGAATGATTAACCTATTAAACTGGGGAGAAAAAACTAATATAAAAAGTTATTCTACAAATCTTCATCTACTTGTATATTACAGATATACCAGAAGAATCAGTCTATGGAGAAAACTAGGATTTACATCAAATGCACTGCTTCCAACTCACCGATTGTGCTGGGCACACTTCTGACATTGGGGAACAAACACTTCCATTCACTGACACCTCCTTCATTCACCGACACCTTGTCCATTCACCGACACCTTGTCCATTCACCGACACCTTATTCATTCACCGACACCTCCTTCATTCACTGACACCTTGTCCATTCACCGACGCCTTGTTCATTCACCGACACCTTGTTTGTTCACCGACGCCTTGTCCTTTCACTGACACCTTGTTCACTCACCGAAGCCTTGTTCATTCACCGATACCTCGTCCATTCACTGACACCTTGTTCACACAAATTTTGTGTATTTTTTATTTTCATACAAATGGTACCAATTCCACTGGTTGTAACATGGGAACCTTCTTACCATCTGCCATAGCCCTCCCCCCATCTTTCCCCATTCCACCCCTCAATAAGTACTGACCCCGGTCTGATCTGTCTACCCCGTTATAATTGAATTCTCCCTCCCCCCTCCATCCTAGTTTATATACTCCTCCAGCCTTCCCATAACCCCTCCCCCAGCACAGCAGACCCCCTTCCATGTAGGTGCAAACCATCTCTAGAATATAGGCTGCACCCCAATGAGAAGTCAGTCCAGTGCTCTAGGTCAGGACTCCATTTTTATTCTTCTCCTGCCATCAATGGCCGACCCGGACCTACACTTCATCCATGTCTTTGGGGACCTCTGATCTCCTTATGAACTGTTTCTTCCATGATGAAGATCAGCCATGGAGTATATCTGAGGTGTATATCAGGGTGTGCTTCTTCCCCACATGAGAGCTGGGATGTCCAGCAACATTCATCTAGAAGACATTTCCCGCACTCAAGGCACTAATACACCTCCAGGGTTGTGTGGGACCCCTGATGTACAGGAAGAAAGGACTTCAGTGAGGAACATTTCCCTCACTCAGGACAGGAACGTGGCTTCTCACCCGTGTGAGATCGCTGATGTCTGTAAAGATTGGACTTCTGTGAAAAACATTTCCCACACTCAGGACAGGAAAGTGGCTTCTCCCCCGTGTGAGATCGCTGATGTCTGTAAAGATCGGACTTCTGTGAAAAACATTTCCCACACTCAGGACAGGAAAGTGGCTTCTCCCCCGTGTGAGATCGCTGATGTCTGGAAAGATGAGAATTCTGTGAAAAACATTTCCCACACTCAGGACAGGAATACGGCTTCTCCCCCGTGTGAGATCTCTGATGTTTGGAAAGACTGGACTTCTGTGGAAAACATTTCCCACACTCAGGACAGGAAAGTGGCTTCTCCCCCGTGTGAGATTGCTGATGTCTGAAAAGATGGGACTTCTGTGAAAAACATTTTCCACACTCAGGACAGGAATACGGCTGTTCCCCCATGAGAGATCTCTGATGTGTGTGCAGACTGGACTTATCTGAAAAACATTTCCCGCACTCAGGACAGGAATACGGCTTTTCCCCCGTGTGAGATCTCTGATGTTTGGAAAGACTGGATTTCACTGAAAAACATTTCGCACACTCAGGACAGGAATATGGCTTCTCCCCCGTGTGAGATCTCTGATGTCTGTAAAGATCGGACTTCTGTGAAAAACATTTCCCGCACTCAGAGCAGGAATATGGCTTCTCCCCCGTGTGAGATCTCTGATGACTATGAAGATTGGACTTCTGTGAAAAACATTTCCCACACTCAGAACAGGAATACGGCTTTTCCCCCGTGTGAGATCTCTGATGTGTGTGCAGACTGGAATTATCTGGAAAACATTTCCCGCACTCAGGACAGGAACACGGCTTTTCCCCCGTGTGAGATCTCTGATGTGTGTGCAGACTGAACTTATCTGGAAAACATTTCCCACACTCAGGACAGGAATATGGCTTTTCCCCCGTGTGAGATCTTTTATGCCTACTAAGATTGGATTTAAAGTTGAAAAATTTCCCACAGTCAGTACAGGAGAAGCTCTTCCCTGTTGGAAGGCCGGCCCGGTCCCGCACAGTCTGAGGTTCCTCAGGATACGAGGAATCCGATGGTCCATCTACACTGGGTGGTGCCGGATGGACATTGGAGGGAGCCGGGTTTTCTCCTGGACTATACTGTGTGATGTCCTCATCTTCTACTTTCCAGTCTGGAGACAAAGTGAGACAATCCTCAGAGGTTTTCCTCATCTCCCGGCCATGGACTAAAATACAAAGACAAAGAGGATTACTAGACAGGAGCTGATTGGCTCCCCCAAACCAGGACTCCGCCCACATCAGGCAGCTTGGTCTCTGAGGAGCTTACAATTCCACCCTCAAGGGAACTAGGAAATGGCTCCTCTGATCTCCTACCAGGTCATTTCTTTATTCATGGACCTTAGTCAGAGAGTGAGGAAACAACCAGAACTGTCTTTTATAGGAGGGACAGTGATGAGGGGATTATAGGACGAGGGTCCCCACCCCCTCTATCACTCATCGCCATCTTCCCAACACAAGAAGTACTGCACTTCCTTATTTAGTCCATGATTTAGTCATGAAGAACAGCGGGGCTGAGCCCCACCAGAGGTCAGAGAGTGAGGATGGGGGGAGAACAACCAAGATGAAGACTGGACTGATCCTGAAGACCACCATCGTTGGGGTATTGACTCCTCCCTCATTATCACTTTCTGTTTAGGGGCCAAAGTTGGAGGATGTTATCACATTATTATCACCATGTAAAAGTCTGTGCTCCAATCACATCATCCGATATAAAATGTCCAGCTGGGAGGAAATGGGGGTAACAAAAGAGAATCCATATTATGTGTATATATAGCAGTGTGGGGAGGGGGAAGAGCAGAAGTCAGGACTGTGGAATGTACAACAGAATAAATAGTGCAGGGGTCAGGAGTATGTAATATACAACATAGAGTATATAGTGCAGGGGTCAGGAGTATGTAATGTACAACATAGAGTATATAGTGCAGGGGTCAGGAGTATGTAATGTACAACATAGAGTATATAGTGCAGGGGTCAGGGGTATGTAATGTACAACATAGAGTATATAGTGCAGGGGTCAGGAGTATGTAATGTACAATATAAATTATACAATGTAAGGGTCAGGACTCATAATATTGTATTCAGTAATCAGTGGAACATTAAATGTTTACTGTAGACAAGTTGCAGAGATCCCACACCGCTGCCTCCCATCTCCTGAGACTGCACTCAGTGACTTGGGTTTGAGACACTACAGACATATCCCTCCACCCGGCACAGCCAGCAGACCACAGAGCAAGGAACCCTGGGAGAAATGTTCTGTCAGAGATCTTACTAGACCCGGGCATGGGGAAGTAGATCCAAATCAAACACCCCAGGAGCCTAAGTCTAGTGACACTTATGGTGAAAGTGAACATTTTGCTGCCAGCTGAACCCCAGAACCTCCATAAATCCAGTCTAGATACATAAATTGTGTCTGCAGCACAGAGAAGGAAGATTATCCGAGAGAAATCCAGGAATACAGGACGGGGAACACAGCTCAGGAAAGTGACCAGGGGATTACAGGCTGATATCACCCAGTCCCCGCCCTACTCTGGACCAATCAGTGAGCAGTATGGGTGGAGGAATGGATTTAGTGTTCATGACCCACCTGTGCTGATCTCTGTAGGAGTGTCCTCCTCTATAAATGTCCCCGTTATTCCATCCTCCTCCATAGACTGCTGATCATCCCTCACATACGCCTCTTCTTCTTCTGCTTTCACCTCAAATTCTATATCGATTGGATCTCCACTCTAAATCAAGGAAATGAGAGAAAATATCATCTGTAATTTATAAGGTCACATAAACATCCACACATTGTCTCTATGAGTCCATGTTCTAGATTCTCCATCCCACCAACCTTGTAATAGTGAGGGATGGTGTGACCTTCCTGTGTGGAATCCCGGGAATACAGAGGACGGGGACATCTCTCTGGTGGGTTCCTGGTTTTAGGTGGCTCCATCATATCCTTGTGTCCTTCTGAAAACTCCTCCATCACTCCATACTCCTCATCCTCCTCTTTATACTCTTCTTTAACATCAATATTATCATCCCCGAGGATTCCACTCTGAAAGATATAATAAAACATTCATTGTAACAAACATGCTGTGTATAAATCACAACTACCAATAATTGTCATCATCTACCTGATGATGGTGAGGGATGGTGTGACCTTCCTGTGTGGAATCCCGGGAATACAGAGGACGGGGACATCTCTCTGGTGGGTTCCTGTAGCTGGATGACTCCACCATGGTGTCCTGGTACAGATCTTTGTGTTCTCTTAGAAGCTCTGACTCCTCCATCCCCCCATCCTCATCCTCCTCCTCTTTTATCTCTTCTTTAACGTCAACTTTAGGATCTCTCAGGTTTCCACTCTGAATATATAATAAAAATGACATCAATGGTAACAATGCAGATAATGTACAGATCCTAATGATACTATCAGTGATTGTTCCTCATCTACCTGATGATGGTGAGGGATGGTGTGACCTTCCTGTGTGGAATCCCGGGAATACAGAGGACGGGGACATCTCTCTGGTGGGTTCCCATGACTGGATCCATCTGTAGGAAACACACACACTGACTGAATCCATTGTTTCTATGTGTTTATCAGATGATGGGGGATCTAGGTGGATCCTCCGTACTGCTCTCTCCTTTACAATAAAGTCTCCTCTTACCCGGTGATGTGAGGGGCGGCTGATTGTCCATCATGACGTCCTTGTAGAGATCCTTGTGTCCTTCTAAATACTCCCACTCCTCCATGGAGAAATAGACAGTGACACCCTGACACCTTATAGGAACCTGACACACACAATGATACAGTCACCATCCAGACACATCCCTTGTCTGTTACTGGAGAATGTCCCAGAATTCCCGGCACCGCTCACCTCTCCTGTCAGCAGCTCAGTGATCTCTCTGGTGACTTCTAGAATCTTCTTCTTCTTTCTCTCTTCTATCAGGGAGGGAGGTGGAGGCAATGTGATGTCATATGATCTCCAGACTTCACAGGAGGAAAACTCTACATCTGAACACAAAGAGTCACATCAAATGATATTCCCAGAATCCTCCTCACCTCTCCATTCAGGTCTCCATTTTATTAAAGCCCCACTTCAGGCTGAGGTATAATTCCCCCCACAGGACCCCCACACTACGCAGGGTATAGGCTTGTTGCAGCATTCTGATGTCATTACATACAACGCAGGACCAACAGTCCCTCTTTACATGTGAGGATACCAAGGGGCCCCACATCCTAAGAACATCAGGGAAAAAGACAAGATGGAGGGACATTGGGGGAGGAGCTGCGAGGTCAATGTGATGTCATAGGATTCTCTGACTCTGGATGGAGGGACATTGGGAGGAGGAGCTGTGAGGTCAGTGTGATGTCATAGGATTTTCTGACTCTGGATGGAGGGACATTGGGGGGAGGAGCTGTGAGGTCAGTGTGATGTCATAGGATTCTCTGACTCTGGATAGGGGACATTGGGAGGAGGAGCTGTGAGGTCAGTGTGATGTCATTGGGTTCTCTGATTCCAGATGGAGGGACATTGGGAGGAGGAGCTGTGAGGTCAGTGTGATGTCATAGGATTCTCTGACTCTGGATGGAGGGACATTGGGAGGAGATGCTGTGAGGTCAGTGTGATGTCATTGGATTCTCTGATTCCGGATGGAGGGACATTGGGGGGAGGAGCTGTGAGGTCAGTGTGATGTTTCCACCCCCCAGGGTCACTGCAGGTGTGGAGAAAAGCTGTGTAAGAGGATATGGAGGAGAGATGAGGAGGAGATCCAGGAATCAGGAGAAAGGTCAGGGCAAGCAACAGACGAGCGCATCCAAGAGACCAAGCCGGGGTCACTACACAGAAAATCAATCCAAGGAAACAACAGGCAGGACGAGGAATAGCAAGAAGGAGCTGAGAGACAAATGAGAATATTGCTCAGCCAATGGGAGATGATCTCAGCATGACTTCCATCATGAAGGAGATGAGGGGGAGGGGAGGAAGTCACTGAAGGTGACCATAGATCCATGGAAATTCAGCTGGTTCAGCAGGGATCGCTCACATTTCCATCCATGTGTGGCCACTGCCGGATAAAAGCCACTCCCCCAGCGGCTGCAGCCAATAGCTTCAGTGCTGATCCGTGTATTCTGAGAGCGGAGGAGTCCCCCCATTGTCAGAATACAAGAGTGCAGCGGGGAGGATTCCCCATCCACCTCCAATGTGTGGATGGGGGAATCGCTTCAGTTTTTATGGTCATCCCGCTGGCTGAACGATAAAACTGAACCATGTAGGCCAGCTTTGGGGGCAAATATATTATCATCAACTCCTCCCCCTGAAGGGGTTCATCTACATATTACCTCCTCTGCTGCCAGATCCAGGAATGTCTCCTCTTTACTTCCTCATTCATGGAACTTCCTGTCTGTACCTGCCATCACTTCCTGTCTGTACCTGCCATCACTTCCTGCCTGTACCTGACATCACTTCCTGTCTGTACCTGACATCACTTCCTGTCCATCTTCCATAGAGACTTCCTGTCTGGGTGGAAGTGAGATCCCCACCTTGTGGAGCTCAGAGGAACTGCAGCCCCGAGAAGCGTCTGGTAGTGTGACCCCGGCCTTGTGCTGGGTGTGTATGGACTGTAGATCCTTATAGAGGGGTCACCTCCACTCCCACCAAGGGGGACAGAAATATATGACTGCTCGGGGGGAGGGGTTTTGGCCCCTTTGATTTTGCAGTAACATTGATGGCAGATTTAGTCCTGTAGAACATCTGGTATATGGATACAAAGCCCCCCAGCTGGGAGTAAAGGGTGGAAATGGCTGGTGACCCCCAGATTTGGGCAATGATGTCATCACTATAAATGGATAAAACCCGCGCTATGTGTAACAACTCCAAACCTACAAAAACCTTCTAGCGGACTGCTGCTGTAACAAAGGGAAGGATTCCCTGTCATCTAGAAGAGCATTATGTGTCACAGCGCTGTCCTATTGTGTGTGCACAGAAATCATCACAAATACACTACAAATATGTGGAGACATTCAGAGATAAAGAGCTCGGGGCTCCAAATCCTATTCTCTGCACATCCACTGCTTCCACTTTACACCCACTTCATTGGTCTCATGGGGTTTATCAATAAATGAAGGAAACTGAACCGTGTGCAAATCCATCCACAACATAAAGTGCTTTGTGCTCAAGATGCTGCTCCCTGCAGATCCACTGCTTCCACTTTACACCCACTTCATTCATCTCATCAGATTTGCTGCTATAGGAAATCATCTCAAATCCTCTGCAAATCCATGGAGACCGACAATATTGTGTGCTCAGTATAGTGTTCTCTGCAAGTCCACTGCTTCCACTTTACACCCACTTCATGAATGTAGCGCCCCCTCCTGGTCAGGTCTAGGATGTGTAGTCAGGTAAAGCATAGCTGTGTTTCTCTGCTCACCAGAGAGGCTGTCAGGTAAATTCAGTCGGGTATTCTGAGTTACAGAGAGCTGTGATTGATTAGTCAGGTCTGCTCATGCTGCTCTGGTTCTGTTGGAGTTTGTCTGAGTTCTGCCCGCCTTCAGGAAGCTATGAGAGTCTTCCAGAACATGGGAATTGGCTAGACAAATGACCAGCATGAATATGGATACAGTCCTGACCAATTGCAGGGGAGGGTGGCCCCATTGCATGCTGGAAGTGGTATTTATACTCTGAGAGCACATGGGTTCAGTGTCTTTCCTCGGAGAGGATTGCACCAGCCAGGCTGGAGGCAGGCTGCCTCGCCTGGCACTTGCTGTTATGTGGCCTCGGGTGGGTGACCTGAGGGCCTGAAGTTAGAGAGAGTGACCCTGATTCTACAGTAAGCTGACTGAGGGGAGCTGTCTGCCAAAGCTCTGTCTGGTGTCACTGGAGAGAGTGGCTTGGAAGATTGGAAGGAGGCAACCATTCTGTCCTTGGACCTGTGAGTGCAAACTCTGAGAGATCTGGGGGGCTCTGTGTGCTTGTTACCCCTCTGGTGCTTGATAGTCAGCCTGGGTCTGAGAAAGGGAGCCCTGCCTAGTGTTCTGCAGAGCTTGTCCAAGTATTGCTACTGCTAATGGGACTTCGCTCTCCTACAACTACTTGCTGCTATTTGTTACTGAGAAGTCTGCTATCTACTGTCAGCCGAGACTTCACAAGTGTTCTACTAAGAGATCAGCTAGATGTCCTCAGTGTGAAGAGTTCTGATTCTGGAGGATCCGACTACATTCCCCATCCCTATCCCCAGTTCTACAATAAACTCCAAACACAAAACATCCCCTAGACTGGTCATTGGAGACAACGAGCAGAAGTGTGTGTGTTTGCCTTGCTGTGGGGCAAAGCAAAGGGAAACCAGGGGCAACATTCAGCTCCTTCTGAGGTAGTGCTACATGAAGTCAGTGTAAAGTGGAAGCAGTAGATCTGCAGAGAACTGCATCTTGAGCACAAAACACTTTGCTGTATATGGATTTGCTGTATATGGATTCTTAATTTACTGGCAAACAACACAAGATCAATGAAGTAGGTGTAAAGTGGAAGCAGTAGATCCGCAGAGAATTATATTTTGAGTAGGGATGGGATGACGGTTTGAGTCAAACATAAGTTTGAATCGAACATTAGCCATTTGAGTGTTCACCATTATGCAGGAAGTTTGCCCGCGTGCCCAAACAATGTAAAACATGCTTTGTGATTGGCCAAAGCATTGCACCTGACCACAGGTCACATGCAATGCTTTGGCCAATAACAGCTGAGTTCTCAGGAAGAGCCATGATTGGCCAAAGTGCTGGCCGTATTGAACCACAACATGCAGAAGAGGTGGTGGAGTGGATAAGTCAGTCATCCTCATCCTCTGTCATCCAGGCTCATACTATTTTGCCTTCCACCACAGCTGCCAAAGTGTCCTGTTCCTCCGGCTCCTTGTCCACCACAGCTGCTCCTTCCGTAGCCCCACCATCATGCATGGAGGAGTCACCAGAATGATTGGATCATAGTGTCAGTCCCATGCTGCTGGAGGATGTGCAACAATCTGAATGCTGTGATGTTGGTTCCCAGGATGAGGAAAGGAGTGACGTGAGCCTAGAGAGAGGGGGCGCCAGTGAGGGAAAATAAATTGTCAGTCCTGTTCCCCCAGCCGCAGCACACTGCCAAGTTGGCTCCATTGATGAGGAGGATGGGGATGATGAGGTCACTGACCATACTTGGGTGCCTGAGAGAACAGAGGAGGAAAGTGAGGAGGAGGCAGAACTCCAACAAGGCAGGATGTCCTCCAGGGACAGGCATAAGGGCAGCCAACCGATGGCATCACACGACAGAGCTCCACAGGTGGGGGGCGCTGCTGACTCCAGGCAGACTTCCACAAGTTCTCTGGTGTGGGCTTTCTTCAACACATGTGCAGCATTGCTGTTTGCAGTCTTTGACTGAAGCAGACCAAGCGTGGCCAAAACACCAGCCACTTGGGCACCACATGCTTGACAAGACGTATGATGAGCTGCCATGCAGCCCGCTGGTAACAGCACCTGAAAGACCCAGAAAAAGTGCAGACTTCTCCTTGCTCCTCATCTGGGATCTCTACTGTAAAACGTCAGGTCTTCTCAACAGCCTCCACTGAGAGGAGTGATGGTACAGCAGTGGGTGGCCCATCTGACAGCAGGACACCACCTGTTGATTTCAGCAGGAACATTTCACTACCCCATTTGCTGAACCGTGAAAAAAAGACTGTCCCACCCATCCACATTCTATCCTGGCCAAATTGCTGCCTTACAACTGCTGCCTTTCCATCTGGTGGACTCTTCCCCCTTCCGGGAATTTGCAGAATGTTCTGTATCACAGTGACAGGTTCCGAAAAGACAATTTGTTTCATGCAAGGCCATTCCAGCTCTGTACCATCATGTGGAAGGTCATGTTTTGGCCTTGTTGGACAAGGCGGTCAGCAGCAAGGTCCACATTACTGACACGTGGTCCAGCAGGCACAGTCAGGGATGTTACATATCCGTCACGGCACACTGGGTGACTCTGCTAGCAGCTGGGAAGGATGCAGGACAGGGTTCAGTTCTGGAGCTTGTTCCACCACCATGCCTCCAAAAACCTGGTGGTGATTCTGCCACATCTGTCTGCTCCACCCCCTCCCCTTCCTCTTCCTCTATGGCCTCTTCTGCTGAATTGTCCTCTGAACCAGCAGTGCTCCATAAGCATCCAAGGGGCTCTGCAAGCAGTCAGGATAAAAGATGCCACGTGGTGCTTCAGCTGGTCTGTCTAAGGGACAGGAGCCACACCAGGACACAGATTCTGTCAGCTATGAAGGGGCTCTCCACCCTCCAACAGGGACACTTGACACATGTTCCATGCTTGGCACACGTCCTGAATTTGGTGGTGCTTCTTGAACAGGTACCAAGGCTTTCAAGATCTTCTGAGGCAGGCCAGAAAAGTCTGGCCATTTCTGGTGGTCATACACGGCCTGTGTTCAGTTGGCTGAAATTCAACCTGCCCACAAACTGACTCATTTGTGACATGCCCACTCGGTGGAACTACACTTTGGTAACACGGCAGTGGCTGCACACACAGCAGAGGGCCATCAATGAGTACCTGTGTGAAAATGGCACAAGGACAGGCTCAGGGGAACTTGGCTTCTTCTCACCTCGCCAGTGGCTGCTGACAATGGATGCATGCGCTGTCCTGTCACCATCTGAGGAGGCCACAAGGATGATGAGCTGTGACACTGCATGCATCAGTGACACTATCCCTGTAGTCTTTCTGCTGGAGCACACGCTGCATGGAATCATGGACAGGGCACTGGAGGCAGAACAGCGGGAGGAAGAGGAGGATTTCCTGTCCTCTCAAGGCCTCCTTTATGCAGAAACCATTCCTGCGGGGCCACAGAACACACAGAAGGAGGAGGAAGTGGAGGAGGAGGAGGATTGCAGCAACATGGAAGTAGGGGATCACATAGAGTAGTATTCAAGGGACACTTTTCAGTCCTCAGAAACCCAGCCAGGAGTAGTACATGGCTGGGAGGAGGTAGTTCCTGACAATGTCATCCTCAGTGACCCAGAGGACTCAGAATCTCCGGCCTCCTCAAACTTACACTGCATGGGCTCCCTGATTCTGCAAAGCCTGTGTAAGGACCTGAGGATGTGTGTTATCAAGAAGAGGGATCAATACTGGTTGGCAACCCTTCTTGATCCACGTTACAAGGGTAAAGGTGCAGAGCTCATCCAGTCTTCCCAGAGGGAGCAGAGGATGAAACATCCTGAGGATGCCTTGAAATTGTGTAACACCTTTCCAGACACAGGGAGGTCACCATTTCCTGGACAACGTGTTTCTGAGGCTTCATTCTGTCAAAGGAAGAGCGGTGGAGAAGGCGGCCAGCTGACCGATTAAACAGTTCTTTAGTCCTCAGCACCCAGGGCTGTTAGGTTTAAGCACCCATCGGCAGGGTCTGCATCATATGGTGCAGGATTATCTAGGGGCAACAACAGACTTGGAGACCTTTCCAGCTGAGCATCCACTGGGTTACTGGGTCTTGAGGATGGATCACTGGCCAGAACTTGCTCAATATGCCATCAAGGTACTGGCCTGTCCTGCATCCAGCGTGCTTTCTGAACGGACATTCAGTGCTGCTGGAGGTTTTATGCATTTACCTGAATGACATCGATTCATTCAGGGTTTTTTTGTGCTTAGCTGTGATTTGGCTACAGCTAATCACATGACACAGCTGGGCTGTGATTGGTGCAGCTTGTGCATGTGATCGCTGTGACCATTCACAGCTAGACACACTTGTATACAATGGATGGCATGAAAGGAAGCCATCCATTGTATACAACTGTCATGTGACCTGCAGTGATTGGTCACATGGCACTGGCAACGGGGCCGGTACACAAATCTGTCATCGGCCGTGTCTGAGGTACATGGCCGGTGACAGTTCGCACCACAGCCCTGCAGGGTGCACGCTCCAGAAAGGACGCCATATGGCACCACCTGGAGGGGCGAGCTGTTCGTCCAACCGCCATCTGGCTATAGACTGGGCAGCAACTGGTTACACTAGAGGGGGTGATCTCAGTGGAAAGAGTGTCTTCAGTGGGGGAGGGGTGACAACACTAAGGGAGAGGTGTGTCCTCAGAAGGAGAAGAGTGTCCCCAGCACAGGAAAGGAGGGGAAGGGGTGTCTTCAGAGGAGGAAAAGAGAGGAAGGAGTATCTTTAGTGGAGAGGGTGTCTGTAGTGGGGGAGGGTGTCCTCTGTGTGGGGGGGTGTCTTTAGTGGGGGAGGGTGTCCTCTGTGGGGGGAAGAGGGTGTTCTTAGTGGAGGACGGGAAGGGTTTTTTGGGTAAATGACACCAGATCAAAGTCCTCCTGAGAAGTTCCTAAAGACAGCTGTCTTGTCTATGTAAAAAGATAACTTTAGCTGAATATTAGAAGCACAGCTTATTCCAAGGGGGCTATGAGGTAAACTGACCCCAGCTTTGTTTGTGGACAGGGAGGAGTCCAGTGGTCTGTTTGTGGACAGGGAGGAGTCCAGTGGTCTGTTTGTGGACAGGGAGGAGTCCAGTGGTCTGTTTGTGGACAGGGGGGGTGTCCAGTGGTCTGTTTGTGGACAGGGAGGAGTCCAGTGGTCTGTTTGCGGACAGGGAGGAGTCCAGTGGTCTGTTTGCGGACAGGGAGGAGTCCAGTGGTCTGTTTGCGGACAGGGAGGAGTCCAGTGGTCTGTTTGCGGACAGGGAGGAGTCCAGTGGTCTGTTTACGGACAGGGAGGAGTCCAGTGGTCTGTTTGTGGACAGGGAGGAGTCCAGTGGTCTGTTTGTGGACAGGGAGGAGTCTAATGGTCTGTTTGTGGACAGGGAGGAGTCCAGTGGTCTGTTTACACAAGTCCTAAACAAAAGCTCCATTGTTCTCGGAGTTTCATTTCTCCAGAAGGAAGAAGCTGCTCTGTCTGTACAGATCACACAGGTGGAGTCTACACTGCAGTCTGCATTGTCAGCCGAGCAGCTGAAGGAGTCCAACATCTAACCATCTACTAATCAGGCGTACTCTTGGAGCACCACCTACACAACACTCACCTCGTCCATCTAGACTGCTCACTAGAGCTTCTTCTACAGCCTCTGACCCATCACTTCCCTCCTCTGCTGGAGGCACTTTATTAGGATCTATAGAGGGACAACACCGACCTCGTATTGTACATCAGAATCAAGGAAACAGCAGAGATCCGGCCACAGGGGAGCTAGGAAACATCAACGCTGCAACAAGGGATCTCCCACTCATCCAACCATCCCAACAGAAGCCAGCTGATATGGGGGATGGGTGGTCATTATGGACACAGCCTGTGATGACAATGAGACACTGGAGAGTGCAAAATCTGGTGCAGCTCTGCATAGGAACCAATCAGCTTTCAGGTTTTTTGGCAAAGCTTAATTGAACAAGCTGAAGTCAGAACCTGATTGGCTCCCATGCGCAGCTGCCCCAGATTTTGCACACTCCAGTTTTAGTAAATAATCCCCATTGTGTCCATCTGAGATGGTTTGTGCCAGATGCTGAGACATAGAGAGGGAAATGGGAGCTAATAGGCTGCAGGAGATCTGAGACATAGAGAGGGAAATGGGAGCTAATAGGCTGCAGGAGATCTGAGACATAGAGAGGGAAATGGGCGCTAATAGGCTGCAGGAGATCCGCTGAGACATAGAGAGGGAAATGGGCGCTAATAGGCTGCGGGAGATCCGCTGAGACATAGAGAGGGAAATAGGAGCTAATAGGCTGCGGGAGATCCGCTGAGACATAGAGAGGGAAATGGGTGCTAATAGGCTGCGGGAGATCCGCTGAGACCTGGAGAGGGAAATGGGTGCTAATAGGCTGCGGGAGATCCGCTGAGACATAGAGAGGGAAATGGACGCTAATAGGCTGCGGGAGATCCGCTGAGACATAGAGAGGGAAATGGGCGCTAATAGGCTGCGGGAGATCCGCTGAGACATAGAGAGGGAAATGGGCGCTAATAGGCTGCAGGAGATCCGCTGAGACATAGAGAGGGAAATGGGCGCTAATAGGCTGCGGGAGATCCGCCGAGACATGGAGAGGGAAATGGGCGCTAATAGGCTGCGGGAGATCCGCCGAGACATGGAGAGGGAAATGGGAGCTAATAGGCTACAGGAGATCCGCTGAGACATGGAAAGGGAAATGGGAGCTAATAAGCTGCGGGAGATCCGCCGAGACATAGAGAGGGAAATGCGTGCTAATAGGCTGCAGGAGATCCGCCGAGACATAGAAAGGGAAATGGGTGCTAATAGGCTGCAGGAGATCCGCCGAGACATAGAGAGGGAAATGGGTGCTAATAGGCTGGAGGAGATCCGCCGAGACATAGAGAGGGAAATGGGAGCTAATAGGCTGCAGGAGATCTGCCAAGACATAGAGAGGGAAATGGGTGCTAATAGGCTGCAGGAGATCTGCTGAGACATAGTGTTAGAAATCAAAATTATGATTCGGCACTTATACTGATGGCAAGCTTGCAAAATATTTGTTTTTTATGATTAATCATAATTAATATTAATATGTGTGAATTGTCGCCTTAAACCGATGATATTTAATTCTTCAGTAAAATAGCTGAGACCAAAAGATATAGAAGTTAAGCTGAGACAGTAAACAGGAATGAGTTGGCTGAGACAGTAAACAGGAATGAGTTGGCTGAGACAGTGAATAGGAATGAGTTGGCTGAGACAGTGAATAGGAATGAGTTGGCTGAGACAGTAAACAGGAATGAGTTGGCTGAGACAGTGAATAGGAATGAGTTGGCTGAGACAGTAAATAGGAATGAGTTCGCTGAGACAGTAAATAGGAATGAGTTGGCTGAGACAGTGAATAGGAATGAGTTGGCTGAGACAGTGAATAGGAATGAGTTGGCTGAGACAGTAAACAGGAATGAGTTGGCTGAGACAGTGAATAGGAATGAGTTGGCTGAGACAGTGAATAGGAATGAGTTGGCTGAGACAGTGAATAGGAATGAGTTGGCTGAGACAGTAAACAGGAATGAGTTGGCTGAGACAGTGAATATGAATGAGTTGGCTGAGACCACCTAGACCAGCTGAAGACCATATTTAGACATCGCTGGTTAGACGTCTCTGGTAGTAACATGTGAAAGGCATTAGGAGGACTCATTATAGACTTACTATTACATTATGTATCTGTATAATATCTGTGTATTTAGTTACGTTTCTAATATTGATACATATATAGATTAGTGATTATACATTGAAGTTATATTATCATTTATATATAACAAGCTGAGGTTACATCATCAGGTTACAGTATTATGTACATCAGCATACATATGTTCCTGTCCATCAAAGACATCATGTGAGTGTCCGTCCCCCCCCCCCCCCCCCCCTTCTATGCCATACAAGGTATGAAGAATCTCTCGGTATGACACACTCATTCTGCATAAAGGGGTCTGGAGGGACAGAGGTGGTACTCTCACACGCTACACAACACTCTGACACACATACATGTCTAGGACATTCTGAGAAGCTGCAACAGGTGCGTGCTGCAAGATCATCACTTCCGTCTATTTCTGGCTTCTTCACGAAGTCTAGAGAAGGACAAGTAGAGCATGAGAAGGACAGACGTCCATGAAGGACAGGACAGCACACGGCCGGACTTCTATAACAAAAATGGTGACTTTATCTTTACACTTCTGCTTGTTATTTCTACAGTAGTTGTATCTCCATGGAACTGTTCATGATACACTTTACATTGTTATTTCTACAGTAGTTGTATCTACATGGAACTGTTCATGATACGCTTTACATTGTTATCTTACACCATTGTGTGATAGAATAAAATCACACTTCATTTTTTATTTCAACGGCTCTTCATTCATAATCGCCTCAAGACACTAAAGAAGTATTGTAAATGTCTAAAATCCAACACATAGAAAGGGAAATGGGTGCTAATAGGCTGCAGGAGATCTGCTGAGACATAGAAAGGGAAATGGGAGCTAATAGGTTGCAGGAGATCTGCTGAGACAAAAGGAGGGAAATGGGCGCTAATAGGCTGCAGGAGATCCGCTGAGACATAGAAAGGGAAATGGGAGCTAATAGGCTGCGGGAGATCCGCTGAGACAAAAGGAGGGAAATGGGAGCTAATAGGCTGCAGGAGATCCGCTGAGACAAAAGGAGGGAAATGGGAGCTAATAGGCTGCAGGAGATCCGCTGAGACATAGAGAGGGAAATGGGTGCTAATAGTCTGCAGGAGATCCGCTGAGACATAGAGAGGGAAATGGGCACTAATAGGCTGCAGGGGATCCTCTGAGACAATGAAATGTGTATGAAATGGATGGATGTGCAGACACTCCCAGAAGATGATGTCATTATGATTGGATTGATATATATTTTTGCATTGTCCCCCCCAGAAGGATCAGGTTTGGCGGGATCGCTCTCATTAGCTATACATTTGTATTTTGTGTTCTGTGTTTGTAAGACTTTTCTATATGTAATAAGAGATGTTTGTTGAACAGTTGGTTACATAAGAGTTACATTTATTTCTTCTTCCTTTATTCAGTAATGTTTCATCTCCCGTAGTATCCCTGTAAGGTACATATTATACAGGAAGGGGGATTATGGGATGGATCTCGGGGCTGCAGTTCCTCTGAACTCCACAAGGTGCTGATCTCACCTATACTCACACAGGAAGTCTATATGGAATACAGACAGGAAGTGATGTCAGGGACAGACAGGAAGTGATGTCAGGCACAGACAGGAAGTGATGTCAGGCACAGACAGGAAGTGATGTCAGGCACAGACAGGAAGTGATGTCAGGCACAGACAGGAAGTGATGTCAGGGACGGAGAGGAAGCATATCAGAGACGTTGCTGGACGTGACAGCAGAGGAGGTAACAAGATGTTTTTTCCTATTTAACCCCCGTCATGTCGGTCCTCTTCCTCCACAGTCATGTCCATCCTCTCCCTCCACAGTCATGTCGGTCCTCTTCCTCCATAGTCACGTCTGTCCTCTTCCTCCATAGTCATGTCCGTCATCCTCCTCCATAGTCATGTCATCCGCTTCCTCCATAGTCATGTCCGTCATCCTCCATAGTCATGTCTGTCCTCTTCCTCCATAGTCATGTCCGTCCTCTTCCTCCATAGTCACTGTGACGTCTTTTATCTCCAGCAGATGATGATACACACATATATAGTGTGGGAACCCAGATGAACCCCTTCAGGGGCAGAACATTCCCCCACTTCCGGGGCCGGAACATTCTCCTCATTGTGGAGATAAATTCTAGTAATATGGTCCTCTAAACAAACAGCACTGACAATAAATAGACAAGACAAGGACCATCCTGACCATACATGGCCTACAAAGGGCAATGATGACACTACACAGGCAGCCAATGGGCAATCATGACACTATGCAGCCAACACAATGATGGAGTGCCGGGGTCAGGAGTATGGAGCATAGAGCCCCTTACATTGCTGCTCAGGAGGAAGGAAACATTCCTTTGTAACAGAAAATGTATATAAATCTGAGGCTCTTTTAGGAATGTCCGGGGGGGTTAAAGAATGAAAGGGGCTTTGGTGTCTCCAGACCAATCAGGTTTTATCCCGGACAGATTTATCAGTGACAACATTCTCCTTACATTACACATTAGTCAGGACCCCAATTTGCACTCCAGAGAAGTTTTGTTACTGAGTTTGGACACTAATGAGGCCTTCGATGGTGTCCTTTGGCCTTGTTTTCCTGGGTGCAGAGAATGGGTGTCAGTGATGAGTGTTTATCTGGTATACTCGCCCTCTATGACTCTCCCATAACAAGGATCAGACTTCCCGGCTGTAACTCTGACTTTGTTACATTGGGTAGAGGTACCCGTCATGGTTGTCCTCTGTCATCCCTATTGTTTGCACTGGTGTTGGGACCTTTGGTGATTGCAATCAGATCACATTCAGACATCTCTGGTTACCCTTTATTGGTTTCACCTTTCAGAATCTGTATGTATGCTGATGATGTAATGCTTTTCCTCACCATCCCGTTAGTATCATTGCCTAATCTATGCCGGTATTGAACGACTTTGCTGTAGTGTCAGGTCTGTTCATGTCACTAAATCAGTGGTTATGCCATCAATGTTCCTGATTCCCTGAGTGCCTCTCTCCGTAGCTCTTTTCCATTTCGTTGGGCCACGGATCGGATTTCCTATTTAGGTATCAACCTCACTCCCAGATACTCAGATAGGTTTGCTGCTAATTACCCCCCATGTGTGGCGCCTCTCTACTCTACTGAAGATTTGCCATGGGTACCCCATCTCCTTCCTGGGTAGAGTCACGGCAGTCACAATGAATATTCTGCCTAAACTACCGTACTTTTCGCCAAATAAGACGCTCTGGCATATAAGACGCACCCAATTTTAAAGGAGGAAAATCTAGAAAAAAAAGGTTCTGAACCCAATACTGTAGTAAAATATTTTATATCAACTGTGTAAAGTTAACAGCAGTTTATGAACAATTTTATGCCAACCATGTAACAAATCCAGAAATGAAAGAACTCACGGTTCGGATCGTTCCACGGATCAGGAGTCACGGATCGGATCTTTTTCGGATCAGTAAAAAAAACCAACAAGACAAACATACCGGTACGTTTTGTCTTTTTGTTTAATACATCATCCACCATTGCCCCCACTCATCACGTAATGTCCACCATTGCCCCCACTCATCACGTAATGTCCACCATTGCCCCCACTCATCACGTAATGTCCACCATTGCCCCCCACTCGTCATCAATATCACTGTTCCAGTGCAACATTGCCCCCACATTAGTAATAATAGCCAGTAACATTGCCCCCACATTAGTAATAATAGCCAGTAACATTGCCCCCACATTAGTAATAATAGCCAGTAACATTGCCCCCACATTAGTAATAATAGCCAGTAACATTGCCCCCACATTAGTAATAATAGCCAGTAACATTGCCCCCACATTAGTAATAATAGCCAGTAACATTGCATTGCCCCGCTCCTCACCTGTTGTTGTAGATCCGCGCTATGGTAGGATCCACGAGCAGAGGGGGTGATGACGTCAGCGCGCACCGCTGGGTGTACTAAGATGGCTGACCGCTCCAGAGATAGGCCAAAGCCGCGGCCTTTCCTACGGCCGTGGCCGCGTCTCACGGATTCTCTCTCTATTCGTCGTATGAGACGCACCAACTTTTCCCCCCCAGTTTTGGGGAAGAAAAAGTGCGTCTTATACGGCGAAAAATACGGTACTTTATCTATTTACATCACTTCCAGTCTCGGTCTCGAAAATGTTTCTGGATCGCTTTCAGCGGCTGATTAACAATTTATTTGGTGTAATAAACGTCCACGTTTTACCTCATCGGTTTTGTACCGGTCACAACGGACGGGGGGCCTCGGTCTTCCCAATTTTTGGCTCTATTACCTTTCAGCGTGTTTTGCACAATTATCACAATGGGCGACTGTTAACTCCCAGATCCCGTGGGTTAGATTTGAATCTCAATCTATACGCCCATTTTATTTACCGGGTATTTTATGGTCCAAAATCCTCCCTCGATCGTTAACTTTTTCTGACTCTGTTGTGACCATTCATTGACACTTTGGTCTCGATGGAAACTTCAATGAAATCTGGTCTCTTCTGTTTCCCCGGGTGTATCGTTTTTTGGTGACCCTAACTTTAGTACAGCATTTTCTTCTCCTCGGGCGTTTCATTGGTGGTACAATAGATCCTTTATTAGGTTGTCTGACTGTCAAAGTGGAGGATCTTATATTCCCTTTGATATGATGTGCGGACTTTGTGATGTTCCGCTTCGTGAATATCATCGTTATCGGCAGATTAGACATTTTTTAACTCGCATTTTGGCCTTACACCTTCATCTCCGATTTCTGAACGTATGAGCCGTGACTATCCCAGGGGCAAAGGTCTTATCTCTGATCTGTATCACCAATTCCTGGTCAGTCTCTCTCCCACACCTCCTTTATAGAGACAAAAATGGGAGGAGGATAGTGGTATCACCTTTTCGGATGAGGATTGGGATTCCATGGTGGATAACATATGTAAGAGCTCTCCATCTGTTTCTGTCCATGAGACGGCCCTCAAGGTATTAACCAGATGGTATTATACCCCGTCAAGGCTACACGTTTTGTACCCACAAACGTCCCCGTTATGTTTCCGGGGCTGCGGCCTCACCGGTACTTTGGGACATACGTTGTGGGCTTGCCCAACTTTATCCTTGGTGTGGGGCAGGATATCTGAGTTGGTGACTTCACTGGTGGGTGTTCCGGTACGTCTGACTATACAGTCTTCCTATTGGGAGCTCGTATCCCGGGGGTTCCTGATAATGTTATGACATTGATACATACTATTTGTATTTCTACTTTGTGGGCTATCGCCCTACATTGGGAATCTATCACTGTACCATTGGCCTCTGTGTTACATAGAGTAGATGCTGTGATGCTCATGGAGAGAATTCATTATAACTTACTGGACAAGATGCACTTGTCTGATAGAAAATGGGAATCATGGAAGGTTCAGAGACATTTACTACATGAATAGTGGCATTCCATGTGAAGGTTGATTGACGTCTCCTGTTCACACACATATAATTCAGTCTACTTTTCCTTTATATTTCTCATGTACTTAGGATCTATTCTCCTTTCCTTTCTCTTCTTTTTTACCCTTTCTATATGATGTGCCTTTCTGAATTGTACGATTCAAGTGTGCCTTGTTAATACTGTACACATTGTTTTTCTGAAAGTAGAGACTTTAGAGAAAATAGTGGCAGGTCTAATTTTTTATGTCACAAAATATCACAAAGTCTAGGAAATGCCAAAGGGATCAAAAAAGCAATAAATGACCCATTTATTTGCAAAAATATAAAAGCCGAGGTTGCAGCGAGTAAATAGATATCCAACATGTCAAACCTTAAGTTGTGTGTGCTGAAATGGTGACAACCTTTAGTCCCCGGTATTATCTATAGGGGACACATTTATAGCCCCTTCTAGGTCATCAGTATAGAGTACGGAGGAGGTCTGCTCCTAGAATTATCCTCTCATTCTGGTGTGACCGGCGATATGTAACGTGTATCACAATCAATGTTATCACGTGTAGGCCCTCCAGCGTGTGCTCTTATGTTTGGGTGCGCATATATGTGGGGGTGGGGAGCCTCAACATTTTTTAAGGGGAGGAGTTATATACTTGGGTGTAACTTTAATTGTTTACAATTAAAAAAACATTTTTACTTGAGGGGACAAAGTCCTCTATGAGATGACTTTTGATGACAGGTTCTCTTTATTGAGACATCCAAGGTCTAAAAGACCCCCAATGTCTCCTCTGTACTCCATTGGATGTAATGTAGAGCACATCGCACCGCATTACATTCTTTGCCGGCCTCGATGGTTGGGAAATCAGTCATAATGTCACTTCTGGGTCAGGACAAGAAGGGAGTGAACGTGTCCGCTCTCCTCTGCCCCTCTACCCTCCGACACCCGCTGACCCGGGCCCACAGATGGGCAAGCAGAGCCGGGGAAGCATAGTAGGTACAGGAGAGGATCACACACACAGGCTGGCAGAGGCTGGCACCTGAAAGGAGAGCCCTGCGGCTTGCCCTCAGCAGGGATAAAGATTAAAAACACTACTTGCCCGGCCCCCAGAACTACATGTCCCGGGCGTCGGGTGATGTAAAGTGACCATCCCTGCATGATGAGCCGACATTGACCTCACAGCACTGCCTCAGAGCAAACTAGTCATAGGAAGGATCAGATTTATCATTCTGGGTAATGCATCTCTCCTACCTCCACTCCTAACTCAAAATCACATTCACTCCTGTTATATTCAGAACAAATGGTGTATTTATATTTGTGTATGTTGACCAGTCCTCACCTCCAGTTGCACCCAGTTTATGACTGTAGCCTGGTTCCTAAGAAACATCCCCCACTATTCATGTGAGCCTTATCAGCTTCTAATTGGGGTGGAGTTGAATGCTCATTTGAGCATCTCCCTATAAATTTAGATCAGCTCATGGGGGGAGATCTCTGATGGGGGGCACAGTCTCTGATGGGGGTGCTGCTTCAGATTGAGTGCGGCTTCGAAAGAGTGCGAAGCAGTTAAACACAGAGTGCGGCTTCGAAAGAGTGCGAAGCAGTTAAACACAGAGTGCGGCTTCGAAAGAGTGCGAAGCAGTTAAACACAGCAGTTGAACTAAAGCAGGAGAACTTAAGCAGCAGGAAGACACAACAACAGCAAGAAACTCTACTGCACGCTGGACAGACTGCAAGCAAACACACCGGGAAACCTCTCTTACATACCTGAGTCCCACTCGGTTTACGTGTGCCTTTATATAATACACCCTTCTTCTCCTCTTCATATTACTATCCTCTGTTCCCAAATCTCATTTCTTTACCCCTCTGCTCCACCCCAAAACTTGTACATCTCCCCCTCATTGCTATCATCTCCCTACTACTGCTCTCATCACCCCCCCAAAATGCCTCTTCCACTCCTCTTTCTCATTTTCCTCTCCTCCATTCCCAAAATCCATTCACTATATCCCTCTGCTCCTCCTAAACATTTGTATATTGTGTCCTCACTGCTTCCTTCGCCCCTCTATGGCACCCACCACCTCCTCCTATTACTCCGCTCTCCCACTGACCCGAACACCTCCACTAGGAGTTTCTCACGCTCCTGCACATCCCGCTCCCATGCCACCTTTCTCACCCTTCTCCTCCTCCTAGCCGCGGGGGACATCTCCCCAAATCCTGGCCCTCCACCACCTCCCTCACCCACACAACACCCTCCCGCCTCCACGTCCTACCGCAACCCCCGCAACCTAGTATCTGTCCCCCTGCTCCCTAAAATCTCCCCCCCATTTTCATGCGCACTCCTGAACGCCCGATCGGTGTGCAACAAGCTTACCGCCATCCACGACCTCTTTGTTTCCCGCTCCCTCAACCTCCCAGCGATCACGGAAACCTGGATCCAGTCCACTGACTCTACCTCCCCTGCTGCACTCTCCTATGGAGGTCTCACCTGGACCCACTCACCCAGGCCCAACGGTCGTAAAGGTGGTGGGGTTGGTCTGCTCCTGTCACCGCAGAGCACCTTCTGAGTCCTCCCAAACCCCCCCTCCCTATCCTTCTCCTCCTTCAAGGCCCACTGCGTCCGACTATTCTCCCCAACCCCCCTGAAGATTGCTGTGATATACCGGCCTCCTGGATCCATACCCCGCTTCCTGGATGACTTTTCCTCCTGTCTACCCTTCTTCCTCTCCTCTGAGCTACCCACCATCATTCTTGGGGATTTCAACATCCCTGTCAACCTTGACAACCCGGACACAGCCCGTCTCCTCCACTTAACTTCCTCCTTTACACTTGCACAGTGCATACAATCCACCACCCACTCCGACGGAAATATCCTGGACCTTGTCTTCTCCAACCGCTGCGCTCCCCACAACCTCACTAACACCCCCTTCCCTCTCTCTGACCACAGCCTGATTACCTTCTCTATCTCCTCGTCCTCCAACGCCTACCCCTCCAAATGTCACACTACTACCAGCCGTAACCTCCGCAACCTTAACCCTGCCCCCCTCCACTCCGCAGCTGATCAACTCCATGACAGCATCCTCCCCCTGTCCTGCCCCGACTTGGCTATGACTGCCTACAACAACGCGCTGTCAGCAGCCCTTGACTCACTAGCGCCTTTAACCACACGCAACATCAGACCCCGACCGCTCCAGCCCTGGCAGACTGATCACACCAAAACCCTCAAACGACACAGTCGTGCCCTGGAGCGACTATGGCGCAAAACAAAATCCCAACAAGCCTTTACCCGCTACAAATCTGCCTTCCACACCTACACCTCCTCCCTCCACGCAGCCAAACAAGCCTACTTCCTGACTCTCATCAAGGCCCTCTCCTCCAATCCTCGCCGACTCTTCTCCACCTTCAACTCTCTACTCTCTCCACCCCCACCTCCACCCAGCACCTCACTCACCGCCCTTGAGATTGCCAATCACTTCAAAAACAAGATTGACACAATTCGCAAGGACATCGCCGCAACTCACACGCCCTCTCAACCCGTCCCCTCTCACACAGCTACCCCCTCATCCCCCCTCCCCCTCGACATTACCCGCAGGGACTTCGTCACTCCTCAAACTCCCTCTAACCCCGTTCCCCCTCACTCAGCTACCCCCTCATCACCCCTCTCCCACGGCCCCACCACTGCTCTGACCTCCACTTCCACCCCACCCTACATTCCTCATACTGAAGCCCCCCAACACTCCACACCTTTGACCTTACTACCATCGAGGAAGTCTCCAAGATCCTCTCTGATGCCCGCCTCACCACCTGCTCCCTCGACCCTATCCCCTCACAATTCCTACGACCTCCCTCCTCCTCCATCCTACGCTCCCTCACCCACATCTTTAATCTCTCCCTCTCCTCCGGCACTTTCCTCTCCCCACTGAAGCATGCACACATCACCCCTATACTTAAAAAGCCCTCCCTGGACCCCAATGACCCGAACAACCTCAGACCCATCTCCCTGCTCCCATTTACATCTAAACTCCTCGAGCGCCTAGTCTACGCCCGCCTATGCTCTCACCTCAACGACAACAACCTCCTCGATCCCCTACAGTCCGGCTTCCGTCCCCTACACTCCACCGAAACCGCCTTACTCACACTCTCCAACGACCTGCTAACCACCAAAGCTAATGGCCACTATTCAGTGCTCCTACTCCATGACCTCTCTGCGGCCTTCGACACAGTTGACCACCCCCTCCTCCTCAAAATACTACACTCCCTCGGCCTCAGAGATTCTGCTCTCTCCTGGCTCTCATCCTACCTGTCACAACGCTCTTTCAGCGTTACCTATAATGCTACTACCTCCCCCTCACTCCCCCTCTCTGTTGGGGTCCCTCAAGGCTCTGTCCTTGGGCCCCTTCTCTTCTCCATCTACACCTCCTCCCTTGGCCAACTCATACACTCTCACGGCTTCAACTACCACCTCTATGCCGACGACACACAAATCTATCTCTCAACCCCCCACCTCACCCCCTCGGTCTCTGCCCGAATCACACACCTACTGAGCGACATATCAGATTGGATGTCGCTCCACTTCCTTAAACTGAATCTCTCCAAAACCGAGCTTCTGGTCTTCCCCCCAGCCCGAACCCCACCCCCCATTGACTTCTCCATCACATCCAACAACGCCAATATCAAACCCGCCCTGCAGGCCAGAGTACTTGGTGTCATTCTGGACTCCAACCTATCCTTCCAGCCCCAAGTCCAATCTTTAACAAACTCGTGCAGACTCCACCTCCGCAACATGCAGACTCCACCTCCGCAACATGCAGACTCCACCTCCGCAACATCGCCAAAATCTGCACGTTCCTAACCCCAGAAACCACTAAACAGTTCATCCACTCCCTCATCATATCACGACTAGACTACTGCAACTCCCTCCTCACTGGCCTGCCTCACCACAGGCTATCCCCGCTTCAGTCCATCCTGAATACGGCTGCCAGACTCATTTACCTTTCCAACTGCTCCGTTTCCGCCACCCCCCTCTGCCAATCCCTCCACTGGCCTCCACTCAGTGACCTCCACCCCCCTCTGCCAATCCCTCCACTGGCCTCCATTCAGTGTCCTCCACCCCCCTCTGCCAATCCCTCCACTGGCTTCCGATTGCGCAACGGATCAAATTCAAAATCCTAACACTGACGTACAAAGCTGTCCACCATACTGCCCCGAACTACATCACCGACCTAATATCCAAGTACTGCCCAACACGCACACTCCGCTCCTCACAAGACCTCCTTCTCTCTAGTTCCCTGGTCTCCTCCTCCCATGCCCGCCTCCAGGACTTTTCCAGGGTGTCACCCATCCTCTGGAACTCCCTTCCCCAACCCATCAGATTATCACCTACTCTCCTCTCCTTTAGGCGCACCCTGAAAACACATCTCTTCAGGGAAGCCTTCCCCACCCCCTCCTAACCTGCTGACCTCCTCCACTCTTCCTACCACTCCATCCCCCACAGCTATCTCCTCCTGTGCCACCATCCCCTCCCTCCTAGATTGTAAGCTCGAAAGAGCAGGGCCCTCAATCCCCTCATGTTTTGCATTGTATTGGTATTGTTCTGTCACATGTTCTGTCCCCCATTGTAATGTACAGCGCTGAGCGAACTATTGGCGCTTTATAAATACTGTATAATAATAATAATAATCATTCCTTGTCTGCAGATCTAAAACTCATCAAAACCAGTTCAGGGACCAAACAAACCCAACAGAGTAAAGGGGACCCCGGACCTCAAAATTGTAGTAAACACTAAACAGTCCAAACAAAATGTCTTCCCATGGGGAGAGTAGTTCTTCAATGTCCAGCAACCCTCCTATTCCCCCCTCACATCCACATCCTATTATTGTGTGACCAATACCATCCAAATCATTCTTACTTTCATTTCCCAAAGTTATCCGTCTACAAGGAGACCTGTATAGATCACATGATGGCACCAATGAGGATGGAGGAGGACCGGAGTCACATGACTGAGAAGATACTAAACCTCACCCTGGAGATCATCTACCTGCTGACCGGAGAGGTGAGGAGGATTCTGGGAGGTCACATGACATCACTCTTATCTCTATTAATAATACACAGACCTGACCGGAGAGGTGAGGAGGATTCTGGGAGGTCACATGACATCACTCATCTCTATTAATAAAACACAGACCTGACCGGAGAGGTGAGGAGGATTCTGGGAGGTCACATGACATCACTCTCATCTCTATTAATAAAACAGACCTGACTGGAGAGGTGAGGAGGATTCTGGGAGGTCACATGACATCACTCTCATCTCTATTAATAAAACACAGACCTGACCGGAGAGGTGAGGAGGATTCTGGGAGGTCACATGACATCACTCTTATCTCTATTAATAAAACACAGACCTGACCGGAGAGGTGAGGAGGATTCTGGGATTCCAACATGATATTCCTATTGGTTCCTCAATACAGAGATTTCCTCTTCTGAAGTCAGGTGATCATATGACCATCACAGTGTCTCCATGTGACTCCCTAAACCCTGAGAGACACAACATGCAGAAGATTCTAGAAGTCACCAAGAAGATGATGGAGCTGCTGACAGGAGAGGTGAGCGGTGCCGGGAATTCTGGGACATTCTCCAGTAACAGACAAGGGATGTGTCTGGATGGTGACTGTATCATTGTGTGTGTCAGGTTCCTATAAGGTGTCAGGGTGTCACTGTCTATTTCTCCATGGAGGAGTGGGAGTATTTAGAAGGACACAAGGATCTCTACAAGGACGTCATGATGGACAATCAGCCGCCCCTCACATCACCGGGTAAGAGGAGACTTTATTGTAAAGGAGAGAGCAGTACGGAGGATCCACCTAGATCCCCCATCATCTGATAAACACATAGAAACAATGGATTCAGTCAGTGTGTGTGTTTCCTACAGATGGATCCAGTCATGGGAACCCACCAGAGAGATGTCCCCGTCCTCTGTATTCCCGGGATTCCACACAGGAAGGTCACACCATCCCTCACCATCATCAGGTAGATGATGACAATTATTGGTAGTTGTGATTTATACACAGCATGTTTGTTACAATGAATGTTTTATTATATCTTTCAGAGTGGAATCCTCGGGGATGATAATATTGATGTTAAAGAAGAGTATAAAGAGGAGGATGAGGAGTATGGAGTGATGGAGGAGTTTTCAGAAGGACACAAGGATATGATGGAGCCACCTAATACCAGGAACCCACCAGAGAGATGTCCCCGTCCTCTGTATTCCTGGGATTCCACACAGGAAGGTCACACCATCCCTCACTATTACAAGGTCGGTGGGAGGGAGAATCTAGAACATGGACATGTGATGATGATGTGTGGATTTTTTATGTGGCCTTACATTTTACAGATGATATTCTCTCTCATTTCCTTGATTTAGAGTGGAGATCCAATCGATATAGAATTTGAGGTGAAAGCAGAAGAAGAAGAGGCGTATGTGAGGGATGATCAGCAGTCTATGGAGGAGGATGGAATAACGGGGACATTTATAGAGGAGGACACTCCTACAGAGATCAGCACAGGTGGGTCATGAACACTAAATCCATTCCTCCACCCATACTGCTCACTGATTGGTCCAGAGTAGGGCGGGGACTGGGTGATATCAGCCTGTAATCCCCTGGTCACTTTCCTGAGCTGTGTTCCCCGTCCTGTATTCCTGGATTTCTCTCGGATAATCTTCCTTCTCTGTGCTGCAGACACAATTTATGTCTCTAGACTGGATTTATGGAGGTTCTGGGGTTCAGCTGGCAGCAAAATGTTCATTTTCACTAGAGATGAGCGAAGTATTCAAAAATTTGATTCGGCGAATTTCAGGAAGAAATTCGATTCGATGCGAATTTATTCGCTACGAAGATAACTTATAAAAAGGGTTTCTAGGCTTCAGAGAGCCTTTAAATTAGTGCAGAACACTGTACCTTTAATTTAAATGCCCTTGGAGATGAGGAAGGAGAAGGAGAAGGATGAGAAGAAGGAGAAGGATGAGAAGAAGGAGAAGGAGAAGGATGAGAAGAAGGAGAAGGATGAGAAGAAGGAGAAGGATGAGAAGAAGGAGAAGGATGAGAAGAAGGAGAAGAAGGAGAAGGATGAGAAGAAGGAGAAGGATGAGAAGAAGGATGAGAAGAAGGAGAAGGATGAGAAGAAGGAGAAGGATGAGAAGAAGGATGAGAAGAAGGAGAAGGATGAGAAGAAGGAGAAGGATGAGAAGAAGGATGAGAAGAAGGAGAAGGAGAAGCAGAAGAAGGATGAGAAGAAGGAGAAGGATGAGAAGAAGGAGAAGGATGAGAAGAAGGAGAAGGATGAGAAGAAGGAGAAGAAGGAGAAGGATGAGAAGAAGGATGAGAAGAAGGAGAAGGATGAGAAGAAGGAGAAGGAGAAGGATGAGAAGAAGGAGAAGGATGAGAAGAAGGAGAAGGATGAGAAGAAGGAGAAGGATGAGAAGAAGGACAGTTCTGTGACAGTTTCTGTCTATTTCTGACAGTTCTGTGACATTCACTCCATACAGCGGTTGAAACATTGTATCTATTTGTTTCCATAAATGACATTCTGCAGATACACTTAGAGGAGCTCTGCAGATACACTTTTTGCCGGCTTGGAATTATTCTTATTTTCATCCTACTTCTTCTTCTTTTTCTTCTTCTTCATCCTCTTCTTCTTCTGAGGATGAGGATGAGGATGAAGAAGAAGAAGTAGGATGAAAATAAGAATTCCAAACCGGCAAAAAGTGTATGTGCAGAGTTCCTCTATTTCTAACAGTTCTCTGACAGCTCCTTCACATGTACAGCGGTTGAAACATCTGTATCCTAAATGGAAACTAATAGATACAATGTTTCAACCGCTGTACATGTGAAGGAACTGTCAGAGAAATGTCAGAAATAGCGGAGCTCTCTGCAGGGACACTTTTGCCGGCTGATCGGGAAAAATTCGATTCGCGCACCCGAAGTAGGCAAAATTTCGGATTCGACGCAAATCGAATTTTTCCTGAAATTTGTATCGAATTCCGGTTCGCCTGGTTCGATTCGCTCATCACCATAAGTGTTACTAGACCTGGGCACCTGGGATGTGTGCTTTGAGTCTCCTTCCCCATGCCCGGGTCTAGTAAGATCTCTGACAGAATATTTCTCCCAGGGTTCCTTGCTCTGTGGTCTGCTGGCTGTGCCGGGTGGAGGGATATGTCTGTAGTGTCTCAGACCCAAGTCACTGAGTGCAGTCTCAGGAGATGGGAGGCAGCGGTGTGGGATCTCTGCAACTTGTCTACAGTAAACATTTAATGTTCTACTGATTACTGAATACCAATATTATGAGTCCTGACTCTTACACTGTATAATTTATATTGTACATTACATACTCCTGACCCCTGCACTATATACTCTATGTTGTACATTACATACTCCTGACCCCTGCACTATATACTGTATGTTGTACATTACATACTCCTGACCCCTGCACTATATACTCTATGTTGTACATTACATACTCCTGACCCCTGCACTATATACTCTATGTTGTACATTACATCCTCCTGACTCCTGCACTATATACTCTGTGTTGTACATTACATACTCCTGACCCCTGCACTATATACTCTGTGTTGTACATTACATACTCCTGACCCCTGCACTATATACTCTGTTGTACATTACATACTCCTGACCCCTGCACTATATACTCTGTTGTACATTACATACTCCTGACCCCTGCACTATACACTCTATGTTGTACATTACATACTCCTGGCCCCTGCACTATACACTCTATGTTGTACATTACATACTCCTGGCCCCTGCACTATATACTCTGTGTTGTACATTACATCCTCCTGACCCCTGCACTATATACTCTGTGTTGTACATTACATCCTCCTGACCCCTGCACTATATACTCTGTGTTGTACATTACATACTCCTGACCCCTGCACTATACACTCTATGTTGTACATTACATACTCCTGGCCCCTGCACTATATACTCTATGTTGTACATCACATACTCCTGACCCCTGCACTATATACTCTGTTGTACATTACATACTCCTGACCCCTGCACTATATACTCTGTTGTACATTACATACTCCTGACCCCTGCACTATATACTCTGTTGTACATTACATACTCTTGACCCCTGCACTATACACTCTATGTTGTACGTTACATACTCCTGGCCCCTGCACTATATACTCTATGTTGTACATTACATACTCCTGGCCCCTGCACTATATACTCTGTGTTGTACATTACATACTCCTGACCCCTGCACTATATACTCTATGTTGTACATTACATACTCCTGACCCCTGCACTATATACTCTATGTTGTATATTACATCCTCCTGACCCCTGCACTATATACTCCATGTTGTACATTACATACTCCTGACCCCTGCACTATATACTCTATGTTGTACATTACATACTCCTGACCCCTGCACTAAATACTCTGTGTTGTACATTACATAGTCCTGACTTCTGCTCTCCCCCTCCCCCCACTGCTATATATACACATAATATGGATTCTCTTTTGTTCCCCCCATTTCCTCCCAGCTGGACATTTTATATCGGATGATGTGATTGGAGCACAGACTTTTACATGGTGATAATAATGTGATAACATCCTCCAACTTTGGACCCTTAAACAGAAAGTGATAATGAGGGCGGAGTCAATACCCCAATGATGGTGGTCTTCAGGGTCAGTCCAGTCTTCATCTTGGTTGTTCTCCCCCCATCCTCACTCTCTGACCTCTGGTGGGGCTCAGCCCCGCTGTTCTTCATGACTAAATCATGGACTAAATAAGGAAGTGCAGTACTTCTTGTGTTGGGAAGATGGCGATGAGTGATAGAGGGGGTGGGGACCCTCGTCCTATAATCCCCTCATCACTGTCCCTCCTATAAAAGACAGTTCTGGTTGTTTCCTCACTCTCTGACTAAGGTCCATGAATAAAGAAATGACCTGGTAGGAGATCAGAGGAGCCATTTCCTAGTTCCCTTGAGGGTGGAATTGTAAGCTCCTCAGAGACCAAGCTGCCTGATGTGGGCGGAGTCCTGGTTTGGAGGAACCAATCAGCTCCTGTCTAGTAATCCTCTTTGTCTTTGTATTTTAGTCCATGGCCGGGAGATGAGGAAAACCTCCGAGGATTGTCTCACTTTGTCTCCAGACTGGAAAGTAGAAGATGAGAACATCACACAGTATAGTCCAGGAGAAAACCCGGCTCCCTCCAATGTCCATCCGGCACCACCCAGTGTAGATGGACCATCGGATTCCTCGTATCCTGAGGAACCTCAGACTGTGCGGGACCGGGCCTGTTTTCCAACAAGGAAGAGGTTCTCCTGTACTGAGTGCGGGAAGGGTTTCCATTCTACATACCAACTTAATGTTCATAAAAGATCTCACACGGGGGAGAAGCCATATTCCTGTCCTGAGTGTGGGAAATCTTTTTCAGTGAAGTCCAATCTTTACAAACATCAGAGATCTCACACGGGGGAGAAGCCGTATTCCTGTCCTGAGTGCGGGAAATGTTTTGGTTCTAAATCCTATTTTAATGTGCATAAAAGATCTCACATGGAGGAGAAGCCGTATTCCTGTCCTGAGTGCGGGAAATGTTTTTCAGAGAAGTCCAATCTTTACACACATCAGAGATCTCATACGGGGGAGAAGCCATATTCCTGTCCTGAGTGCGGGAAATGTTTCAGTTCTAAATCCCATTTTAATGTGCATAAAAGATCTCACATGGAGGAGAAGCCGTATTCCTGTCCTGACTGTGGGAAATGTTTTACAAGGAAGTTTATTCTTCACAAACATCAGAGATCTCACACAGGGGAGAAGCCGTATTCCTGTCTAGAGTGCGGGAAATGTTTTTCAGAGAAGTCCAATCTTTACACACATCAGAGATCTCACACGGGGGAGAAGCCATATTCCTGTCCTGAGTGCGGGAAATGTTTCAGTTCTAAATCCCATTTTAATGTGCATAAAAGATCTCACATGGAGGAGAAACCGTATTCCTGTCCTGAGTGTGGGAAATGTTTTACAAGGAAGTTTACTCTTCACAAACATCAGAGATCTCACACAGGGGAGAAGCCGTATTCCTGTCCTGAGTGTGGGAAATGTTTTACAAGGAAGTTTAATCTTCACAAACATCAGAGATCTCACACGGGGCAGAAGTCACTTTCCTGTCCTGAGTGAGGGAATTGTTCCTCTCTGAAGTCCTGTCTTCCTGTACATCAGGGGTCCCACACAACCCTGGAGGTGTATTAGTGCCTTGAGTGCGGGAAATGTCTTCTAGATGAATGTTGCTGGACATCCCAGCTCTCATGTGGGGAAGAAGCACACCCTGATATACACCTCAGATATACTCCATGGCTGATCTTCATCATGGAAGAAACAGTTGATAAGGAGATGAGAGGCCCCCAAAGACATGGATGAAGTGCAGTAAATGTCGGGGTGCAGAGTGGTCAGTAGATCCTGGAAATGAAGGACACAACTTCAGCCCTTCTTGGGTGTCGGAGTTGCGTTTCCTGATAATGATATAGCGGGTTACAGAGCTAGAAGCCGGGAGAGCCCAGATCTCGTTATCGGGGAACTTTACACAGACAACAAGAACTTCTGAAGTTGATGTCCTTCATTTCAAGGCTCTACAGAACAGTGGTGACCCCGAAGCGTCTCTCTGTCTTCAGTCCATCCTTCTCCCATCCCCCAACAGGAGGGAAGGAGAACTCCGCCCCAAACTAGGGGGGAACTTTCCTCTCATTATTTCCCTTGGCTTCTGTGTGGGTTTGGGTGGTTGGAGGAGTGCGGCACGAGAGGGAACACAGCTTGTTGTTCTATGTCTACATATGGGGTCTGGGTAGAGGGGATCCACCGGAAAATATTTCTACTCTTTGATTTTGTGCAAAGCGTTTCTCTTTTCACTTTGAAGGGCGATAATATGTGTGGTTTGTAAAAGGGATTGGCCCAATAGTTACCACCCCACTTAGAGAATAGATGGACTAATATGACCAGCATTCATTCAGCCATGTCACATGTTGGGATCTTTTCTACAATACTTTGTTATAATAATGGAACACGTTGTGTATTGTATTGTACACCAATAATAATGACTCCGCCCCCACATTCCAGACAAGGGATCTTCCTGACCAATCAGATTCCTTCCTTTGTTATTTCCTGATTCTATGATTACTATCTTGTTAGAAGTAAAACTATAATAAAGAATTGATTGAGTGAAAAGAATTGTGTGTGTCGGGGCCATGATGGGGATCTTTGGGGGCCAAACATTTCTCACAGGAGACACTTTACAAGCCTTTACAGGTCATCCAGTTTCTGGTTCACCATGAATAATGGCCCAGAGTGCAGGGGTCAGGAGACTACTTCATACAGCCCTGCAAACAATGTGCAGTGGTCAGGAGTATGTGATTTACATTCCAGAGTACAGAGTGCAGTGGTCAGGAGTATGTGATTTACATCCCAGAGTACAGAGTGCAGTGGTCAGGAGTATGTGATTTACATCCCAGAGTACAGAATGTAGTGGTCAGGAGTATGTCATATACAGCCCAGTGTATAGAGTGCAGTGGTCAGGAGTATGTCATATACAGCCCTGTGTATAGAGTGCAGTGGTCAGGAGTATGTCATATACAGCCCAGTGCATAGAGTGCAGTGGTCAGGAGTATGTCATATACAGCCCAGTGCATAGAGTGCAGTGGTCAGGAGTATGTCATATACAGCCCTGTGTATAGAGTGCAGTGGTCAGGAGTATGTCATATACAGCCCAGTGCATAGAGTGCAGTGGTCAGGAGTATGTCATATACAGCCCTGTATATAGAGTGCAGTGGTCAGGAGTATGTCATATACAGCCCTGTGTATAGAGTTCAGTGGTCAGGGACATGTCATATACAGCCCTGTGTACAGAGTGCAGTGGTCAGGGACATGTCATATACAGCCCTGTGTATAGAGTTCAGTGGTCAGGGACATGTCATATACAGCCCTGTGTATAGAGTGCAGTGGTCAGGAGTATGTCATATACAGCCCTGTGTATAGAGTTCAGTGGTCAGGAACATGTCATATACAGCCCAGTGTATAGAGTGCAGTGGTCAGGAGTATGTCATATACAGCCCTGTGTATAGAGTTCAGTGGTCAGGAGTATGTCATATACAGCCCAGTGTATAGAGTGCAGTGGTCAGGAGTATATCATATACAGCCCTGTGTATAGAGTGCAGTGGTCAGGGACATGTCATATACAGCCCTGTGTACAGAGTGCAGTGGTCAGGGACATGTCATATACAGCCCTGTGTATAGAGTGCAGTGGTCAGGAACATGTCATATACAGCCCTGTGTATAGAGAGGTACTGCAGGCTGTGAATACTATATCACAGCAGGGTTATCCTACCAAAAACAAGTTCTGCCTTTATTTCCTACTACACCAAACAAGGTCCGTGCCTTGGGTAGCTAGGCTTGTGTCCTTGACACCTGGTGGTAGCCATGGGCTATTAGAGTGTGCATGCTATTGTACTGCTGTTACCTGTGTTTTGACCGGGGAACATGGGGGGGTTCTAGCAACAATCTACTGATTGCCAAGGACACATAATGGAGGACAACACCTTGGGTGTCAGCTGGCCTCCCTCTTACCCAAATCTTTGGCACCCCCATTCATGACACTCTCATAATAAGGATTCTTCCATTTCTCTTGGATAATCTCACCAAACCTCAGGGAACTATACCAGGTCACAAAGGGAACCCCTACATTCCTTCTAACACTCTGTCCTTTATTTCTGATTTGTGTCTGTAGCCCTGTTTTGGGGGGGTTATGTGAAATGGCCCACACCAAACAAGCTATGGCGCTAACCTGTATATGAGTAGGTAATCCTGAGCCTTCGCTATATGGAAGAGGGGGTTGTGATAATACAAATGGCAGTGCCTCCACCTAGAATAGGGATCCTGCAATTGAGGAGACTCACCCCTTTCTAGGAATGTAACAGGTAGACAACTTACAGTAACTATACATAGCAGTATTAATGCACCCAGCTTATATTTCTAACATGAATACATGTCACCACACCTGTATGAGATTAATGCAAAGTTTATATAAAGCAGCCACATAAAACAGGATGCATAAGAAGAACATTCAGGAATTACAATTTACCATAAATTGGGAGGTTGCAATTATACCCGGGTATATGTGCATGTAGTATACAGAATACCTCCAACCATGGGTTATAGCGCTGTCCGGTTGCAGGGGCCCCTGGAGAGGTGAGAGTCAATAAGATGCACGCTTCCACTTTAGATGCTGTGATGGCGTCCAAGTAACATGCGGATGATTGCACTGCTTGTCTGAAGATCAGCGATGCATCACCTAAAAGGATAAAATGCCCTATCTATCCTCACTCTTAGTCCCTATCCCTAAACTGGGCTGTCACTGCAACCGGGCCTCTATCTGTGTAAGTGGCCGTCGGATGCCTAACCTACCTCTAGCCTAATCTATCCAACGCTCCCTATGCTAATCCTAGCTAAAGGGAGATCCAGACCAATAAGGGTGCTATGGCTTTAAGCAAAGAGGCTGCAAAGATACACTGCAATTAACAGAAAGTTCCCCTGACAGTCTTATGCAGGTGAAGACACGGATCTATATATATATATAGACAACTATAAGGATTCTGCAGTGTAAATAGAATAATGATAATGAACCACAACTCTCTCTCTTACAGAGATATTAGGGTTCCTATACAGAAGTTGAAATATAACAGAGGCAGACCTAATCTGATTCAGTAACAACTACATAGATAACAGCCTTGTTAATCTGGATCATTACTCACAGAATCCTCATACAGTTCTCCCCAGATACATAGCACATGGCAGGCTGGAACCCTCTGCCTGATACTTCCTGGAAAAACAAACTATATAACATCCCGGGGTTTCTTGACCTCCTTGTAGGGGCAGGAAGCACACCTAGGGACTTGTCTGTAATGGGACCTCTATGGTAGTGGCTGTATATGAACATAAACAAACCACAACTAGTGTATAAAATAACAGTTCCCTACACTCTTCCCCTGGTGAAACCTTTACGTCCCGTCAAAGGAAGCTCAAATTATATACAATAATGAAATTTCAAATACACAACGTTGTCCTCTCTCCATTACAATGGTTTGCTAAAGAAAACAACAGATTAGTATAAATACATGCCAGGTGATGCAAATACAGGTAGCATATTGACCAGATTAGATACTGCCCCTACCCAGGCATGGTATAGATGGGGCTGAGGAATGATGCTGGGATCACCCAAAGTATCATAAGTCAAAACAGGTGGTGGATGTCTAACCCTTCCTCCTCTATGCACTTCCCTATGAGGTAATCCCTGATTTTCAGGTACTGAATGAGGGCTTTGTGTCATGGGAAGAGATGGCACTGATTGTGGAGTAGAACTAGATCCTTGGTTAGGCGTACTCACTGATTCAAGCACAAACTCTGGAGATCTAGGGTTCAGTGACTCTCTTGGAAGAGGAGAAGCTGTTGGGCTCTGAATCTCAGGAACTACAGTCCAGTCACTCTCATTAGAGTCAGGAGGGTCAGTTGTAATGTTAGCCTGAGGTTGTGGGGAGTCCCTTCCCACAGTATCTTCTGAGTCATCATCATCAGTGACTTGAGGAATAGGGAGCAAATGGTTTCGATGCCAAGCTTTTACTCTACCTTCTGGTCCCTTTATTTTGTACACAGGAATTCCAGGTAATTTGCTCACCACTGTTAAAATCTCATTCCTCCATCGGTCAGCTAATTTATGCTTCCCAGAAGGGCCCAAGTTTCTAAGCAATACCTGGTCACCAGGTTTCAATTCTCTGTACCTCACACGACGATCAAACCTCCTTTTGTTCCCTTCATTTATCTTGGCAGCATTTTCTTCAGCCAAACGATAAGCTGACTTAAGGGTATCTTTCAGACGAGCTACATACTGATAGTGACTTTGATGATCGACACCATCAGTGGAGACCCATAACAAGAGGTCTATTGGCAGTCTAGGCGCCCTTCCAAACATTAAGAAATAAGGGGAGAATCCCGTAGTCTCATGTCTTGTGCTATTGTAAGCATGAACCATGGCTTCAACTTTACGACTCCGAGTACGTTTATCATCAACCTGTAGAGTACCTAACATATCAAGCAAAGTTCTGTTAAATCTCTCAGGGAGAGCATCACCTTCAGGGTGATAAGGGGTAGTCCGGCTTTTATGGATGTTGAGCAGTTGAAGTAATTCCTTAACTAGTCTGCTCTCAAAGTCTCTTCCCTGATCTGAATGCAATCTGTGGGCTAAGCCATAGTGGATGAAATACTTCTCCCAAAGCACTCTGGTGAATGTCACTGCCTTTTGATCCTTGGTAGGAAAAGCTTGTGCATACCGGGTGTAGTGATCAGTCACTACCAACACGTTCCCAATTCCTCTTGAATCATTGTCAATGCATAGAAAATCGATACAGACCAAATCCATGGGGCCTGAACTCTGTAAATGTCCCATTGGGGCAGCTCGAACTGGGAGGGTTTTTCGTCTCAGACAACGGAGGCACCTTCTACAAAGGCTAGTCACAGTTTCTCTCATTCTGAGCCAATAAAAGCGGTCCTGAATCAAGCCATAGGTCTTCTCAGGCCCCAAATGACCATGATGATCATGTAGACTTCTGAAAACCATCTTTCGAAAACAATAAGGGAGAACCAGTTGACGTCTCCCTGGGTCGTCATGATACAGAGTCACACGGTAGAGTAGGCCCTTTTCAATCCTGAATTTATCCCAGTCTCTCAAAAATGAGCTACATTCAGCAGGCAAGGTTTTCTTCAATATCTCTGGATCATTAACACTAACTGCTCTATATAAAGGTCCAATCAAAGGGTCAGCCTTTTGACTCTTAATCATCCGCTGAGGAGATATAGAACAGTTCTCAAATGAGCCTAGGGCTGCGGGGTAAGCAAACATGTCTGGTACAGCATCAGGTCCACTTCCTATGGAGTCTATGAGCCGCATCTCTGAGAAAGCCACATTATCGTCCACTACTGCAGCCATAGAACATAGTGCTCCAACACCAGGACCAGGGACTTCCTCCCATTCATGGTCTTCAGAGACAGGCGGTAACCCAGGGCGTCTGGATAACACATCTGCACCAATGTTCTTTGGACCAGGTTTGTATTTCAAGGTGAATTGATAATTTGATAGAGCAGCCAACCAGCGATGTCCAGTGGCATCTAGTTTTGCTGTGGTTAAGACATATGTCAAAGGATTGTTATCCGTTCTTACTTCGAAAGCTGCTCCATAAAGATAATCATGTAACTTATCGACAATAGCCCATTTGAGAGCTAAAAATTCCAACTTGGGAACTGGGTAATTGCGCTCGCTAACTGTGAGGCTTCGGCTGATGAAGGCGACGGGTCGCAACCCAGCTGGATACTCCTGGTGTAACACTCCACCCAGTCCTTCAAAGCTAGCATCTACATGGAGAACATACGGCTTTCGAGCATTAGCATAGGCCAGAACGGGTGCCTCTGTTAACTTCTTCTTTAACTGAATGAAGGCATCCTCACAGGCTGAAGTCCACTTATCGCCAAAAGGATTTTTGGTGGATTTCTTCTGTTTTTCTTGACCGCTCGAATCAGTCTTCAACAAGTCATGTAGGGACTTGGCCACTTTCAAATATCCTTCTACAAATCTGCGGTAATAACCACAGAATCCAAGGAATGAACTTAACTCTGTGATATTCTGAGGTCATGGCCAATTCACAACTGCTTCAACTTTGGCAGGATCTGTGGCCACTCCTTCAGCAGAAACAATGTGGCCTACATAGGTAACAGATGAACAGCAGAACTTACACTTGTCTGAAGACAACTTCAGCCCTTCCTCCTTTAGACGATGCAACACTCGCATGAGACGTTCTTCATGTTCCTCCAATGAAGCTCCAAATACAATAATGTCATCGAGGTACACAAGACACTCTCGTGGCACTAAATCACCCAAAACGCGTTCCATTAATCTTTGAAATGTTGCTGGTGCACCCCTTATGCCTTGTGGCATGCGGGTAAACTGATAGAAGCCCAAAGGACATATGAAGGCTGTTTTCTCTTGGTCTTCAGGAGCCATTGGAACCTGATAGTACCCTGACCGCAAATCAAGAACTGTGAACCACTGATTTCCATTCAGAGCTTCCAAAGCCTCTTCTATCCTGGGTAGTGTATACTGATCAGGTATTGTCCTTCGATTCAGGGTTCGATAGTCCACACATAGGCGAATAGATCCACACTTCTTTCTTACCACAACAATAGGTGAAGCATAGGGACTTTTACTATCCGCAATGATCCCCTGATCTTTCATCTGACGTAAGGTCTGTCTGAGCTCATCAACATCCTTTGGAGCTATCCTTCTGGGCCTTTCCCGGAAGGGAGTGGTATCTGTTAGCCTGAAAGTGTGTTGAGCACTTTTGGCACAGCCTACATCCATTTCATCCATAGAAAATACTTCTGGTAATTCTGATAACTGCTGTGTCAATCTGTGAACCCAAAGCTCTGATAAGTTTGGATCAGTCAGATCAAATTCAACAGTAGGAGCGGTACCTTCAACTTGCACTTTGCACACTTCAGCATAGGGGTTAACACCAAACACAGGATAGCAATGGGCTACCTTTTGGTAAGGATCAATTACAATGGGGTAAGGTGAACAGTTTCTCACAGTCACAACCGTAGATAGGTCCACTCTGGCTCTCCAGTCTTTCCTTTCAGGAATCACCTTCCACCCCTCTTTGTTGATCATCTCTTCAGGTGTTTCCATAAGGACGTAACTGCCATCTCCAAGTAGCTCAGGAGCAATGCTGGAAGCAACCCTTAGTATTCTCTCTCCCCCTGGAGGAATTTCCACTGCATGCCTACCGATGTGATACACCACTCCGTGTTGATAGCCAACAGAGAGGACATTACAAAGCTCTTTAAGATCAGAAGACAGTTCAATTTGATCAAAAGAAGCAGTTCGACCTCCTTCAAGAAACGTCTGAAAAGCACAGTGTACTGCTTTACAATTAGTACCTAATATCACAGGAGCGGCATTGGAGTCCCCAGTGTCGGGACACACAAGTGCAGTGATCTCCATGGGAGGAACACCTTTGTCCTCTAAACCAGGTACAGTAACAATTATGCGCAGGCTTCCATCAACAGGGTATGACTTAGAGTTCAACCCCCACAACTTCATCTGTCCAGTAGATTGAAGTGGTGTGTTGCTCAAATGCTTCTGATAGAAGGAACGATAGATAAGGGTAACTTGAGACCCAGTGTCAAACAAAGCTGAAGTTTTAAGTCCGTTGACAGTAACATTAACAATGGACTTGGAGCCTATGATAGGCTGTTTTGATCCTGACTTTGAATATTTCAGTCGTCCTTTGTGCTTTTGTACAGGGAATGACACACTTTGCACCGTTCCCTCATAATCGTCATGACATTGTCTAGCTGAATGGCCCGTCTGACCACACCTGAAGCACTTTCTAGAGTCTCTCCCTCTGTGTAATGCAACGGGCTTGTTAATGGAAGACTTGGACCGAGTGAATTCAGGTTGATCATTTTGAACAGGACGAGAAGGGAGGTCCTCTTTAAAAGGTTGTTTCACTTTCTTAGGGGTGCTAAACTGAATGTCAGCTTCCAATTTCTTCACTAACTTCATTAGTCCATGAAGAGGAAGATCATCATCAGATAACTTCACTTTGAGGAGCTGTGCGAGAGGATGATGAGGTAACAACCCCTGTACTAATTGACTAGTTCTCATTGAATTCACTGCATCAGGATGTATAGCAGTGTGATACACCAGACGTGACAACAGTAACTGCAATCGATTAATAAAAGTGGAAACACTCTCTCCTTCTTTCTGACGGGTCATAGGATAGTCAGCAACCATCTGTTCAAGGTCATAGTATGGTTCAAAATGGTCAGACAGTACTTGTATATAGTCTGTTGCACTTACCCCCTCATGGGTATCTCGATACAAGCGGATTAGTTCTGCCGCTGGAGATCGCAGACTTTCCATAACACGCTGACGCTTGCCTTCCTCTGAGCAGGACCATTCTTTCAAGCATTGAAGGGTGTGCTCTTTCCAAACTTCGAAAGCTTCTTCTCCTTGTGGTACAGGAACATTACCAGAGAACACTTTTAGCTTTCTATAATGTGCCGCCTGTAACCCTTGTGCTAGCATCTCAGTCAGTTGATTTAAAGTGCCAACAGCATTCTCACTAGATTGTGAAATATTGACATCTTCCTGATAAGAATAGTTAACTGGCATTTGTTCTTCTTTTACACTGCCGATTTGTGGGACAGAGGGAAGGTACCTCCTTCTAGGAGTAGGTTGAGGGCGCCACTTTTCTTCGTGTTGCTCCTCCATGACTGACTATTAAACCCACTTCGATCTCAGCAGTGCCTCCAAATGTAGCCCTGTTTTGGGGGGGTTATGTGAAATGGCCCACACCAAACAAGCTATGGCGCTAACCTGTATATGAGTAGGCAATCCTGAGCCTTTGCTATATGGAAGAGGGGGTTGTGATAATACAAATGGCAGTGCCTCCACCTAGAATAGGGATCCTGCAATTGAGGAGACTCACCCCTTTCTAGGAATGTAACAGGTAGACAACTTACAGTAACTATACATAGCAGTATTAATGCACCCAGCTTATATTTCTAACATGAAAACATGTCACCCACCTGTATGAGATTAATGCAAAGTTTATATAAAGCAGCCACATAAAACAGGATGCATAAGAATAACATTCAGGAATTACAATTTACCATAAATTGGGAGGTTGCAATTATACCCGGGTATATGTGCATGTAGTATACAGAATACCTCCAACCATGGGTTATAGCGCAGTCCGGTTGCAGGGGCCCCTGGAGAGGTGAGAGTCAATAAGATGCACGCTTCCACTTTAGATGCTGCGATGGCGTCCAAGTAACACGTTCTATGCGGATGATTGCACTGCTTGTCTGAAGATCAGCGATGCATCACCTAAAAGGATAAAATGTCCTATCTATCCTCACTCTTAGTCCCTATCCCTAAACTGGGCTGTCACTGCAACCGGGCCTCTATCTGTGTAAGTGGCCGTCGGATGCCTAACCTACCTCTAGCCTAATCTATCCAACGCTCCCTATGCTAATCCTAGCTAAAGGGAGATCCAGACCAATAAGGGTGCTATGGCTTTAAGCAAAGAGGCTGCAAAGATACACTGCAATTAATAGAAAGTTCACCTGACAGTCTTATGCAGGTGAAAACACGGATCTATATATATATATATATATATATATACACAACTATAAGGATTCTGCAGTGTAAATAGAATAATGATAATGAACCACAACTCTCTCTCTTACAGAGATATTAGGGTTCCTATACAGAAGTTGAAATATAACAGAGGAAGACCTAATCTGCTTCAGTAACAACTACATAGATAACAGCCTTGTTAATCTGGATCAATACTCACAGAATCCCCATACAATTCCCCCCAGATACACAGCACATGGCAGGCTGGTACCCTCTGCCTGATACTTCCTGGAAAACCAACTATATCACATCCTGGGGTTTCTTGACCTCTTAGCAGGGGCAGGAAGCACACCTAGGGACTTGTCTGTAATGGGACCTCTATGTTAGTGGCTGTATATAGATGTAAACAAACCACAACTAGTGTATAAAATAACAGTTCCCTACACTTACATCAGGAGTCCTCAGAGTTCCCCCTTTACGTCACGGTTCTTTTGAGAGTCCTCCCTTACATCAGGTGTCCTTACCAGTGTGTCCCTTATATAAAATGTCCTCATCAGAGTGCCCCTTTACATCAATTGTCCCCATCAAGTGTCATGGATCAGTTGTATCCTCTCTCAGAGATCTGGGGGTACAAGTAAAATCTGGGGGTACAAAGCCCACCCCAGCACCTCCCTAGATCCGGGCCTGGGCTATGGAAAAATGTACATCAAGTCCTGCGGGTGATAATAACATACTAATCACCCAAATCGGGAGAAATACAATCACTGTAAGACAACCTATTAAAAGGAAGATATTCCAAGAGGTTTATGGATGCAAAAGTATGGACATCTTGATTGTTATCGGTCTGTCTGTCTTCTAGTGGAACTATATCACCTTCTTCTCTCTCTAACGCGTCTGCTTCAGGGTGTTCGACACCTTCTTCACCCTCTTTGTAGTCAACACCTCTGGTGGAGGAGAGTCCAGGACTTTCTTTACCCTTGACACATGGATCCAGGCCTGAGAATCTGCTGTCAGAACTGCTGTACGGGTCACGGCTGTTATCACTGTGGGCTCCCCATAAGGTGGGTCCAGGACCTTGTGCTTATGTAGGGCTTTAACAACCACATGGTCTCCAGGCTTGAAAGGATGTGTTGGTTCCTGTGAGGGAAGCGGAAAAGAAAGAGATACATCACCGTAGATGCCATTCAAAAGCCTTATACGATTCATCACATATGTTTCTTGGATCAGCTCTAATTCTCCAGGCATAATCACCAGCAGATTTCAAAAGGTGACAATTTAGTTGTTTTGTTTGGTGTCATCCTGATTTCAGCCAACACTGCGGGCAGATAAGTCTCCCACTTAACAAATGTACCTCCAGTAGCTTTCCTCAACTTCTCCTTAATCATCCTGTTCATCCTCTCTACCATTCCTGAACTCTGCGGGTGATAAGGGATGTAAAATTTCCATTGAATAACCATTCATTTGGCTACCTGTTGAGTCACTTTGGATGTGAATGCTGGGCCCTTGTCTGAATCACCAGAGGGCATCCCCATCTTGAGATAATTTCCTTGCACAACATTTTGGCCACAGTGGAGGCATCCTCTTTGTTAGTGATAAAAACCTCCGGCCATTTTGAAAATGTATCCACTATAACCAGCAGATACTTACCTCTCTTGTTAGGCATGTGTGTAAAATCAATCTGTAATTCCTCAAAAGGACCCTGTGGTGGAGGAAGATGGTCATGTTGGCCATACTGTTGTCCTGTATTATTGTTCCTCAAATAACACACCTTCCTAACTGATCTTGCACCCGTTGTGACAAATTATGTATACAAAATGTTTTTTCATTTCCTGCAAAGTCCTCTGCCATCCTCTGTGCCCTATGCCATGAAACTGCTATAAGCACCGGTGCACTGTGCTGAGGTATCCCTATGATCCCCTCTTTGAACATCAGACCATTCTAGTCCAATGTCAAACCTTTGTCTTTCCAATATTGAATATCCTCTTTAGTGGCTGTGTACTGTAATTCTTTGAGTAACTGTTGTTCCGGGAGCATGGGCGGCTCTAACATAGTCAAAACAAGGCTGGCAGACTCCTGTGAAGACTGCAAAGCAGCTTCCTTGGCCATACAGTCAGCCAATGCATTACCCAGAGCTATGGGGTCATGTGAAGACGTGTGGGCTTTACATGTGATACCAGCAATAGTACGGGGCTTGTGTATGGCTTCCAAAAGATCATTCACTAAAGATGCATGAGATCCCCTGCCAAATCTTGCCAAAATCCTGCACTACATCAAATGTGTACTTGGAATCTGTGTAAATGTTAACATCTTTCCTTCAAATAATTCACAGACACAGGTCAGGGCTATGAGTTCTGCAGCCTGTGCTGAGGGGTAAGGCAGGGCTTTGCTTCCCATACCTTATCTGGGAGTTGAACGACCGCATAACCTGCCAAGTAGACATTGTCATTAGGTCTTGTGCATGAACCATCTACAAAGATATCAATATTCCCTTCTACTGGCTCTTCCAACATGTCGGCTCTGGGAGTAGTGTCTTCATGTATAACTGGAACACAATCATGTTCCTCGGGAGGAATGTCAGATTCTGACTTCAAACCAAGCATGCCATTTAAAACAGCAATTGGCCCTGAACTTGGAGAGGAGTATTTAATAGATACATGAACAGTGGAAGTGAGAATGACCTCATACACACTGGCTCTTTGGGCTGTCATGTGTTGTGTGGGAAGATTCTTCAGAATTTGTAATACGTGATGTGTGGTATGTAACACGGTGTTATGTCCCAATGTCATAGCCATAGATGCCTCCACTCCCATTTTCTATGCCTGCATAACTGTCAGGGCTCCCAGGTATGACCAGAGGTGTGTGACTGAAGCAGGGAAACGCAGACCTCAGATATGTTATAAACAATATAATTTATTAACACTAACAGTACAAACATAAACGCAGTGCAATACTAAAACATAATACAGTGCAAACAAACCAAACCACCCACAGATAACAGTACATACAAGCAAGCGTCGTCAGGCAGGCCGGGTCAATATCAATTGGGCAGGTAGGTACAGGGGGAGCAAGCGGAGAATGGTCGGGGTCACAGGCCAGGTTCAGCAGGTAGCAAGCAGCATAGTACAGAGGGTCAGGCAGAGGGATGGTCCGGGTCACAAGCCAGGGATCAGAACAGGTAGCAAGCAGCGTAGTACAGAGGGTCAGACAGAGGGATGGTCAGGGTCACAAGCCAGGATCAGAGCAGGAGAAGTCAGCAAAGGAACAGAAACAGGATGCAGGACAGATACAGGGCCCAGGACAAACACAACACCAAGGCAAAGTCTGCAAGTCTGGCCATCCCTTAAATACACCAGTATCATCAGTTCCAGGTGTTAGCTGGCTGAAAGGTTGAGTCTCTGATTGCTGGGAGCACCCGCTGGCCAGCCCTGGTACTGCAGATCAAAAGGCAGGTGAGTCCCACCATTGCTGGCCAGTCCATTCCTAACAGTACCCCCCCCTCAAGGAGCGGCCTCAGGACGCTCCAAACAGTCCTAGCTGGGCAAAATGTTCCACCGCCCGGGTCTGGCAACTGGCGGGATATCAAAGACTGGCACACCGGGCAGGACTCCGGGCAGCGGCACACCGGGCTGGACTCCGGGCAGAGGCACATCGAGCAGAGGCACACCGGGCAGAGGCACATCGGGCAGGACTCCGGGCAGAGGCCCATCGGGCAGAGGCACATCGGGCAGGACTCCGGGCAGCGGCACACCGGGCTGGACTCCGGGCAGAGGCACATCGAGCAGAGGCACACCGGGCAGAGGCACATCGGGCAGGACTCCGGGCAGAGGCCCATCGGGCAGAGGCACATCGGGCAGGACTCCGGGCAGAGGCACATCGGGCAGGACTCCGGGCAGAGGCCCATCGGGCAGAGGCACATCGGGCAGGACTCCGGGCAGAGGCACACCGGGCAGAGGCACATCGGGCAGGACTCCGGGCAGAGGCACATCGGGCAGGACTCCGGGCAGAGGCACATCGGGCAGGATTCCGGGCAGAGGCACATCGGATTACCAGGCGAAGCAGCAGGCACCGAGCCCCCGGGCGGGGCGGCAGGCACCGGGCCCCCGGGCGGGGCGGAAGGCACCGGGCCCCCGGGCAGAGCGGCAGGCACCGGGCCCCCGGGCGGGGCGACAGGCACCGGGCCCCCGGGCGGGGCGACAGGCACCGGGCCCCCGGGCGGAGCAGCAGGCACCGGGCCCCCGGGCGGAGTAGCAGGCACCGGGCCCCCGGGCGGAGCAGCAGGCACCGGGCCCCCGGGCGGGGCGACAGGCACCGGGCCCCCGGGCGGGGCGACAGGCACCGGGCCCCCGGGCGGAGCGGCGGGCACCGGGCCCCCGGGCGGAGCAGCAGGCACCGGGCCCCCGGGCGGAGCAGCAGGCACCGGGCCCCCGGGCGGGGCGACAGGCACCGGGCCCCCAGGCGGGGCGACAGGCACCGTGCCCCCAGGCGGGGCGACAGGCATCGTGCCCCCAGGCGGAGCGGCGGGCGCCGGACCCCCAGGCGGAGCGACAGGTCTCGGGCCCTCAGGCGGAGCGGCGGGCGCCGGACCTCCAGATGGAGCGACAGGTCTCGGGCCCTCAGGCGGAGCGGCGGGCGCCGGACCCCCAGGTGGAGCGACAGGTCTCGGGCCCTCAGGCGGAGCGGCAGGCGCCGGACCCCCAGGAGGAGCGACAGGTCTCGGGCCCTCAGGCGGAGCGGCGGGCGCCGGACCCCCAGGAGGAGCGACAGGTCTCGGGCCCTCAGGCGGAGCGGCGGGCGCCGGACCCCCAGGTGGAGCGACAGGTCTCGGGCCCTCAGGCGGAGCGGCGGGCGCCGGATCAGGTACCGGATCATCTGGATCAACAGCGGGCATCGAGTCAACTGGCCTAATAGGATCGTCAGGCTGGATCAGTTCATCATGCTGGGTAGAGGCATTAGGCCGAGTAGAGGCTTCAGGCCGAGTAGAGGCATCAGGCCGAGTAGAGGCTTCAGGCCGAGTAGAGGCTTTAGGCTGAAGAGAGGCATCAGGCCGAGTACAGGCATCAGGCCGAGTACAGGCATCAGGCCGCGTAGAGGCTTCAGGCTGAGGAGAGGCTTCAGGCCGCGTAGAGGCTTCAGGCCGAGTACAGGCATCAGGCCGAGTACAGGCATCAGGCCGAGTAGAGGCTTCAGGCTGAGGAGAGGCTTCAGGCCGAGTAGAGGCTTCAGGCTGCGTACAGGCATCAGTCTGAACCACGGAAGGCAGGTTCACCGGTTTGGATACTGGCAGGATGGTATTGGTTGGAAAGAATTTTCGCTTTTTTCTGGTTTTAACTACTGGAGCACTGCAAGTAAACGCAGGTCTGCAAACGAATGGAGCAGCTGGAGACAGAGAAGAACTGGAGGATGGAACAGGAGAGGGAGCAGTTGCTACAGAGGGCTTTTTTACAGGGTTAAAGGCAGGATAGGTGCAGCGAGTGGGAACAGGGGACTGACATGCGGTAGATAGCCAAGTATACTGGGCTGTAACTGGAGGAGCTGGTGGGAATACAGGAGTAGAGTTAGAAGCAGGACTGGGTCTTTGTAAGCTGACTGAGGCTGGGTGCAACAAATCTGTCCATGTCTGCAGTATGGGTTGAACAAAGCTGAGCTTACACAAAGCCTGTCTGGTCAATGACTGCACTGCGTTTATACAATCTCTTAGTGTCTGTGGTGAACATGTGGAATAACGCTCCAGAAAGTAACCCACATCATCCTCTAATAACCACACCAGGGACTCTACCTGGTCTGCACTAAATGGTGGCAAAAATTCATCCCTGCATTCGGGGGAACCAGATGAAACCAACTCTGCACAAACCTCAATCAATGGCTGCACCTCAGAGAACACTGTGCCCTGATCTACTAGAACATGAGCGATCCGTATACATTCTAGCAATTCATCCCGGGTATACTCCTTCAGAGTTTGATAAGCATACTCCCTGTCATCAAACACTAGCAGATATAAATACACAACCTCATCCAGATCCATCCTTCCCCTCAACAAGCCAAGATTGCTTCCCTGTGCAGCCACTTCTGGTCAGGATTCTCCTTGGTGTAATGTCAGGGCTCCCAGGTATGACCAGAGATGTGTGACTGACGCAGGGAAACGCAGACCTCAGATATGTTATAAACAATATAATTTATTAACACTAACAGTACAAACATAAACGCAGTGCAATACTAAAACATAATACAGTGCAAACAAACCCAACCAACCACCCACAGATAACAGTACATACAATGCAAGCGTCGTCAGGCAGGCCGGGTCAATATCAATTGGGCAGGTAGGTACAGGGGGAGCAAGCGGAGAATGGTCGGGGTCACAGGCCAGGTTCAGCAGGTAGCAAGCAGCATAGTACAGAGGGTCAGGCAGAGGGATGGTCCGGGTCACAAGCCAGGGATCAGAACAGGTAGCAAACAGCGTAGTACAGAGGGTCAGACAGAGGGATGGTCAGGGTCACAAGCCAGGATCAGAGCAGGAGAAGTCAGCAAAGGAACAGAAACAGGATGCAGGACAGATACAGGGCCCAGGACAAACACAACACCAAGGCAGAGTCTGCAAGTCTGGCCATCCCTTAAATACACCAGTATCATCAGTTCCAGGTGTTAGCTGGCTGAAAGGTTGAGTCTCTGATTGCTGGGAGCACCGGCTGGCCAGCCCTGGTACTGCAGATCACAAGGCAGCTGAGTCCCACCATTACTGGTGAATTCATTCCTGAGAGAGGGTGTGTTGCATTTGTCTGCTGAGCCCCAGAAAGGCCCGAGAAGCCTGGGGCTAAAGTGCCCTGCCCAGCCCAGGCAGGATGGCGGATCCTGGGCCTGGGTCCAGCGAGGAGAAGGCCCTGGAGGGGCCTAGTACCGGCCTCTCTTTTCCACCAGTAGAGGACCTGGGAATGGCCCCTAGGAAGGGGGAAGTTTATTCTGCCTACTGGGACCGTGTGGCCGCTCGGGCCAGGTTAATAGACAAGGAGGAAGCCAAGCTCCAGAAGCTGACTCTGGAGCTAAAGAAGTTCCGGTCATCCTACGACCGTGTATGGTCTACTAAGCGGCAGGCCATGAAACCGGACCTGGAGGCGCTGGAACTTCGTGTGTCACAGCAGGGGAGGTATGTGGCGGCGCTGCAGCGCCAGAGCGGCGTCCTAAGCGAGAAGTATCTGAATGAAGCGAGATTTAAGGCTGCAAGAAGCCGCAGTGTTGCGGTGATGCGGGGTCCGGTGGAGGAGGCCTCTTCGGTGGAGGAATTGTCGGGGGAGTTGCTGGTGGAAGGCGAGCAGGGGCAGGTTGAGCCCACAGCACCCTCAGAGGAAATGGCGTCTAAAATGGAAGACAGCGTGGTGGCAGGATCATCAGAGTCCCTCCCCCCTGGGCAGCTGCCTGTGGATTGGGGGACCCAGGTGGAGGAGGAGGAGATAGTGGGCGGATTGCAGTTCCTGGCAGAGGCGGTTGCAGAGCTGCGTGGAGCCGACTTCAGGTTTACGTCCGAGGACTCAGAGGAAGAAGCTGAAAGTGATGTCATCCCCCGCAAGCCGGCTAAGCCAGTGGTGAAGGAGCATGCTGCCTTTGTCATGCTGCAACGCATCCCCAAGGACGTGTTGGCAAAGGCAGGGGAGCCACTGGAAGGGGAGAAGGACTCTGCTGATTGTGTTGGTGAGATGGTTCTGGACACTGGGGTAGCGGGTATAATGCCTGCAAAATTGTCTGAGGTGCAGGTTAGCCCTACAGTTCTGGCTAAGGGTGTTTCCCCTCCGGTGGTGGTCCCACTGGGCCCCGCCCCTTTGGGGGGCATGGTGGCCTCTGGTGTGCAACCAGCAGGTCCCCCGGTTTCTCCTCAGGGGGCTCCAGGTTCTCAGGTCCAGGCTCCTGCGGGTCCGGCTCAGGTGGGTTCTCCTGCTGGTATGGGTGGTCCCCAGCCCCGGGCTCCACCAGGTCATGGCTCATCAGCATCTGCCCCTTCAGTTGCTGCTGCTGGTGTGGCGGCTTCCCCTGGTCATGCCCCCTTGATGTTGAGTGCCCCTGGGGCTAGATCGGGGCTCAGTTACTCTGCTGCAGTTAGGGGAGGTCAGGGGTCAGTGGGATCGGCCCGGGCAAGGGCAGGTAACCTACCCACTTCCGCCGCAAGGCGAAATGTTGTTCAGCTGAAATGGTCAGGGGAGGGCCCCCCCCTTAGCAGGAGAGAGGTCATAGACCGCATATTAGAAATGGGCTTCCGTGCTGCGGATATTTTTGCGTTTATTGCTCCAGTTGGTACTGGAGAATATGACGTGTCCTTCATGCGGCCAGAATTGTTGGACCTCTTTTGGCAGAGGTATGAGGCCACCTTTGTCACCAGCCCTAGGTGGGTGGGCCTAACCCCGAGGCTCGTCTCTCGCCAGTCCCTGATTAAAAAAATAACGGTGCTGGTGAGAAATGAATCCATCCCAGCATCAGATATTGTGGTCTGGCTAAGTAGATATGGGGATGTGATGGGGCCCCTTGGGAAGATCAAGGATGAGAGGGGAATATGGACAGGTGGGTGGACGACCACCGTCCGCTTAAAGGTGGTTGGAAATGTGCTCCAGCACATTCCCTCTTCTGCTTTTCTAGGGAGGGACCGCCTGATAATTTTTTATGCGGGTCAGCCGAGGGTCTGCCACCGCTGTGGGGGCAAGGGGCATTTTGCGGCCACCTGCCCCGTCATTAGATGTTCCCTGTGTCAGGAAATAGGACACCTGGCCAGGGACTGCAATGTTGTCCGATGCAATCTCTGCGGGGTGCTCGGGCATTCATACAACCAGTGCCCGGAGGCCCTCCACAACCTTCCGGTGGGGGAGCTTGAAGCAGAGTTGGATCGGATAGATGCTGAAGAGGCTGAGGCGGCATTGGAGAGAGCGGCTTCGGTTGCTGTGGCGGCCCTTGTAAGGGAAGGGGAGGTTTCTGTGGCCCCTCCTGTCTCTGTCCCCCCTGTTTTGTCTACCCCTTTGGAGTCCCCTGTTGTTCCCCCTTGTGTGCCGGTTCCTCCTCCCAGGACTAAGAAACAGCTGAGGGAGGCTGCTAAAGGGGCCGGGATGGTTGAGGCTAGGTCTAGTCCCTCAGTGTCTGCTCCCCCCTTGCTCTTGCCGCTGCGGCGGAGTAGGAGGCCCGGTAGGGAGTCCCGGGAGTCCCAAGGTTCTGCTCCAGTAGGGGCTCAGGTGGAGGAGGGGTGGTCCCTGGTGGGTAGGCGGAGTAAGCCAGTTTTGTCCTCAGCAGGGTCGGTGTCCTCTTTAGAGGCGGGGGAGGTGGCCCTGGGGAATAGGTTTGGGGCTTTGTCGGGGGAGGAGGAGGGGTCAGGTGATCCCGCTTCCCCGATGGAGGACGAGGATGCTGGGGGGTCTCTTAAGAGAGTGAGGGACCCTGCCAAGAAAGTCAAGAGGAGGATTAAGAAACGTCCCTCTCAATTATCTTAATGGCAGTTCCCGCTCCGATAAAGGTAGCAACCATTAATGTTGCCAGCCTGAAGTCTGTAAGTGCTAGAGAAACAGCCTTATTTTTGATCAGTGGGATGGAAGCTGATATTTTCTTTTTGCAGGAGACCAGGTTGCCCACCTTGGCTGATGTCCATCTGGCCAAGCGTGAGTGGAGGCGTGGGCCCTCCTACTGGTCTCTTGCGGCTGAGCTTTACAGCGGAGTTGCGGTGCTTTTTACCGGCATGGTAACGTGTCGGCGGATAATTGAGGTAGAGATCGGAAGATGTCTGATTCTGGATGTTCTCGTAAGGGGGCATGAGCTCCATCTCATTAATATCTATGGCCCACAGTCCAAGTGGGACAGGAAGAACCTCTTTGCGAGGATTAAACCTTACCTCTTTACATCCCGGCTGGTAGTCTTTGGAGGTGATTTTAACACCATTACTAGGCCCAAGGACAGGAGAGGCTTCACTGACGGGCTGGGATATGATAGCAATTTTCTAAATGCTATAGTCAGGGAGGCAGGTCTGGTTGACGCTTGGATTCAAAGTGTCCCAGACGGCACGGGTTTCACCTTTAGGAGAGGTAATAGCCAGAGTAGGATAGACAGGTTTTTTTTGAAGGAGAACTCTGCCTTCTCGGCACCTGAGTGTCAGGCGGTGGAGTTTTCTGATCACCTTATGCTATCTGTCACCTTGAATATTTCAGACACGCCGCTGAGAGGAAAGGGCATCTGGAGGATGAATTCGTCTCTGCTGGAGGACGAGGAGGTGAGACGATCTTTCGAGGAGTTCTTTCAGGCGCAGGAGACGGTGCTGGATTTCTGCGGCAGTAAGTCTGAGTGGTGGGAGCTCACCAAAGTGCGGATCAGCAGGTTTTTCAAGGCCGTTGGTAAGAGATGGCAGTTTAAACAGTATAACGCCTACCAGCGGTTGCGGAGGAAGCTCGACCGCCTTGTTTCTAGCGGTGGAGATTCGGGGGCAATCTCGGAGGTGAAGCTTCTCCTTAGGAAACTCCAGTATGATCGGCGTGCCTCTTTGGTTCTGGAGAGGGATTATGGGAAATACCACTCGCCTGACCCTTTCCAGAATTGCAAACAGAGTGCAGCAGTTAAGACGATCTCTGCTCTGAGGGATAGTACAGGGTCCCTGGCTAAATCCAGGTCAGGGATTCTGGAGGTCTCCAGGTCCTTTTATGCGGATTTACTGAGTGAGAAACACCTTGACCGGACAGGGATGTCGAGCTTTTTGGAATCCACGCCTGGTCTGGACAATGATGTCCCTCTGGCGAGTTTGACTGGGGAGATTACTGCAGAAGAGGTGTCCAGAGTGATTGATAGTCTGGCCATTAAAAAGACTCCTGGGCCAGACGGTCTGACTGCCGAATTTTTTAAGGCTTTTAAATCCCGCCTGGCACCTCGTCTCGCGGAAGTGTATAACAGCTGTCTGGATGAGGGATCTCTCCCTCCTTCCATGAGACAGTCTGCAGTTATTCTCCTGTCAAAGGGTAAAGATCCTTCGGCTATTGAGAACTGGCGCCCCATCAGCCTCCTCAATGTCGATAGAAAGGTTCTGGCGAAGATCTTGTTCTGGCGCTTGTCGTCAGTGGCAGACAGTTTGCTTTCTCGTCAGCAGCATTGCTCGGTCTAGGGCAGGAGTACCTTCACAGCGGTGTTAGCTGTCCGGGAGGCTCTGGAGCGATGTAAGGCTGAAGGATGGGGAAAGTACTTGCTGGCGGTGGATCAGGCAAAGGCCTTTGATCGAGTTGATCACAAGTACCTCTGGCATCTCCTGGACCGGTATGGTTTGGAGGGGAGGTTCATCGGCTGGTTGAAGACATTGTACTAAGGGGCGGAGAGCTTCATGTTGGTGAATGGTTGGGTTGGGCAGCCCTTTGAGGTTGGATCTGGGGTGCGCCAGGGGTGCCCGCTGAGTCCCTTGCTCTATGCCTTTGCCATCGACCCCTTCGTCAGGAGGCTAGATGGCGGGGCGGTGAGTGGGGTGCTGGTGGGTGCCACTGGAGATCCGCCTTTGAGAGTTGTGGCTTATGCTGATGACGTTTCTGTTTTCATTTCTGGACCGGAGGAGGCGCAGGAGGTGGTTTCAGTAATGGATCAGTATGCCGAGGCATCAGGTTCCAAGGTCAATCAGGACAAATGTGAAGTTCTCTGGATGGGTAGGGAGGGTGAGAGCTTCTCACTCCCGGACACCTTCCCGGTGCCTCAGCCGAACATCAAAGTGTTGGGCATCAATTTTGGCTCTGCTGATTACAGCAAGCAAAATTGGGAATCCAAGCTGTCGGATGCCGAGGTCAAAGTGAGATGCTGGAAGGGGTGGCGGCTCTCCTTGAGGGAAAGGGTTGATTTGATCAAGACTTTCCTGCTCCCAGTCTTTTTGTACGTCAGCTTCGTTTGCCTCTTGCCAGAATCACTCTATACGAGGATCTATAGCTATTTCTTCCAGATGTTATGGGGGAATCGGCTGAACCTCGTCAAGAGGGACGTGACTTACTCATCCAGGCAGGAGGGTGGCCTAGGTATGGTCAACCCGGTGGTCTTTTTCTCTCTGATGTTCTTGAAACATAACTTTGGTAACATGCTGGCAGAGAGACCGCCTGCATGGGTAGGACTGTTCCGGATCTGGTTTGGATCCTTTCTGCACAGTTGGGAGAGTGGCGGGCCAGTGAGAAGCCTGCGGGTCAAGCATGGTAAGCTCCCGGCTTATGTGGCCCCGTGCCTGAAGTTACTCCGGCGGTGGCATGTGACTGCGGAGGAGGTCCGGTCCCTCCCCAGGAGGCTCCTGGGTGAGAGGATTGTGGCATCTGCTGGCCGCTGGCCTTGAGAGATTGCCCGGGCCATGTTATGAGGGAGGGTTTGCGGTTGATAAATCTGGAGCGGATCCCCCTGAAGTTGCGGGACCAGGCCTGGCTCGCCTTCCATGGCAGGCTCTACGTGAGGGGTAACCTGAAGTACCGTCCTGCGGATGACCGTGGTTGTCCGAGGTCGGAGTGTGGGGGTGAAGTGGAGACTATGGACCACTTCTTGCTTCAGTGCCCCTTTAACGTAGAGGTGTATAAACAGGTGGGAGGGGCTCTGGGTGTTCCTTTCCTCCATCGCATGTCGTATGCGGAGTGGGTGTATGGAGCATTCGAGAGTCGCATGGGTTTTAATTTGGACACCCTGTTTTTAGTCAGCTTAGTTGTCCGTTATTACACTTGGATGGCACGGTGTCAGGTCTCCATTCGGAAGAAGGTCCTCCCTGTTCAGGTGGTGGCGAGTGACATCCTTGGTGAGGTGGGGAAAATTCGGGGTCTTGAGAAAGACAGGCTGCGACGCAGAGCTTGGATGGAGGCGTGGAGGAACATCAAGCCTGTTGCTGCGGTCTGTTGATCTCGGGTGGTGGGATCTGTCCCTAGTTTCTGCCTTCAGCACTCCCTAGATTTTTGCGTTCGGATCTTTTTGGTAGCCTTTTGCATGGTAGGTTGTAGGGGTCAGACGTGGAAGATCTGCGGGTTCCTTAGCCCTCCCCTGTGGTGTATATAATAGTATGGTTAGGTCCTTTGTATATAGTTTAGGCCATATAGGCCGTAAGCAGCGGGTTTGAATATGGAAATTGCATATGGTTTATGTTTTTGTCTGAGCCATAAAGGCTCTTAGTCATGTGGTCTCGGCCATAAAGGCCTTGTACTGTAAATATTGTATATAGTTTCCGTTTTTTACTTTCAGGTTATGGACTTTTATTTATGAGCCGTTCAGGCTATGTTTGAGTTTTTTTTTTTTTTTTTCCCCCAGGGACTGTTGGGACATTTTAGTTTCCTTTCTGTTGAGTTTTGTATTTATTTATTTATATTTATACTTTTATACATAAGTCTGATGGATATGTATGACATCAATACATAATAAAAAATCTCCATTCCTAACAATAACTGCCTGTATATACAGGTGAAACTCGAAAAATTAGAATATGGTGCAAAAGTTCATTTATTTCAGTGCAGCAACTTAAAAGGTGAAACTAATATATGAGTCTCATTACATGCAAAGCAAGATAGTTCAAGCCGTGATTTGTCATCATTGTGATGATTATGGCTTACAGCTCATGAAAACCCCAAATCCACAATCTCAGAAAATGAGAATCTTGTGAAAAGGTGGAATAATCTCGGCTCAAAGTGTCCCACTCTAATCAGCTCATTCAGCCATAACACCTGCAAAGGGTTCTTGAGCCTTTAAATGGTCTCTCAGTCTGGTTCAGTAGGAATCACAATCATGGGAAAGACTGCTGACCTGACACCATCACTGACACCCTCCATTAGGAGGGAAAGCCTCAAAAGGTCATTGCAAAAGAAGTTGGATGTTCCCAAAGTGCTGTATCAAAGCACATTAATAGAAAGTTATGTGGAAGGGAAAAGTGTGGAAGAAAAAGGTGCACAAGCAGCAGGGATGACCGCAGCCTGGAGAGGATTGTCAGGAAAAGGCCATTCAAAAGTGTTGGGGACTTTCACAAGGAGTGGACTGAGGCTGGAGTCAGTGCATCAAGAGCCACCACACACAGACGGATCCTGGACATGGGCTTCAAATGTCGTATTCCTCTTGTCAAGCTGCTCCTGAACAGCAAACAATGTCAGAAGCTTCTTACCTGGGCTAAGGAAAAACAGACTTGGTCTGTTGCTCAGTGGCCCAAAGTCCTATTTTCTGATGAGAGGAACTTTTGCATCTCATTTGGAAACCAAGGACCCCGAGTATGGAGGAAGAATGGAAAGGCACAAGGACCCCAATTGTATGGAGGAAGAATGGAAAGGCACAAGGACCCCGAGTATGGAGGAAGAATGGAGAGGCACAAGGACCCCGAGTATGGAGGAAGAATGGAGAGGCACAAGGACCCCGAGTATGGAGGAAGAATGGAGAGGCCCAAGGACCCCGAGTATGGAGGAAGAATGGAGAGGCACAAGGACCCCGAGTATGGAGGAAGAATGGAGAGGCACAAGGAACCCGAGTATGGAGGAAGAATGGAGGGGCCCAAGGACCCCGAGTATGGAGGAAGAATGGAGAGGCACAAGGACCCAGAGTATGGAGGAAGAATGGAGAGGCCCAAGGACCCCGAGTATGGAGGAAGAATGGAGAGGCACAAGGACCCAGAGTATGGAGGAAGAATGGAGAGGCACAAGGACCCCGAGTATGGAGGAAGAGTGGAGAGGCCCAAGGACCCCGAGTATGGAGGAAGAATGGAGAGGCACACACTGCAAGATGCTTGAAGTCCAGAGTGAAGTTTCCACAGTCTGTGTTGATTTGGGGAGCCATGTCATCTGCTGGTGTTGGTCCACTGTGCTTCATTAAGTCCAGGATCAACGCAGCCATCTACCAGGAGATTTTGGAGCACTTCATGCTTCCTTCCGCAGACGAGCTTTATGGGGATGCTGACTTCATTTTCCAGCAGGACTTGGCACCGCCCACACTGCCAAAAGCACCAAAACCTGGTTCAATGACCGTGGGATTACTGTGCTTGATTGGCCAGCAAACTCACCTGACCTGAACCCCATAGAGAATCTATGGGGCATTGCCAAGAGAAAGATGAGAGGCATGAGACTAACAATGCAGAAGAGCTGAAGGCCGCTATTGAAGCATCCTGGTCTTCCATAACACCTCAGCAGTGCCACAGGCTGATAGCTTCCATGCCACGCCGCATTGAGGCAGTAATTGCTGCAAAAGGGGCCCAAACCAAGTACTGAGTACATATGCAGCTTCTACTTTTCAGAGGTCGGATATTGTTCTATGTACAATCCGTGTTTTATTGATTGCATGGAATATTCTCATTTTCTGAGATTGTGGATTTGGGGTTTTCATGAGCTGTAAGCCATAATCATCACAATGATGACAAATCACGGCTTGAACTATCTTGCTTTGCATGTAATGAGTCTATCTCATGTATTAGTTTCACCTTTTAAGTTGTATTATTGAAATAAATGAACTTTTGCACAATATTCTAATTTTTCGAGTTTCACCTGTATATATAATTCCTAACTCTGGTGTTGTCAGATTTCATCCTGCCTCTTCTTTTCAGACCTTCTTAAATCTTTTTAGGAACTCCATAATTGATTCCCTACTGCTCTGCTTACAAGCAACTACTGTAGCTAGTGACTGTTAATTTCTGCAATTAACTCTTTCCACATCTGTTTCTGTCCTACGGCAGTTCTCCACTCATAGTCCACAGTCAGTCCAAATGGCTCATGAAGCATGGTGGTCCAATCCCAACCTGATTCCATATCATATCCCAAAATTCCATCGATGATTATCCTCATGTCCTGTTGTGAACATTGTCGTCCCTGAGTTGCTCTTTTCAAGTAGTTAATGGCAGCAGTGGGGTTTTCCCGTGGATCAGGACAATGCTTTATAATGCCATTAACGTCATTCATTACCATTGGCTTTATCACCACATCATTTCCCACAATGATGTAAGGGTAAGCTTGGGGGGCTCCCTCGTCTTCAGCGTCTTTTCTGGACCTCAAATAATACTTACTGAGTTCTTCTGAATTATCCTGTTCCGGCCAACTCACCTCTCCTGTTGAATCTTCTGACTCCTCACTTGCTGCGTCCCTCTCCTGTATTGTCTGCTCTTTTACCATTGATGTCTGTCCTCCTGATTTCATTGCCTTGCTTACTACCTTGCCTTTTTTATTTTCCTCCTTCTTGGTCCTGGGTGTCAGAGCAGCCAGTTTGCTGCATCTGGTCTAATGTCCTTCCCAATGTAACTTTTGTTTCTTTCCACTCTTTATTAATTTCATGCATTGATACACTTGAACCTGACTCTTCTTCTGAAGAACCTTCCCCATCACCACCGATCACTGCCAAACAGCCTCCTTCATCAGTGGGAGACTCTTGGGGCAGAATGTAATGCATGTCTCCTCCTATTACGTGACAACAAATAATCCTCATCCTTAGGGAGCTGAGGATACAGCTGAGTATAATCAGGAAGTGCAGTGGCAGGCATCAAAGGGCCATAAATAGCGTTGGCACTATATAAATCCTGTATAATAATTAGTCTGTTTAGCTACTGGGGCAGAAGGGATTGGTTTCAGGCATTTATATCCTGGGGCATACTTCAACCAATTCAATGCTCCCCCTCACATATATAGGGAAAGGCAGTTTTGTCCCCTAAATATATCCCCTTTATCATATCCATGTGAAAATCATCATCATTGTCCCCATCTCTGGGAAAAGGACTGGCACTCCCCATGGTTGAACTCCACCCCACCAGGCTGTCCACCCATTGGACAACATAAAAATCCAAACTGACACTCAGGCAACATACTCTTTACATGTTTCATTAGCTGGTAGTTGGGATTTTTCTAGAGCTGATCCGTCTTCCTTAGTAAATTTCTTTAACAGGTTTTCTTCCTCTGAATACTTTACACGGTGGCTCCGGAGGGTCTGGGTACTTCCCCTTACCTTGGGAGTTTCCCATCATCACTGCAAAGCAAAGATGCGATATTACAGTGAAGGAAATAAGTATTTGATCCCCTGCTGATTTTTAATGTTTGCCCACTCACAAAGAAATGATCAGTCTAAAAATCGAATGTTCGGTGTATTGTAACACTGAGGGACAGAATTTCAACAACAAATTCAGCAGAAATGCGTCTAACAAATGATGACTGATTTGAATGTTCATGAGGGAAATAAGTATTTGATCCCCTTCACAAAATATGACTTACTACTTGGTGGCAAATCCCTTGTTGGCAATCACAGAGGTCAGACGTTTCCTGTAGTTGGCCACCAGGTTCGCACACATGTCAGGAGGGATTTTGGCCCACTCCTCTTGGCAGATCCTCTCCAAGTCATTAAGGTTTGGTGGCTGACATTTGGCAACTCAAAATTCCAGCTCCCTCCACAGATTTTCAATCGGATGAAGGTGTGGAGACTGGCTAGGCCACTCCAGGACCTTAATGTGCTTCTTCTTGAGCCGCTCCTTTGTTGCCTTGGCCGTGTGTTTTGGGTCATTGTCATGCTGGAACACCCATCCATGACCCATTTTCAATGCCTTGGCTGAGGGAAGAAGGTTCTCACCCAAGATTTGACGGTACATTGCCCCGTCCATCGTCCCTTTGATGCGCTGCAGTTGTCCTGTCCCCTTAGCAGAAAAACACCCCCAAAGCAGAATGTTTCCGCCACCATGTTTCACAGTTGGGATGGTGTTCTTGGGGTCATAGGCAGCATTCCTTCTCCTCCAAACACGGCGAGTTGAGTTGATGCCAAAGAGCTGGAATTTGGCCTCATCTGACCACAACACTTTCCACCAGTCCTCCTCTGCATCATTCAGATGTTCAGTGGCAGACTTCAGACGGGCCTGGACATGTGCTTTCTTCAGCAGAGGGACCTTGCGGGCACTGCAGGATTTCAGTCCTTGTTGGCGTAGTGTGTTACCAATTGTTTTCTTGGTGACTGTGGTCCCAGCTGCCTGGAGATCATTGACAAGATCCTCACGTGTAGTTCTGGGATGATTCCTCACTGTTCTCATGATCATTGACACTCCACGAGGCGAGATCTTGCATGGTGCACCAGACCTAGGGAGACTGACACTTGTTTTGTGTTTCTCCCATTTGTGAATGATTGCACCAACTGTTGTCACCTTCTCACCAAGCTGCTTGGCCATAGTTTGGTAGCCCAGTCCAGCCTTGTGTAGGTCTACAATCTTGTCCCTGACATCCTTGGACAGCTCTTTGGTCTTTGCCATGGTGGAGAGTTTGGAATCTGATGGTTTGATTGCTCCTGTGGACAGGTGTCTTTTATACAGGTAACACACTGAGATTAGCAGCACTCCCTTTAAGAGACTGCTTCTAATCTCAGCTTGTTACCTGTATGAGAGACACCTGGGAGCCAGAAATCCTGCTGAATGATAGGGGATCAAATCCTTCTTTCCCTCATGAACATGCAGATCCGTCATCATTTGTTAGACATGCATTTCTTTTGAATTTTGTGTTGCTATTCTGTCTCTCAGTGTTACAATACACCGAACATTCGATTTTTAGACCGATCATTTCTGTGTGAGGGGTGAACATTCAACATCAGCAGGGGAGCAAATACGCATTTCCTTCACTGTATGTGAGCTGGCCTATGTGTTTCTCTCCCAGTGATGACTCTTTGTGCCGGGTGAAGCTGGACTGAACTCACATAGAGCTCCGACAAATTTTTTCTCAACTGCACAAGTGCTTCAAGGCTGAAAATCCCCTGGACAGATACACTCCTATTGTGACTCCTTCAGACTGTCACCATGCTTTCACCTATCCCAGGTCAATGGAGAAATCTCCTCGCTGAGTAGATGGGGCGTCTCACAGTCCTACAGAGACTTGGAATACATCTACTGAACAGTTTCTCTAGTTACAAGCGTACATAATCACTGAACACACTACTCTGTATGATTGTATGGAGGACATACACACATTTCTTATACATCAACCTAGGTTCTGTTTAACCCCGCGAGCTCCCAAAGCTCCAGAGAACAATTGCTCGTGCTACCGCAGCACAGAGGCTTGGTGGAGATAGGGGGCGATCAGGGCAAAGGAAGACAAAAAATGCTCACTTACCTCCGATGGCCGATCCTATCCCACTTCTGACACCACTTCTGTCAGGAACATCAATTTATGCCGGCCTCCTCCTCCATACAAACATCCAGTTCAAAGTACTTTGGGAATAATGCAAGTCAGACATCTAGATGTGTGATGCAAAATGTGACTTCTTTATTATTCATCAAGCTTTAATAATAAATGAGAATGCGGCATATTTCAGGTGGTTTCCATAAAGCACCAATCAGAATACAGAATAGAGATTTCAATAAACTACTCTATGGCACGTCATAACAAAAATACAACAGGATAGTGACTTCTGTGATTTCTATAAACAAGAAATGTGTGCATAGATACCAGCATTCACATCCCACGGGAACATCTTGTATGTACAACAAACCAGTTAGTAGGCACAGAGCAAAAGTGAGTGAACTATTAACCCTTTCATATAGTAGGTGGAGCGAATTACTATGATACTTAGCGCCACCTAAAGGATGAATAGGGATTTTTTTTTGTTTTAAATAAATAGTTGGTTTAGTCCTGAGGTTTTATGTCTTTAATGTCTACTATACTCATAAATGTATGAATGTGATCTCCGATACTTGTATGACACCACCCCTCACATAGTACACTAAAAATATGTCGGGGGAGAGAGACAAGCATGTGTCCAGCCGTGACAAATTCTGCTGTATTTTAATAAACACTGATTTCCTATAATCATCAGCTCCCTCTAGTGGCCATAATGAAGTATTATTCAAAAACACATCAATCAGGAAAAACAGTTCAATACATTATGGCCACTGAGCCAATGATCATAGGAAATCACTGTGTGAAATAAAATTACACCATGTGACATGGCTGAATGAATGCTGGTCATATTAGTTCATCTATTCTCTAAGTGGGGTGGTATCTATTGGGCCAATCCCTTTTACAAACCACACATAATATCGCCCTTCAAAGTGAAAACAGAAACGATTTGCACAAAATCAAAGAGTAGAAATATTTTCCGGTGGATCCCCTCTACCCAGACCCCATATGTAGACATAGAACAACAAGCGGTGTTCCCTCTCGTGCCGCACTCCTCCAACCACCCAAACCCACACAGAAGCAAAGGGAAATAATGAGAGGAAAGTTCCCCCCTAGTTTGGGGCGGAGTTCTCCTTCCCTCCTGTTGGGGGATGGGAGAAGGATGGACTGAAGACAGAGAGATGCTTCGGGGTCACCACTGTTCTGTAGAGCCTTGAAATGAAGGACATCAACTTCAGAAGTTCTTGTTGTCTGTGTAAAGTTCCCCGATAACGAGATCTGGGCTCTCCCGGCTTCTAGCTCTGTAACCCGCTATATCATTATCAGGAAACGCAACTCCGACACCCAAGAAGGGCTGAAGTTGTGTCCTTCATTTCCAGGATCTACTGACCACTCTGCACCCCGACATTTACTGCACTTCATCCATGTCTTTGGGGACCTCTCATCTCCTTATCAACTGTTTCTTCCATGATGAAGATCAGCCATGGAGTATATCTGAGGTATATATCAGGGTGTGCTTCTTCCCCACATGAGAGCTGGGATGTCCAGCAACATTCATCTAGAAGACATTTCCCACACTCAAGGCACTAATACACCTCCAGGGTTGTGTGGTACCCCTGATGTATAGGAAGACAGGACTTCAGTGAGGAACATTTCCCTCACTCAGGACAGGAATGTGGCTTCTCCCATGTGAGATCTCTGATGTTTGGAAAGACTTGACTTCTCTGAAAAACATTTCCCGCACTCAGGACAGGAATACGGCTTCTCCCCCATGTGGCATCCCTGATGTGCGATAAGATGGGATTTCTGTGAAAAACATTTCCTGCACTCAGGACAGGAATACGACTTCTCCCTCGTGTGAGATCTCTGATGTGTGTAAAGATTGGACTTATCTGAAAAACATTTCCCGCACTCAAAACAGGAATATGGCTTCTCCCCTGTGTGAGATCTCTGATGTGTGTAAAGATGGGACTTATCTGAAAAACATTTCCCGCACTCAAAACAGGAATATGGCTTCTCCCCCGTGTGAGATCTCTGATGTCTGGAAAGATTGGACTTCTGTGAAAAACATTTCCCACACTCAGGACAGAAATATGGCTTCTCTCCTGTGTGAACTCTTTGATGTTTGTAAAGACTGGACTTCACTGAAAAACATTTCCGGCACTCAGGACAGGAATATGCCTTCTCCCCGGTGTGAGATTTCTGATGTATGTAAAGATTGGACTTCTGTGAATAACATTTCCCACACTCAGGACAAGAATACGGCTTCTCCCCTGTGTGAGATCTCTGATGTGTGTAAAGATTGAACTTATCTGAAAAACATTTCCCACACTCAAGACAGGAATACAGCGGCTTCTTCCCCGTGTGAGATCTCTGATGTTTGGAAAGATTGGACTTCACTGAAAAACATTTCCCACACTCAGGACAGGAATATGCCTTCTCCCCAGTGTGAGATCTCTGATGTGTGTAAAGATTGGACTTAGCTGAAAAACATTTCCCGCACTCAGGACAGGAATACGGCTTCTCCCCTGTGTGAGATCTCTGATGTGTGTAAAGACTGGACTTATGTGAAAAACATTTCCCACACTCAGGACAGGAATATGGCTTTTCCCCTGTGTGAGATCTCTGATGTGTGTAAAGACTGAACTTCAATGAAAAACATTTCCCACACTCAGGACAGGCATATGGCTTCTCCCCCGTGTGAGTTCTCTGATGTTTGTAAAGAATCGACTTCTTTGAAAAACATTTTCCACACTCAGGACAGGAATACGGCTTCTTCCCTGCGTGAGATCTTTCATGTGAATTAAGGTTGGATTTATAATGGAAACATTTCCCGCACTCAGTACAGGAAAACCTCTTCCCTGTTGGAAGGCCGGCCCGGTCCCGCACAGTCTGAGGTTCCTCAGGATACGAGGAATCCGATGGTCCATCTACACTGGGTGGTGCCGGATGGACATTGGAGGGAGCCGGGTTTTCTCCTGGACTATACTGTGTGATGTCCTCATCTTCTACTTTCCAGTCTGGAGACAAAGTGAGACAATCCTCGGAGGTTTTCCTCATCTCCCGGCCATGGACTAAAATACAAAGACAAAAAGGATTACTAGACAGGAGCTGATTGGTTCCCCCATACCAGAAAGACAGTGAGAGATCCAATGAGAACTTTATCATCTGGACCAATCAGTGAGCAGTATGGGTGGAGGAATGGATTTAATGTTCATGACCCACCTGTGCTGATCTCTGTAGGAGTGTCCTCCTCTATAAATGTCCCCGTTATTCCATCCTCCTCCATAGACTGCTGATCATCCCTCACATACGCCTCTTCTTCTTCTGCTTTCACCTCAAATTCTATATCGATTGGATCTCCACTCTAAATCAAGGAAATGAGAGAAAATATCATCTGTAAAATATAAACTCACATAAAATATCCACAAATTGTCTGTACAAGTCCATGTTCTAGATTCTCCATCCCACCAACCTTGTAATAGTGAGGGATGGTGTGACCTTCCTGTGTGGAATCCCGGGAATACAGAGGACGGGGACATCTCTCTGGTGGGTTCCTGGTATTAGGTGGCTCCATCATATCCTTGTGTCCTTCTGAAAACTCCTCCATCACTCCATACTCCTCATCCTCCTCTTTATACTCTTCTTTACCATCAATATTATCATCCCCGAGGATTCCACTCTGAAAGATATAATAAAACATTCATTGTAACAAACATGCTGTGTATAAATCACAACTACCAATAATTGTCATCATCTACCTGATGATGGTGAGGGATGGTGTGACCTTCCTGTGTGGAATCCCGGGAATACAGAGGACGGGGACATCTCTCTGGTGGGTTCCCATGACTGGATCCATCTGTAGGAAACACACACACTGACTGAATCCATTGTTTCTATGTGTTTATCAGATGATGGGGGATCTAGGTGGATCCTCCGTACTGCTCTCTCCTTTACAATAAAGTCTCCTCTTACCCGGTGATGTGAGGGGCGGCTGATTGTCCATCATGACGTCCTTGTAGAGATCCTTGTGTCCTTCTAAATACTCCCACTCCTCCATGGAGAAATAGACAGTGACACCCTGACACCTTATAGGAACCTGACACACACAATGATACAGTCACCATCCAGACACATCCCTTGTCTGTTACTGGAGAATGTCCCAGAATTCCCGGCACCGCTCACCTCTCCTGTCAGCAGCTCCATCATCTTCTTGGTGACTTCTAGAATCTTCTGCATGTTGTGTCTCTCAGGGTTTAGGGAGTCACATGGAGGCACTGTGATGGTCATATGATCACCTGACTTCAGAAGAGGAAATCTCTGTATTGAGGAACCAATAGGAATATCATGTTAGAATCCCAGAATCCTCTTCACCTCTCCGGTCAGGTATGTTTTATTAATAAATATAAGAGTAATGTCATGTGACCTCCCAGAATCCTCCTCACCTCTCCGGTCAGGTCTGTGTTTTATTAATAGAGATGAGAGTGATGTTATGTGACCTCCCAGAATCCTCCTCACCTCTCCGGTCAGGTCTGTGTTTTATTAATAGAGATGAGAGTGATGTCATGTGACCTCCCAGAATCCTCCTCACCTCTCCGGTCAGGTCTGTGTTTTATTAATAGAGAAAAGAGCGATGTCATGTGACCTCCCAGAATCCTCCTCACCTCTCCGGTCAGCAGGTAGATGATCTCCAGGGTGAGGTTTAGTATCTTCTCAGTCATGTGACTCCGGTCCTCCTCCATCCTCATTGGTGCCATCATGTGATCTATACAGGTCTCCTTGTAGACGGATAACTTTGGGAAATGAAAGTAAGAATGATTTGGATGGTATTGGTCACACAATAATAGGATGTGGATGTGAGGGGGGAATAGGAGGGTTGCTGGACATTGAAGAACTACTCCCCCCATGGGAAGACATTTAATCTGAACTGTTTAGTGTTTGCTACATCTTGGAGGTCCTGGGACAATCTTGACCTGTCATATCAGAAATCCCCTTTTCTCTGTTGGGTTTGTTTGGTCTCTGAACTGGTTTTGATGAGTATTAGATCTGCAGACAAGGAATGATAAATCTGATCCTTCCTATGACCTGTTTGCTCTGAGGCAGTGCTGTGAGGTCAATGTCGGCTCATCATGATGTCCAGGAAGGGGAACTTGCTGACTTTTGGCCGGATTTGCTGACTTTAATAGCCAGAACTCTGACTGCAAGGCTCCAATCTCTAGCAGCCTGCTGACTGACAGGAGTGATGTCACTGTCACTCTCTGCAGTAAGAGAAGGGATTGGATGGGATAGCAGGAGGATCCTACTGGTGTAATAGAGAGCTCTGGGGGAGGAGTCTGTTCTCTTCCCTCCAATGACAGCCCATCGTGGGTAGGAAGAGAACAACATAAGGGAAGGGTTAGTTCATTCATTGCCAAGTATACTGTGATATCCAGGACATTGTACAGAGTGGTGGTGGGTTCCTGGGGCTTTGAATTCCAGCACCGGGCACTGCCAGAGCCTGTGTCATGGGAAGGTATTGAAGTGTCTCCTGAAGATGTTCAGCACTGACCCCTGACTACCTTTTAGTCGATAATGCACCAACAGACCTCCTCTAAGAACAAGTGACCACCAAGGGGTGAAGGACCGCCCTCCTTCATTCCACTTGGTATACTGGAAAACAATGAGATGGTAAGAAGGTGAAGGTTGTCTTCCTTTCCTGATAGGAGTTCTGTAAGGAGGTCTGGAAAGTAAATACAGCAATGTAAGGGGCCCTATGCTCCATACTCCTGACCCCGGCACTCCATCATTGTGTTGGCTGCATAGTGTAATGATTGCCCATTGGCTGCCTGTGTAGTGTCATCATTGCCCTTTGTAGGCCATGTATGGTCAGGATGGTCCTTGTCTTGTCTATTTATTGTCAGTGCTGTTTGTTTAGAGGACCATATTACTAGAATTTATCTCCACAATGAGGAGAATTATCCGGCCCCGGAAGTGGGGGAATGTTCTGCCCCTGAAGGGGTTCATCTGGGTTCCCACACTATATATGTGTGTATCATCATCTGCTGGAGATAAAAGACGTCACAGTGACTATGGAGGAAGAGGACGGACATGACTATGGAGGAAGAGGACGGACATGACTATGGAGGAAGAGGACGGACGTGACTGTAGAGGAAGAGGACGGACGTGACTGTGAAGGAAGAGGACGGACGTGACTGTGGACGAAGAGGATGGACGTGGCTGTGGAGGAAGAGGACGGACGTGACTGTGGAGGAAGAGGACGGACGTGACTGTGGAGGAAGAGGACGGACGTGACTGTGGAGGAAGAGGACGGACGTGACTGTGGAGGAAGAGGACGGACGTGACTGTGGAAGAAGAGGACGGACGTGACTGTAGAGGAAGAGGATGGACGTGACCGTGGAGGAAGAGGACGGACGTGACCGTGGAGGAAGAGGACGGGCGTAACCATGGAGGAAGAGGACAGGCGTGACTATGGAGGAAGAGGACGGGCGTGACTATGGGGGAAGAGGACGGGCGTGACTATGGAGGAAGAGGATGGACATGACTATGGAGGAAGAGGATGGATGTGACTATGGAGGGAGAGGACAGACATGACTATGGAGGAAGAGGACAGACATGACGGGGGTTACTGGGTGTAAATAGGAAATAACATCTTATTACCTCCTCTGCTGCCACTTCCACAAATGTTTCCGATCTGCTTCCTCCCAACTCACCTCTCGGAATGTCCTGCCTGTACCTGACATCACTTCCTGTCTGTACCTGACATCACTTCCTATCTGTATCCCATAGAGAAGTCCTGTCTGGGGAGAAATGAGATCACCATCTTGTGGATTTCATAGGAACTGCAGCCCCGAGAAACGTCCCCTAATAACATTCCAGCATTGTATCTACCTTACAGGGATACCAGGAAAGATCAAAAAGAACTAAAAAAGTAAGAAACAATAAACCTAACTCTTATGCAACCAACTGTTTATATAATATATTTTACTACAGATAGAAAAGTCTTAAAGACACAGAACACAAGATAAAAACAAAATACATAATAAAACAGAGACCTCCAAAACAGATATTTTTGGGTAAAATATGCAAAAATACATCCTAAAGTATAAAAATATCTATCAATCCACTCATAATGAAGATGTGAGACATAAATGACAAGGATGTAATGGTCACAGAGGAATGGTGGTGGAGATCTCTCAAAGTAAGAACACTTCCTTGAATGGTTCTATAAATAAAGAATGAATCCTGGAGGGAATAAAGCTGTAAAGCAATAAATAATATATAAACTGGGCCATCCACTTCATCCATAAAGACATTGTGATTGAAGATCTTCTAGATCACATACAAGGAGGACTCATCCATGATTTCATACATTTGTTTGGAAGGATAGAACAATCCTCAGAAGGGAACATGTAGGATGACAGGAAAGGCTCCTGACTGGTGAGATCCTCCAAACATAATGATGACATCCATGAACTGGAGCGAGCTCGTTGGGGTGATAAAGCCAATCTGGAAACACTGTGTAGACGTTCTCCAAGAACTCAGCACACTCCAGGTGTGGAGAAAGTCTCCAGGTGGGTTTAGCCTGCCATTTATCATAGGTAGAAATGTCCACACATGGACTTCCACAGGGACCCCCGAGACTACATATAGAACCTGTACAGTGTCCCCTGTAATGAACTGCTTCCCACCAGGCCTATAGCAGAATGACAGCTGAGCGGGATCTTTCCCATCCTGGGTGGACATCATATGAAGTCCTCCAAGTCTAGTGGCTCTGCTGTATCTTGATATGTCACCTGCTGTGTCCACCAGATGACAGATCATTGTACCAGGCCAGCCCAGTACCATGTGATTGCTGTGACCAATCACAGTGATCACATGACAGTTGTACACAATGAATGGCTTGCATTCATAGCCATTCATTGTGTACTATTGTGATGATCTCTGTGATTTGTCACTGGCTCACTACCTCTGCTGGAAGTTTACTCCAAGCATCAACTACTCTTTCAGTAAAATAATACTTTCTGAGATTAGCTGTGAACTTTCCTCCAGTTAGTTGGAGGTCATGTCCCGTGTTCTTCATTTTGGTTTCATATTGAAAATCCTGCCCTCCTGAACCTTATTCACTCCCTTGTTGTATGTAAAGGTTTCAGTCATGTCTCCCCTTTCCCTTCTCTCCTCCAGACTGGACATGTTACGTTCCTGAAGTCTCTCCTGATATCACTATTTGTATTCCCCGTCTCTGGACTCGTTCTATCTTATCAATACCTTTATGTAAGTGAGGTCTCCAGAACTGGACACAGTATTCTAAATGAGGTTGCTGGTGACCCCTCTAGTGATAGAAAGATCTATATAGAGGAATCAGGACCTCCTTCCTCCTGCCAGTGACCCCTCTAGCGATATAAAGATCTATATAGACGAATCAGGACCTCCTTCCTCCTGCCGGTGACCCCTCTAGTGATATAAAGATCTATATAGAGGAATCGGGACCTCCTTCCTCCTGCCGGTGACCGCTCTAGTGATATAAAGATCTATATAGAGGAATCAGGACCTCCTTCCTCCTGACGGTGACCCCTCTAGTGATATAAAGATCTATATAGAGGAATCAGGACCTCCTTCCTCCTGCTGGTGACCCCTCTAGTGATATAAAGATCTATATAGAGGAATCAGGACCCTCTTCCTCTCGCCAGTGACCCCTCTAGTGATATATAGATCTATATGGAGGAATTAAAAAGAGAACAATCCCCTGCGCTTGAATGGAAAAATCCCTACCCCTAAGCTGCTAACACCTCCCTTCAACCATAAAGTCTAAATAATCGATATATAATGGTGTAGCGCTAAATAAATACTAACATAAGTGACCAAAATCAGACTAAATATGATGAATAAACAATCAGAAGTGAAAAAGTGTACCAATAATAAATTAGTGCACACACACAATCAATATAAAAGGATAACCCCAACTACAGGGACCAAACTAAGTGAATAACATAATTAGTGCATGTGTACAAAAACACTCTGAAAATATTATATATATATCCACTAATAAAAAGTCCACACACTGTTCCAATAATGTTGATTAGTGCTCCACAGCAATAACTTGCATTTAAATAAATGTGAATCCAGTGCCAACAACTCGTGAATCCAAAAACATCCAAAGTGCCCCCTCAACTCCTAAAAGTGACCACAAGGGCCAGCTCGCTTTAGGGTAAGACACGCTTTCCCAGGAATAGCCTCGTCACCACCGGATGGACCCTCCTGGATATCCCACAGGCTTTTATCCTCCTGAGTCCTCCAATCCCCTAGTACTTGTAATAGTAGTTCACCCACACAGGATCATAACTCATTTGTGATCTCATACCTGAGAGCTTGGTGAGCACAGGGTCCACAGCATGTCACTCCACCTCCGATCACCGACCTGCACTCCCGATCCACTGCTGGCTGCACTCAGAGTCCCCGTACAAGCTACCCTGAGAGCCAGGATCCTATTCCTGGGAAAGCGTGTCTTACCCTAAAGCGAGCTGGCCCTTGTGGTCACTGTTGTGGACTTTTTATTAGTGGATATATATATATATATATAATATTTTCACAGATGTTTTTGTACACATGCACTAATTATGTTATTCACTTAGTTTGGTCCCTGTAGTTGGGGTTATCCTTTTATATTGATTGTGTGTGTGCACTAATTTATTATTGGTACACTTTTTCACTTATGATTGTTTATTCATCATATTTAGCCTGATTTTGGTCACTTATGTTAAAAAGGTTGTGAGAACCACAATCGGGCTCAGGGTAGGATTTCTGCTGCTGTTCCTAATTTTGAGATATGGATTGCGTGCACGCCGGAAAATAATTACACGGACAACTGTCCAGTACAACCACTTTCACATCATCTCATCTCTGTTTATTGCAGGGCGGTGCTTAACCTTTTATACATAGAAAACAATAGAGTATACGTCACTATTACGTAAATACAGTCACATTCTGAAAGGCACATTTTGCTTGGCTGAAATATAGGAGAAATGTAGAAACTTGATGCTTGCTTCTCATCCCGTTATCTATTCACTCCCCTTCACATACTCAAAGCCTAAGTGAAATCCTCTCAGTGCGAAGGGAGGGGTTGAGAGCATCACTCTGAGCAAACAAGTTAAGGAGGACTGCAAAGCCCAGCAGACAAAAATATATACGCAGAACACATATATTTAGAAATATGAAAAAGTATAAAAGTAAATATGTATAAAATGTATATTTTAAACAGGAAACAGAATAGGCATTTTACCAAATCCATCAGAATGTTAGTATTTATTTAGCGCTACACCATTATATATTGATTATATGGAGGAATTGGGACCTCCTTCCTCCTGCTGGTGACCCCTTTAGTGATATATAGATCTATATGGAGGAATTGGGACCTCCTTCCTCCTGCTGGTGACACCTCTAGTGATATAAAGATCTATATAGAGGAATCGGGACCTCCTTCCTCCTGCTGGTGACCCCTCTAGTGATATAAAGATCTATATAGAGGAATCGGGACCTCCTTCCTCCTGCCGGTGACCCCTCTAGTGATATAAAGATCTATATAGAGGAATCAGGACCTCCTTCCTCCTGCCGGTGACCCCTTTAGTGATATAAAGATCTATATGGAGGAATCAGGACCTCCTTCCTCCCGCCGGTGACCCCTCTAGTGACATAAAGATCTATATAGAGGAATCAGGACCTCCTTCCTCCTGCCAGTGACCCCTCTAGTGATATAAAGATCTATATAGAGGAATCAGGACCTCCTTCCTCCCGTCGGTGACCCCTCTATTGATATAAAGATCTATATAGAGGAATCGGGACCTCCTTCCTCCTGCCGGTGACCCCTCTAGTAATATAAAGATCTATATAGAGGAATCAGGACCTGATTCCTCCTGCCGGTGACACCTCTAGTAATATAAAGATCGATATAGAGGAAACGGGATGTCCTTCCTCCCACCGGTGACCCCTCTAGTGATATTGAGATCTATATAGAGGAATTGGGACCTCCTTCCTCCCACCAGTGACCCCTCTATTGATATAAAGTTCTATATAGAAGAATCTGGACCCCCTTCTTCCTGCCGGTGACCCCTCTAGTGATATAAAGATCTATATAGAGGAATCGGGACCTCATTCCTCCTGATGGTGACCCCTCTAGTGATATAAAGTTCTATATAGAAGAATCTGGACCTCCTTCCTCCTGACGGTGACCCCTCTAGTGATATAAAGATCTATATAGAGGAATCAGGACCTCCTTCCTCCTGCCGGTGACCCCTCTAGTGTTATAAATATTTATATAGAGTAATCAAGACCTCTTTCCTCCCACCTTTGACCCCTCTAGTGATATAAAGATCTATATAGAGGAATCAGGACCTCCTTCCTCCTGCCTGTGACCCCTCTAGTGATATGTAAATCAATATAGAGGAATCAGGACCTCCTTCCTCCTTCTGTGGACCCCTCTAGTGTTATAAAGATCTATATAGAGGAATCAGGATTTCTTTCCTCCTGCCGGTGACCCCTCTAGTGATATTAAGATCTATATAGAGGAATCGGGACCTCCTTCCTCCTGCTGGTAACCCCTCTAGTGATATATAGATCTTTGTGGAGGAATCAGGACCTCCTTCCTCTCGCCAGTGACCCCTCTAGTGATATGTAGATCTATATAGAGGAATCAGGACCTCCTTCCTCCCGCCGGTGACCCCTCTAGTGATATAACAATCTATATAGAGGAATCAGGACCTCATTCCTCCTGACGGGGACCCCTCTATTGATATAAAGATCTATATAGAGGAATCAGGACCTCCTTCCTCCTTCTGTGGACCCATCTAGTGAAAAATAGATTTATATAGAGAAATCAGGACCTCCTTCTGTGATGATTGTGTGCAATAGAGACACGGACGTTGTACATGACAGCCATCTTGTTCGTTCTCAGCCATATTCTCTCCTGTCCTCCCTTTGTACATGGAATGCATAGCTGTATGTCGAACGGAGGTCAACAGGATCTCTTATCGTAAATAAAACACAGATAGATCATCTCCAGGGCTGTAAACCATTAATTAGTCTGGTTCCAGGGGGACTGCTGGAAAACCACTTTCCTCTGCCTGATCACAAAACAATAACTCAGTCATGACCTGTTAGGATATAAGAGATAGAGCGTGCCATAAAACGTACATTCCACAAGTCATTTTTCATACAATTCATAAACTTCAGCAGGAACTGGGCACATTAATATGAAGTATATATTCGTATAGATCATTTTAATATGTGTCACACAAGACCTTACATCACTATGTTAGTGCCTACAAGACAGAAGAAGCAGTCTCTTTCCTCCTGGGTGACAAGGGTTTGCCATGTTTGGTATCTTTGCATTTGGAATATAATTCTGAATATTAATCTGTCAGTTGCTAGGATGCTACCTGTACCTATTGGAGGTTATTGACTTTAGTATGAAATTGGAAATGGGTACTAATAGGATGCAGGAGATCCACTGAGACATAGAAAGGGAAATGGGAGCTAATAAGCTGCAGGAGATCTGCTGAGAAAATGAAAAATTAAATGTGTATGAAATGGATGGATTTGCAGACACTTCCAGAAGATGATGTTCATTATGAGTGGATTGATATATATTTTTATACTTTAGGATGTATTTTTGCATTTTCTTCCCTGGAAGGATCAGGTTTGGTGGGATCTGTCTCATTAGCTATACATTTGTATTTTGTATTTTGTGTTTGTAAAACTTTTCTATATGAGCTACCCCCTCATCACCCCTCTCCCTCGACACAACCCACAGGGACTTCATCACTGCTCAAACTCCCTCCAACCCCATCCCCTCTCACACAGCTACCCCCTCATCACCCCTCTCCCTCGACACAACCCACAGGGACTTCATCACTGCTCAAACTCCCTCCAACCCCGTCCCCTCTCACACAGCTACCCCCTCATCACCCCTCTTCCACAGCCCCACCACTGCTCTGACCTCCACTTCCACCCCACCCAACATTCCTCATATTGAAGCCCTCTCAACACTCCACACCTTCGACCTTACTACCATCGAGCAAGTCTCCAAGGTCCTCTCTGATGCCCACCTCACCACCTGCCCCCTCAACCCTATCCCCTCACAACTCCTACGACCTCCCTCCCCCTCTATCCTACGCTCCTTCACCCACATCTTTAATCTCTCCCTCTCCTCTGGCACTTTCCCCTCCCCTCTGAAGCATGCACACATCACCCCCATACTTAAAAAGCCCTCCCTGGACCCCAATGACCCGAACAACCTCAGACCCATCTCCCTGCTCCCATTCACATCCAAACTCCTTCAGCGCCTAGTCTACACCCGCCTAAGCTCTCACCCCAATGACAACAACCTCCTCGATCCCCTACAGTCCGGCTTCCATCCCCTACACTCCACCGAAACCGCCTTACTCAAACTCTCCAACGACCTGCTAACCGCCAAAGCTAATGGCCACTATTAAGTGCTCCTACTCCTTGACCTCTCTGCGGCCTTCGACACAGTCGACCACCCCCCTTCCTCCTCAAAAAACTACACTCCCTTGGCCTCAGAGATTCTGCTCTCTCCTGGCTCTCATCCTACCTGTCACAACGCTCTTTCAGTGTTACCTATAATGCTACCACCTCCCCCTCTCTGTTGGGGTCCCTCAAGGCTCTGTCCTCGGGCCCCTTCTCTTCTCCATCTACACCTCCTCCCTTGGCCAACTCATACACTCTCACGGCTTCAACTACCACCTCTATGCTGACGACACACAAATCTATCTCTCAACCCCCCACCTCACCCCCTCGGTCTCTGCCCAAATCACACACCTACTGAGCGACATATCAGAATGGATGTCACTCCACTTCCTTAAACTGAACCTCTCCAAAACCGAGTTTCTTGTCTTCCCCCCAGCCTGGACACCACCCCCCATTGACTTCTCCATCACATCCAACAACGCCACCATCAAACCCGCCCCGCAGGCCAGAGTAGTTGGTGTCATTCTGGACTCCAACCTATTCTTCCAGCCCCAAGTCCAATCATTAAGTAACTCATGCAGACTCCACCTCGCCAAAATTTGCACGTTCCTAACCCCAGAAACCACTAAACAGCTCATCCACTCCCTCATCATATCACGACTCGACTACTGCAACTCCCTCCTCACTGGTCTGCCTCACTGCTGGCTATCCCCGCTTCAGTCGATCCTGAACACGTTTGCCAGACTCATTAACCTTTCCAACCGCTCTGTTTCCGCCACCCTCCTCTGCCAATCCCTCCACTGGCTTCCGATTGCGCAACGTATCAAATTCAAAATCCTAACACTGACGTACAAAGCTGTCCACCATACTGCCCCGAACTACATCACCGACCTAATATCCAAGTACCACCCAACACGCACACTCCAATCCTCACAAGACCTCCTTCTCTCTAGTTCCCTGGTCTCCTCCTCCCATGCCCGCCTCCAGGACTTCTCCAGGGTGTCACCCATCCTCTGGAACTCCCTACCCCAACCCATCAGACTATCACCTACTCTCCTCTCCTTTAGGCGCACCCTGAAAACCCACCTCTTCAGGGAAGCCTACCCCACCCCCTGCTAACTTGCCGATCTCCTCCGCTCTTCCTACCACTCCATCCCCCACAGCGATCTCCTCCTGTACCTCCATCCCCTCCCTCCTAGATTGTAAGCGCGAAAGAGCAGGGCCCTCAAACCCCTCATGTTTTGCATTGTATTGGTATTGTACTGTCACATGTTCTGTCCCCCTTCATAATGTACAGCGCTGAGCGATCTATTGGTGCTTTATAAATACTGTAAAAATAATATATGTAATAAGAGATGTTTGTTGAACAGTTGGTTATATAAGAGTTACATTTATTTCTTCTTCCTTTATTCAGTAATGTTTAATCTCCCGTAGTATCCCTGTAAGGTACATATTATACAGGAAGGGGGATTATGGGTTGGATCTCGGGGCTGCAGTTCCTCTGAGCTCCACAAGGTGGGGATCTCACTTCTACCCAGACAGGAAGTCTCTCTGGAATGCAGACAGGAAGTGATGTCAGGGACAGACAGGAAGTTCCAGATGAGAGGTGAGGTGGGAAGAAGTATAGAGGAGACGTTGGTGGAAGTGGCAGCAGAGGAGGTAATAAGATGTTATTTCCTATTTACAACAAATGTATATAAATCTGAGGCTCTTTTAGGAATGTTTTCGGCTTTAAAAAATGAAAGGCGCTTTATAGCAACTCAAATGTGTAATATGTGTAACATTGCGCTGTTTATCTCCTCCTCCCCTCCCCCGCCTGTCTCCAGCACTGCACCCGGGGACTAGCAGGGAGGGGAGAGACCTTGCAGTGTAATGAGAACCGATTGGCTGCTCCTCAGGAAAGGGGAGTGTCCAGCTTATCCTTTCTCCCTTTCACTCCCAGAGCCATTTTTTGCACACATTAAAAAAATCATTTTATCCTGAAGATGACACAAAACCCCCAAACTATCGATTTTCTGAAAGTAGAGACTTTAGAGAATAAAATAGTGGCAGTTCTAATTTTTTATGTCACAAAATATTATCACAAAGTCTAGGAAATGCCAAATTTCAGTAAAAAATACACTTAAGCTGATTTCAGGGCACAAAAAGCAATAAATGACCCATTTATGTGTAAAAATATAAAAGCCGAGGTTGCAGCGAGTAAATAGATATCCAACATGTCAAACCTTAAGTTGTGTGTGCTGAAATGGTGACAACCTTTAGTCCCGGTATTATCTATAGGGGACACATTTATAGCCCCTTCTAGGTCATCAGTATAGAGTACGGAGGAGGTCTGCTCCTAGAATTATCCTCTCATTCTGGTGTGACCGGCGATATGTAACGTGTATCACAATCAATGTTATCACGTGTAGGCGCTCCAGCGTGTGCAATTACATTTGGGTGTGCATATATGTGGGGTGGGGAGCCTCAACATGTTTTAAGGGGAGGAGTTATGTACTTGGGTGTAACTTTAATTCTTTACAATTAAAAAAAACATTTTTACTTAAGGGGACAAAGTCCTCTATGTGATGACTTTTGATGAGAGGTTCTCTTTATTGAGACATCCAGGGTCTAAAAGACCCCCAATGTTCCCCTGTACTCCATTGGATGTAATGTAGAGCACATCGCACCGCATTACATTCTTTGCTGGCCTCGATGGTTGGGAAATCTGTCATAACATCACTTCTGGGTCAGGACAAGAAGGGAGTGAACATGTCCGCTCTCCTCCATCCCCTCTACCCTCCGACCCGGACCCACAGATGGGCAAGCAGAGCCGGGGAAGCATAGTAGGTACAGGAGAGGTTCACACAGACGGGGTGGCAGAGGCTGGCTCCTGAAAGGAGAGCCCTGTGGCTTGCCCTCAGCAGGGATAAAGATTAAACACAATACTTGCCCGGCCCCCAGAACTACATGTCCCGGGCGTCGGGTGATGTAAAGTGACCATCCCTGCATGATGAACCGACATTGACCTCACAGCACTGCCTCAGAGCAAACTAGTCATAGGAAGGATCAGATTTATCATTCCTTGTCTGCAGATCTAAAACTCATCAAAACCAGTTCAGAGACCAAACAAACCCAACAGAGAAAAGGGGCCCCGGACCTCAAAATTGTAGTAAACACTAAACAGTCCAAACAAAATGTCTTCCCATGGGGGGAGTAGTTCTTCAATGTCCAGCAACCCTCCTATTCCCCCCTCACATCCACATCCTATTATTGTGTGACCAATACCATCCAAATCATTCTTACTTTCATTTCCCAAAGTTATCCGTCTACAAGGAGACCTGTATAGATCACATGATGGCACCAATGAGGATGGAGGAGGACCGGAGTCACATGACTGAGAAGATACTAAACCTCACCCTGGAGATCATCTACCTGCTGACCGGAGAGGTGAGGAGGATTCTGGGAGGTCACATGACATCACTCTCATCTCTATTAATAAAACACAGACCTGACCGGAGAGGTGAGGAGGATTCTGGGAGGTCACATGACATCACTCTTATCTCTATTAATAAAACACAGACCTGACCAGAGAGGTGAGGAGGATTCTGGGAGGTCACATGACATCACTCTCATCTCTATTAATAAGACACAGACCTGACTGGAGAGATGAGGAGGATTCTGGGAGGTCACATGACATCATTCTTATCTCTATTAATAAAACACAGACCTGACCGGAGAGGTGAGGAGGATTCTGGGAGGTCACATGACATCACTCTTATCTCTATTAATAAAACACAGACCTGATTGGAGAGGTGAGGATTCTGGGAGGTCACATGACGTCACTCTCATCTCTATTAATTAAACACAGACCTGACCGGAGAGGTGAGGAGGATTCTGGGAGGTCACATGACATCACTCTTGTCTATTCTGGTCAATAGACCATTTTATTTTTGCACACATTTAGATGATGTCAGGTGATTGATGTTTTATTTGTCTCCTGATCTGTAGGATTATGTTGTAAAGAAGAAGTCTAGTGGGGAGCCAATCTCAGGAGGATGGAGCAGAACCCAGAGCCTCACCATGGTGCCTCCATCTCATTCTCTGATACCTGAGAGGGAGAAAGAGCAGAAGATTCTGGAACTGACCACCATGATGGTCCATCTGCTGACAGGAGAGGTGAGCGGTGCCGGGAATTCTGGGACATTCTCCAGTAACAGACAAGGGATGTGTCTGGATGGTGACTGTATCATTGTGTGTGTCAGGTTCCTATAAGGTGTCAGGGTGTCACTGTCTATTTCTCCATGGAGGAGTGGGAGTATTTAGAAGGACACAAGGATCTCTACAAGGACGTCATGATGGACAATCAGCAGACTTTGGGTTTTGTGAAGATTGTAAGGAAGGAATTTCCCCGGAATGAGACGATATTGAAGCTCACCCTGGAGATCCTCAGCCTGCTGACTGGAGAGGTGAGTGTAATGAAGGGGTTAAATCTGACTGGGCTGTACACTGGGAGGGATTCAGAGTCACTTGAAGTCTTCTGATGTTCTGTAATCAATAACGACATCCACACAAGTACTATGAATACATAAAGTGTCCGGACTCTATGAGATTTGGTTATAGCACAAGATGGCGGCATTGGTTATAGAAGAGAACAATCTCAGCTTTAGTCCAATCAGGGAGACCCATGATTACCAGCATGCCACGCCCACTGACCACTAAATCCATGGGTGACATTTCCTGGTGGGTCAGTGAGCCTTACTAGTAAACCATTAGTGACTCTATTATATGACTTCTAGAAGGAGCTATAAATCTGACCCCATTGTCATCATATCATTGGATGGAGATGTCTGTCCTTTGCTGAGTCGGCACATTGTGGCCAATCCCTGGAGAATAAATCTAGAGCTGACCATAGAAGTGAGGGATTATGGGAGAGTGAGATTTATCTTTGTATCACACAGAACTGTACAGGAGTCATGAAGAAATCTACCGACAATGACACCAGAAGGAGATCTCATCGTATGACCACAAGATCCTCGAGAATCCAGAATCCCATCACCATCCCCCCACCTCCATCCCTGATCCCTACAAGACAGAAGACACAGAAGATTCTAGAAGTCACCAAGAAGATGATGGAGCTGCTGACAGGAGAGGTGAGCGGTGCCGGGAATTCTGGGACATTCTCCAGTAACAGACAAGGGATGTGTCTGGATGGTGACTGTATCATTGTGTGTGTCAGGTTCCTATAAGGTGTCAGGGTGTCACTGTCTATTTCTCCATGGAGGAGTGGGAGTATTTAGAAGGACACAAGGATCTCTACAAGGACGTCATGATGGACAATCAGCCGCCCCTCACATCACCGGGTAAGAGGAGACTTTATTGTAAAGGAGAGAGCAGTACGGAGGATCCACCTAGATCCACCATCATCTGATAAACACATAGAAACAATGGATTCAGTCAGTGTGTGTGTTTCCTACAGATGGATCCAGTCATGGGAACCCACCAGAGAGATGTCCCCGTCCTCTGTATTCCCGGGATTCCACACAGGAAGGTCACACCATCCCTCATTGTTGCAAGGTTGGTGGGATGGAGCATCTAGAACATGGACTTGTGGAGATGATATGTGGAAGCGTATGTGACCTTATATTTTACAGATGATATTTTCTCTCATTTCCTTGATTTAGAGTGGAGATCCAATCGATATAGAATTTGAGGTGAAAGCAGAAGAAGAAGAGGCGTATGTGAGGGATGATCAGCAGTCTATGGAGGAGGATGGAATAACGGGGACATTTATAGAGGAGGACACTCCTACAGAGATCAGCACAGGTGGGTCATGAACACTAAATCCATTCCTCCACCCATACTGCTCACTGATTGGTCCAGAGTAGGGTTGGGACTGGGTGATATCAGCCTGTAATCCCCTGGTCACTTTCCTGAGCTGTGTTCCCCGTCCTGTATTCCTGGATTTCTCTCGGATAATCTTCCTTCTCTGTGCTGCAGACAAAAGAATCCAGGACTTTCCTACAGCAATCCCCCCTTATCCCCCCCATCATGTATTATACATGGTGATCATATCCCCCTTATGTATTATACATGGAGATCATATCCCCCCTTATGTATTATACATGGAGATCATATCCCCCCTTATGTATTATACATGGTGATCATATCCCCCCTTATGTATTATACATGGAGATCATATCCCCCCTTATGTATTATACATGGAGATCATATCCCCCCTTATGTATTATACATGGAGATCATATCCCCCCTTATGTATTATACATGGAGATCATATCCCCCCTTATGTATTATACATGGTGATCATATCCCCCTTATGTATTATACATGGAGATCATATCCCCCCTTATGAATTATACATGGTGATCATATCCCCCCTTATGTATTATACATGGAGATCATATCCCCCCCTTATGTATTATACATGGAGATCATATCCCCCCTTATGCATTATACATGGAGATCATATCCCCCTTATGCATTATACATGGAGATCATATCCCCCCTTATGTATTATACATGGTGATCATATCCCCCTTATGTATTATACATGGAGATCATATCCCCCCCTTATGTATTATACATGGTGATCATATCCCCCTTATGTATTATACATGGAGATCATATCCCCCCCTTATGTATTATACATGGAGATCATATCCCCCCTTATGTATTATACATGGAGATCATATCCCCCCTTATGTATTATACATGGAGATCATATCCCCCCCTTGTATATTATACATGGTGATCATATCCCCCTTATGTATTATACATGGTGATCATATCCCCCTTATGTATTATACATGGAGATCATATCCCCCCTTATGTATTATACATGGAGATCATATCCCCCCTTATGTATTATACATGGAGATCATATCCCCCCTTATATATTATACATGGAGATCATATCCCCCCTTATGTATTATACATGGAGATCATATCCCCCCTTATGTATTATACATGGAGATCATATCCCCCCTTATGTATTATACATGGAGATCATATCCCCCCCTTATGTATTATACATGGAGATCATATCCCCCCTTATGTATTATACATGGAGATCATATCCCCCCTTATGTATTATACATGGAGATCATATCCCCCCTTATGTATTATACATGGAGATCATATCCCCCCTTATGTATTATACATGGAGATCATATCCCCCTTATGTATTATACATGGAGATCATATCCCCCTTATGTATTATACATGGAGATCATATCCCCCCTTATGTATTATACATGGAGATCATATCCCCCCTTATGTATTATACATGGAGATCATATCCCCCTTATGTATTATACATGGTGATCATATCCCCCTTATGTATTATACATGGAGATCATATCCCCCCCTTATGTATTATACATGGAGATCATATCCCCCTTATGTATTATACATGGAGATCATATCCCCCCTTATGTATTATACATGGAGATCATATCCCCCCCTTATGTATTATACATGGAGATCATATCCCCCCCTTATGTATTATACATGGAGATCATATCCCCCCTTATGTATTATACATGGAGATCATATCCCCCCCCTTATGTATTATACATGGAGATCATATCCCCCCTTATGTATTATACATGGAGATCATATCCCCCCCTTATGTATTATACATGGAGATCATATCCCCCCTTATGTATTATACATGGAGATCATATCCCCCCTTATGTATTATACATGGAGATCATATCCCCCCTTATGTATTATACATGGAGATCATATCCCCCCCATCATGTATTATACATGGAGATCATATCCCCCCTTATGTATTATACATGGAGATCATATCCCCCCTTATGTATTATACATGGAGATCATATCCCCCCCATCATGTATTATACATGGAGATCATATCCCCCCTTATGTATTATACATAGAGATCATATCCCCCCCTTATGTATTATACATGGAGATCATATCCCCCTTATGTATTATACATGGTGATCATATCCCCCTTATGTATTATACATGGTGATCATATCCCCCTTATGTATTATACATGGAGATCATATCCCCCCTTATGTATTATACATGGAGATCATATCCCCCCCCTTATGTATTATACATGGGGATCATATCCCCCCTTATGTATTATACATGGTGATCATATCCCCCTTATGTATTATACATGGAGATCATATCCCCCTTATGTATTATACATGGAGATCATATCCCCCCCTTATGTATTATACATGGAGATCATATCCCCCCTTATGTATTATACATGGAGATCATATCCCCCCCTTATGTATTATACATGGAGATCATATCCCCCCTTATGTATTATACATGGAGATCATATCCCCCCTTATGTATTATACATGGAGATCATATGCCCCCTTATGTATTATACATGGAGATCATATCCCCCCCATCATGTATTATACATGGAGATCATATCCCCCCTTATGTATTATACATGGAGATCATATCCCCCCTTATGTATTATACATGGAGATCATATCCCCCCTTATGTATTATACATGGTGATCATATCCCCCCTTATGTATTATACATGGAGATCATATCCCCCCTTATGTATTATACATGGAGATCATATCCCCCCTTATGTATTATACATGGAGATCATATCCCCCCTTATGTATTATACATGGAGATCATATCCCCCCTTATGTATTATACATGGTGATCATATCCCCCTTATGTATTATACATGGAGATCATATCCCCCTTATGCATTATACATGGAGATCATATCCCCCCTTATGAATTATACATGGTGATCATATCCCCCCTTATGTATTATACATGGAGATCATATCCCCCCCTTATGTATTATACATGGAGATCATATCCCCCCTTATGCATTATACATGGAGATCATATCCCCCTTATGCATTATACATGGAGATCATATCCCCCCTTATGTATTATACATGGTGATCATATCCCCCTTATGTATTATACATGGAGATCATATCCCCCCCTTATGTATTATACATGGTGATCATATCCCCCTTATGTATTATACATGGAGATCATATCCCCCCCTTATGTATTATACATGGAGATCATATCCCCCCTTATGTATTATACATGGAGATCATATCCCCCCCTTATGTATTATACATGGAGATCATATCCCCCCCTTGTATATTATACATGGTGATCATATCCCCCTTATGTATTATACATGGTGATCATATCCCCCTTATGTATTATACATGGAGATCATATCCCCCCTTATGTATTATACATGGAGATCATATCCCCCCTTATGTATTATACATGGAGATCATATCCCCCCTTATATATTATACATGGAGATCATATCCCCCCTTATGTATTATACATGGAGATCATATCCCCCCTTATGTATTATACATGGAGATCATATCCCCCCTTATGTATTATACATGGAGATCATATCCCCCCCTTATGTATTATACATGGAGATCATATCCCCCCTTATGTATTATACATGGAGATCATATCCCCCCTTATGTATTATACATGGAGATCATATCCCCCCTTATATATTATACATGGAGATCATATCCCCCCTTATGTATTATACATGGAGATCATATCCCCCTTATGTATTATACATGGAGATCATATCCCCCTTATGTATTATACATGGAGATCATATCCCCCCTTATGTATTATACATGGAGATCATATCCCCCCTTATGTATTATACATGGAGATCATATCCCCCTTATGTATTATACATGGTGATCATATCCCCCTTATGTATTATACATGGAGATCATATCCCCCCCTTATGTATTATACATGGAGATCATATCCCCCTTATGTATTATACATGGAGATCATATCCCCCCTTATGTATTATACATGGAGATCATATCCCCCCCTTATGTATTATACATGGAGATCATATCCCCCTTATGTATTATACATGGAGATCATATCCCCCCTTATGTATTATACATGGAGATCATATCCCCCCCTTATGTATTATACATGGAGATCATATCCCCCCTTATGTATTATACATGGAGATCATATCCCCCCCTTATGTATTATACATGGAGATCATATCCCCCCTTATGTATTATACATGGAGATCATATCCCCCCTTATGTATTATACATGGAGATCATATCCCCCCTTATGTATTATACATGGAGATCATATCCCCCCCATCATGTATTATACATGGAGATCATATCCCCCCTTATGTATTATACATGGAGATCATATCCCCCCTTATGTATTATACATGGAGATCATATCCCCCCCATCATGTATTATACATGGAGATCATATCCCCCCTTATGTATTATACATAGAGATCATATCCCCCCCTTATGTATTATACATGGAGATCATATCCCCCTTATGTATTATACATGGTGATCATATCCCCCTTATGTATTATACATGGTGATCATATCCCCCCTTATGTATTATACATGGAGATCATATCCCCCCTTATGTATTATACATGGTGATCATACCCCCCCTTATGTATTATACATGGAGATCATATCCCCCTTATGTATTATACATGGAGATCATATCCCCCCTTATGTATTATACATGGAGATCATATCCCCCCCCTTATGTATTATACATGGGGATCATATCCCCCCTTATGTATTATACATGGTGATCATATCCCCCTTATGTATTATACATGGAGATCATATCCCCCCTTATGTATTATACATGGTGATCATATCCCCCCTTATGTATTATACATGGAGATCATATCCCCCCTTATGTATTATACATGGAGATCATATCCCCCTTATGTATTATACATGGAGATCATATCCCCCCTTATGTATTATACATGGAGATCATATCCCCCCCATCATGTATTATACATGGAGATCATATCCCCCCTTATGTATTATACATAGAGATCATATCCCCCCCTTATGTATTATACATGGAGATCATATCCCCCCTTATGTATTATACATGGAGATCATATCCCCCTTATGTATTATACATGGAGATCATATCCCCCCTTATGTATTATACATGGAGATCATATCCCCCTTATGTATTATACATGGAGATCATATCCCCCTTATGTATTATACATGGAGATCATATCCCCCTTGGGATTTTTAATATCAGACCCGATATTGTTTATAAATATATTAATAAGTCGGGGTCCCAACACTGAACCTTGGGGTACCCCACTAACCCCTTCCATTGAAGACACTGAACCTTGGGGTATCCCACTAATCACACTGGACCTTGGGGTACCCCACTAATCACACTGAACCTTGGGGTACCCCACTAATCACACTGGACCTTGGGGTACCCCACTAATCACACTGAACCTTGGGGTATCCCACTAATTACACTGAACCTTGGGGTATCCCACTAATTACACTGAACCTTGGGGTATCCCACTAATTACACTGAACCTTGGGGTATCCCACTAATTACACTGAACCTTGGGGTACTCTACTAACACTGAGCCTTGGGGTACTCCCACTAAGAACACTGAACTTTGCGGTACCCAACTGGCACCCCCAGACCATTCAGAGTATGAATCATTAACCACTACTCTCTGAATACCATCTTTTAGCCAGTTTTCTATCCATTTACATTCAGATTTTTCCAGCCCATAGACTTTACCTTACACATTAGCCATGTGTGGGGAACTGTGTCCAAGTATACCACGTCCACCGCCACCCCTCTGTCCAAGTATACCACATCCACCACCACCCCTCTGTCCAAGTATATCACGTCCACCTCCACCCCTCTGTCCGAGTATGCCACGTCCACCGTCACCCCTCTGTCCAAGTATACCACGTCCACCATCACCCCTCTGTCCAAGTATACCACGTCCACCGCCACCCCTCTGTCCAAGTATACCACGTCCACCATCACCCCTCTGTCCAAGTATACCACGTCCACCGCCACCCCTCTGTCCAAGTATACCACGTCCACCGCCACCCCTCTGTCCAAGTATACCACGTCCACAGCCACCTCTCTGTCCAAGTATACCACGTCCACCGCCACCCCTCTGTCCAAGTATACCACGTCCACCGCCACCCCTCTGTCCAAGTATACCACGTCCACCGCCACCCCTCTGTCCAAGTATACCACGTCCACCGCCACCCCTCTGTCCAAGTATACCACGTCCACCGCCACCCCTCTGTCCAAGTATACCACGTCCACCGCCACCCCTCTGTCCAAGTATACCACGTCCACCGCCACCCCTCTGTCCAAGTATACCACGTCCACCGCCACCCCTCTGTCCAAGTATACCACGTCCACCGCCACCCCTCTGTCCAAGTATACCACGTCCACCGCCACCCCTCTGTCCAAGTATACCACGTCCACCGCCACCCCTCTGTCCAAGTATACCACGTCCACCGCCACCCCTCTGTCCAAGTATACCACGTCCACCGCCACCCCTCTGTCCAAGTATACCACGTCCACCGCCACCCCTCTGTCCAAGTATACCACGTCCACCGCCACCCCTCTGTCCAAGTATACCACGTCCACCGCCACCCCTCTGTCCAAGTATACCACGTCCACCGCCACCCCTCTGTCCAAGTATACCACGTCCACCGCCACCCCTCTGTCCAAGTATACCACGTCCACCGCCACCCCTCTGTCCAAGTATACCACGTCCACCGCCACCCCTCTGTCCAAGTATACCACGTCCACCGCCACCCCTCTGTCCAAGTATACCACGTCCACCGCCACCCCTCTGTCCAAGTATACCACGTCCACCGCCACCCCTCTGTCCAAGTATACCACGTCCACCGCCACCCCTCTGTCCAAGTATACCACGTCCACCGCCACCCCTCTGTCCAAGTATACCACGTCCACCGCCACCCCTCTGTCCAAGTATACCACGTCCACCGCCACCCCTCTGTCCAAGTATACCACGTCCACCGCCACCCCTCTGTCCAAGTATACCACGTCCACCGCCACCCCTCTGTCCAAGTATATCACGTCCACCGCCACCATTCTGTCCAAGGATTTGCTCACCTCCAATCTAACCTGTTTCATGATGGTTTAATCCCAGCTCACCTCTACATGTTGTCTACAGTAAACATTTAAGCTTCCACTGATTACAGAATACTAATACTGAGAGTCCTGACCCTTATACTATATACCTTGTACATTACATCCTCCTGACCCCTGCACTATATACTCTATGTTGTACATTACATACTCCTGACCCCTGCACTATATACTCTGTGTTGTACATTACACACTCCTGGCCCCTGCACTATATATTCTATGTTGTACATTACACACTCCTGGCCCCTGCACTATATACTCTATGTTGTACATTACATACTCCTGACCCCTGCACTATATACTCTATGTTGTACATTACATACTCCTGACCCCTGCACTATATACTCTATGTTGTACATTACATACTCCTGACCCCTGCACTATATACTTTCTGTTGTACATTACATACTCCTGACCCCTGCACTATATCATCCCCCATAGTAATTCATCCCCCATATAGTAATTCATCCCCCATAGTAATTCATCCCCCATAGTAATTCATCCCCCATATAGTAATTCATCCCCCATATAGTAATTCATTCTCCATATTGTGTCAATTCACTTACCTTTGCTCCGCGCGTTCCTCTCGCCGTGTTCCCGCGCCGTTCCGGTCTTCAGGGCGGACTGTGAGAGGAGAGAAGTTCGTCACGCTGCGGCCCGGCTACATCCTGACAGCCAGTGTTTGCCACGCTCCGCAGACCGGATTAAAAGGTCCGCCGGGCCGTATACGGCCCGCGGGCCGAAGTTTGGGGAGAATGTCAGAACAGTACAGATATCCCCCAAATGTCAGGACGGTACAGATATCCCCCAAATGTCAGGACGGTACAGATATCCCCCAAATGTCAGGACGGTACAGATATCCCCCAAATGTCAGAACGGTACAGATATCCCCCAAATGTCAGAACGGTACAGATATCCCCCAAATGTCAGGACAGTACAGGTATCCCCCAAATGTCAGGACAGTACAGATATCCCCCAAATGTCAGTACAGGACAGATATCCCCCAAATGTCAGGACGGTACAGATATCCCCCAAATGTCAGGACAGTACAGATATCCCCCAAATGTCAGGACGGTACAGATATCCCCCAAATGTCAGAACGGTACAGATATCCCCCAAATGTCAGGACGGTACAGATATCCCCCAAATGTCAGGACGGTACAGATATCCCCCAAATGTCAGGACGGTACAGATATCCCCCAAATGTCAGGACGGTACAGATATCCCCCAAATGTCAGGACGGTACAGATATCCCCCAAATGACCCCTTTTTGCAGAGTAGACAGTCTGACGTATTTCATAAGAGGCATGGCGAGTTTTTTGAAGTTGTATTTTTTTTGTCATTTTTCAGAAAATTAAAAAAATTAGTTTCACTATTTTTTTTTACATACTGTCACCAGTGCAGTACAGCCTCATCATATAACTGGCATGGCGGTGATCAGGGACACTGACTGGTGACAGTATGAAAAAAAATATATATATTTTTTTTTTTTAAATTTTCATATTTCACTATGTGAAGTGATCAGTATTTTTTTATTTTTTTTTTTACACAATTTGCTTATAGCAAAGAATTACTTTGCTATAAGCAAGCATTTACCTGAATGACATCGATTTCAGTCAGGTTTTTTTTTTTGTGCTTAGCTGTGATTTGGCCACAGCTAATCACATGACATGTGCATGTGATTAGCTGTGACCATTCACAGCTAGACACTAGTATACAATGGATGGCATGAATGAAGCCATCCATTGTATAAAACTGTCATGTGACCTGCTGTGATTGGTCACAGCAGGTCACATGGTATCGGCAATGGGGTCCGATACTCAGATCTGTCATCAGCTGTGTCTGAGGTACATGGCCGGTGACAGATTGTGCCGCTGCGTGGCTCTGCAGGAGTGCAATCTGCGCCTGTGCGGGATGACGCCATATGGCGTCCACCCGGAACGCTGATGACATTTGCCGTCTGCCATTCGGCCATAGGGCGGGGGGCAAATGGTTAAAGTTCTTTTCTTGGGAATAACAAGAAATAGAGGTGAAATAGAATGACGTGGACCAGTCAGCAGCCAAGATGTCTTTATCGAGATCTCGCGCCCACGCCTTGGTGTAGGGAGGGAGATCGGAGTAAAGAGCATTGTGTAGACCTTTATATAAGGAGGTTAGGGCATGTCTAGGCAGATTAGAGAGGGAGCATAGCCGCTCAAACTCAGTAAGCGGACGATGAATGTCGGAAGAAGAGTGTAGGAGTTTGCAAAATGTGGATAAGTGTAAAGTGGTCAACCAATCCCGAGATCCGCCCCGCAGGAGCGGAAGACCTGATTGAGGGCAGATAAAGTCTCGGGCTACGGGCCATAAGGTGCGTGTAAAGGGACCAATGACAGAAGAGCCCAAGCCCTGAGGGAGAGCAGGGTTGTCAAACGGGTGATAAAGGAGAGGGATCAGACGATAAAAGAGCAACAATGTCCTGTTGGTACCACAATCACATTACAGCCACAGTCAATGGGGACAGGCTGAGAAAACGCCGGTGGTCTCGACTATAACCCCACGGCAAAGCCCGAAGATCGACCGGAGACAAATCTTGTTCAATCATACAAGAGGCTTTAAGGAAGGGCCTGGGAAACCAGTCAAGGATCCGGGCCAGCAGTATGGCTCTGTAGTGTAGTTCAAAGTCCGGTAAACCTACTCCGCCTCTTGACTTCGGGTATGGAAGCACCCTATATTTTAATCATGAGAAACCTTGGCGCCAAATCTAATTGAAAGGGAATGTAGGGAGAGGAAGAAACTCTTAGGGACAGTAATTGGTACAGTCTGGAAAACGTATAGTAATTTCAGTAAGGTGTCCATTTTGAGGGTGTTGATGCAGCCGAACCAGGGCAACGCCAAAGCACCCCAGGACGCCAGATCCTTTCGGATATGAGAAAGCAAGGGTAAGTGTGATGGAAGCATAAGGAGGACAGAACACACAAGGCAGATGGCAAACACTTAAAGCTTTATTAAAACAGACAACAGTCACTCAATGGGGAGTAGTGCAGGGAGAGAGAGTCCAAAATACTTGTAATCCAGCCCCGGTGGGCAAAGTTAAAGTCTCCACAGCAATTTGTAATCCAAGAGGCAGTTCATAAGCAGTCAGATAGCACAAGGGAAGCATACACTCATGCAGGGCTGATGCGGTGGTCTCAGGAAAAGCTGACAGCATTTCAGGCAGGGCTGATGTAGCTTCAGGGGTCCCCCTTCCTTCAATGGGGCTCAGGCAGAGCCAGGGGGCCACTATAGTCCAGCCGCAGCTGGACCCCTCAGTAGTTGCACAGCAGAAATAGCACACAGGAGAGGCCAGCACTGACCTCTTAAACCCCCTGAGCAGGACGAGAGGTGGAGGGGGGTCATTAGCAGGATGACAATAATTGAGTTTAGGGACATTTTGGATGACACTGGAGAGAATGGACAGGAATGGAACTACAGTAATTTAATTTGTAGCTGTAAACAGAAAAGACCGATTGGGCAGGATGGACACTGAAACACAATAATTGAATATGCAGCTGTAAACAGAAAGGACTGGTTGGACAGGATGGACACAATAATTGAGTTTGCAGCTGTAAACAGTGTAACAGTGGGGAAAATACATTAATACAAAAGTAAGGCACTAATTAGTGGGCAAGATATTATAATTAGGCAAACGACTGGTTGGACAGGATGGACACAATGTAGGACATCTGGGCACAACACAATATTTAGATTTGTAGCTGTAAATAAGATAACAATGGGGGAGGATACACTAATTTAATTTGGGACCTTTGTGGAGGGGCGCGAGCCCAAACCTATCTGTTCTAAAGTAAGACGTAAGAAACGCCAATCAACGTGATTGAACGCTTTCTCAGCATCAAATGAGAGGAGGCAAGCCTTTTAAGCCATGTCGCTTGATATAAGAGATGAGATGGATAGTTTTAGAGGTGTTATCCCTAGCCTCACGACCTGGGACAAAACCAACCTGATCACAATGAACCAAAGTTGGTAAAAAAGGTGAGAGGCGGTTCGCTAAAAGCTTTGCAAAAAGCTTAACATCTAGGTTAAGTAGAGAGATTGGGTGGTAGCTACCGCAGAGAGATGGGTCTTTATCCGGCTTTGGGATAACCGAAATGTTGGCCAACAAAAAGGCCGAAGAAGGCACATTCAGATCGTCGATGGTATTAAAAGCTTGGGCTAAAAGCGGGGCCAGTGAGGCGGCAAAAAATTTGTAAAAGCAAGGGGTAAACCTGTCCAAGCCCTGGCACTTACCTGCCTTCAGGGCCTTGATCGCCCCAAGGACTTCCACAGTCGAGAAGGGCTCTTCCAGAGCCAATGCATCCTGAGTATCTAACACAGGCAGTGCCATCTCCGTAATGTATTGAGACATAGCCGTAAGAGAAGAAGCAGGAAGAGTATCGGGATGCACTGCGGATAGGTTATAACGTTGAGAATAGTAACGCTCAAACGTGGATGAAATTCCTCGATTATGGTAGTTTAGTATTGGCGGGCGCCTTGATGTGCTGGATCGGACGATGGTATGGCCGGGGGTGGAGTACTCGTGCTAAGTGTTGACCACATTTATTTGTTAGGAAGTAGTAAGCGTTGCGTGCTTTGTCTCGTGCAATAAGAAAAGAAGAATCTAACAGTTGGAGTAAATCTCTGCGAGCATTAGTTATGTCCACCGCAACCCTCGGGTCTATCGTGCTCTTATGAGAAGATTCCAGGAGCACAATAAGTAAGAACAAGCGATGCATTTCTGCCGTTCAAGACTATTTTAAACAAGAGCCATGCTTAATAAGAACCCCTCTAATAACACATTTAAGAGTCTCCTATTGATTAAGAGAGATGGTTGTGTCTGAGGAGTGATCAAGAACAAAATGTTGTATAGTCTGCAAAACCTCTGCGGTACACAAAGAATCCTTGAGCAGAGTATCATTCAAGCGCCAAGAAAAGTGGCGCAAAGATGATGATCGGTCCTGAATCGTAAGATGTATTGGGGCATGGTCAGACCACAAGAAGTGACCGATGGAGGAAGAAGTCGGACAATCAAGGAGAGATTGCGTCACAAAGAAATAGCCAATACAACTGTATGACGTGTGAGCCACAGAATAATAACTATATTCGTGCTCCGAAGGGTGTTGGGTTCACTAAACATCCACAAGGTGTAGGTCATGCAGGAGCGACTTAATAAGGGATAAGATCGATGAAAGGAGAGAAGATTTACCCATGGAAGAGTCCAGGTCTGGAGAAAGAGCTACGTTAAAGTCCCCTCCAACAATGTAACAGGGACCCCCAAAATCGGACAGCTTAGAGAGGACCTTTGCAAGAAATGGAGCTTGATCTTGGTTGGGAGCGTATACATTCGCCACTGTGAAAACAAAATCTTGGAACTTTAATTTGAGGAAGAGGTACCGACCCACTGGGTCTATTAGTGAGTCCAAGACCTCCGGGCCAAAGGTATGATGAAAAGCAATCGACACCCCTAGAGATCTAGCCAGCGGGTTAGTATTATTGAGTATAATAATGATTGCGGAGGACTGAGATACCATCGGAGTGGAAATAAGTTTCCTGAAGGAGCATTATCTGCGAGCCATCTTTGTGAAAATGATAGAGCATCTGGCCCCGCATCGCCGGAGTGTTGAAGCCCCTACAATTAATAGAGGAACATTTAATTTGGAGTCATAGTCATTGGCAGTGGAGCAAATAGGAAAAAGACGCATCACAAACAAGGCTGCGCAAAACCTCTCCCGAGCTCTGAGGAAAACCCACCTCTTCAGGGAAGCCTACCCCACCCTCACCTAACAGCCGCTGCCCTTCCCTCCTCCTACCACTCAATCCCCCACAGCCATTTCCTCCTGTACCTCTACCCCCTCCCTCCTAGATTGTAAGCTCGAAAGAGTAGGGCCCTCTTACCCCTTGTGTGCTGTTTGATGTTACTGTACTGTTTCATGTATTGTCCCCCCCCTCTATTGTACAGCGCTGAGCAAACCCTTTGGCGCTATATAAACTCGATAAATAAATAAAATAAATAAATAAAAGAAAGAAGAAGAGAAAGGATAACAAGAGGAGAAGGGAAAAGAAGAAAAAAAGGGGGGGAGGAGCAGAAAAAGAATGAAAAGCAGAAGAAAAAAACTAACAGACAGACAAGCTGTCTGAAAAAACATAAAGTGTGGTACAACACAGTACACTGAAGACCTAGGTGGGGAACGTCAAAGGCGCATGAATCCGATCCCGACCCAGGCCTCCCACAGGCAATTAATAACTTCAGGGAGGGTCCCCCTCAGACAAGAATGACCCCCCTTATAAAACATATTCAATGAACCCTCAAACAGGCATGAAAAAATAGACACCTTCCTCAATAGATAAACATATACACATAACCAGGTGCAGATGAGGTGAATAGAGGGAGGGCCCAAGGCCCCTGAGACCATGGCTGGAGGCACCCCAGTCCACCACAGCAAATGGCGACGGTGTCACCCGAAAACAATCCTTGAGCCATGGCCCCAGGGCCCGGAAGGCAACAAGCACAAATATAAAAGTCACTGAACCAACAGGAGCAACCAAAAGAGGCAATCAACCCATAAAAAATAGGAAAAAGGGTGCAAACGTCTCAAATTACTTGGACAGTAGATCATCTTTCTGGGAAGAGGACCTGGAATGCTTCTTTTGGACGGACCACTGCCAGGGAGAGGGAAATGGGAGACCTGGTGTCGGGAGCTGAAAGGACCAGTCCAGGAGGGACACCTGAGGTAGCTCGACCACACCTAGGAATGTGGGACAGTCTCCAAGAGTGCAGAATTGAGTGGATTTACCATGCTGTGAAGCTCAAAGTTGAAACGGAAATCGCCAATGATAGTGGATATGCCTTTCCTGCAACATCTGAGTGAGAGGACGCAGAGCCCTGCGCATGGCCAGAGTCTGGCGGGAGAGGTCAGGAAGTAGCATCACCGACACTTCATTGAATACAATGGTATCCTGCAAGCTGGCTGCACGCATGATGGTGTCTTTGATCTTGAAGTAGTGAACCCTGCACAAGGTGTCATGAACAAAAGATGGATCAGGATTCCTGGTGCCCAGCGTGTGATGTACTTGATCCGGCTCTATATAGGTGTCTTTAGGTCGCTGTAAGAGTTGATTGAAGATAGTGGTAACCACCGCGGCTAAATCTTTAGATTCAATGGATTCTGGGTGCCCCTAATCCGCATCTTGTTATGGCGGTTTCTGTCCTCAATGTCATCTTGTTGGTACATGAGATGTTGTATAGGGACCGTGTGGGAGTTAAGGGTCTCTTTGTGGGTTTGTAAGGCGTTAGTTGCGCCATCAGCAGTACTTTCAATCCTTTCCAGACACGTACAAACGTCTTGTTTAAGAGCACAAATTTCCTGTTTGTACGCTCAATATGTTTCACACATTGCTCAAAATCCGTCTTCATAGGGAGAGATTTGATGTAAGTGTGTAAGGATCGCATGTGGGACTGCAGATCCCAGCTATCCTCAGAACAGAGAGAAGCCGGAGAAGGGCTGCAGGACCCCTGTGTGTCCTGTGGTCTTAGTGTAGAAGAGGGGCTGTGGGACCCCTGTGTGTCCTCTGGTCTTAGTGTAGAAGAGGGGCTGTGGGACCCCTGTGTGTCCTGTGGTCTTAGTGTAGAAGAGGGGCTGTGGGACCCCTGTGTGTCCTGTGGTCTTAGTGTAGAAGAGGGGCTGTGGGACCCCTGTGTGTCCTGTGGTCTTAGTGTAGAAGAGGGGTTGTGGGACCCCTGTGTGTCCTGTGGTCTCAATGGTGAAGAGGGGCTGTGGGACCCCTGTGTGTCCTGTGGTCTCAATGGTGAAGAGGGGCTGTGGGACCCCTGTGTGTCCTGTGGTCTTAGTGTAGAAGAGGGGCTGTGGGACCCCTGTGTGTCCTGTGGTCTTAGTGTAGAAGAGGGGCTGTGGGACCCCTGTGTGTCCTGTGGTCTTAGTGTAGAAGAGGGGCTGTGGGACCCCTGTGTGTCCTGTGGTCTTAGTGTAGAAGAGGGGCTGTGGGACTCCAGTGTGTCCTGTGGTCTCAATGGTGAAGAGGGGCTGCGGGACCCCTGTGTGTCCTGTGGTCTCAATGGTGAAGAGGGGCTGTGGGACCCCTGTGTGTCCTGTGGTCTTAGTGCAGAAGAGGGGCTGTGGGACCCCTGTGTGTCCTGTGGTCTTAGTGTAGAAGAGGGGCTGCGGGACCCCTGTGTGTCCTGTGGTCTCAATGGTGAAGAAGAGGGGCTGTGGGACTCCAGTGTGTCCTGTGGTCTTAGTGTAGAAGAGGGGCTGTGGGACCCCTGTGTGTCCTGTGGTCTTAGTGTAGAAGAGGGGCTGCGGGACCCCTGTGTGTCCTGTGGTCTCAATGGTGAAGAGGGGCTGTGGGACCCCTGTGTGTCCTGTGGTCTCAATGGTGAAGAAGAGGGGCTGTGGGACCCCTGTGTGTCCTGTGGTCTTAGTGTAGAAGAGGGGCTGTGGGACCCCTGTGTGTCCTGTGGTCTTAGTGTAGAAGAGGGGCTGCGGGACCCCTGTGTGTCCTGCGGTCTCAATGGTGAAGAGGGGCTGTGGGACCCCTGTGTGTCCTGTGGTCTCAATGGTGAAGAAGAGGGGCTATGGGACCCCTGTGTGTCCTGTGGTCTCAGTGGTGAAGAGGGGCTGTGGGACTCCCGGGCGACCTGTGTTTGCAATGCAGAAGAGGGGCTGTGGGACTCCTGTGTGTCCTGTGGTCTTAGTGTAGAAGAGGGTCTGTGGGACTCCTGTGTGTCCTATGGTCTCAATGGTGAAGAAGAGGGGCTGTGGGACCCCTGTGTGTCCTGTGGTCTTAGTGTAGAAGAGGGGCTGTGGGACCCCTGTGTGTCCTGTGGTCTTAGTGTAGAAGAGGGGCTGTGGGACTCCAGTGTGTCCTGTGGTCTCAATGGTGAAAAAGAGGGGCTGCGGGACCCCTGTGTGTCCTGTGGTCTTAGTGTAGAAGAGGGGCTGCGGGACCCCTGTGTGTCCTGTGGTCTTAGTGTAGAAGAGGGGCTGTGGGACCCCTGTGTGTCCTGTAATCTCATAGCAGAAGAGGGGCTGTGGGAACCCTGTGTGTCCTGTAATCTCAGCAGAAGAGGGGCTGTGGGACCCCTGTGTGTCCTGTAATCTCATAGCAGAAGAGGGGCTGCGGGAACCCTGTGTGTCCTGTAATCTCATAGCAGAAGAGGGGCTGCGAGAACCCTGTGTGTCTCGTAATCTCCGCATAGGAGAGGGGCTGCAGGACTCCTGCAAGTCCTGTGGTATCAGTACAGGAGAAGGTGGTTTTGCAGGATCCCCAGGGAAAGAGAGATAGAGCCCCGTGGGCTTACCTGCCCATCTTCCGGCAGCCCTGTGTATAAGAGGGATGAGGAGGGGAGAGCCATCAGTGCCATCTTTGAGGCCGGGGTGCCCAAGGCCTCGGCCGTGGATTGGGCCAGGAACCGGATTATTGTGCCACCAGACCGGTCCCCCGTTGCTCCCTGGGGGGTCCAGTGTTGTTTCTTGCACATGAGGATGAATGTGGAGAGCCTGGGAGGAAAATAGGAGCCTGTGAAGGAGGTCCAGGCCAGGAGCTGTGCAGAAATGCTGCATAGCTTGTTATGCGCCAAGCCACGCACCCCGCTCTATATACTTTATGTTGTACATTACATACTCCTGACCCCTGCACTATATACTCTGTTGTACGCTACATACTCCTGACCCCTGCACTATATACTCTTTGATGTACATTACATTCTCCTGACCCCTGCACTATATAATCTGTTGTACATTACATCCTCCTGACCCCTGCACTATGTACTCTATGTTGTACATTACATACTCCTGACCCCTGCACTATATACTCTATGTTGTACATTACATACTCCTGACCCTTGCACTATATACTCTGTTGTGCATTACATACTCCTGACCCCTGCACTATATACTGGTTGTTGTACATTACATACTCCTGACCCCTGCACTATATACTCTATGCTGTACATTACATACTCCTGACCCCTGTGCTATATATTTTATGTTGTACATTACATACTCCTGACCCCTGCACTATATACTCTATGTTGTACATTACATACTCCTGACCCCTGCACTATATAATCTTTGTTGTACATTACATACTCCTGACCCCTGCACTATATACTCTATGGTGTACATTACATACTCCTGACCCCTGCACTATATACTCTGTTGTACATTACATACTCCTGACCCCTGCACTATATACTCTATGTTGTACATTACATACTCCTGACCCCTGCACTATATATTCTATGTTGTACATTACATACTCCTGACTTCTGCTCTCCCCCTTCCCCCACTGCTATATATACACATAATATGGATTCTCTTTTGTTACACCCATTTCCTCCCAGCTGGACATTTTATATCGGATGATGTGATTGGAGCACAGACTTTTACATGGTGATAATAATGTGATAACATCCTCCAACTTTGGACCCTTAAACAGAAAGTGATAATGAGGGAGGAGTCAATACCCCAATGATGGTGGTCTTCAGGATCAGTCCAGTCTTCATCTTGGTTGTTCTCCCCCCATCCTCACTCTCTGACCTCTGGTGGGGCTCAGCCCCGCTGTTCTTCATGACTAAATCATGGACTAAATAAGGAAGTGCAGTACTTCTTGTGTTGGGAAGATGGCGATGAGTGATAGAGGGGGTGGGGACCCTCGTCCTATAATCCCCTCATCACTGTCCCTCCTATAAAAGACAGTTCTGGTTGTTTCCTCACTCTCTGACTAAGGTCCATGAATAAAGAAATGACCTGGTAGGAGATCAGAGGAGCCATTTCCTAGTTCCCTTGAGGGTGGAATTGTAAGCTCCTCAGAGACCAAGCTGCCTGATGTGGGCGGAGTCCTGGTTTGGGGGAACCAATCAGCTCCTGTCTAGTAATCCTCTCTGTCTTTGTATTTTAGTCCATGGCCGGGAGATGAGGAAAACCTCCGAGGATTGTCTCACTTTGTCTCCAGACGGGAAAGTAGAAGATGAGGACATCACACAGTATAGTCCAGGAGAAAACCCGGCTCCCTCCAATGTCCATCCGGCACCACCCAGTGTAGATGGACCATCGGATTCCTCGTATCCTGAGGAACCTCAGACTGTGCGGGACCGGGCCGGCCTTCCAACAGGGAAGAGATTCTCCTGTACTGAGTGCGGGAAGGGTTTCCAATATAAATCCGGTCTTAATGTGCATAAAAAGTCTTGCACAGGAAAGAAGCCGTATTCCTGTCCTGAGTGCGGAAAATGTTACCATTCTAAATCCAAACTTAATGTGCATAAAGGATCTCACACAGGGAAGAAGTCCTATTCTTGTACTGTGTGCGGGAAATGCTTTTCAGACAAGTCCAATCTTTCTGCCCATCAGAGATTGCATACTGGGGAAAAGACATTTTCCTGTCCCGAGTGCGGGAAATGTTTTTCAGTCAAGTCCAGTCTTTGCATACATCAAAGATCTCACACGGGGGAGAAGCCATATTCATGTCCTGAGTGTTTGAAGGATTTCCAGCGTAAATCAGATCTTAATGTGCATAAAAGATCTCATACGGGGGAGAAGCCATATTCCTGTCCTGAGTGCGGGAAATGTTTTTCACAGATATCCAGTCTGCATAAACATCAGAGATCTCATACAGGGGAGAAGCCGTATTCCTGTCCTGAGTGCGGGAAATGTTTTTCACAGACATCCCATCTTTACAGTCATCAGAGATTTCATACGGGGGAGAAGCCGTATTCCTGTCCTGAGTGCAGGAAATGTTTTTCAAATAAGTCCAATCTTCATAAACATCAGAGATCTCACACGGGGGAGAAGCCTTATTTCTGTCCTGAGTGCGGGAAATGTTTTGTAGAAAAATCAAAACTTGACACACATCAGAGATCTCACACGGGGGAGAAGCCGTATTCCTGTCCTGAGTGCGGGAAATGTTTTTCAGATTCGTCCAGTCTTCATAAACATCAGAGATCTCACACGGGGGAAAAGCCTTATTCCTGTCCTGAGTGTGGGAAATGTTTTGTAGAAAAATCAAAACTTGACACACATCAGAGATCTTACACGGGGGAGAAGCCTTATTCCTGTCCTGAGTGCGGGAAACATTTTTCACAGAAGTCCCATCTTTCCAGACATCAGAGATCTCACACGGGGGAGAAGCCTTATTCCTGTCCTGAGTGTGGGAAATGTTTTGTAGAAAAATCTAACCGTGACACACATCAGAGATCTCACGCGGGGGAAAAGCCATATTCCTGCCTTGAATGCATGAAATGTTTTTCAGATAAGTCCAGCTTTCAAAGTCACCAGAGATCTCACACGGGGGAGAAGCCGTATTTTTGTCCTGAATGCGGGAAATGTTTTTCACATAAGTCCAATCTCTACATACATCAGAGATCTCACACGGGGGAGAAGCCATATTCCTGTTCTGAGTGCGGGAAATGTTTTTCATGCAAGTCCATTCTTTACATACATCAGAGATCTCACACAGGAGAGAGGCCGTATTCCTGTCCTGAGTGCGGGAAATGTTTTTTAACGAAGTCCCATCTTTATATACATCAGAGATCTCACATGGAGGAGAAGCCGTATTCCTGTCCTGAGTGCGGGAAATGTTTTTCACAGAAGTTCTCTTTTAACACACATCAGAGATCTCACACGGGGGAGAAGCCATATTCCTGTCCTGAGTGCGGAAAATGTTTTTCATACAAGTCCATTCTTTACACACATCAGAGATCTCACACAGGAGAGAGGCCGTATTCCTGTCCTGAGTGCAGGAAATGTTTTTTAAGGAAGTCCCATCTTTATACACATCAGAGATCTCACATGGAGGAGAAGCCGTATTCCTGTCCTGAGTGTGGGAAATGTTTTTCACAGAAGTCCTCTTTTAACACACATCAGAGATCTCACACGGGGGAGAAGCCATATTCCTGTCCTGAGTGCGGGAAATGTTTTTCACGTAAGTCCTCTCTTAACACACATCAGAGATCTCACACGGGGGAGGAGCCATATTCCTGTCCTGAGTGCGGGAAATGTTTTTCAGACAAGTCCAATTTTTCCAGACATCAGAGATCTCACACGGGGAAAAGCCACTTTCCTGTCCTGAGTGAGGGAAATTTTCCTCACTGAAGTCCTGTCTTCCTGTACATCAGGGGTCCCACACAACCCTGGAGGTGTATTAGTGCCTTGAGTGCGGGAAATGTCTTCTAGATGAATGTTGCTGGACATCCCAGCTCTCATGTGGGGAAGAAGCACACCCTGATATACACCTCAGATATACTCCATGGCTGATCTTCATCATGGAAGAAACAGTTTATAAGGAGATCAGAGGCCCCCAAAGACATGGATGAAGTGTGGGACCGAGTTGGCCATTGATGGCAGGAGAAGAATAAAAATGGAGTCCAGCCCTGTGATTGGCTGAGTACATTTTGTGGTGGGAGATTTCATAAACACTTATAGATCTATTAAGTAAAAGTTTAATAAATGTGACCGGCATTCACCCGGCTGTGACATCTTTTGGCCACATTTTATTTCATGTGATCATTGGCTCCAAATAGGGACCATCATTTCATATTCCGCGACTTTTACTGATGTAGGTATTTCAGGAAAATACTGCATTATGACCACTAGATGGAGCTGACAAAGGAAATCACTGTGTTAAATCACATAGGTCCAGAATTTGTCATGTCTGGATGGACACTTGTCTCTTCCGTCCAATGAATGTTCTATAAGTGGAGCCCTTAGTTCCCTTCATCAGGCATGGATTCATCTCCATCACTGAGGTCATCCTCATCACTTGTGAGTACAGAACACAATGAAGGATAGAAGGTCATCCAAGCAGCAATAACAAACCAACCATTCATTTACAGCTGAAAATGTGCATTCCGCCATTAAATGGCACAACGTTTTATAGGAATTAGTGTCATCTAGTGAACAAATGTAATATTTTACCCAAAAACAGGAAACAAAGGAGGTTGTGCTGAGTAACTAGATACCCAACACGCCCAGCCCTACAATGGTGTGATGATGAAACCAGGACAAACTTTGTCCTCAGAAATGGCCCCTAGGGGGCGCTATAAAAGCCTTTCCAGGTCCTCAGTGTAGAGGTGACCCTGAATCATGGATGGAGAATGATTGCTCTCACTCCGGCATGCATGGCGTGATGTAATGTGTGGTGCCATCCATGATCTTGTATGTAGGCACAGGTGGAATATTGGTTAGTATGTATGTGGGAACTCAATGATTAGGGGGCGGGGTTTTAGGTGTTTGGTGCACCTTTCATTTTTTCACTGTAATGCCAACATATAAGGAACCAATATCCCCCATATGATCGCATTTTGTGGTGACGGGTTCTCTTTAACCTCCCTAGCGGTCTGATTATGTCAGTATTTCTGTGCTCAAAGCGGTACATTTTTTTGCATGGAAATATGTATTTTTTTATTGTAGGCCTGTAATTTTTAGGAATAACTCACTGAAATCTGTCCGAACAAGAGTCTAGTAAACATCCCGGGGATGATAAAACTTGAAACAAGAAATCATAAATTATAATTTAATAAATAATCATAAAAACTAATAATAAATAATTTAATTCAATAATATAATCAAACCAAAAACACTGAAATGTGAAATAGAGCGCCAAGTTCTCACATCGCTGAGCTCAGTCGCAGAATCGTTTTCAGTGTCTGATGAGGAATTTCCCCCACCAATCATTATCACTCAATTCTGCAAGTGGTTCTGATTTACTATCGCTGTTCTCTAGCCGTCTAAAACCGCGTCTGACCTAAAGGGACGCTTTTTGGACGCCATGGACGTTTCTCAGTTTCCAGGCAGAAAGAACAGTAAAAATGCAGGCAGGGCACAGGACAAAGCACTCGGGACCAAATGTATGTGAAATGGTTTGATACAGGAATGTTATACTATGTGATTTTAGTGAATGTCACTTTTAGTCATTTTCAAATTTCCCGCCAGTTCCGTCCCCCCGTACATCCCGACACTCGCAGGGGACGGGACCCAGATGACAGATGCCGGCATCCGCCGGATTACATTGTCGGGGACAGTGCAGGGGGGACATCGTGGGAGCGCAGGACAAGGTAAGTGAAGAACAGATGCCGGAGCAACGCTGCATGGTAAGCCCGAGTGTAGCTCGGGGTTACGGCTTGTGGTACTGAAACTTTACCCCGAGCTACACTCGGGAATACCGTCAGGGAGGTTAATGAGACATCAGGTGTCTATCAGACCCCTCATGTGTCTCCTGCCCTCCATGGTGTCTATCAGACCCCTCATGTGTCTCCCGCCCTCCATGGTGTCTATCAGACCCCCCGTGTGTCTCCTGCCCTCCATGGTGTCTATCAGACCCCTCGTGTGTCTCTTGCCCTCCATGGTGTCTATCAGACCCCTCGTGTGTCTCTTGCCCTCCATGGTGTCTATCAGACCGCTTGTGAGTCTCCCACCCTCCATGGTGTCTATCAGACCCCTCGTGTGTCTCCCGCCCTCCATGGTGTCTATCAGACCCCTCATGTGTCTCCCGCCCTCAATTGTGTCTATCAGACCCCTCGTGTGTCTCCTGCCCTCCATGGTGTCTCTCAGACCCCTCGTGTGTCTCCCGCCCTCCATTGTGTCTATCAGACCCCTCGTGTGTCTCCTGCCCTCCATGGTGTCTCTCAGACCCCTTGTGTGTCTCCCGTCCTCCATGATGTCTATCAGACCCCTCATGTGTCTCCCGTCCTCCATGGTGTCTATCAGACCCCTCGTGTGTCTCCCGCCCTCCATTGTGTCTATCAGACCCCTCGTGTTTCTCCCGCCCTCCATGGTGTCTATCAGACCCCTCGTGTGTCTCCTGCCCTCCATGATGTCTATCAGACCCCTCGTGTGTCTCCCGTCCTCCATGTTGTCTATCAGACCCCTCGTGTTTCTCCCGCCCTCCATGATGTCTATCAGACCCCTCGTGTGTCTCCCGCCCTCCATGGTGTCTATCAGACCCCTCTTGTGTCTCCCACCCTCCATGGTGTCTATCAGACCCCTCGTGTGTCTCCCGACCTCCATGGTGTCTATCAGACCCCTCATGTGTCTCCCGTCCTCCATGGTGTCTATCAGACCCCTCGTGTGTCTCCCGCCCTCCATGATGTCTATCAGACCCCTCGTGTCTCCCGCCCTCCATGGTGTCTATCAGACCCCTTGTGTGTCTCCTGCCCTCCATGGTGTCTATCAGACCCCTCATGTGTCTCCCACTCTCCATGATGTCTATCAGACCCCTCATGTGTCTCCCACTCTCCATGATGTCTATCAGACCCCTCGTGTCTCCCGCCCTCCATGGTGTCTATCAGACCCCTTGTGTGTCTCCCGCCCTCCATGGTGTCTATCAGACCCCTCATGTGTCTCCTGCCCTCCACTGAAGATAATGGAGAGCAGATTGAGCTCCATTCACAGCTTCTCCGGTCACAGTGGTCAGGAATGATGGCACTGACCCCGGAAGTGGCCGAATACACATCACTTCTAGGGGTGATCAGCGATTGGTTGTTCTATGATCTTCCCCCTCTACCCAGTGGCACCCACTATGTGAGTGCTGGGCACAAAGGTGTGATAGCAGAGCCTGACAAAGATGGTGGGGGGTCTGTGGGGGCCATCCAGTGGTAATTTGGAAAGCTCCTCCTGTGACGGTGTCTGACAGCACATTTATTCTTCACCAGAATGTTCCAGAAGGTCCTGCTGGTCTCTGGGGAAAATGATTCCACCATTGGGGAAGGTTGGGGAAGGTTTCCCTGAACAGCATAATTTGGTGTTTGGAAATTCCCACCATTGGCCATGTCTGTAAAATATCTAATCCTCGTGTTTGCCGATCCTCTGGTACCGGTGAGATCAGAGATTTCCAGAACCAGGAAGGATCCATATCCTGTCCAATCAGGAAGCAGATTTCTGGCCTCACTCACATCTCTACTGTCCAATCAGATCCTCCAATGGTCTCCAGGAAGTACAGTACAGGGCCAAAGTTATGTCTGTTCCTGGGGGAATTTAACCCTTTGGTACCCAGGAGAATAAATAGGAGGGGCACAGCAGTGAATTGTGGGTGTGGCAAAATCACAGTGGGAGGAGCTTAAACATTTGCCTACTCATTGTGTAAGCAGTAACATAATTCACTTCCTTGTATCCACAAAATATAATTCAATGACTTCCACAGGGGAGAGTCTCACTGTCACGTTCCTCGGTTGGAGGCCGTAGCTTGTTAGCAGGTGACTGCCACGGTCGGTACCAGGAAGGCAGGCCGGGTTTAGTACCAGGGAAGCAGGCTGGGTTCAGTACCAGGAAGGCAGGCCCGGTTCAGTACCAGGAAGGCAGGCCGGGTTCAGTACCAGGAAGGCAGGCCCGGTTCAGTACCAGGGAAGCAGGCCGGGTTCAGTACCAGGTAAGCAGGCCGGGTTCAGTACCAGGAAAGCAGGCCGGGTTCAGTACCAGGAAAGCAGGCCGGGTTCAGTACCAGGAAGGCAGGCCGGGTTCAGTACCAGGAAAGCAGGCCGGGTTCAGTACCAGGGAAGCAGGCCGGGTTCAGTACCAGGAAGGCAGGCCGGGTTCAGTACCAGGGAAGCAGGCCGGGTTCAGTACCAGGAAGGCAGGCCGGGTTCAGTACCAGGGAAGCAGGCAGAACAAGGTCTAGTAGCAAGCCGAGGTCAGCACCAGGAGATCAGGCAGAGAATAGTCAGAGTAGAGTGCAGTGGTCAGGAGTATGTCATATACAGCCCTGTGTATAGAGTGCAGTGGTCAGGAGTATATCATATACAGCCCTTTGTATAGAGTGCAGTGGTCAGGAACATGTCATATACAGCCCTGTGTATAGAGTGCAGTGGTCAGGAGTATGTCATATACAGCCCTGTGTATAGAGTGCAGTGGTCAGGAATATGTCATATACAGCCCTGTGTATAGAGTGCAGTGGTCAGGAGTATGTCATATACAGCCCTGTGTATAGAGTGCAGTGGTCAGGAGTATATCATATACAGCCCTGTGTATAGAGTGCAGTGGTCAGGAATATGTCATATACAGCCCTGTGTATAGAGTGCAGTGGTCAGGAACATGTCATGTACAACCCTGTGTATAGAGTGCAGTGGTCAGGAACATGTCATATACAGCCCTGTGTATAGAGTGCAGTGGTCAGGAGTATATCATATACAGCCCTTTGTATAGAGTGCAGTGGTCAGGAACATGTCATATACAGCCCTGTGTATAGAGTGCAGTGGTCAGGAGTATGTCATATACAGCCCTGTGTATAGAGTGCAGTGGTCAGGAATATGTCATATACAGCCCTGTGTATAGAGTGCAGTGGTCAGGAGTATGTCATATACAGCCCTGTGTATAGAGTGCAGTGGTCAGGAATATGTCATATACAGCCCTGTGTATAGAGTGCAGTGGTCAGGAGTATGTCATATACAGCCCTGTGTATAGAGTGCAGTGGTCAGGAACATGTTATGTACAACCCTGTGTATAGAGTGCAGTGGTCAGGAACATGTCATATACAGCCCTGTGTATAGAGTGCAGTGGTCAGGAGTATGTCATGTACAGCCCTGTGTATAGAGTGCAGTGGTCAGGAACGTGTCATATACAACCCTGTGTATAGAGTGCAGTGGTCAGGAGTATGTCATATACAGCCCTTTGTATAGAGTGCAGTGGTCAGGAACATGTCATATACAACCCTGTGTACAGAGTGCAGTGGTCAGGAACATGTCATATACAGCCCTGTGTATAGAGTGCAGTGGTCAGGAGTATATCATATACAGCCCTGTGTATAGAGTGCAGTGGTCAGGAGTATGTCCTATACAGCCCTGTGTATAGAGTGCAGTGGTCAGGAGTATGTTATGTACAGCCCTGTGTATAGAGTGCAGTGGTCAGGAGTATGTCATATACAGCCCTGTGTATAGAGTGCAGTGGTCAGGAACATGTCATATCCAGCCCTGTGTATAGAGTGCAGTGGTCAGGAGTATGTCATATACAGCCCTGTGTATAGAGTGCAGTGGTCAGGAGTATGTCATATCCAGCCCTGTGTATAGAGTGCAGTGGTCAGGAGTATGTCATATACAGCCCTGTGTATAGAGTGCAGTGGTCAGGAGTATGTCATATACAGCCCTGTGTATAGAGTGCAGTGGTCAGGAGTATGTCATATACAGCCCTGTGTATAGAGTGCAGTGGTCAGGAGTATGTCATATACAGCCCTGTGTATAGAGTGCAGTGGTCAGGAGTATGTCATATACAGCCCTGTGTATGGAGTGTAATAGTCAAGTAAAACAGGCTAGAGAAGGAATCTGAAGAAAATGTCCATGATGGAGATGAGGGTTCCATATAGTATGAGCAGCATCACCCTTCACTCTGTAACCAAGACCTAGCCTGGCAATGCCCAGAATGACACCAATGAGTCTCTGACCAATCTCACGGTTGGATGGACTTTCTCTCTTTGATGATTTCCAGGTGACCATGAATTAGAGTTCCAATATCTCCCCGATGTTCTGCAGACAGATAGACATTTCCTGATGACTTATGGTGTACAGATTCCTCGTGTTCCCCGATATGAGCTCATACATTGGACTTGTTCAACTTTCCACCCAGGAGTGAATGGACTTGGACAGATACTCTCCCTATGTGGAGGACACGTGTCCTGGTATGGTTCAGGAGGGGACATGCTCACTCCCCTCCCCCTTCCCTGGGTAGCCAGGCTGCATGCTCAGATAAGAGTCTGGTACTGATTTTGGGGCACCTCCCAATTTTTATTTTTTCCCTACAATCAATACCCCACCTGAGAGGTCTAGGATGATTTTTGCTGGGGGGGGGGGGGGTAAGAAAAGTTCCTTTAACATTGTATTTATATTCACCTGTCAGCCAGGAAATCCCCAGCTGACTGCTGAATGGGCTGAGCGGGGATACGTCATCCAGGGACCCCGCAGGTTGCTGACCCCCTAACATCCAGCCTGAGCGGGAAGCTGCTCTATTTCACAGTATTAGAACTACTGCAGTCAGAGGTTCAACTCAGCTGAACACACATTCTGTTCTGACATTCACCCATTCCACAAACATGCTCCATTCTGTGTGACCCTGGGTTCAGTCCAAACCTGGAGCTCAGCTCTGTTAGTGTAGTGGTCCCTTACATTGGGGACCAGTGGGAGGACCCCCTTATATCAGTGGTCAGTGTAGTGGTCCCTTACATTGGGGACCAGTGGGAAGACCCCCTTATATCAGTGGTCAGTGTAGTGGTCCCTTACATTGGTGACCAGTGGGAGGACCCCCTTACATCAGTGGTCAGTGTAGTGGTCCCTTACATTGGGGACCAGTGGGAGGACCCCCTTATATCAGTGGTCAGTGTAGTGGTCCCTTACATTGGTCCCCAATGGGAGTAGGACCCCCTTATATCAGTGGTCAGTGTAGTGGTCCCTTACATTGGTCACCAATGGAAGAAGGATCCTCTTATATCAGTGGTCAGTGTAGTGGTCCCTTACATTGGTGACCAATGGGAGAAGGACCCCCTTATATCAGTGGTCAGTGTAGCGGTCCCTTACATTGGTGACCAATTGGAGAAGGACCCCCTTATATCAGTGTAGTGATCCCTTACATTGGTGACCAATGGGAGAAGGACCCCCTTATATCAGTGGTCAGTGTAGTGGTCCCTTACATTGGTGCCCAATGGGAGAAGAACCCCCTTTGTGTGTAGGTCAGGTGCAATGTTTTAGCCAATCACAGCGCATGATGATGTCACAGGGGGCGGGGCACCCAGTTGATATCACTGGGTAGCCCCACTCCTTAGATATTGTCAGGCCGGCGCACCATCAAGAGCAGAGTGTCTTTTTCCCCCTTTTATTTAGGGTAGCGGTGGCGGGAATTGTGCTTATTGTTGGAACTACTTTGGGGGACTTTTTTTATTTTTAATAAAGGACTTGTCAGAGACTGGCTCCTGTCATTTTTTACACTACATTTTTTTTTGTGAATGGGTAGCAGAACCATGTACCACATACTCATTCACATAGGGGGGCTGGGATCTGGGGGCCCCCTTGTTAAAGGGGCTTCCAGATTCTGATATGCCCTCCGCCCGCAGACCCCCACAACCACAGGCCACGGCTGTGGAGAAGAGGAATCTTTCCCCATCAACATGGGGACAGGGTTCTTTGGGGAGGGGAGCCCCCCGTCCCAAAGTGCCCCTCCCTGTTGAGGGCATGTGGCCTGGTATGGTTCAGGAAGGGAGGTGTTAAATCGTCCTCCCCTTTCCTTAACTGCTGGGTTGCATGCTCAGATAATGGTCTGGTACAGATTTTGGGGGACCCCCGCACCATTTTTTGGGGGGTTCTGCTCAAAATTCATACCAGACCCAAAGGGCTTGGTATGGATGGGGGGACACCATGCCAATTGTTTTGCCTATTTGTATTGCCAGCAATACTTTTGACATTCAGCTGTCAGCGGGGAAGCCCACTGACACCGGAAACATGAATGAATGTCTCACCAGTAAAATACGGCGTGACTTCATCATAGAACTCATACCGGATTGTAGTAGCTGAGCGGGATCTCACCATATACTCAGATCAGGAAGATACCGCTTAGTGAACTGTCCCCTGGGTTCAAAGTTCACAGTCAAACTTTCATTAGGTTCAAATATTCGACCACAAACCGAACAGAAGGGTGTTTGACCCATCACTAGTGGCCAGTGTAGTGGTCCTTTACATTGGTGACCAATGGGAGAAGGACCCCCCTTATATAGTTGTCATTCTTACATCATTGGTGGGAAGACCGGCCCCCTTACAGATCATTGATGCCATTTGTTACTGAGAGACAGGAATTGTTCATTGCTGAAGGAGCCTCTAGAAACCTTTGGAGGACCCCTGGCTGAGAAAGGCTGGACTAGGCAGTCATATATTTCTGTCCCCCTTGGTGGGAGTGGAGGTGACCCCTCTATAAGGATCTACAGTCCATACACACCCAGCACAAGGCCGGGCTCACACTACCAGACGCTTCTCGGGGCTGCAGTTCCTCTGAGCTCCACAAGGTGGGGATCTCACTTCTACCCAGACAGGAAGTCTCTATGGAAGACAGGAAGTGATGTCAGGTACAGACAGGAAGTGATGTCAGGGACAGACTGGAAGTGATGTCCGGTACAGACAGGAAGTGATGTCAGGCAGAAAGTAGAGAGGAGACGTTGGCAGAAGTGACAATAAGAGGTAATAAGATGTTATGTTCTATTTACACCCAGTAACCGCCCGTCATGTCCGTCCTCTTCCTCCATAGTCATATCCGTCCTCTTCCTCCATAGTCATATTCTTCCTCCATAGTCCTGTTTGTCATCTTCCTCCATAGTCATATCCGTCCTCTTCCTCCATAGTCCTGTCTGTCCTCTTCCTCCATAGTCATATCCGTCCTCTTCCTCCATAGTCACATCCGTCCTCTTCCTCCATAGTCACGTCCGTCCTCTTCCTCCATAGTCACGTCCGTCCTCTTCCTCCGTAGTCATGTCCATCCTCTTCCTCCATAGTCACTGTGACATCTTTTATCTCCAGCAGATGATGATACACACATATATAGTGTGGGAACCCAGATTAACCCCTTCAGGGGCAGAACATTCCCCCACTTCCGGGGCCGGAACATTCTCCTCATTGTGGAGAGGTGTCACCTTCTCTCCTTAGCCGTCTCCTGTAACGAGGGATGAGATTCAGATTTGGGTTGGACTGACATTTACACTTCCACACCCTTCCCTTGAAGATCCCACCCTCCCCCCACACCTGGCTACCTCCTCCATGTACCCCGGCTCCTCTGCCCCCCCTGCAGGCCTGGCGGATGGAGTGGAGGGGGATGAGTTCCTGGACCTCACCCCTTCTATCTCCCCGTGCAGCAACTCCCATATGAGGTCTCTCAGTCTTTGTGGTAGTTTGATGGAGGTGAATGGGCAGCCTGGCTTCTATGTATACTGTAGAGATGTGGGGGGGCATTTAGTACACACTGTTTACACACAGCAAGGTGATGGCGGGGGTGTGCATAGGGGTCTTCAACAACTATTCTACAACATGTGTATGCTGCACACCCATTGGTTACATTGAATTGCTAATTCCCTCTATCAGTCTCCAAAATGGTTACATTGTATTTCTTGTAACAAAGACTTATGTATTTCCTGAGCTCCTCATCTCCATCTAGTGGCCACAGTGTGGTATTTTACTACTGACCATGATAAAAGAAAATGTATCAGCTGGGAAAAAGTCTGAAACAATTTGCACAAAAGGACTTTCATGCAGATTTATTGAATGATTGTGCATGGGGTTTTTTATAAATAGACCCCCCAATCAACCCAATCTACCTGCTCCAATTCCCACTAGGAGCTGCCTGCCTATTAACCCCTTACATCCCCATCCTAACATTGTACAACCAATACAGTTCACATCATTTTTGGCCATCTGTCTACAGAGAAACCCACATAGATCACATGACCACACCAATAAAGATGGAGGAGGACCAGAGTCACATGACTGAGAGGATACTAAACCTCACCCTGGAGATCATCTACCTGCTGACCGGAGAGGTGAGGAGGATTCTGGGAGGTCACATGACATCACTCTTATCTCTAATAATAAAACACAGACCTGACCGGAGAGGTGAGGAGGATTCTGGGAGGTCACATGACATCACTCATCTCTATTAATAAAACACAGACCTGACCGGAGAGGTGAGGAGGATTCTGGGAGGTCACATGACATCACTCTTCTCTCTATTAATAAAACACAGACCTGACCGGAGAGGTGAGGAGGATTCTGGGAGATCACATGACATCACTTATCTCTATTAATAAAACACAGACCTGACCGGAGAGGTGAGGAGGATTCTGGGAGGTCACATGACACCACTCTTATCTCTATTAATAAAACACAGACCTGACCGGAGAGGTGAGGAGGATTCTGGGAGTCTAACATGATATTCCTATTGGTTCCTCAATACAGAGATTTCCTCTTCTGAAGTCAGGTGATCATATGACCATCACAGTGCCTCCATGTGACTCCCTAAACCCTGAGAGACACAACATGCAGAAGATTCTAGAAGTCACCAAGAAGATGATGGAGCTGCTGACTGGAGAGGTGAGCGGTGCCGGGAATTCTGGGACATTCTCCAGTAACAGACAAGGGATGTGTCTGGATGGTGACTGTATCATTGTGTGTGTCAGGTTCCTATAAGGTGTCAGGGTGTCACTGTCTATTTCTCCATGGAGGAGTGGGAGTATTTAGAAGGACACAAGGATCTCTACAAGGACGTCATGATGGACAATCAGCCGCCCCTCACATCACCGGGTAAGAGGAGACTTTATTGTAAAGGAGAGAGCAGTACGGAGGATCCACCTAGATCCCCCATCATCTGATAAACACATAGAAACAATGGATTCAGTCAGTGTGTGTGTTTCCTACAGATGGATCCAGTCATGGGAACCCACCAGAGAGATGTCCCCGTCCTCTGTATTCCCGGGATTCCACACAGGAAGGTCACACCATCCCTCGCCATTACAAGGTTGGTGGGATGGAGAATCTAGAACATGGACTTGTAAAGATGATGCGTGGATTGTTTATGTGAGTTTATATTTTACAGATGATATTTTCTCTCATTTCCTTGGTTTAGGGTGAAGATCTGATAGATATAAAAGTTGAGGTGAAATCAGAAGAAGAAGAGGCGTATGTGAGGGATGATCAGCAGTCTATGGAGGAGGATGGAATAACGGGGACATTTATAGAGGAGGACACTCCTACAGAGATCAGCACAGGTGGGTCATGAACACTAAATCCATTCCTCCACCCATACTGCTCACTGATTGGTCCAGAGTAGGGCGGGGACTGGGTGATATCAGCCTGTAATCCCCTGGTCACTTTCCTGAGCTGTGTTCCCCGTCCTGTATTCCTGGATTTCTGATACAGGAATATTAATATTATGAGTCTTAACCCTGCACTGTATACTTTATGTTGTACAATACATCATTTTGGTACTATACAGTATATTCCTAAGATTTGTATCCTATAATAAGTTGTACATTACATAGGCTTTTTACACCCATTTCCTCCCAGCTGGACATTTTATATCGGATGATGTGATTGGAGCACAGACTTTTACATGGTGATAATAATGTGATAACATCCTCCAACTTTGGACCCTTAAACAGAAAGTGATAATGAGGGAGGAGTCAATACTCCAATGATGGTGGTCTTCAGGATCAGTCCAGTCTTCATCTTGGTTGTTCTCCCCCCATCCTCACTCTCTGACCTCTGGTGGGGCTCAGCCCCGCTGTTCTTCATGACTAAATCATGGACTAAATAAGGAAGTGCAGTACTTCTTGTGTTGGGAAGATGGCGATGAGTGATAGAGGGGGTGGGGACCCTCGTCCTATAATCCCCTCATCACTGTCCCTCCTATAAAAGACAGTTCTGGTTGTTTCCTCACTCTCTGACTAAGGTCCATGAATAAAGAAATGACCTGGTAGGAGATCAGAGGAGCCATTTCCTAGTTCCCTTGAGGGTGGAATTGTAAGCTCCTCAGAGACCAAGCTGCCTGATGTGGGCGGAGTCCTGGTTTGGGGGAACCAATCAGCTCCTGTCTAGTAATCCTCTTTGTCTTTGTATTTTAGTCCATGGCCGGGAGATGAGGAAAACCTCTGAGGATTGTCTCACTTTGTCTCCAGACTGGAAAGTAGAAGATGAGGACATCACACAGTATTGTCCAGGAGAAAACCCAGCTCCCTCCAATGTCCATCCGGCACCACCCAGTGTAGATGGACCATCAGATTCCTCGTATCCTGAGGAACCTCAGACTGTTCGGGACCCGGCCGGCCTTCCAACAGGGAAGAGCTTCTCCTGCGCTCAGTGCGGGAAGGGTTTCCATTCTAAATTCCTTGTTAATAGGCATAAAAGGTCTCACACAGGGGAAAAACCATATTCCTGTCCTGAGTGCGGGAAAAGTTTTTCACAAAAGTCGAATCTTGTCAGACATCAGAGATCTCACACGGGGGAGAAGCCACTTTCCTGTTCTGAGTGCGGGAAATGTTTTTCACAGAAGTCCTATCTTTACACACACCAGATATCTCATGTGGGGGAGAAGCTGCATTGCTGTCCTGAGTGCGGGAAATGTTTTTCACATATTTCCTACCTTTACAGACATCAGAGATCTCACACGGGGGAGAAGCCATATTCTTGCCTTGAATGTGGGAAATGTTTTGTGGAAAAATCAAAACTTGTAACACATCAGAGATCTCACACGGGGGAGAAGCCGTATTCTTGTCCTGAGTGCGGGAAATGTTTTTCACAGAAGTCCTGTCTTTCCATACATCAAAGATCTCACACGGCAGAGAAGCCACTTTGCTGTTCTGAATGCGGGAAATGTTTTTCAGATAAATACAATCTTTACACACATCAGAGATCTCACACGGGTGAAAAGCCATTTTCCTGTCCTGTGTGCGGGAAATGTTTTTCACAAAAGTCCAATCTTTACACACATCAGAGATCTCACACGGGGGAGAAGCCGTATTCCTGTCCTGAGTGTGGGAAATGTTTTTCAGATAAATCCAATCTTAACACACATCAGGGAACCCACACAGGAGTAAAGCCGTATTCCTGTCCTGAGTGTGGGAAATGTTTTTCAGACAAGTCCCATCTTTACACACATCAGAGATCTCACATGGGGAAGAAGCCACTTTCCTGTCCTGAGTGAGGGAAATGTTCCTCACTGAAGTCCTGTCTTCCTGTACATCGGGTCCCACACAACCCTGGAGGTGTATTAGTGCCTTGAGTGCGGGAAATGTCTTCTAGATGAATGTTGCTGGACATCCCAGCTCTCATGTGGGGAAGAAGCACACCCTGATATACACCTCAGATATACTCCATGGCTGATCTTCATCATGGAAGAAACAGTTCATAAGGAGATCAGAGGTCCCCAAAGACATGGATGAAGTGTGGGACCGGGTTGGCCATTGATAGCAGGAGAAGAATAAAAATGGAGTCCTGACCTGTCATTGGCTGAGTACATTTTGTGGTGGGAGATTTCACAAACACTTAGAGGTTTATTTTTTCTTCTGATTGTTGAATGAAGGTGATTGTCATTCGCTCAGCTGTAACGAGTGGTGGTCTTATTTTATTTCATCACATCGTTGGCTCCATCTAGTGACCATAATATCATAGTGTGCTATATTTACTGATGGAGGTATTTCAGGAAACGTCCTTCATTATGGTCACTAGGTGGCGCTGCTTATCATAGGAAATCACTGTTATAGGAATACAATGGCCAGAATTTGTAATGTCTGAATAAGTGATTGTCACATTTTTCCTATGAATTATAATTAGACCCCTTCGTTTCCTGTCAGGCCGGGTTTCATACAGATTCCTGAGATCTTACTCCTGTACTTGTAGCGCCCTCTAATGTGCTACTAGAATAGTGTAGTGTATCATAGGTAAAATCATTGTGTAGGACTCATGGTAGTTGTTTGAGTCTGTGATTGAGGTCGGGTTATTGCACGTCAGCTGGATTACTCGACTGGTTGTAGCTCTATCACCTCCTCCTGACCCTGGAGGACCACAGAACCTTCCAGAAGTCAGTAAACAGGAAGGGGTGGAGGCCTAATCTGCATATTCATGGGGGTCTGGCCATTTTCAGATTTGGTGGACTGGACTATAAATATGGAAGAGTCAGGCTGACAGAGGGGTTGGGAGTGCTGAGGAGCCTGTCGGTGCCTGGGTAGGGTCCCTTAGGTCCGAGGGGGGCTGGGCTGGCTCAGAAGGTTACATTCAATAGTAAGGAGTGAATGGGATCGAGACCTGATCTGCAGGGACTGATGGCTTTCAGGAAAAGAAAAGTCCAGGATCTGCTTTGTACATTATTTATTAATTTATTTCAGGTACTTATATAGCGCCATCAATTTACACAGCGCTTTACATATATATTGTACATTCACATCAGTCCCTAACCCTCAAGGGGCGTACAATCTAAGGTTCCTAACTTACATTCATACATACACATACTAGGGCCAATTTAGACAGGAGCCAATTAACCTACCAGCATGTCTTTGGCATGTGGGAGGAAACCGGAGTACCCGGAGGAAACCCACGCAGGCACAGGGAGAACATGCAAACTCCAGGCAGGTGGTGCTATGGTTGGGATTTGAACCGGTGACCCGAGTACTGCCAGGCAGAAGTGCTAACCACTTAGTCACTGTGCTGCCCGATAGGAGGGTAGTGTCCCCCTTCCATTGATTCAAGCCAATTGGGCATCCCATAATCCCTATTTCTGTATCCAAGTTGAATTCCCCTCATAAAATAACAAAGCTAAGCCCATGGACTGGTCACTGTCTTTGGATGGAAGTCTGTGTGAAAGAAATACCTGAGCTGATGAGACGGGTACTCAGCGACCTGCCACTAGTCATCTACACAGTGGATCTGAGCTCAGGACTATGGTAGTGGTGGTGGGTATTGTGACTGATGTTAGATCTACTTCGGGGGATGGGTTTTTTGGTGTTTCAATAAAGGACTTGTCAAAGAATGTCTTCAGACTCATAGTAGTTGTCAAGTTATTGCAGGTCAGCTGGATGACTCCACAAGTTGTGGCTCTATCACCTTCTCCTGACCCTGGAGGACCATAGACCCTTCCAGAAATCGGTGGGCAGGATGGGGTAGAGGCCTAACCTACATATTCATGGAGAGTACGGCCAATCACAGCTTTGGAGGCCCTGGTAGAGTGGTGGACTGGCCTATCAATATGGGAGAGTCAGGCTGACAGAGGGGTCGGGTGGAAGATGGAGTTCTGAGGAGACTGTCGGTACCTGGGAGGTGACCCCTAGGTCTGGCGGGGGCATCCTCCAGGTCGGGCTCAGGCCGGCTCAGGAGGACACATCCAACAGTAAGGAGTAAATGGGACTGAGACCTGAAGCAGCAGAGAGCAAAGAGGGCAGTGTGAATACAGCAGCATTCTGTGGGATCTACAAGGAGAAAGACTGCCACACGTAGCAAGCGTCCTGATTACAGTGCTGGGCTCAATCCTTTATCCTTGTCCCGGGAGATCTTCCAAGAAGCCAGGAGCTGGTAGTACTTGTACGCTGTGGAACTGGATTAAAGGGGATTAACCCAACAATATTAAACCAAACCATCAGGGAGGGCGTGCCTGTAGATGAGCTGGTTCCTCTGGATGAACGTCTGTGCACAGGCAGTGCCCAGAATGTGCAGAAATTGGTCACCTGCTAATACTAATGCGCATGCTCATTCTGGTGCGCATTCTTGTGTATGGAATTGTGCAATCACACGTTCTGGTGCACGCCAGTTGTTATGGACTGAACACCTCCCGGTACGGTTCACGGTAAAACATTCAAACAGACCAAGTTTGTGAACATCGAACCTACTTTAAGTCTATGGGACTCGAACATGCTAATTCAAAAGTGCCCAATCTGAAGGTTTATATGTACGGTATTGGCCATAAAAGTGGTATGGGGACTCGGGGACTGCCCTGAGGGACATAAATCAGGGAAAAACATATTTTCAAAGAGTAAAGGGGCAGTCATTTCTCATTGCTTAATGTAAAAAAAAAAATATTCCTTTCAATATCATGCCTGGGGGTCCCCTTAAACTACCTGCAAAAGTTGCAGATCTGTACATTGTATAGAACCTGCTGCAGCAGGACTGACACCATAACCCTTCAGTTATTCTTGCATAAGTCGCTGATCGCCACCATATGTCGCTGATCGCCACCATAAGTCGCTGATCGCCACCATATGTCACTGATCGTCGCCATAAGTCACTGATCGCCGCCATAAGTCACTGATCGCCACCATAAGTCACTGATCGCCACCATATGTCACTGATCGTCGCCATAAGTCACTGATCGCCTCTATAAGTCACTGATCGCCACCATTTTTTAGTAGAAAAAAAAATTCCAGTATATATACCACCATTTGTAAATGCTATAACTTTCACATAAACCAATTAATTTACACGTATTGGGATTTTTCCTTAGCAAAGACATGGAGCAGAATACATTTTGGCCGAAATTTATGACGAAATTTGATTTAAAAATTTTTTACTGGACAAAATATTTTTTTCTCAAAATTGTCTGTGGACCCAACTCCAAACTCAACTAGCTAAACAATTCCCATTTTCATGGGAAACAAACAGCATTCCTTACCTAGGAATCAGACTCACACCAGCGACAGACCATCTATACACAGCAAACCACAAAATATTGCTTGAAACTATACCCCGAGAACTAAACACTTTACGTACCTCCAAACTCTCCAAACTAGGCCGCGTGGCGACACTAAAAAGGTATATTTTACCCAAAATCTTTTATATATTCCGCACACTCCCCTTACCAGTCCCTAATTCATTCTTCTCTAAACTACAAACAATTCTCACAAAATTCATATGGAACTCGAAAAAACCAGGATGTACCACCAATCTTCTAATCAGACCTACAACTAAAGGAGGAGCAGGACTCCCACACCTCAAATCTTATTACACAGCTACCCTCTTAGACCAATTATATTTCTGGTGGAATCCTTCGAAGGAAAAAATCTAGTCCATAATGGAAGCCCTCCCTTTTCAACCACTTAAACCCCAAAATATACTCTTGACCCTACCGTCCAAACGTATACCACCCCAACTAAATCATCCCTGCATCGTAGCCTCCCTACAAGCTTGGCGGGACCTTCTATCCACTAAATTCAAAGACATTAAACATGTACCTACTCCAACCAACATACTATACCTCTTCATCCCCTCACTGGACCTATCTCAATGGACAAAACAAGGAATAACCAACATAAGGGACCTCTACACCAATCATTCCTTTTACCCCTTCCAAACTCTCCAATCCAAATATAATATTCCTACCAGGGGCAGACTGACCATTCGAGCACTAGGGCACTGCCCGAGGGCCCGGGGTCAGTAGGGGGCCCCATAAAATGCCCCTGGTACCTTTTATAGGCTTTTTTGGGTGTGTTTTGAGTGTGGGCAAGGACACAGGGGCCCCATGATCCCCAGTTGCCCGGGGGCCCCATGAGTTTTCAGTCCACCCCTGATTCCTACTGCTGAAAATGTTACATACCTCAGAATCGCTCATTGTCTACTAACAACTAATTTACCCCACAATACTATAATACCAAACACAGCCTACATCTTCTTCACCAAACCCCAATACCCGGGTAAAGGTATATCCACTTTCTATACACACCTCATAAACTCACAATTTATTCTACAAACAACCTCCATAACCAGTTGGGAAAAAATCCTATCAACCCAAATAACTTTAAAATGCTGGGAAAATACCTTCAGCATCACTTCTAAAGCTACCCGATGTACAGTTGTGGCCAAAATTATTCAACCCCCAATGCTGTAAAGGGGTTTAGGGACTATAGTGTACATTTGGAATTGTATTCAGAATCAAATCCTACAAGGACGTTGTAACTACCCAAATGCAACTAAAATGACATCAATTGTTTATGTAATACAGTAGTAAATGGTTCTTATGTGGTTTCTTCATTGCCACAATTATTCAACCCCTTAAAGACTACCACTCTGAAGAACAGAGGTTCATACAGGTGCTTTCCATCAGGTATTGAAAACACCTGTGGATGTCACCGAGCAGCAATCAAGCATAATAAGCACCAATTAGGCAGCTTTAAAATGACTGTGATACTCAGCTCCTTCTAGACATTTACTGGTGTGGTTACAAACATGGTGAAGGCAAGAGAATGGTCCAGGAAGACAAGAGAAGAGGTGATTTCTCTTCACAGGAAGGGCAATGGCTATAAGAAGATTGCAAAGATGTTAAACATACCAAGAGACACCTTAGGAAGCATCATTCGCAAATTCAAGGCAAAGGGCACTGTTGAAACGCTACCTGGTCGTGGCAGAAAGAAGATGCTGACTTCGACTGCTGTGCGCTACCTGAAGCGTAGAGTGGAGAGAAGTCCCCGTGTGACTGCTGAGGAACTGAGAAAAGATTTGTCAGATGTGGGTACAGAAGTTTCAGCCCAGACAATAAGACGCACACTGCGTAATGAAGGCCTCCGTGCCAGAACTCCCAGGCGTACCCCCTTGCTGTCTCCAAAGAATAAGAAGAGTCGACTGCAGTATGCCAAAAGCCATGTGGACAAACCACAAAAGTTGTGGGATAGTGTTCTGTGGACTGATGAAACAAAATTAGAACTGTTTGGGCCCATGGATCAACGCTATGTTTGGAGGAGGAAGAACAAGGCCTATGATGAAAAGAACACCTTGCCTACTGTGAAGCATGGTGGAGGGTCAATCATGCTTTGGGGCTGTTTTGCTTCTGCAGGTACAGGGAAGCTTCAGCGTGTGCAAGGTACCATGAATTCTCTTCAGTACCAGGAGATATTGGATGGAAACGTGATGCAGTCCGTCACACACCTGAGGCTTGGGAGACGTTGGACCTTTCAACAGGACAATGATCCCAAGCATACCTCCAAGTCCACTAGAGCATGGTTGCAGAGGAAAGGCTGGAACATTTTGGAGTGGCCATCGCAGTCACCAGACTTAAATCCGATTGAGAACCTCTGGTGGGACTTAAAGAAAGCAGTTGCAGTGCGCAAGCCTAAGAATGTGACTGAACTGGAGGCCTTTGCCCATGAAGAATGGGCGAAGATACCCGTAGATCGCTGCAAGACACTTGTGTCAAGCTATGCTTCACGTTTAAAAGCTGTTATAACTGTAAAAGGATGCTGTACTAAGTACTAAGATTGAATGTCACTTGGGGGTTGAATAAAACTGATAATGCTGTGAGCACAGAAAAGACATTTGTGGTTATTTCATTATAACTGTTATGTTATATTTGTCTGACCTACAAGTGCCTCTTTAATGTAAATGTAAGCAAGATGACTGAATGATCAAAAGCAATGTCAAACTGGCCAAAACACTCAATTTCAGTGGGGGTTGAATAATTTTGGCCACAACTGTAGCTCCCACTGGGAGTCATACTTAAAAATACTCCACCAATGGTACCTGACCCCGGTTAAACTTTCCATCTACAAGCACAAAACATTCTCCTACATGTTGGAGACTCTGTGGTGAGCCAGGCTCAACAATCCACATTTTGTGGTCATGCAGATGGCTTCACTCCTTCTGGAATACTACATTCCTATTAATCTCTGAAATAAACAAAACTCCGTTAGTCCCGAACCCCTCATTAGCACTCCTACACATCGGAATAGAGAAACTCCCTACCCATCCCCGAACAATAATTACCCACATACTCTTTGCCGCCAAAATTAATATTACTAGATTATGGAACACAAATAATACCCCCTCAATCACTTCATTAATTACAGACCTTAACACTCAATGTCAAATGGAAAAATTATCCGCAATTAACACTTCCTCCTACCATAAATTCAATACCCAGTGGACCCGATGGCTAAATCACCCAAAATGTTATGTACAACCCTGATGACATCTCAAGAGATGAATTCACACCGCACACCAAGACTGGTATCTCCTCAATTCCCAGTTATATTCCTCCCTCCCCAATCCTATCCTCCCCCACCTCTCCACTAACACCCCCCCAACTCCTCACCAAGGTTCTTCAAATGCACATGAATACCTCTGATGATATTGTTAAACAAGACCAACACCTCATCTGTCCAGAGGGCGGATCTACAACAAAATGATCAACCATATTTGTCTACTGTAATGTTGTATGATTGAACCTGATCTCTTTTCCCTGTTTATCTTTGAAAAACTCAATAAAAAATATTGAAACATAAAAAATTGTCTGTGGACAGACGCACTCTTTTATCCATCACAAAACCTCCATCAGCACTGAATGTCCGTTCAGAAAGCACGCTGGATGCAGGACAGGCCAGTACCTTGATGGCATATTGAGCAAGTTCTGGCCAGTGATCCATCCTCAAGACCCAGTAACCCAGTGGATGATCAGTTGGAAAGGTCTCCAAGTCTACTCTTACCCCTAGATAATCCTGCCCCATATGATGCAGACCCTGCAGATGGGTGCTCAAACCTAACAGTCCTGGGTGCTGAGGACTAAAGAACTGTTTAAAGGCATCGGTCAGCTGGCCGCCTTCTCCACCACTCTTCATTTAACAGAATGAAGCCTCAGAAACACGTTGTCCAGGAAATGGTAACCTCCCAGTGTCTGGAAAGGTGTTACACAATTTCAAGGCGTCCTCAGGATGTTTCATCCTCTGCTCCCTCTGGGAAGACTGGATGAGCTCTGCACCTTTACCCTTGTAACGTGGATCAAGAAGGGTTGCCAACCAGTATTGATCCCTCTTCTTGATAACACATCCTCAGGTCCTTACACAGGCTTTGCAGAATCAGGGAGCCCATGCAGTGTAAGTTTGAGGAGGCAGGAGATTCTGAGTCCTCTGGGTCACTGAGGATGATATTTCCAGGAACTACCTCCTCCCAGCCATGTACTACTCCTGGTAGGGTTTCTGAGGACTGAAAAGTGTCCCTTGAATACTGCTCTATGTGATCCTCTACTTCCATGCTGCTGCAATCCTCCTCCTCCTCCACTTCCTCCTCCTCCTGTGTGTTCTGCGGCCCCGCAGGAATGGTTTCTGCATAAAGAGGGCCTTGAGAGGACAGGAAATCCTCCTCTTCCTCCCGATGTTCTGCCTCCAGTGCCCTGTCCATGATTCCATGCAGCGTGTGCTCCAGCAGGATGACTACAGGGATAGTATCACTGATGCATGCAGTGTCACAGCTCACCATCCTTGTGGCCTCCTCAGATGGTGACAGGACAGCGCATGCATCCATTGTCAGCAGCCACTGGTGAGGTGAGAAGAAGCCAAGCTCCCCTGAGCCTGTCCTTGTGCCATTTTCACACAGGTACTCATTGATGGTCCTCTGCTGTGTGTGCAGCCACTGCAGCATCACCAAAGTGGAGTTCCACCGAGTGGACATGTCACAAATGAGTCGTTGGTGGGCAGGTTGAATTTCAGCCAACTGAACACAGGCCGTGTATGACCACCAGAAATGGCCAGACTTTTCTGGCCTGCCTCAGAAGATCTTGAAAGCCTGGGTACCTGTTCAAGAAGCACTGCACCACCAAATTCAAGATGTGTGCCAAGCATGGAACATGTGTCAAGTGTACCTGTTGGAGGGCGGAGAGCCCCTTCAGAGCTGACAGAATCTCTGACCTGATGTGGCTCCTGTCCCTTAGACAGACCAGCTGAAGCACCACATGGCATCTTTTAGCCTGTCTGCTCGCATAGCCCCTTGAATGCTTACGGAGCAGGGACAGACTGACCATTTGGAAACTTGGGCACTGCCCGAGGGCCCAGGGTCAGTAGGGGGCCCCATGAGATGCCCCTGGTACCTTTTTAATAGGCTTTTTTGAGTTTGGGCAAGGACACAGGAGCCCCATGATCCCCTATTGCCTGGGGGCCCCATGAGTTGTCGTCCGCCCCTGTTATGGAGCACTGCTGCTTCAGAGGACAATTCAGCAGAAGAGGCCATAGAGGAAGAGGAAGGGGAGGGGGTGGAGCAGACAGATGTGGCAGAATCACCACCAGGTTTTTGGAGGCATGGTGGTGGAACAAGCTCCAGAACTGAACCCTGTCCTGCATCCTTCCCAGCTGCTAGCAGAGTCACCCAGTGTGCCGTGACGGATATGTAACATCCCTGACTGTGCCTGCTGGACCACGTGTCAGTAATGTGGACCTTGCTGCTGACCGCCTTGTCCAACAAGCCCAAAACATGACCTTCCACATGATGGTACAGAGCTGGAATGGCCTTGCATGAAACAAATTGTCTTTTCGGAACCTGTCACTGTGATACAGCACATTCTGCAAATTCCCGGAAGGGGGAAGAGTCCACCAGATGGAAAGGCAGCAGTTGTAAGGCAGCAATTTGGCCAGGATAGAATGTGGATGGCTGGGACAGTCTTTTTTTCACGGTTCAGCAAATGGGGTAGTGAAATGTTCCTGCTGAAATGAACAGGTGGTGTCCTGCTGTCAGATGGGCCACCCACTGCTGTACCATCACTCCTCTCAGTGGAGGCTGTTGAGAAGACCTGACGTTTTACAGTAGAGATCCCAGATGAGGAGCAAGGAGAAGTCTGCACTTTTTCTGGGTCTTTCAGGTGCTGTTACCAGCGGGCTGCATGGCAGCTCATCATACGTCTTGTCAATCATGTGGTGCCCAAGTGGCTGGTGTTTTGGCCACGACTGGTCTGCTTCAGTCAAAGACTGCAAACAGCAATGCTGCACATGTGTTGAAGAAAGCCCACACCAGAGAACTTGTGGAAGTCTGCCTGGAGTCAGCAGCGCCCCCCACCTGTGGAGCTCTGTCGTGTGATGCCATTGGTTGGCTGCCCTTATGCCTGTCCCTGGAGGACATCCTGCCTTGTTGGAGTTCTGCCTCCTCCTCACTGTCCTCCTCTGTTCTCTCAGGCACCCAAGTATGGTCAGTGACCTCATCATCTCCTTCCTCCTCATCAATGGAGCCAACTTGGCAGTGTGCTGCGGCTGGGGGAACAGGACTGACAATTTCTTTTCCCTCACTGGCGCCCCCTCTCTCTAGGCTCACGTCACTCCTTTCCTCATCCTGGGAACCAACATCACAGCATTCAGATTGCTGCACATCCTCCAGCAGCATGGGACTGACACTATGATCCAATCATTCTGGTGACTCCTCCATGCATGATGGTGGGGCTACGGAAGGAGCAGCTGTGGTGGACAAGGAGCCGGAGGAACAGGACACTTTGGCAGCTGTGGTGGAAGGCAAAATAGTATGAGCCTGGATGACAGAGGATGAGGATGACTGACTTATCCACTCCACCACCTCTTCTGCATGTTGTGGTTCAATAATACAGCCAGCACTTTGGCCAATCATGGCTCTTCCTGAGAACTCAGCTGTTATTGGCCAAAGCGTTGCACCTGACCTGTGGTCAGGTGCAATGTTTTGGCCAATCACAAGGCATGTTTTACATTGTTTGGGCACGCGGGCAAACTTCCTGCATAATGGTGAACACTCAAACGGCTAATGTTCGAGTCGAACTTATGTTTGTCTCCAACCGTTAGCCCATCCCTACTCAAAATATTATTTTCTGCGGATCTACTGCTTCCACTTTACACCTACTTCATTGATCTTGTGTTGTTTGCCAGTAAATTGAGAATACTGAACCATGTGCAAATCCATATACAACAAAGTGCTCTGTGCTCAAGATGCAGTTCCCTGCAGATCTACTGCCTCCACTTTACACCGACTTCATGTAGCACTACCTCAGAAGGAGCTGAATGTTGCCCCCGGTTCCCCTTTGCTTTGCCCCACAGCAAGGCAAACACACACACTTCTGCTCGTTGTCTCCAATGAGCAGTCTAGTAGGTGTTTTGTGTTTGGAGTTTATTGTAGAACTGGGGATAGGGATGGGGAATGTAGTCGGATCCTCCAGAATCAGAACTCTTCACACTGAGGACATCTAGCTGATCTCTTAGTAGAACACTTGTGAAGTCTCGGCTGACAGTAGATAGCAGACTTCTCAGTAACAAATAGCAGCAAGTAGTTGTAGGAGAGCCAAGTCCCATTAGCAGTAGCAATACTTGGACAAGCTCTGCAGAACACTAGGCAGGGCTCCCTTTCTCAGACCCAGGCTGACTATCAAGCACCAGAGGGGTAACAAGCACACAGAGCCCCCCAGATCTCTCAGAGTTTGCACTCACAGGTCCAAGGACAGAATGGTTGCCTCCTTCCAATCTTCCAAGCCACTCTCTCCAGTGATACCAGACAGAGCTTTGGCAGACAGCTCCCCTCAGTCAGCTTACTGTAGAATCAGGGTCACTCTCTCTAACTTCAGGCCCTCAGGTCACCCACCCGAGGCCACATAACAGCAAGTGCCAGGCGAGGCAGCCTGCCTCCAGCCTGGCGGGTGCAATCCTCTCCGAGGAAAGACACTGAACCCATGTGCTCTCAGAGTATAAATACCACTCCCAGCATGCAATGGGGCCACCCTCCCCTGCAATTGGCCAGGACTGTATCCATATTCATGCTGGTCATTTGTCTAGCCAATTCCCATGTTCTGGAAGACTCTCATAGCTTCCTGAAGGCGGGCAGAACTCAGACAAACTCCAACAGAACCAGAGCAGCATGAGCAGACCTGACTAATCAATCACAGCTCTCTGTAACTCAGAATACCCGACTGAATTTACCTGACAGCCTCTCTGGTGAGCAGAGAAACACAGCTATGCTTTACCTGACTACACATCCTAGACCTGACCAGGAGGGGGCGCTACATTCATTCATCTCATCAGATTTGCTGCTATAGGAAATCATCTCAAATCCTGTGCAAATCCATAGAGACCGTCAATATTGTGTGCCAGTATAGTGTTCTCTGCAAGTCCACCGCTTCCACTTTGCATCTACTTCAATCCACTTATTTTACTCCAAAAATCCACCAATCAGTGAAAAGTTGATAAGGTGCGAAAGTGCTCCGCCCTCCAAACTGTGTCAGCTGTAGTGTAGCCCCACCTTCTTCCACCTCTTGTACACGGGATGGTGAGGGCGCCCCCTAGTAGTGCTTCCCCCTCACCACACCAATAGGACTCCCAGCTTTTCAGCTCCCAGAGTCACAAACATCCTTCACACTCTCCTCATCTCCGATGGTAAAGGACCCGGATCCTCCTCGCTCCCTCCTGCAAGTCTGCTGCGGGTTCTGTCAGTCTCCCTCCTAGACTCCGCCTCCGACCGCCATTCCAGCAGGAGCTCCGCCTCTAAATACACACTTAGGGAGGAGAGAAAGGGGAACCCGACATCATGTGACACCTTTTATTACATGGAAATACGAAAATCAACGGGACTAATGCAATCACATTTACTGCAAAATCAAAGGGGCCAAGATGTGTCCCAGAGCAGAGATATATTTCTGTCCCCCTTGGTGGGAGTGGAGGTGACCCCTCTATAAGGATCTACAGTCCATACACACCCAGCACAAGGCCGGGGTCACACTACCAGACGCTTCTCTGGGCTGCAGTTCCTCTGAGCTCCACAAGGTGGGGATCTCACTTCTACCCAGACAGGAAGTCTGTATGAACTACAGACAGGAAGTGATGTCAGGGACAGACAGGAAGTGATATCAGGTACAGACAGGAAGTTCCATGAATGAGGAAGCAGAGAGGAGATGTTCCTGGAGCTGGTAGCAGAGGAGGTAATACGTAGATGAACCCCTTCAGGGGGAGGAGTTGATGATAATATATTTGCCCCCAAAGCTGGCCTACATGGTTCAGTTTTATCGTTCAGCCAGCGGGATGACCATAAAAACTGAAGTGATTCCCCCATCCACACATTGGAGGTGGATGGGGGAATCCTCCCCGCTGCACTCTTGTATTCTGACAATGGGGGGACTCCTCCGCTCTCAGAATACACGGATCAGCACTGAAGCTATTGGCTGCAGCCGCTGGGGGAGTGGCTTTTATCCGGCAGTGGCCACACATGGATGGAAATGTGAGCGATCCCTGCTGAACCAGCTGAATTTCCATGGATCTATGGTCACCTTCAGTGACTTCCTCCCCTCCCCCTCATCTCCTTCATGATGGAAGTCATGCTGAGATCATCTCCCATTGGCTGAGCAATATTCTCGTCTGTTGCTTGCCCTGACCTTTCTCCTGATTCCTGGATCTCCTCCTCATCTCTCCTCCATATCCTCTTACACAGCTTTTCTCCACACCTGCAGTGACCCTGGGGGGAGAAAACTTGGCACCAGCACACCGCCAAATCCATCCCCACCATTAGGGGCTCTGGAGACAATTGTCTGCTATTTACACTCCGTTCCTCCGCATGTCACCTGATCACATGACAGCTTACTTCCACAGATTCCGGACAGATTTCTGGATGGTAAAGGTCAAAGGTCACTCTTCAGTTTAGGAGAGGTAGGACGCACCCAGGAACAATGATCTGGTTTATACAGGAGCCTCCTATAAAGGACCCCTCAAATATCCTCATCCAAATGTCCCTCCATCCAGAGTCTATACGTCCTATGACATCACACTGACCTCACATCTCCTCCTCCCAATGTCCCTCCATCCAGAGTCAGAGAATTCTATGACATCACACTGACCTCACAGCTCCTCCTCCCAATGTCCCTCCATTCAGAGACAGACAATCCTATGACATCACGCTGACCTCACAGCTCCTCCTCCTAATGTCCCTCCATCCAGAGTCAGAGAATCCTATGACATCACACTGACCTCACAGCTCCTCCTCCCAATGTCCCTCCATCTGCCTTTTCTGATGCTCTTAGGATGTGGGGCCCCTTGGTATCCTCACATGTAAAGTGGGACTGTTGGTCCTGCGTTGTATGTAATGACATCAGAATGCTGCAACAAGCCTATACCCTGCGTAGTGTGGGGGTCCTGTGGGGGGGAATTATACCTCAGCCTGAAGTGGGGCTTTAATAAAATGGAGACCTGAATGGAGAGGTGAGGAGGATTCTGGGAATATCATTTGATGTGACTATTTGTGTTCAGATGTAGAGTTTTCCTCCTGTGAAGTCTGGAGATCATATGACATCACATTGCCTCCACCTCCCTCCCTGATAGAAGAGAGAAAGAAGAAGAAGATTCTAGAAGTCACCAGAGAGATCACTGAGCTGCTGACAGGAGAGGTGAGCGGTGCCGGGAATTCTGGGACATTCTCCAGTAACAGACAAGGGATGTGTCTGGATGGTGACTGTATCATTGTGTGTGTCAGGTTCCTATAAGGTGTCAGGGTGTCACTGTCTATTTCTCCATGGAGGAGTGGGAGTATTTAGAAGGACACAAGGATCTCTACAAGGACGTCATGATGGACAATCAGCCGCCCCTCACATCACCGGGTAAGAGGAGACTTTATTGTAAAGGAGAGAGCAGTACGGAGGATCCACCTAGATCCCCCATCATCTGATAAACACATAGAAACAATGGATTCAGTCAGTGTGTGTGTTTCCTACAGATGGATCCAGTCATGGGAACCCACCAGAGAGATGTCCCCGTCCTCTGTATTCCCGGGATTCCACACAGGAAGGTCACACCATCCCTCACCATCATCAGGTAGATGATGACAATTATTGGTAGTTGTGATTTATACACAGCATGTTTGTTACAATGAATGTTTTATTATATCTTTCAGAGTGGAATCCTCGGGGATGATAATATTGATGTTAAAGAAGAGTATAAAGAGGAGGATGAGGAGTATGGAGTGATGGAGGAGTTTTCAGAAGGACACAAGGAGATGATGGAGCCACCTAATACCAGGAACCCACCAGAGAGATGTCCCCGTCCTCTGTATACCTGGGATTCCACACAGGAAGGTCACACCATCCCTCACTGTTACAAGGTTGGTGGGATGGAGCATCTAGAACATGGACTCCTAGAGACAATGTGTGGAGTTTTTATGTGATGTAACAATATTAACGCTTATGTCTTACAGATGATATTTTCTTTCCTTGTCTTGGTTTAGGGTGAAGATCTGATGTATATAAAAGTTGAGGTGAAATCAGAAGAAGAAGAGGCGTATGTGAGGGATGATCAGCAGGACGATCAGCAGGATGGAATAACGGGGACATTTATAGAGGAGGACACTCCTACAGAGATCAGCACAGGTGGGTCATGAACACTAAATCCATTCCTCCACCCATACTGCTCACTGATTGGTCCAGAGTAGGGCGGGGACTGGGTGATATCAGCCTGTAATCCCCTGGTCACTTTCCTGAGCTGTGTTCCCCGTCCTGTATTCCTGGATTTCTCTCGGATAATCTTCCTTCTCTGTGCTGCAGACACAATTTATGTATCTAGACTGGATTTATGGAGGTTCTGGGGTTCAGCTGGCAGCAAAATGTTGATTTTTAGCACAGGTGTTGCTAGGATTCAACCTATGTCTGTAGCCCTTAAATGTCTTCGGTAATTTCTAGCCTCTGAGCTCAGGAGAAATAAAGCTCCGGACACCAAAGTGTGCAAACTAAATCTCTGTATGTTTAATAGATGATAGCAGTTTTTACAAATTCAGAATGACCAATGATATATTGCACTCTTATACAGAGAGATAACAACCACAAATGACTGAAGACCTCCATATAAGTCAGTTCCGTTTCTACAGAATAGAAACTGAATTCATGAAACAAAGTTGTTACAAGTGGTTGTTAACACAAAACTACAGGTGAAACTCGAACAATGAGAATCTGGTGCAAAAGTTGATTTATTTCAGTGCAGCAACTTAAAAGGTGAAACTAATATATGAGACTCATTCCATGCAAAGCAAGATAGTTCAAGCCGTGATTTGTCATCATTGTGATGATTATGGCTTACAGCTCATGAAAACCCCAAATCCACAATCTCAGAAAATTAGAATATTCCATACAATCAATAAAACACGGATTGTACATAGAACAATATCGGACCTCTGAAAAGTAGAAGCTGCATATGTACTCAGTACTTGGTTTGGGCCCCTTTTGCAGCAATTACTGCCTCAATGCGGCGTGGCATGGAAGCTATCAGCCTGTGGCACTGCTGAGGTGTTATGGAAGACCAGGATGCTTCAATAGCGGCCTTCAGCTCTTCTGCATTGTTCGGTCTCATGTCTCTCATCTTTCTCTTGGCAATGCCCCATAGATTCTCTATGGGGTTCAGGTCAGGCGAGTTTGCTGGCCAATCAAGCACAGTAATCCCACGGTCATTGGACCAGGTTTTGGTGCTTTTGGCAGTGTGGGCGGTGCCAAGTCCTGCTGGAAAATGAAGTCAGCATCCCCATAAAGCTCGTCTGTGGAAGGAAGCATGAAGTGCTCCAAAATCTCCTGGTAGACGGCTGCGTTGACCCTGGACTTAATGAAGCACAGTGGGCCAACACCAGCAGATGACATGGATCCCCAAATCAACACAGACTGTGGAAACTTCACACTGGACTTCAGTGTGTGCCTCTCCATTCTTCCTCCATACTTGGGGTGCTTGGGCCACTCCATTCTTCCTCCATACTCGGGGTCCTTGGGCCTCTCCATTCTTCCTCCATACTCGGGGTCCTTGGGCCTCTCCATTCTTCCTCCATACTCGGGGTCCTTGTGCCTCTCCATTCTTCCTCCATACTCGGGGTCCTTGGGCCTCTCCATTCTTCCTCCATACTCGGGGTCCTTGGGCCTCTCCATTCTTCCTCCATACTCGGGGTCCTTGGGCCTCTCCATTCTTCCTCCATACTCGGGGTCCTTGGGCCTCTCCATTCTTCCTCCATACTCGGGGTCCTTGGGCCTCTCCATTCTTCCTCCATACTCGGGGTCCTTGGTTTCCAAATGACATGCAAAAGTTGCTCTCATCAGAAAAGAGGACTTTGGACCACTGAGCAATGGACCAGATCTGTTTTTCTTTAGCCCAGGTAAGACACTTCTGATGTTTGTTGTTCAGGAGCGGCTTGACAAGAGGAATACGACATTTGAAGCCCATGTCCAGGATCCGTCTGTGTGTGGTGGCTCTTGATGCACTGACTCCAGCCTCAGTCCACTCCTTGTGAAAGTCCCCAACACTTTTGAATGGCCTTTTCCTGACAATCCTCTCCAGGCTGCGGTCATCCCTGCTGCTTGTGCACCTTTTTCTTCCACACTTTTCCCTTCCACATAACTTTCTATTAATGTGCTTTGATACAGCACTTTGGGAACATCCAACTCCTTTTGCAATTCCCTTTTGAGGCTTTCCCTCCTTATGGAGGGTGTCAGTGATGGTGTCAGGTCAGCAGTCTTTCCCATGATTGTGATTCCTACTGAACCAGACTGAGAGACCATTTAAAGGCTCAGGAACCCTTTGCAGGTGTTATGGCTGAATGAGCTGATTAGAGTGGGACACTTTGAGCCGAGATTATTCCACCTTTTCACAATATTCTCATTTTCTGAGATTGTGGATTTGGGGTTTTCATGAGCTGTAAGCCATAATCATCACAATGATGACAAATCACGGCTTGAACTATCTTGCTTTGCATGGAATGAGTCTCATATATTAGTTTCACCTTTTAAGTTGCTGCACTGAAATAAATCAACTTTTGTACCCTATTCTAATTTTTTGAGTTTCACCTGTAACCTGCTCACACATCTACAATGGAGGCATTAAACACAATGGATGCCAATTAATAAGACATTTTTCCTTATAGTTCCTCCCTTTTGTCACGTGGTGACAACACATCAAATTTCACAGTTATTGTTTCTAATATGCATCCTGATTGGCAAAAAACGTATTAAAAATGCACATGCAAAATTTAGCAGCAACATAAAACATAACTATTAGAAAAAAACATAATGAAATCAGCATGCCTACTTTCTTAAACCATAAAAAAACTCCAAAACTTCCCAACCCTTTAAAAGGGTTCCAGCCATCTTCAGCTATGGATGGAGCTGGAGCTTGTAAAGCATTTACCTGGTCTCTGTGACTCTCAATGACTTCATAGTAGTCTGGGATCTCAGCAGACGTGTTATGTATCCATGTACAACACTCATAGTCAGTAGTAGACTCACACAGCCCGGTCATCTTCAGCTATGGATGGAGCTGGGGCTTGTAAAGCATTTACCTGGTCTCTATGATTCTCAATGACTTCATAGTAGTCTGGGATCCCAGCAGACGTGTTATGTATCCATGTACAACACTCATAGTCAGTAGTAGACTCACACAGCCCGGTCATCTTCAGCTATGGATGGAGCTGGGGCTTGTAAAGCATTTACCTGGTCTCTATGATTCTCAATGACTTCATAGTAGTCTGGGATCCCAGCAGACGTATTATGTATCCATGTACAACACTCATAGTCAGTAGTAGACTCACACAGCCCTGTCATCTTCAGCTATGGATGGAGCTGGGGCTTGTAAAGCATTTACCTGGTCTCTATGATTCTCAATGACTTCATAGTAGTCTGGGATCCCAGCAGACGTATTATGTATCCATGTACAACACTCATAGTCAGTAGTAGACTCACACAGCCCGGTCAATGCTGCTCCCATTTGTTCTATTCCCATTTCATTCATGAGTACCTGTTTTCTTCATGTCCGTAGTTCAACATTCACAAGACTTACTTCTAGTTGTGTTTCATTTATAATCTGATCCATAATAAGTGAATAATTATTTAACCTTCTCCCCAATTCTATCCCCACCCAGTCCATGCAGGAACCATGGCCAGGCTTGGTCTTCTGTTTTATACAAGTCCCTCTCATGTCTACATTTCATAGGATATCAGGGATGACTACTAGCCAGTAAAGCATCACTGTGTGCCCCCCCCCATGACATCCATTACTGGTACCCAGGTGGCTAAGTAACACCATCCTTCCTGTCCTTGGGGGGTCCATGGATTACAAGTTTTCCCACAACATACCTGGACTCCTTCAGTAAAAGCTACTGATTGATCTTTCCATACTTGACTTACATTTGGGTTAGGGTAACCAACTAAATCTGGGTTACTGAAAACTCTCCCTACTCCATAGTATTTCCTGTGGGATGCATTGTTAGTAATGTTTTCTATGTATTTTCCATCCATTCTTAGTAGTGTTTACTTGTACAAAGTCCCCGTCCTCAGGTGCTTCCCAGTGACATTAAGTTTACACTGACTACAAAATTCTCTCCTTCATTTGATTTGCTGCCTAAATGAAAACACCATTCAGGTTCCATCATAACTCCCAACACTTCAGATTTCAGCCTTGTAGTAACATTTGTGAGGATAATACTCAGATTACCAATAAACATTCATGTCACATTTTTTGGTGCCGCATACAAAGGAATGTTCATAGTTTCAGGGTGGAGTATACTGCAAACCCAACAACTCTGGAATCCCGAGAGCTTGGCATACCTATACTTACATTTCAATAGTGACATATTCTCAGTCAATGATCTTTTCTGCTGCTTTTTTATTAGTCCGCTGTCATTTACGGTCTTATTGTTGTGGCCACAGATTGGTGGCCATTCTTCTGGATGATAGTAGCAGTGACTAGCCCAGTAAGCCACTGAAACACTTATCACTAAGAGACAACCAAAAGATAGTTCTTCCAGGCTGTCTCTGGATGAAGCAGCATTCTGGAGATTGAAGAACACTGGTAGGTCCGTCTCCTTTACCTGTTCCGTCTGTTGCTCCTGGTTCCTTGGAGGTTCCTTGGAGGTTCCGGGATCCTCTTTACTCTAGAAGCATGTATCCAGACGTTGGAATCAGCAGTCAGAACTGCGGTTCTCATCACATGGTATGGTAGTTTCTTCGTATGGCGGATCTGTGGTCTTGTGTTTGTGAAGATCCTTAACCAATACCCATCTCCTGGCTTGTACGGGTGGGTTGGATCATCTGTGGGAAGAGGGAACGAGAGAGAGACATCACCATATACATTTGAAACTCTAAAAATTAGAATATCGTGCAAAAGTTCATTTATTTCAGTGCAGCAACTTAAAAGGTGAAACTAATATATGAGACTCATTCCATGCAAAGCAAGATAGTTCAAGCCGTGATTTGTCATCATTGTGATGATTATGGCTTACAGCTCATGAAAACCCCAAATCCACAATCTCAGAAAATGAGAATATTGTGAAAAGGTGGAATATTCTCAGATCAAAGTGTCCCACTCTAATCAGATAATTAAGCCATAACACCTGCAAAGGGTTCCCGAGCCTTTAAATGGTCTCTCAGTCTGGTTTAGTAGGAATCACAATCATGGGAAAGACTACTGACCTGACACCATCACTGACACCCTCCATAAGGAGGGAAAGCCTCAAAAGGTAATTGCAGAAGAAGTTGGATGTTCCCAAAGTGCTGTATCAAAGCACATTAATAGAAAGTTATGTGGAAGGGAAAAGTGTGGAAGAAAAAGGTGCACAAGCAGCAGGGATGACCACAGCCTGGAGAGGATTGTCAGAAAAAGGCCATTCAAAAGTGTTGGGGACTTTCACAAGGAGTGGACTGAGGCTGGAGTCAGTGCATCAAGAGCCACCACACAGACAGATCCTGGACATGGGCTTCAAATGTCGTATTCCTCTTGTCAAGCCGCTCCTGAACAACAAACAACGTCAGAAGCGTCTTACCTGGGCTAAAGAAAAACAGACCTGGCTGTTGCTCAGTGGTCCAAAGTCCTCTTTTCTGATGAGAACAACATCTCATTTGGAAACCAAGGACCCAGAGTATTGAAGAAGAATGGAGAGGCCCAAGGACCCCGAGTATGGAGGAAGAATGGAGAGGCCCAAGGACCCCGAGTATGGAGGAAGAATGGAGAGGCCCAAGGACCCCGAGTATAGAGGAAGAATGGAGAGGCACAAGGACCCCGAGTATGGAGGAAGAATGGAGAGGCCCAAGGACCCCAAGAATGGAGGAAGAATGGAGAGGCACAAGGACCCCGAGTATGGAGGAAGAATGGAGAGGCCCAAGGACCCCAAGAATGGAGGAAGAATGGAGAGGCACAAGGACCCCGAGTATGGAGGAAGAATGGAGAGGCCCAAGGACCCCGAGTATGGAGGAAGAATGGAGAGGCCCAAGGACCCCGAGTATGGAGGAAGAATGGAGAGGCCCAAGGACCCCGAGTATGGAGGAAGAATGGAGAGGCCCAAGGACCCCAAGAATGAAGGAAGAATGGAGAGGCACAAGGACCCCGAGTATGGAGGAAGAATGGAGAGGCCCAAGGACCCCAAGAATGGAGGAAGAATGGAGAGGCACAAGGACCCCGAGTATGGAGGAAGAATGGAGAGGCCCAAGGACCCCGAGTATGGAGGAAGAATGGAGAGGCCCAAGGACCCCGAGTATGGAGGAAGAATGGAGAGGCCCAAGGACCCCGAGTATGGAGGAAGAATGGAGAGGCCCAAGGACCCCAAGAATGGAGGAAGAATGGAGAGGCACAAGGACCCCGAGTATGGAGGAAGAATGGAGAGGCACACACTGCAAGATGTTTGAAGTCCAGTGTGAAGTTTCCACAGTCTGTGTTGATTTGGGGAGCCATGTCATCTGCTGGTGTTGGCCCATTGTGCTTCATTAAGTCCAGGGTCACCACAGCTGTCTACCAGGAGATTTTGGAGCACTTCATGCTTCCTTCCGCAGGCCAGCTTTATGGGGAGGCTGACTTCATTTTCCAGCAGAACTTGGCACCGCCCACACTGCCAAAAGCACCAAAACCTGGTTCAATGACCGTGGGATTACTGTGCTTGATTGGCCTGCAAACTCGCCTGACCTGAACCCCATAGAGAATCTATGGGGCATTGCCAAGAGAAAGATGAGAGACATGAGACCGAACAATGCAGAAGAGCTGAAGGCCGCTATTGAAGCATCCTGGTCTTCCATAACACCTCAGCAGTGCCACAGGCTGATAGCTTCCATGCCACGCCGCATTGAGGCAGTAATTGCTGCAAAAGGGGCCCAAACCAAGTACTGAGTACATATGCAGCTTCTACTTTTCAGAGGTGCAATATTGTTCTATGTACAATCCTTGTTTTATTGATTGCATGGAATATTCTCATTTTCCGAGATTGTGGATTTGGGGTTTTCATGAGCTGTAAGCCATAATCATCACAATGATGACAAATCACGGCTTGAACTATCTTGCTTTGCATGGAATGAGTCACATATATTAGTTTCACCTTTTAAGTTGCTGCACTGAAATAAATGAATGAATGAATGAATGCACCATATTCTCATTTTTCAAGTTTTACCTGTACACCATTCAGCACCCTAATCAATTCCTGGACATATCTTTCTGGGATTAATTCTAAATCACCTGACATAACTACCAAAGGACCTCTTGTCCTGGGGGTGGGGAATGGCCTGTCCATAAGAATTTCAAAGGGGGAAAGCTTGGTGCCTTTATGTGGTGTCATCCTCATCTCAGCCAGAACAGCTGGCAAGTACGCTTCCCATCCCTTCAATGTCCCCCCCTGTTGCCTTCCTTAGTTTTTCCTTCAGGGTCCTATTTGCCCGTCCTACCTGACCAGAACTCTGTGTGGTAGAATATATGGAACTTTCAGTCAATGCTCATCAGTTTTGCTACCTGTTGTGTAATCTTTGATGTAAATGCTGGTCCTTTGTCTGAGTCTATACTTACCAGACATCCCCATCGAGGGATGATTTCTTTGTAAAGGATTATAGCAACGCTCCTTGCATCCTCTTTGTTACAAATGCTTCAGGCCAGCGACTAAAGCGATCCACTATCACCAGCAGAAACTCGCCTCGTCCACTATTAGGCATGTGTGTGAAATCAATTTGAAGTTCCTCAAATAGTCCACTAGGTGGCAATAGCTGATCATGTCTAACCTGATTGGGGTTTCCACCATTGTTTCTGATGCATGTACCACAACGCCCTATTTGTTCTTGTGTCTGCTTAGTAAGATTTGGAACACAAAATCTTTTCTTTATTTCATCTTTCACTACCTGCCAACCCCGATGTCCTATGCCATGGAACTGCGCTATAATGAGAGGAGCTCTGTGACGTGGGAGTCCTAGGATACCTCCTTTTGACATTAGACAATTACATCTCATGTCAACTCCTTCTGTTGCCAGTATGCTACATCCTCTTTATTTCTGTATATTGCAGCTCCTTGAGAAGAGAATGTTCCGGTAACATAGGTGGATCTAAAATGGCCAATAGACATTTGTGAGTTTACAAGAGGTGTTGCTGTAGGCGGCATTTTTAGCAGTGCAATCAGCAAATGCCTTGCCTTTGGCTACAAAATCAGAGGAAGATGTGTGTGCCTTACATGTAATTCCTGCAATGGACCTAGGTTTATGAATGGCTTCCAGAAGATTGTTTATTAGGTCCCCATGTGATACTCCTTTTCCATCTGCAGTGGAGAATCCCCTTCTCTGCCATATTTTACCAAAATCATGGACAACTCCAAAAGCATACCTAGAATCTGTGTAAACATTCACATCTTGATTCTCACAAAGTTCACAAGTCCTTGTTAGTGCAATCAATTCTGCAGCTTGGGCTGATTTGTGAGTGAGGGGTAATGCCTCCTGAACAATGTCAGGTAACTGGACCACTGCATACCCTGGTATAAAGGTATCATCAGAAGGTCTGGGACAAGAACCATCTACAAATATGTCCAGAGCTTCCGGAATGGGTGTTGTATGTCTATTCTGGGAGAGGTATCTTTCATGTATGACCTGAACACAATCATGTTCCTCGGGTGGGTTGTCAGTTTCACCGTTTATCCATAGCAAACAATTTAGCATAGCTAGGGGACCTGAGTTTGAACCTGCATATTTCACTTCCAAATTTGTAGTTGATGTCAAAATCACTTGATAACCGCTTGCCCTTTGTGCTGTCATGTGCTGCGTAGTGAGGTTCTTAAGGACATGTAGTATATGATGTGTGGTGTATAGCAGCGTTTTTCAACCACTGTGCCGCGGCACACTAGTGTGCCGTGAGATATTGTCTGGTGTGCCGTGGGAAAAATTCCAATTTCATCTGTAACATGTGGCTTCGGCTCACAAAATAGACCAATCATTAGAATCTAATGATTCAGTGGTCGGCAAGCCGCGGCTCGCGAGCCACATGCGGCTCTTTACCCAGTCTAATGCGGCTCTTCTGTGTGCCGGGCGCCTGCTCCCCTCCCTCCTCTCGGTCGGCCGCTCCCCTGCCTCCTCTCGGTTGGCAGCCCCAAAAGTCCGCGCGGACCTTTTAATCCGGCTTGCGGATGTGGCTGTCAGGATGTGTGTAGGCGGGGCAGCGTGCCGAACGTGAGGGGAGGGGAGCTAGGCTCCTCTCACAGTCCGCCCTGAAGACCCGAACGGCGCGGGAAGACAGCGAGAGGAACGCAAAAGGTAAGTGAATTGACACGGGGGACTTGGCTTACTAGAAGGGGGGGGGGGGAATAGTACTGTGGGGGATGAAATACTATATGAGGGATGAATTACTTTATGAGGGATGAAATACTATATGGGGGGATGAAATACTATATGGGGGATGAATTACTATATCAGGGATGAATTACTATATGAGGGATGAAATACTATATGGGGGGATGAAATACTATATGGGGGGATGAAATACTATATGGGGGGATGAATTACTATATGAGGGATGAAATACTATATGGGGGGATGAAATACTATATGAGGGATGAAATACTATATGGGGGATGAATTACTATATGAGGGATGAATTACTGTATGAGGGATGAAATACTATATGGGGGGATGAAATACTATATGAGGGATGAAATACTATATGAGGGGATGAAATACTATATGGGGGGATGAAATACTATATGGGGGATGAAATACTATATGAGGGATGAAATACTATATGAGGGATGAAATACTATATGAGGGATGAATTACTATATGAGGGATGAAATACTATATGGGGGATGAAATACTATATGGGGGGATGAAATACTATATGGGGGGATGAAATACTATATGAGGGATGAATTACTATGGGGGATGAATTACTATATGGAGGATGAATTACTATATGGGGGATTAATTACTATGCTTACTATGGGGGAATATTACTATACTTACTATGGATGACACATACACATCATTCATCTACTCTTGGTCCGGCCCCCGGGTCCAATTATAAAATACTTTATTATTTCATAATAAAGTAATTATAAAATAATTTCTTTGTGTTTGATTCCTATTCAAGAGAATTACTTTATATATAGTCAATATAGGCACAGAGGTAAATTTTTTTAACATTTTCTAATGGTGGTGTGCCTCGTGATTTTTTTCATGAAAAAAGTGTGCCTTTGCACAAAAAAGGTTGAAAAACACTGGTGTATAGGATGGTTTTATGTCCCAGAGTGTAAGGGATTTCCAGCTAAAAGAATTGCGTTTGGGAATGTGCGAAAGAGAAGATTGCCGCAGCACATGAATCTGCGCATGTGCAGGATCCCGACAAGGCATACAGGCAGGCAGGCACTAGGACCCAGGCGCACCTGTCACAATGATTGCCATCTGATCTGTCTCCTTCCTCTCTTCCTCGGGTCTTCCATCTGATCTGTCTCCTTCCTCTCTTCCTCGGGACTGCCATCTGATCTGTCTCCTTCCTCGGGACTGCCATCTGATCTGTCTCCTTCCTCGGGACTGCCATCTGATCTGTTTCCTTCCTCTCTTCCTCAGGACTGCCATCTGATCTGTCTCCTTCCTCGGGACTGCCATCTGATCTGTTTCCTTCCTCGGGACTGCCATCTGATCTGTTTCCTTCCTCGGGACTGCTATCTGATCTGTCTCCTTTCTCTCTTCCTCGGGACTGCCATCTGATCTGTCTCCTTCCTCTCTTCCTCGGGACTGCCATCTGATCTGTCTCCTTCCTCTCTTCCTCGGGACTGCCATCTGATCTGTCTCCTTCCTCTCTTCCTCGGGACTGCCATCTGATCTGTCTCCTTCCTCTCTTCCTCCTACAGCCTCCTCCTCCCAGACTGTACTATCCGGACTCTGTATCTCCACTGCTTGTTCTATGGGAGGCTGTAGTGGTCTATCTGAAATCATCATCCTCTGTCTTTGGTAATGCTGGATATACTTGTGTAGAAGTTGGCGGGGCAGATGCTGGGGGTTAAAGAGTGGAGATTAAAATTCCTGGGCTCCGGAGCGTAACCAGTCATTCTGAGCCAGTGAACACCCGCAGATTTCATGTATTTATAGTCCCAGCTCGGGCAAGTTGAAAACCAAGAAAAAGATGTCTTCTCTCCTAAACACAGTCCCCTTATCATGTCCATATGAATCTTATCATTAGACCCATCTCTAGGAAAGGGACCACTGCTTTTCATATCCAGGGACCATTCTGCAATACTGTCTGTGAAAGGAACCACATAGTAATCGCCCCACGGTGATACTCTGATCACATATTCTTTACAAGTTAGCCTAGACCATTCCGGATTCTCTTGTCTTTCTTTTTCTCAGCAATATCACTTAACACTTTATGCGGAGGCCTTGGAATTATTGGCAGAGATCCCTTACTTTGGATCTTTCCCATACTGGAAGAGGAAACAGCTGTTATACAAAGCAATAAATGATTACAATATCAGTACTTATTCCCTGAAGCGGAGAGGTTGTCATGTCAGCAAAGCCTTCTCCACAGTTCAGGAGTTTAACACCTAAAAGTACAAATCCTTGTAATAAACCTGTTCTGAAGAAACACAAATACTACATAGCAGTTCCATAACACACAGCAAATAGGCACTTCTACTTCTAAAATGGCAGAAATAACCGAGGACTCCTGTGAATTCACAATACATCTGCAGAGGCAATTTTTCCCCAGAGGCTTCCAAAACCTCTGAATTTCCTTTGAGGATCCACCTCAAGGACTCTCCGTGAGATCCAACAATCTCACATGGAAACTTTGGCTGCTGTCCCGGGGTCTTTAAAGGGGATTTGATCCGGCAAAACTAAGACAAAATAGCTCAGCTTACCTGACCAGCCTCGCCTTTAATCCCGACTTCTGACACCAGATTGCAAGGATTCAACCTCTGTCTGTAGCCCTTTAAATGTCTTCGGTAATTGCTGCCCTCTGAGCTCAGGAGGAATAAAACTCTGGACACCGAAGTGTGCAAACTAAATCTCTGAACGTTTAATGCGTGCGAGCAGGTTTTACAAATGCAGAATGACCAACGAAATATTGTAATGACCAACGATATATTGTAATGACCAACGATATATTGTAATGACCTACGATATATTGTAATGACCAACGATATATTGTAATGACCAACGAAATATTGTAATGACCAACGATATATTGTAATGACCAACGATATATTGTAATGACCTACGATATATTGTAATGACCAGCGATGTATTGTAATGACCTACGATATATTGTAATGACCGACGATGTATTGTAATGACCAACGATATATTGTAATGACCAACGATGTATTGTAATGACCAATGATATATTGTAATGACCAACGATGTATTGTAATGACCAACGATATATTGTAATGACCAACGATGTATTGTAATGACCAACGAAATATTGTAATGACCAACGATATATTGTAATGACCAACGATATATTGTAATGACCTACGATATATTGTAATGACCAGCGATGTATTGTAATGACCTACGATATATTGTAATGAACGATGATATATTGTAATGACCAACGATGTATTGTAATGACCAACGAAATATTGTAATGACCAATGATATATTGCAATCTTATCAAGAAATATAACGACCACAAATGACTGAAGACCACCATATAAGGCAGTTCCATCTACAGAATGGGAACTGAATTCATGAAACAAACAGTTGTTACAAGTGACATATAAACACCAAACTAACTTGTTCACACATCTACAATGGAGGCATTAAACACAATGGATGCCAGTTAATAAGACATTTTTCCTTACAGGGGGAATTGTACCATCCTGACATTTGGAGGGATCTGTCCTGTTCTGACATTTGGGGGTATTTGTACTGTCCTGACATTTGGGGGTATTTGTACCGTCCTGACATTTGGAGGGATCTGTCCCGTCCTGACATTTGGAGGGATCTGTCCCGTCCTGACATTTGGAGGGATCTGTCCCGTCCTGACATTTGGGGGGATTTGAACCAATCAGCTCCTGTCTAGTAATCCTCTTTATCTTTGTATTTTAGTCCATGGCCGGGAGATGAGGAAAACCTCCGAGGATTGTCTCACTTTGTCTCCAGACTGGAAAGTAGAAGATGAGGACATCACACAGTATAGTCCAGGAGAAAACCCGGCTCCCTCCAATGTCCATCCGGCACCACCCAGTGTAGATGGACCATCGGATTCCTCGTATCCTGAGGAACCTCAGACTGCGCGGGTCCAGGTCAGCGTTACAACAGGGAAAAAGTTCTCCTGTCTGGAGTGCGGGAAATGTTTCCATCATGAATACCGTCTTAATATGCATATAAGATCTCACACAGGAGAGAAGCCATATTCCTGTCCTGAGTGTGGGAAATGTTTTTCAGTGAAGTCCAGTCTTTACAGACATCAGAGATCTCACACAGGGGAGAAGCCATATTCCTATCCTGAGTGCGGAAAATGTTTTCCAGAGAAGTCCAGTCTGCACAAACATCAGAAATCTCTCAAGGGGGAGAAGCCATTTTCCTGTCCTGAGTGCGGGAAATGTTTTTCAGTGAAGTCTCATCTTTCCAGGCATCAGACATGTCACACAGGGGAGAAGCCGTATTCTTGTCCTGAGTGTGGGAAATGTTTTTCACAAAAGTCCAGTCTGCACAAACATCAGAGATCTCACACAGGGGAGAAGCCGTATTCTTGTCCTGAGTGTGGGAAATGTTTTTCACAGAAGTCCAGTCTGCACAAACATCAGATGTCTCACACGGGGGAGAAGCCATTTTCCTGTCCTGAGTGCGGGAAATGTTTTTCACTGAAGTCCCATCTTTCGAGGCATCAGACATCTCACATGGGGGAAAAGCCGTATTCTTGTTCTGAGTGCGGGAAATGTTTTTCATTGAAGTCCTATCTTTACAGACACCAGAAATTTCACACAGGAGAGAAGCCGTATTCCTGTTCTGAGTGCGGGAAATGTTTTTCAGAGAAGTCCAGTCTGCACAAGCATCAGAGATCTCACACGGGGGAAAAACCATATTCTTGTCCTGATTGCGGGAAATGTTTTTCACAGAAGTCCAGTGTGCACAAACATCAGAGATCTCATACGGGGGAGAAGCCGTATTCTTGTCCTGAGTGTGGGAAATGTTTTTCACAGATGTCTCATCTTCACAAACATCAGAGATCTCACACAGGGAAGAAGCCGTATTCTTGTCCTGAGTGCAGGAAACGTTTTTCAGAGAAGTCAAGTCTTTACAGCCATCAGAGATCTCACACAGGGGAGAAGCCGTATTCCTGTCTTGAATGCGGGAATTGTTTTTCACAAAAGTCCAGTCTTCACACACATCAGAGACTGCACACGGGGGAGAAGCCGTATTCCTGTCCTGAGTGCGGGAAATGTTTTTCACAGAAGTCCTATCTTTACACACATCAGAGATTGCACACAGGGAAAACGTCACTTTTCTGTTCTGAGTGCTGGAAATGTTTTGTAAATCAGGCAGATCTTGTCATGCATCAAAGATCTCACAAAAGGGAAAAGCTGTATTCCCGTCCAGAGTGTGGGAAAAGTTTTTCAGAAAAGTCCAATCTTTACAAACATCAGAGATCTCACATGGGGGAGAAGCCACTTTCCTGTCCTGAGTGAGGGAAATGTTCCTCACTGAAGTCCTGTCTTCCTGTATATCAGGGGTCCCACACAACCCTAGAGGTGTATTAGTGCCTTGAGTGTGGGAAATGTCTTCTAGATGAATGTTGCTGGACATCCCAGCTCTCATGTGAGGAAGAAGCACACCCTGATATACACCTCAGATATACTCCATGGCTGATCTTCATCATGGAAGAAACAGTTCATAAGGAGATCAGAGGTCCCCAAAGACATGGATGAAGTGTGGGACCAGGTTGGCTATTGATATCAGCAGAAGAATAAAAATGGAGTCCTGCCCTGTGATTGGCTGAGTACATTTTGTGGTGGGAGATTTCACAAACATTTGGAGGTCTATGGAGAACAATGTTGGATGGATGTGACCGGCATTCTCCAGCTGGGAGGAGTTTTGGCCGTATTTTATTTCTTATGATCATTGGCTCCATCTAGTGGTCATAAAATCATATTGGGCTAGTTTTACTGATGGAGATATTTCAGAAAAATCACCTCATTGTGGCCACTAGATGGAGCCAGCGATCATAGGAAATCACTGTGTTACTTAACATATGGCCAGATGTTGTCACAGCTGGAGGAATGATTGTCTCATTGGTCCAATGAATGTTCTATAAATAGAGCCCTTGGTTTCCTTCATCAGACACGCCCCCATACTAATTGCTGAGGTCACGCTCCCGCACCCTGAGGTCACGCTCCCGCACCCTGAGGTCACACTCCCGCACTCTGAGGTCACATTTCCGCACTCTGAGGTCACACTCCCGCACCCTGAGGTCACACTCCCGCACCCCGAGGTCACACTCCCGCACTCTGAGGTCACACTCCCGCACTCTGAGGTCACACTCCCGCACTCTGATGTCATACTCCCACACCCTGAGGTCACACTCTGAGGTCACACTCCCACACTCTGAGGTCATACTCCCGCACTCTGAGGTCATACTCCCGCACCCTGAGGTCACACTCTGAGGTCACACTCCCACACTCTGAGGTCACACTCCCGCACCCTGAGGTCATACTCCCGCACCCTGAGGTCATACTCCCACACTCTGAGGTCATACTCCCGCACCCTGAGGTCATACTCCCGCACTCTGAGGTCATACTCCCGCACCCTGAGGTCACACTCTGAGGTCACACTCCCACACTCTGAGGTCACACTCCCGCACCCTGAGGTCACACTCTGAGGTCACACTCCCGCACTCTGAGGTCACACTCCCGCACTCTGAGGTCACACTCCCACACTCTGAGGTCATACTCCCGCACTCTGAGGTCATACTCCCGCACCCTGAGGTCACACTCTGAGGTCCCACTCCCGCACTCTGAGACAGATAAAACTTTATTTTGGTGGTATTTATTCAACGCTGAAATTTTTATTTTTTGCTATATAAATTAAAATGTCCAAAAATTTGGAAAATAAAATGTTTTTCTTATAAAATTTTGCAAATAAATAATCTTTCTTCATAAATCGGCCAAAATGTATTCAGATATCTTTTTAGTAAAAAAAAAAACAAATTAGTTTATAACCAAAAATTATAATTTTTCAAAAAAAATTTTTACATTTTTATTTTTTTTTATATTATTATTTATGTTTTTTTTTACACCCATAAAGGCTGTAACAGCAATAATTTCACCTTCTCTCTGGCTGCATTCTTGCAGCCATTGAGAAATACTGTGAGAGCTGTGATTGGTCACAGCTTGTCACATGGTACAAGTCTGTTGGGAATAGCCCTGTACCATGTGACCTCTGTGATCATTCACAGATTTCACTAGTTGTAAACAATGATATCAGGAAGTGACATCTTGCTTACTATTGTTCATGTGATCACTTGTCTTCAGTTCACTGATCTTTCTAGTGAATGGCTGTGCAGGGAGGGGGATGTCAGGACAAGTCTGATGATTGGAGGAGAGCAGACTGAGCTCCCAGCAGTTAGAGAACTGACCACGCTGAGCTCTCATGCCTAGTGTGGTCAGTTTTAATAGGAAATCAGAGGGACTGTCAGGATCACCGGGGATCAAATATAAATAGGAGCTAATAGACGTCCCTGACTGTAAGCCCAGCACCCTATGATGATGTGCATTACACGAAACGTGTCAGGGGGATATAGTTTCTGGACGTCTGACCACCAAGGGCTCTATTTATAGAACGTCTGATCGTCACTCAGCTGGTCCAGTCTGGGGAAAGATCACGCAGGCACAGGGAGAACATACAAACTTCAGGCAGGTATGGCAGTGGTTGGGATTCAAACCAACAACCCCAGTTCTTCTAGGAGGAAGTGCTAACCATTTATATGTTTCTATAAAGGTGGGAAGTATGTAGCAGTGAATAGACCTCCCAGCAATGTTATTTCCAGGCTGCAGCTAGGGGGCGCTCTAATGTGTACAGTGTGACCCCAGCAGAGGGATCCCATCTAGCCCACATTAACCCTCTCACTGCCAGAGCTGTTTCTGCATGATTTTGCACACATGGGAAAATGCAGATTTTAGGCCTGAAGATGAGATAAACCCCCAAACATCTATTATTAGAGGCCCTGGAGAATAAAGTTTTGGTAATTTTCGGGGAATTCCGGATCATCATATACTAAGCAGGATTTGGATCCCGGTGGAGAACTTTCACCCCAAGAAAAAATTAGGGTGAGGTCAGCAGAGGAGCCCATAGTAAAGGAGGAAACTCTGAAATGTTTTCTTCAGAAGGTCGGTGTTTTCTGGACAAGTGAATGTAAAATACACCATCAACGCGTTTCATGGCTTCAAAGTGTCACTTCATCAGGACAGGTGTAAGAAGACGATATAAAAATAGGGAATGAAGTAACAGTCCAGTATATGGTATTATAAAGACCCGAGTCACATACAATTCATGGACAGGACTGAGATTTATAGCATTCAGGATTTGTATGATGTTAGACAAGGTGAAGAGATATATGGAGAGGATGATCAATACATGGAGAAATCAATCTATTCTATCATAGAAGGGAATCAATAGATCAATCAATGACATCAACCAATCAATAAGATCCATTTCATGGGATAGATTTATCATTCTGTGCACTGGTTATGTTGGAGGATCAAACCGTGATCACTGGATATTGGAAACATTCCTATTGATCTGATGATTGCTGCCATGGATTCCTGATTGATTATTGCTGGGAATAAAGTCCAATAAACACGCAGATTTGATGGGATTATTGATAGAAAAATCTCTTCATATTCCATGGAATAAATATGTGTAGAATAGTTTGGATTTGATGGAATAAATCTCTATAAAAAGACTTTGTGGGGTTTGTTGGATCTTTTCTATTCCTCTCTAGGTCTGGATTTCAGGAAGAAGAAACAATTCCTCCAATTTCTAGTGGATGGTGAGGAGGGGAGAGATTTGGGTGAGTTTTGTACATACAGGAGGTAATAGAGAGAATCCGGCTAGTAATTGATGAGAGGAGATTTCACTGGAGAGTTCCATTGGAGAGAATTCAGAGCTGGGGGCACTGCTGGGGCCTGGAGGGTTCTGATTGGACCACCAGTACATGTGTCGTATTAATTGGGGGGTGTGCACTGCTGGGACCTGGAGGGTTCTGATTGGACCACCAGTACATGTGTCATATTAATCGAGGGGGTGTTTGTTTATCATTGGAATGATTCTGGAAAGATGCCCTCCAGATGTACACATGGGGGGTGTCCCGGGGGGGTTACAATGTAGAGGGCGGAGAGAGAATACTGTACAGTGTGTAATAATATATTTGGAAAGCTGCCCCTATATATGATGGTGTAAAATCTAGTTGCAGAGCGCCCCCTACATACAATGGTGTCATAGGGAGTCCTCTTCCTGGTCCTGTTCTGGTGACACCCCAAATCTCAGGATTTTATATCACTTTCGGTAATAATTGTAAACAGGACAAATAGAGAGGCTGAATCTCCCTAAAGGAGGCCGAGGCAGCAATAGAAACCAACAGGAGGTCTCATCCCTCTCCACTCTCCAGAAAATCAATGCCTTTAGTTCTTCTGTAAAACAACCCAGTGAAGGGATGGGGGGGGGATATGTTTGTCTTTTCCAGAAGGTTGGATGCAGAATACTTTCATGTCCAGTATACTAAATGGGTCCAATACTGGGATCATCTGAGAAAATGTGTTCTGTATTCCTGGGAGGGAGGCACCTATGGGTTGGTGTTTGTAGAAAATGAACACAGTGAGGACAATGGCAAGTGCTGAATGGCAGAGATGACTGCATGGAGTCTGTAGTGCCAGAAACCTACGCAAATGTATTCCCCTCCCATCCTCTCCATGGTCCTTCCCCACCCCATCCTTTCTAGGCTCCTTACCCCCCCAAACTCTCTAAGCTCAATTGCCTACAATTTCTATAAGTTCCCTTCACTCCCCATCCTCTCTAAGGCTCCTTCCCATCCTCTCTAGGCTTCTTCCCTTCTCATCCTCTCTGGGCTCCTTCCACTCATTGTCCTCTCTGGGCTCCTGCCACTCATTGTCCTCTCTGGGCTCCTCCCACTCATTGTCCTCTCTGGGCTCCTTCCACTCACTGTCCTCTCTAGGCTCCTTCCCTTCCACATCCTTTCTATGCTCCTTTCCCATTCTCTATACTTTTTTTCCCTTCCCTATCCACCCTAGTCTCCTTCTCTCCCATTCTCCTTAGGTTTCTGCCCCTCACCCATCCTCTCTAGGCTCCATCCCCTCCCCATCCTCTCTAGGCTCCATCCCCTCCCCCTCCTCTCTAGGCTCTGTTCCCTCTCTAGGCTCCTTCTCCTCCTCGTCATCTCTAGGCTCCATCCCCTCCTCATCATCTCTAGGCTCCTTTTCATCCTTTCTAGGCTTCTTCACCTCCCCATCCTCTCTAGGCTTCTTCACCTTCCCATTTTTTCCAGGTTCCTTCTGCTTCCCATCCTCTCTAGGCTCCTTCTCCTTCCCATCCAAGTGCTGTTTGCTAATACATTGTCTTCCCGCTGCATAGTGGAAGTGTAGAGGTATGCCATGTAATCATCTGTGGATAATTAGGTCTGCAAAGAGGTCTAGTGTGTCCGGTGTGCTGTGGGCTGAAGAAGCTCACGTGACTCAGTGGACGAAACACGTTTACATCACAGCATCATGATGCCCGTGTCTCTGGCATGCAGGCCTCTCCATGCAGCCTCACCACCTGGACACACTAGACCTCTTTGCAGACCTCCTCATCCACAGATGATTACACGGCGTGCCTCTACACTTCCACTATGCAGCGGGAGGACAATGCATTAGCAAACGGCACTTGGATGGGTGAGCGGACTCTGCTTTTTGGACTAAGGCACTAATACACTGCGGGAGTCCCCATTCATGGAAATTGCTTGGCTGAGCTCCACCTGTCTGATGTCCTTGTTCCTATCGCTGGCACACAGGGCTCTATCAGTCTCATATTTCTGCTCACCCACTGCCTACTGCACTATCTATCCTGTCATTATAACCCGCCATCCATATACTGCCAACACTGCTATTACCACAATTATCCGTGGATGACGACGTGGATTACCCCCTATGGGATCTATATGGGTCTGCCATGTATGTATATGACCTCACTGAGGATTGAGGGACTCTCCTGTGCTGAAAGTGAATGGTGACCGCTGCCTCCTTTGACTCTACAAGTGCCCCGTTCCGTCATCTCTTTACATCCATCTACTGGCTGTCTTTGTGCCAAGTGTGAGATAGCAGCGTGTGGCTTTATCTGATATCTCAGTGACTATCATCTACATATGAGGATACCTGAGGATTGTCCTCCATGACACCACAAGGGTCTATTATACATGTATGTGACCCCCATGAGGACTGATCGGGCCTGCCTCTACTATCAAGGAGCTTGATTCTGCCCGTCCCTTCATCACCTTCCATTGACTACAATGTCCACATTATCTCTCCATTCTATTCTATTTCATGTTGTGTCAGTAATAAAAGTCACGGAGGGTTGGGAACCCTGCAAGGGGGGCAGAGATATGTGACTGCCTAGTCCAGCCTTTCTCAGCCAGGGTTCCTCCAAAGGGTTCTAGGGCTTCCTTGTCACTTCATTGGGCTGTATATGGAAGTGTCACCGACCAGCCGTTTCTGGATACACAGCTTTGTCATCATTGCACACGCAGGATTTTGTTTTTCATTCAATACATTTTTATTATAATTTTACTTTCAACAAGATTACAAAAATAATCAGGAAATAGTAAAGGAAGGAATCCGATTGGTCAGGAAGATCCCTTGTCTGGAATGTGGGGGCGGAGTCATTATTATTGGTGTACAATACAATACACAACGTGTTCCATTATTATAACAAAGTATTGTAGAAAAGATCCCAACATAGAAAATGGGGGAAAGGAGGAAATAAAGGCGGATATGAAGGGGAATCTGTGTACGGGGAACACCTTAACAATCACGTTAGAAAATATATTTTTTGGGGAGGGGTTTAGCTAACCTTCAGGCCCCAGATCTGTATTTTCCCATTTGTGCAAAAATGGCCCTGGCAGTGAAAGGGTTAATGGGAGCCAGTATGAGTATCTGTGGACATGGAGTGAATTGCGGGCCCCCTTTGTGAGAATAGCTACCACATGTGTGGGACTGTGTTTGTAGGAGCGTGGTGCAGGTTTCTGATGTGTGGGTTTTTGTGGTGTGGTGCAGGTCTCTGTGGTGTGGTGCTGGTCTCTGTGGTGTGGTGCTGGTCTCTGTGGTGTGGTGCTGGTCTCTGTGGTGTGGGTCTCTGTGGTGTGGTGCTGGTCTCTGTGGTGTGGGTCTCTGTGGTGTGGTGCGGGTCTCTGTGGTGCGGGTCTCTGTGGTGCAGTGCGGGTCTCTGTGGTGCGGGTTTCTGTGGTGCGGGTCTCTGTGGTGCGGGTCTCTGTAGTGTAGTATGGGTTTTTGTGGTGTGGTGCGGGTCTCTATTGTGTGGTGCAGGTCTCTGTGATGTATTGTGGGTTTCTGTGGTGTAGTGCGGGTTCCTGTGGTGCGGTGCGGGTTTCTGTGGTGCGGTGCGGGTCTCTGTGGTGCGGGTCTCTGTGGTGCGGTGCGGGTCTCTGTGGTGTAGTATGGGTTTTTGTGGTGTGGTGCGGGTCTCTATTGTGTGGTGCAGGTCTCTGTGATGTAGTGTGGGTTTCTGTGGTGTAGTGCGGGTTCCTGTGGTGCGGTGCGGGTCTCTGTGGTGCGGTGCGGGTCTCTGTGGTGCGGTGCGGATCCCTGTGGTGCGGTGCAGGTCTCTGTGGTGTGGTGCAGGTCTCTCTGGTGTAGTGTGGGTTTCTGTGGTGTAGTGCGGGTTTCTGTGGTGTGGGTCTCTGTGGTGTAGTGCGGGTTCCTGTGGTGCGGGTCTCTGTGGTGTAGTGTGGGTTTCTATGGTGCGGTGCAGGTTTCTGTGGTGTAGTTTGGGTCTCTGTGGTGTGGTGTGGTGCAGTGGGTTCCAACCTTTCCAACTCTATGCTTGCAGGCAGGCCCCATCCCACTAGGCCTCCTTCCTCCAGCCTCACATCTTCCACCTGACTGCTCACACTCCACTCCCCACTCCTACTACTCAGCAGGCTCTTACACTATTAAGGGAGTCCCAGCCCCTTGTCAAGCCTTCTGTTGGGGATTGGCTGAAATGCTTGAATAGTGCAGCCTGACTGGCTCCTCAGATCCACCCACTTCCTCCAAGGCCCTCTTCTAAAAGGTTCAAAACGGGGATATTCCACAGGGGCTGCCTGCAGAGTCCCTCAGCCCTGACCACAATCTGACCCCTCTGGCTATCACACCATTAGGGTGTAGCTCCCCCTGGCTGTACTAGGAGGGCGCTACAATGTATAATGTTGTGTCTCAGAAGTCTCACTTCACTATAATTGTTGTATGTCTATATGAGCTAGAAGGAATCACTCTCCTGTGGTCGACTCTAAACATTAGAGCTCCCCCTAGCTGCAGCCTGGTAATGACATTGCTAGGAGGTCTGTTCAGTTATCTGCTCCATACTTCCCGTCTTTATAATATAATACAATATGATACAATACAATATGATACAATAGAATACAATATAATATAATACAATATAATACAATACAATATGATACAATAGAATACAATATAATATAATACAATACGATATAATACTGTATAATACAATATATCTCCTGACATTTCGGGGTCTATTGATAAAACCTTTGTCTAGCAGAGCGCTCAGTGACAAAGCATGTACATTCCTTCTGTGTGAATGGGGAACAATTTAAAATGATTTTTGACCTAAAATGGAAAATGTTGCCTTTTGTTAGAATTTCTATGAGGAAGATCATATTCTCATCGTTTCCCCGGGTTGAACCATGGGAGTTATTATACCAAATAATAGACAAGGGTCATTTTCAGGTCTCAAGTCCCACAAGGGACAAACTTCTCCCCAACTGAAGTATTTAGTTCTGTGTATAGAGAAGGAATGGAAGCCGGGACCCCTCAGTGCAGGAACAAGGGGGGAGGTAATTACAAACACCAAATAATCCCGTGGTGGTCCCCACATCCTCCAGTCTAGCTGAGATGTCATTGTTCTGCCAACGAGAAGGATGAAAAAGATGAAGAGACGCGGTATATGGAAGTATTCTCTACGTTTCTGCAGACACAGCGGCCATTATTCCAAGCTGAGGGATTCTGGGAGAGCTCGGGAATAAACGTCACAATGGAAGAGTTTCTGTCCTCCAATGTAATGAGGACAAGAGAAGTCCCACATCATGGACTATAGTAGGAATGACAACTCTACAAAGCTGCACACCCTCCTCCATGTCTATGGATCCATCTAGGGATCTTCTCATGATTCTCATATCTATAGATGACTGGCTGACATGGCTGAATGAATGCTGGTCATATTAGTTCATCTATTCTCTAAGTGGGGCGGTATCTATTGGGCCAATCCCTTTTACAAACCACACATAATATTGCCCTTCAAAGTGAAAACAGAAACGATTTGCACAAAATCAAAGAGTAGAAATATTTTCCGGTGGATCCCCTCTACCCAGACCCCATATGTAGACATAGAACAACAAGCTGTGTTCCCTCTCGTGCCGCACTCCTCCAACCACCCAAACCCACACAGAAGCCAAGGGAAATAATGAGAGGAAAGTTCCCCCCTAGTTTGGGGCGGAGTTCTCCTTCCGTCCTGTTGGGGGATGGGAGAAGGATGGACTGAAGACAGAGAGACGCTTCGGGGTCACCACTGTTCTGTAGAGCCTTGAAATGAAGGACATCAACTTCAGAAGTTCCTGTTGTCTGTGTAAAGTTCCCCGATAACGAGATCTGGGCTCTCCCGGCTTCTAGCTCTGTAACCCGCTATATCATTATCAGGAAACGCAACTCCGACACCCAAGAAGGGCTGAAGTTGTGTCCTTCATTTCCAGGATCTACTGACCACTCTGCACCCCGACATTTACTGCACTTCATCCATGTCTTTGGGGGCCTCTCATCTCCTTATCAACTGTTTCTTCCATGATGAAGATCCGCCATGGAGTATATCTGAGGTGTATATCAGGGTGTGCTTCTTCCCCACATGAGAGCTGGGATGTCCAGCAACATTCATCTAGAAGACATTTCCCGCACCCAAGGCACTAATACACCTCCAGGGTTTTGTGGGACCCCTGATGTACAGGAAGACAGGACTTCAGTGAGGAACATTTCCCTCACTCAGGACAGGAAAGTGGTTGCTTCCCCGTGTGAGATCTCTGATGTTTGGAAAGATGCGACTTCCATGAAAAACATTTCCCGCACTTAGGACATGAATACAGCTTCTCCCCCGTGTGAGATCTCTAATGCCTATAAAGGTGGGAATTCTGTGAAAAACATTTCCTGCACTCCAGACAGAAATATCGCTTTTCCCCTGTGTGAGATCTCTGTGTGTGAAGATGTGACTTCCATGAAAAACATTTTCCGCACTTAGGACAGGAATACAGCTTCTCCCCTGTGTGAGATCTCTGATGTGTGTGAAGGCTAGACTTCACTGAAAAACATTTTCCGCACTCAGAACAGGAATTTCTGTGTGAGATCTCTGAGTGTGTGACATTTCTGATGTGTGTAAAGATTGAACTTCCATGAAAAACATTTCCCAAACTGAGGACAAGAATACATCATCTACCCCGTGTGAGATCTCTGATGGTTGGAAAGACTGGACTTCAGTGAAAAACATTTCCCACAGTCAGGACAGGAAAGTGGCTTCTCCTCCGTGTGAGATCTCTGATGAATGGAAAGACTGGTCTTAGCTAAAAAACATTTCCCACACTCAGGGCAGGAATATGGCTTCTCCCCCATGTGAGATCTTTGATGTCTGGAAAAATTGTACTTCTGTGAAAAACATTTCCCGCACTCAGAACAGGAATACGGCTTCTCCCCTGTGTGAGATCTCTGATGTTTGGAAAAATTGGATTTTGTTAAAAAACATTTCCCGCACTCAGGACAGGAATATGGCTTCTCCCCTGTATGAGATCTCTGATGTGTGTGAAGACTGACCTTGTCTGAAAAACATTTCCCACAATCTAGACAGGAATAAGGCTTCTCCCCTGTGTGAGATCTCTGATGTGTGTGAAGATGGGACTTGACTGAAAAACATTTCCCACACTCTAGACAGGAATAAGGCTTCTCCCCTGTGTGAGATCTCTGATGTGTGTGAAGACTGAACTTGTCTGAAAAACATTTCCCACACTCAGGACAGGAATATGGCTTTTTCCCTGTGTGAGATCTCTGATGTGTGTGAAGATGGGACTTGCCTGAAAAACATTTCCCACACTCTAGACAGGAATATGGCTTCTCCCCTGTGTGAGATCTCTGATGTGTGTGAAGATGGGACTTGCCTGAAAAACATTTCCCACAGTCTAGACAGGAATACGGCTTCTCCCCTGTGTGAGATCTCTGATGTGTGTGAAGACTGGACTTGACTGAAAAACATTTCCCACACTCTAGACAGGAATACGGCTTCTCCCCTGTGTGAGATCTCTGATGTATGTAAAGATGTGACTTCTGTGTAAAACATTTCCCGCACTCAGGACAGGAATACGGCTTCTCCCCCGTGTGAGATCTCTGATGTATGTAAAGATGTGACTTCCGTGTAAAACATTTCCCGCACTCAGGACAGGGATATGGAATCTCCCCTGTGTGAGATCTCTGATGTCTGGAAAGATGATACTTATCTGAAAAACATTTCCCACACTCAAAACAGGAATACAGCTTCTCCCCCGTGTGAGATCTTTGATGTCTGGAAAGATAATACTTATCTGAAAAACATTTCCCACACTCAAAACAGGAATACGGCTTCTCCCCCGTGTGAGATCTTTGATGTTTGAAAAGACTGGACTTCACTGAAAAACATTTCCCACACTTAGTACAGGAATACGGCTTCTCCCCCGTGTGAGATGTCTGATGTGTGTGAAGACAATACTTGTCTGAAAAACATTTCCCACACTCAGGACAGGAATACAGCTTCTCCCCTGTGTGAGATCTCTGATGTGTGTAAAGATGGGACGTCTGGGAAAAACATTTCCCGCACTCAGGACAGGAATACGGCTTCTCCCCCGTGTGAGATCTCTGATGTGTGGAAAGATTGGACTTCTGTGAAAAACATTTCCCGCACTCAGGACAGGAATACGGCTTCTCCCCTGTGTGATATCTTTTATGCACATTAAGATGGTATGTAGAACTTAACCTCTTCCCGCACTCAGTACAGGAATATGACTTCTCCCCTGTGTGAGATCTTTTATGCCTATCAAGATTGGATTTATAACGAAAACCCTTCCCACACTCAGTACAGGAATATGACTTCTCCCCAGTGTGAAATCTCTGATGTGTGTGAAGATAGGACAGTCGTGAAAAACATTTCCCGCACTCAGGACAGGAATACGGCTTCTCCCCTGTGTGACATCTTTTATGCACATTAAGTCTGGATTGATAACAAAAACCCTTCCCGCACTCAGTACAGGAGAAGCTCTTCCCTGTTGGAAGGCCGGCCCGGTCCCGCACAGTCTGAGGTTCCTCAGGATACGAGGAATCTGATGGTCCATCTACACTGGGTGGTGCCGGATGGACATTGGAGGGAGCCGGGTTTTCTCCTGGACTATACTGTGTGATGTCCTCATCTTCTACTTTCCAGTCTGGAGACAAAGTGAGACAATCCTCGGAGGTTTTCCTCATCTCCCGGCCATGGACTAAAATACAAAGAGGATTACTAGACAGGAGCTGATTGGTTCCCCCAAACCAGGACTCCGCCCACATCAGGCAGCTTGGTCTCTGAGGAGCTTACAATTCCACCCTCAAGGGAACTAGGAAATGGCTCCTCTGATCTCCTACCAGGTCATTTCTTTATTCATGGACCTTAGTCAGAGAGTGAGGAAACAACCAGAACTGTCTTTTATAGGAGGGACAGTGATGAGGGGATTATAGGACGAGGGTCCCCACCCCCTCTATCACTCATCGCCATCTTCCCAACACAAGAAGTACTGCACTTCCTTATTTACTCCATGATTTAGTCATGAAGAACAGCGGGGCTGAGCCCCACCAGAGGTCAGAGAGTGAGGATGGGGGGAGAACAACCAAGATGAAGACTGGACTGATCCTGAAGACCACCATCATTGGGGTATTGGCTCCTCCCTCATTATCACTTTCTGTTTAAGGGTCCAAAGTTGGAGGATGTTATCACATTATTATCACCATGTAAAAGTCTGTGCTCCAATCACATCATCCGATATAAAATGTCCAGCTGGGAGGAAAGAGGTGTAACAAAAGAGAATACATATTATGTGTATATATAGCAGTGGGGGGAGGGGGAGAGCAGAAATCAGGAGTATGTAATGTACAACAGAGTATATAGTGCAGGGGTCAGGAGTATGTAATGTACAACAGAGTATACAGTGCAGGGGTCAGGAGTATGTAATGTACAACATAGAGTATATAGTGCAGGGGTCAGGAGTATGTAATGTACAACATAGAGTATATAGTGCAGGGGTCAGGAGTATGTAATGTACAACATAGAGTATATAGTGCAGGGGTCAGGAGTATGTAATGTACAACATGGAGTATATAGTGCAGGGGTCAGGGGTATGTAATGTAAAACATAGAGTATATAGTGCAGGGGTCAGGGGTATGTAATGTACAACATAGAGTATATAGTGCAGGGGTCATGGGTATGTAATGTACAGCATAGAGTATATAGTGCAGGGGTCAGGAGTATGTAATGTACAACATAGAGTATATAGTGCAGGGGTCAGGAGTATGTAATGTACTACATAGAGTATATAGTGCAGGGGTCAGGAGTATGTAATGTACAACATAGAGTATATAGTGCAGGGGTCAGGAGTATGTAATGTACAACATAGAGTATATAGTGCAGGGGTCAGGAGGATGTAATGTACAACATAGAGTATATAGTGCAGGGGTCAGGAGTATGTAATGTATAACATAGAGTATATAGTGCAGGGGTCAGGAGTATGTAATGTACAACATAGAGTATATAGTGCAGGGGTCAGGAGTATGTAATGTACAACATAGAGTATATAGTGCAGGGGTCAGGAGGATGTAATGTACAACACAGAGTATATAGTGCAGGGGTCAGGAGTATGTAATGTACAACATAGAGTATATAGTGCAGGGGTCAGGAGTATATAATGTACAACATAGAGTATATAGTGCAGGGGTCAGGAGTATGTAATGTACAACATAGAGTATATAGTGCAGGGGTCAGGAGTATGTAATGTACAACAGAGTATATACTGCAGGGGTCAGGAGTATATAATGTACAACATAGAGTATATAGTGCAGGGGTCAGGAGTATGTAATGTATAACATAGAGTATATAGTGCAGGGGTCAGGAGGATGTAATGTACAACATAGAGTATATAGTGCAGGGGTCAGGAGTATGTACAACATAAATTATATAGTGCAGGGGTCAGGAGGATGTAATGTACAACATAGAGTATATAGTGCAGGGGTCAGGAGTATGTAATGTACAACATAGAGTATATAGTGCAGGGGTCAGGAGTATGTAATGTACAACATAGAGTATATAGTGCAGGGGTCAGGAGTATGTAATGTACAACATAGAGTATATAGTGCAGGGGTCAGGAGGATGTAATGTACAATATAAATTATACAGTGTAAGGGTCAGGACTCATAATATTGGTATTCAGCAATCAGTGGTGGCCTGGATGTCCTCATGAGACAAGCTGCAGAGGTCCCACACCAATATTCTTAAAAAGAGATTTGTGGAGAAAGGGTATGACCCCGTGATTTTAGATGATAAAATCAAGGAAGTGGGTAATCTGGATGGAAGTAATCTCCTGACAACCAAGGACAAAAACCTAATTAAGAAAGACAGGGTTTGTCCGTTTGTTACTGGTTTTTCTGTCCAATTTAAACAAATTGCGAAAATTCTAAAAAAACAATTGGGCTATAGTTAAAAATGACCCCATCTTAGGAGAGGCCGTACCGGATGCTCCCGAAATCATTTATCGTAAAGCACTCCCGCTGAGGAACTCATGAGCTCCGAATGTAGTGGACCCGCCCAAGCAGTGATCCTTTTTCTTCAGTCGTAAAGGTTTTTTTCCGTGCAATAGATGCATGATTGCGTCAGTAATGGCATTCACAAAAAACGGTGACATCTTTTTGCTCTAACCAGACAGGAAGATTTTACGACATACAGTCGGTCATTACTTGTAATAGTACGCATGTAGTGTATCTTCTGGAATGCTCATGCGGCAAACAATATATAGGAAGAACAACTAGGAGATTAAGGGAACATCTGTGTAATATCAAGAAAGGGTTTAAAGAACATTCGGTATCCATGCATTTTCCGAAAAAACATAATAGAAACCCACACTGCCTAAAATTTGTCGGTATAGACATGATTAAGAGACAATGGAGAGGGGTGTTCAAACGTCGGGCAGTCTCCATGTTAGAGACAAAATGGATTCTTTTATTGAGAACACTTAAACCAGAGGGCCTCAACATTGATCTAGACATCTATTGCTTTATTGATCCCAGCTAATTGTTCTTTACACTGACTGTAAGTCTATTACTAATTCCTGTTGGCCTATTCATACATCACTCGTTTACTACCGTTACTGCTGATCCGCTGTATTACATGATTTTAGACCTTTAACATTTACCCAAGGCCACATGATTAATCTGATTTCCAATTCAGGGATGACTATATCCATATCTAACTCAGAGTCATATCCCATTATTTTTGGTCGATTTAATTCGTTTTTTACCTTATCCAATTTTTATGGTACCAGACTTCACATCTGGTGTTACGTCTACATGTGACGTTTGTTTTTCCAATTCATGTTAATGCATTATTTATATTATATATTCTTCTCTATTACCACATCCCACATCCCTGGGTTATGTATCTTTTCACCCATACAGTTGGTTGTTGGATGTGAGGTATTTTTATATATTTTTTATATATATTTTTTATATGGTCTATATGTTTTTCTATATTTTTTATATGGTCTATATGTTTTTATATATTTTTTTCCAAACTCAGATAATTTTACTCGTATTTCATGTTTGCACTCACAGGATCATATGTATTATTTATAATACGATGCATGTATTTATTTATATGTCATTTATTTATTTATATGTTTATGTTGCATGATTTTATGATGATATTTGCAATCACATGCAAGTTGACCCACAATCTGGCTCTTGTAGTTCCACAAAGTTTTCTCTGCAAAAACATTAGAAGGTGGGACATTATCTGCCCCCAGATAAATACGTTTTTTTTGCACAATGGCTTCTAATTAATTTTCAACATTCGACTTTTATCTATTTAGTTTAGAATGATATCGTCATCTGCCATTAATAGGGCTTAACTTTACCTGCTTGCTTGCATGTCCTTGAATTGTGGTATATCACACTGTTCTCCAGTAAAATGGCCACTGTCCATGCGCACTGCGCATGCGCGAACCGTCCGCAATGACGTGATGCGGCGCTACTGCGCATGCGTGCAGTACGGTATTTAAGAGATGTCAGAACAGGCGGCACACTCCCTTTGACAACGTGCATGGGCATGAAACATGTTAGGGAGGTGCCCTATACCCTGTGACGTCACTCCGCATGGCCCATGCTGTCGGCCGCTGGCCATCTTGGATTTCCCCTGCCAGCTTCCAGGCTGCAACATGTGAGTGCTAATTTGTATCTTGCACCCCCGCTGTGTTAAATAAAGTAGTACACTATATAGTATCTTTGTGTTCTGGCTCGTTACTTCTGAGCCCCCCCCCCCCTTTAAGGCATACTGTGAGGTCCTGGTGACAGCCTGACTAGTGGTGAGACTGGCTCCCCCTGCTGGTGAGATTGCTCCTTCTCCTGGAACCTGGAGATCCTGAGGTTACAGCACCTGCCTAGCTGGCCAGATGACCCCCATTGTGATCCAATTCCTGGATGTGGATGACCAGGAGTTTGGCTATTGACCATTCATATGCGCTTTAAATTGCACTTTCCGGTTAGTGCAATCTTTACTCATCACGTTATCAGGAACACAGTTACAGAAGTCACCATATATTCATCATTTCACCTTGAGAATTAATATAGTGCACTTCATTACCCTTAGTCTGGACGCTTGCGCTGATTACCTCACTATTGAGCGTGATTTTGGGTCCCGCCATCTTACTGTCATACTACCGTTCATCCCTTCCTGCAGGGGACCTCATCTTCACATGCTTGTTGTTGGGCGTTGAATGTTTTTGATTTCTTGTACCAATAGTTTTTATTAGCGCTGCATGTTTTCATCTATATACATATTATGGAGGTTTTTGAGGTTTCACCTTTCATGCTAGCTGCTCCCAGGTTCCTATCCAGCGCCCGTACATCCCCCCCTTGTCCCACACCACTGCCTCCCATCTCCTGAGACTGAATCCATTGTTTCTGTGTGTTTATCAGATGATGGGGGATCTAGGTGGATCCTCCGTACTGCTCTCTCCTTTACAATAAAGTCTCCTCTTACCCGGTGATGTGAGGGGCGGCTGATTGTCCATCATGACGTCCTTGTAGAGATCCTTGTGTCCTTCTAAATACTCCCACTCCTCCATGGAGAAATAGACAGTGACACCCTGACACCTTATAGGAACCTGACACACACAATGATACAGTCACCATCCAGACACATCCCTTGTCTGTTACTGGAGAATGTCCCAGAATTCCCGGCACCGCTCACCTCTCCTGTCAGCAGCTCCATCATCTTCTTGGTGACTTCTAGAATCTTCTGTGTCTTCTGTCTTGTATGGATCAGGGATGGAGGTGGGGGGATAGTGATGGGATTCTGGATTCTCGAGGATCTTGTGGTCATACGATGAGATCTCCTTCTGGTGTCATTGTTGGTAGATTTCTTCATGACTCCTGTACAGTTCTGTGTGATACAAAGATAAATCTCACTCTCCCACAGGAATGTAACATCATGGGCCCCTGGAGGACGTCATTCACTGGGGCCCCTACTAACCTGTCCAAACTTACACATTCTCAAAAATTAAAGTATAAATAATTGATAGAATGAAACATACTGTATATTTATTAGGACTTTCAATATAATCAATATTAAATAAGAAAAAAACATGGCATAAACCAAAGACTAAATAAACACGGGGCACAGTACAGGGGGGAGGGCACAGTACAGGGGGGGCAGGAGAGCACATTACGGGGGGGGGCAGGAGGGCACAGTACAGGGGGGGCAGGAGGGCACATTACGGGGGGAGCAGGAGGGCAGAGTACAGGGGAAGGGGGAGCAGGAGGGCCCAGTACAGGGAGGCAGGAGGGCACATTACGGGGGGGGGCAGGAGGGCACAGTACAGGGGGGGCAGGAGGGCACATTACGGGGGGGGGCAGGAGGGCAGAGTACAGGGGAAGGGGAAGCAGGAGGGCACAGTATGGGGGGGCAGAAGGGCACAGTACAGGGGGGCAGGAGGGCACAGTACAGGGGGGAGGAGGGCACAGTACGGGGGGGCAGGAGGGCACAGTACAGGGGAAGGGGGAGCAGGAGGGCACAGTACAGGGGGGGGGCAGGAGGGCACAATACAGGGGAAGGGGGGGCAGGAGGGCACAGCACAGGGGGGCAGGAGGGCACAGTACAGGGGAAGGGGGGGCAGGAGGGCACAGTACAGGGGAAGGGGGCAAGAGGACACAGTACAGGGGGGTGGAGGGCACAATACAGGTGGAGTCAAGTGGGCACAGTACAGGGGGGCAGGAGGGCACAGTACAGAGGGGATTGAGGGCACAGTACAGAGGAGATGGCCAGGAGGGAAAAGTATATGTGGGGCAGGAGTGCAGGGATCAGAATCAGGTGGATGGAGGGCACAGTACAAGGTGAGGAAGGAGGGCACAGGAGGGGGTTGGAGTAGAAGGGGGTGAAGTAGTGCAAAGTACATGGGGGCAGGAGGACACAGTACAGGGAGCAGGAGTGCACAGTACAAGGGGTGGAGGGCACAGTAGAGGGAGCAGGAGTGCACCGTATGGGGGGGTGGAGGGCACAGTACAGTACAAGGGCACCCCCTTACTTAACCACTTGAGCTCCAGAGGATTTACCCCCCTTCCTGACCACGCCTCTTTTTGCTACTCGGCGCTGCACTAATTTCACTGATAATTGCGCGGTCATGCAATGCTGCACCCAAACGAAATTTACGTCCTTTTTTTCACACAAATAGAGCTTTCTTTCGGTGTAATTTGATCATCTGTGCGCTTTTTATTTTTCACGCTATAAACAAAAAAAGGCCAAAAATTTTGAAGAAAAACAATATTTTTTACTTTCAGCTATAAAAAATATATAGTAAACTCAAAGTTGGTTATAAATTTAGGCCAAAATGTATTCTGCTCCATGTTTTTGGTAAAAAAAAATCACAATAAGTGTATATTGATTGCTTTTTGTGACAGTTATAGCGTCTACAAACTATGGGAGAGATAATGCAATTTACACCATTTTTCTGCTATACAGCGCTGCGCTAGTTTAACGGACAATTGCGCGGTCATGCAATACGGTATATAAATTAAATTTACATCCTTTTTTTCCCACAAATTGAGCTTTCTTTCGGTGGTATTTGATCGCCTGTGCGGTTTTTTTTTTTTCGCTATAAAAAAAAAAGGCTGTCAATTTTGAGGAAAAAAAAACAATATTTTAGACTTTTTGCTATAAAACATGTCCAGTAAAAAAAATGCAAAAATCTAATTTAGTCATAAATTTCTGCCAAAATGCATTCTGTGACATGTCTTTGCTAAAAAAAAAAACAATACGTGTAAATTAATTGGTTTACGTGAAAGTTATAGCGTTTACAAATGGCGGGAAAGATACTGGGATTTTTAGTTTTTTTTTAATACTAATTATGGCGGCGATCAGGGACTTATGGCGGCAATCAGGGACTTATGGCGGGACTGCGGCGGACATTCTGACATTGGGGGGTACTGACTTGAGGTCACTGACATCCCCAAAAACACTAATACAGTGATCAGTGCAAAAAAAAAAACACTGACACTGTACTAATGGCAATGGGGAGGAAGGGGTTAACTTTATTTTGCAGGGAAGGGTTATAGGAGTGAGGGGAGTGTTTTACTAGGGGGCGGGGGTGTGTACTGGGCAGGACAAGGCTGATCGAGAAAGAGAAACTTCTTTCTCGATCAGCTCATCCTCGAGCTGACAGGGAAGTGACAGACAGCACAGCTACTGCAGCTGTGCTCTCTGTCACTGTTTGCCGCCGATCGCCGGGACATAGCCGCTAAGGAGCGGCTGTGACCCGGCGACTGACATCAGTGGCAGTGATCCGTGGGACAGATAGGGCAGCGGCGCGCCTCGCGCGCGCCCCCTATTTGTTTACAAAACACACATTTTAAAACGTGGTTTTGCCTGCGAGTGCCGCCCTGCCGCCGTATATGTACAGTGGCTGGGCGGCATGTAGTTAAGTAGCACACAGTACAGGGAGCTGTAGTATATCCCTACAGGGGGCAGGAGGGCACAGTACAGTACAAGGGGGGCAGTAGTGCACAGTACATGGGGGCCAGGAGTGCACAGTATAAAGGACCAGGAGGTCACAATACAGGGAGCAGGAGGGCACAGTACAATACAAGGGGGGCAGGAGGGTACAGTACAGGGGGGCAGGAGATCACAGTACAGGGAGCAGGAGGTCACAGTACAGGGAGCAGGAGGTCACAGTACAGGGAGCAGGAGGTCACAGTACAGGGAGCAGGAGGTCACAGTACAGGGAGCAGGAGGTCGCAGTACAGGGGGGGCAGGAGGGTACAGTACAGGGGGGCAGGAAACCATAGATGGAGGGCTGAGTACAGTACAGAGGGGTTACAAGGTACATTACAAGGTGCAGTAATGTATAATATAGAAGAGATGGTCTCAAGCACAGCAACACAGGGAAGCTGCTGTCACAGATCTTGCCTGTTCTGACAGCCTGTCACTGGGTTAAAGAACTCTGGGATAGGCAATAAACCCCCCAATAGTACACCCCCCTACACAAAACACTAAACAGTCCATAAAATGTTGAAAATCCCTCCCATTGTGGAGAAAAGTCTAATTGAATTTTTATGACCTCATCTCTGTAACCCAAGAGATAACATCATCTGCTGTGCCAAGGAGGAGGTGTAACAGCCGGGATGACATCATATGCGCTCCTCTCTCTCTGCAGTAAAAGGAAACTACAGTTCCCATCAATTACAGGTGAATGTGGGTGGCTACACTAGGCCTGTATGTGTTGAATGTGTCTGAGAGTCTCGGTCCGCCCACCACTGCAAGTGGGGCTTAATGACATCCCTGCTTCCTGCAGAAAGAACTACAGAAGGGATGTGCCAAGACCAGTGACTGAGAGTAAAGGAGGCGGAGCAGCCATCGGTCTTAAAAACAGGAAACCAAAGAGATTGAACGGTTTGATTTGAGTTCTGCTTTAAATTTACAATCAGAATAACGTCTCCCCAAATGTACATTCCTCCCACAGTTCCAGCACTTTGTAGGGGTTAAGGAAGAGGTGGAGCATCTTACTACTGCTGCTGCATGTGTGGGCGGGATATGTACTGCTCCGATCACATGGGATGAATAGGAGGGGAGGGCAATGGGGACTGGAGCTGTACATATCCCACCCACACAAGTAGCAGCAGCAGCAGCAAGATGCTCCGTTTCAGGGCTCCTTAACTCCTGCAAAGTGGAAGAGAGAGGAGATGTCATTCTGAGTGTAGATGGAGCCTAGTGACAGGCTGCTGAAGTACCCGCAGCCCAGATTCTGGGACACTGCCCAGGACACGGCCATCCTGGGACAGCTTGGTAAAAAGCTTGACTGACTATCCCAGAAAATTGGTATCATGTAATGCAAGATTATCAAGGGGCCCCTGGGCAGTGCCCTGCTCTTCCATAATCCCTCACTTCTATGGTCAGCTCTAGATTTATTCTCCAGGGATTGGCCACAATGTGCTGACTTAGCAAAGGACAGACATCTCCATCCAATGATATGATGACAATGGGGTCAGATTTATAGCTCCTTCTAGAAGTCATATAATAGAGTCACTAATGGTTTACTAGTAAGGCTCACTGACCCACCAGGAAATGTCACCAATGGATTTAGTGGTCAGTGGGCGTGGCATGTTGGTGATCATGGGTCTCTGTGATTGGACTAAAGCTGAGATTGTTCTCTTCTATAACCAATGCCGCCATCTTGTGCTATAACCAAATCTCATAGAGTCCGGACACTTTATGTATTCATAGTACTTGTGTGGATGTCGATATTGATTACAGAACATCAGAAGACTTCAAGTGACTCTGAATACCCCCCAGTGTACAGCCGAGTCAGATTTAACCCCTTCATTACACTCACCTCTCCAGTCAGCAGGCTGAGGATCTCCAGGGGGAGCTTCAATATCGTCTCATTCCGGGGAAATTCCTTCCTTACAATCTTCACAAAACCCAAAGTCTGCTGATTGTCCATCATGACGTCCTTGTAGAGGTCCTTGTGTCCTTCTAAATACTCCCACTCCTCCATGGAGAAATAGACAGTGACACCCTGACACCTTATAGGAACCTGACACACACAATGATACAGCCACCATCCAGACACATCCCTTGTCTGTTACTGGAGAATGTCCCAGAATTCCCGGCACCCTTACCTCTCCTGTCAGCAGCTCCATCATCTTCTTGGTGACTTCTAGAATCTTCTGCATGTTGTGTCTCTCAGGGTTTAGGGAGTCACATGGAGGCACTGTGATGGTCATATGATCACCTAACTTCAGAGGAGGAAATCTCTGTATTGAGGAACCAATAGGAATAGCATGTTAGAATCCCAGAATCCTCCTCACCTCTCCGGTCAGGTCTTTGTGATGTCATGTGACCTCCCAGAATCCTCCTCACCTCTCCGGTCAGGTCTGTGTTTTATTAATAGAGATAAGAGTGATGTAACGGAACCGGACCCAGACTGCACTAGGTTATTTCCGTTAGACTCCCACTTCCCTGTCTGAACACAGATCCACGGACACCACCACTGGCCATACAAGACGAAACAGCACCAGACTCGCCTTAAAACAGGAAGTGGACTGCTTTATTTTAACATAGATACAACATATATACACAGGGCGGGGAAATACACCCAGTAACAGGAAACACATCAGCAGGCCATCCTATCAGGGGGAAGGGCTGCCAGAAAAACCCCTCACCAAGCCAGTACAATCACATATATCCCATAATCCTTTGCTCCCAAGCAAGAAACAAAATAGAACAATGGGATGCACCACTTGGCAGTAGACAATACACGAACCCATACATCCCATAATAGTTTGTTCCCAAGCAGGACACACAATAAAACAATGGGACCACATGGCAGTCAACAATGAACAACCCCCACACCCCACCTATAGATGTCTACACAATATCAGGACAGATCACCCTGTACCCCTAACAGGCACAGGGTGACTTACACATAATAGGAATATGGGGAGCTGAGACAGAGGTCTCCCCACTTCTCCAAAGGGGGCTATGTTTCATAGGCCCCCCACCCAAAGTCACTCCCATCATAAGTGATGTCATGTGATACCCCAGAATCCTCCTCACCTCTCCAGTCAGGTCTGTGTTTTATTCATAGAGATAAGAGTGATGTCATGTGACCTCCCAGAATCCTCCTCACCTCTCCGGTCAGGTCTGTGGTTTATTAATAGAGATGAGAGTGATGTCATGTGATCTCCCAGAATCCTCCTCACCTCTCCGGTCAGGTCTGTGCTTTATTAATAGAGATGAGAGTGATGTCATGTGACCTCCCAGAATCCTCCTCACCTCTCCGGTGAGGTCTGTGTTTTATTAATAGAGATAAGGGTGATGTCATGTGACCTCCCAGAATCCTCCTCACCTCTCCGGTCAGCAGGTAGATGATCTCCAGGGTGAGGTTTAGTATCTTCTCAGTCATGTGACTCCGGTCCTCCTCCATCCTCATTGGTGCCATCATGTGATCTATACAGGTCTCCTTGTAGACGGATAACTTTGGGAAATGAAAGTAAGAATGATTTGGATGGTATTGGTCACACAATAATAGGATGTGGATGTGAGGGGGGAATAGGAGGGTTGCTGGACATTGAAGAAATACTGCTCCCATGGGAACACATTTAGTCTGAACTGTTTAATATTTCTTACATTTAGGAGGACCCGAGACCCTCTTGACCCACCATATCAGAAATCTCCTTGCTGACTGACAGGAGTGATGTCACTGTCACTCTATGCAGTAAGAGAAGATATTGGATTAGATAGCAGGAGAATGCTGGTGGAGTGGAGAGCAGTGGGGAGGAGTCTGTTCTCTTCCCTCCAATGACAGCCTAGTGTGGGTAGAAGGAGGAGAGCAGGGGGAGGAGTTTGGTTACCAAGTATACTGTAGTATCCAGGACATTGTACAGAGTGGTGGGGGGTTCCTGAGGCTCTGAATTCCAGCACCGGGCACTGCCAGAGCCTGTGTCATGGGAGGTATTGGAGTGTCTCCTGAAGATGTTCAGCACTGACCCCTGACTACCTTTTAGTCGATAATGCACCAACAGACCTCCTCTAAGAATAAGTGTCCACCAAGGGGTGAAGGATTGTCCTTCTGCATTCCACTTGGTATCTTTGAATATATTATTTGACCAGTGAGATGGTAAGAAGGTGAAGGTTGTCTTCCTTTCCTGGTAGGAGTTCTGTAAGGAGGTCTGGAAAGTAAGTGCAGGTAAGAGGACAATCACAGACCAAGAGCCCCCCTCCCTACCTTATTGTCCCCCTGAGCCTGACAAACTTTTCTTTCTTCAGAGCTCTGCTCCCCACTTCCTCTACCCCCTAAAAGCTGATTTCCACTACCCCCTCAGGAGCCCCAAAGTCTCTCATCCTAAGTAACCTATGAGAGACCCCTCAGCTCCTCTACTTCCCTCAGACCCCTCAGTATTTCCCTCCCTCTGACACCAATGATGGAACATATTCTTCATGGCAGGCTGGGGAATGTTTTCTTCCTCCTGAGCAGCAATGTAAGGAGCTCTATGCTCCATACTCCTGACCCCGGCACTCCATCATTGTGTTGGCTGCATAGTGTAATGATTGCCCATTGGCTGCCTGTGTAGTGTCATCATTGCCCTTTGTAGGCCATGTATGGTCAGGATGGTCCTTGTCTTGTCTATTTATTGTCAGTGCTGTTTGTTTAGAGGACCATATTACTAGAATTTATCTCCACAATGAGGAGAATGTTCCGGCCCCGGAAGTGGGGGAATGTTCTGCCCCTGAAGGGGTTCATCTGGGTTCCCACACTATATATGTGTGTATCATCATCTGCTGGAGATAAAAGATGTCACAATGACTATGGGGGAAGAGGACGGACATGAACATGGAGGAAGAGGACGGACGTGACTATGGAGGAAGAGGATGGACATGATGGGGGGTTACTGGGTGTAAATAGGAAATAACATCTTATTACCTCCTCTGCTGCCACTTCCACCAATGTCTCTTCACAGCTTACTATGGTATGTAGCTGTCTGTAGCTGACATCACTTCCTGTCTGTAGCTGACATCACTTCCTGTCTGTGTTCCATAATAACTTCTTGTCTGAGTAGAATTGAGATCACCACCTTGTGGAGTTCAGTGGAACTGCATCCCTGAGAAACATTAAAATAACCATTCCTGTGGCTTCCATGAAAGATCAAAAATAACTAAAAAATAACTGAGAAAAAATAAATCTAGCTCTTATGCAACCAACTATTTAACAAAGATATTTTATTACATATAGAAAAGTCTTAAAGACACAGAATACAAGTTACAAACAAAGGTATTTAGTTCATAATAGAATAGATAACCCCTCAAATTGACCTTTTTGGTGACGAAAACACAAAAATAAATCCTAAAGCATAAAAATATCTATCTATCCGGAGGCGCATGCACAAGGCCCTCTGGACTAGTCATGTCTACATGAGGCTCCGCACCACTCAGTGATCACACTCACCGGCGGCCTCCTGACACCCCAGAGCTGGTGTCAGACAATCCAGGATGGTGTATGCCACCTTCACACAGAAACCCAAGCTGAAATCCATCTGGGAGGTTCTCACAAAGATCTATTCCAAGAGTCTGATACTGATCTGGGAACCTCTCCCCTGGCTTTTCAATCAGATCCCACTCACCCTGACTTGCTTAAGCAACTTGAGCAGATGGTTATAAAGACTCTGAAGGCAACCTCAGACCAAATTACAGACTGGCTATCCTGGGAAATCAGAGAGCTAGGACAGGGCACAGCTGAACTCCAGATACGGGTTGATGATCTGGACACCCTTGTTCACAACCATACAGATGAGCTTGAGGCCCTCAGGGAGGAAAATCTCATCCTACAGTCTTGCCGGGAGGACTTCAAGATTAGGGCCCAGTACTCTAACCTCCTCCTCATACTAATGACCATCACAGATGTACAGACCAAAGTAGCTGCTCCTTTTCAAGATCTGGCACCCTCCATCGCAACCGATCATCTGGAAATGGACAGGGTCCACAGGGCCCTCACACCTCATCAATTCAATGGTCCCCTTTGGGACGTAATTGCCAAACTGCAATATAACCATTTTAAAGAACAGCTCTTTTCTGCCACACGTGGCAAGGAATCCCTTGTGGCTCCATCCAACCGCTTGAAGTCAAGTGATGTACACATATGCCACTTGTCAGCAAATGGTTAAAGGAGCTTCATTCCAGTCACATCATTTATTTTTTGCACATAAGGACCAAGTTGGTGTTTTAGGATCACTAGCAAAAAATGGGAGTATTGAGGTGGGGAGGGGGGTAAAGGAAGGGATCTTAGTCAAGGAGGGGGAATAGGAAGGGAAGGGAGGGGGAGGGAGGTTTTCCACAATTGGGGGTAACCACACAGCACAGAGTGGACAGGGAGACCCCAAGAGACAGGGGATAGAAGAAGATACACACAGGATGGACAAACAATAGATGAAAGTGACTTTTACATCATTAACCTTTCCAAAGTGACCCTCTCTGCTGCTCAGATTCTTCTTCTTTCTGAGGGTTTGAGGATTCTTCTGTTATGAAAGGTTCGTGCTTTGCAGCAGTTAAAGATGTCTATGTATTTGCCCGTACACGGGTCCTGAAAGCATTACATTCTACAAACAATAGATAAGATGATCCTTTTCATGGACTGATTAACCCCTCCCCCTCCAGAGGATTTACCCCCCTTAATGACCACGCCTCTTTTTATTACTCAGCGCTGCACTAATTCAACTGACAATTGCGCGGTCGTGCAATTCTGCACCTAAACAAAATTTACGTCCTTTATTTCACACAAATAGAGCTTTCTTTCGGTGGTATTTGATCATCTGTGCGCTTTTTATTTTTCACGCTATAAACAAAAAAAGACAAAAAATTTTGAAGAAAAACAATATTTTTTACTTTCAGCTATAAAAAATATATAGTAAACTCAAAGTTAGTTATAAATTTAGGCCAAAATGTATTCTGCTCCATGTTTTTGGTAAAAAAATCCCAATAAGTGTATATTGATTGCTTTGTGTGGAAGTTATAGCGTCTACAAACTATGGTATAGATACTGCAATTTACACCATTTTTTTTGCTATACAGCTCTGCGCTAGTTTAACGGACAATTGCGCTGTCATGTAATATGGTACATAAATGAAGTTTATGTCATTTTTTAACACAAATAGAGCTTTAATTTAGTGGTATTTGATCACCTGTGTGCTTTTAATTTTTGTCGCTATAAACAAAAAAGTTTTGAGAAAAAAAACATTTTTGCCAAAAAACAATTTTTTCTCATTTCTGTCATAAAAAATATATAGTAAACTAAAATTTTGTCATAAATTTAGGCCAAAATGTATTCTGCTACATGTTTTTGGTTAAAAAAAATCCCAATAAGTGTATATTGATTGCTTTGTGTGAAAGTTATAGCGTCTACAAACTATAGGTATAGATACTGCAATTTACACAGCTTTTACTCTCTGACTGCCCATCACATTTCTTGAGGTGCTAAAATACCAGGATAGTACAAACACCCTCAAATGACCCCTTTTTAGGAAAGTAGACACCCTAAGCTATCTGCTGAGAGGCATATTGAGTCCATGGAAGATTTATTTTTTTCCACAAGTTTCTGGAAAATGACAAAAACATTTTTTTTTTTACACAAAGTTGTCATTTAAATGATTTATTTCTCAAACAAGCCATGGGTATATGTGGAATTACACCCCAAAATACATTCTGCTACTTCTACTGAGTATGGGGATACCACATGTGTGAGACTTTTTGTGAGCATACACAAATACACAATTACAGGAGCCTGAAATCCAATGACCACTTTGAAAGCCTGAAGGTGCGTAACTTCCTCATTTCACTTCCTCACTACCTATCACAGTTTTGAAGGCCCTGACATGTCAGGGTAGCACCAAACCCCCCAAAATGACCACTTTCTGGAAAGTAGACACCCCAAGGAATTTACAAAGAGGCATGGTGAGTATTTTGCAGATCTCATTTTTTCTCACAAGGTTTTGAAATATAAAAAAGAATAGAAAAAATATGTTTTGTTTTCTTTCTTCATTTTCCAAAAACATGTGGCAAAAAATTATATCTGCAAAATACTTAACATGCTTTTTACCAAATTCCTTGGGGTGTCTACTTTCCAAAAAGGGGTCATTTGGGGGGTTGGTGCTATCCTGGCATTTCAGAGCCTCCGAAACTGTGATAGGGAGTCAGGAAGTGTAATGAGGAAATAAAGCACTTTAAAAGCCTGAAGGTGCTTATTGGATTTTGGGGTCCTGTACTTGGCTAGATTGCCAAAACGTCTCTCACATGTGGTACCCCCATACTCAGGAGAAATAGCAAAATGTAGTTTGGGGAGTAATTCCACATATACCCATGGCATGTGTGAGCAGTAAATCATTTAAGTGACAATTTTGTGTAAGAAAAAAAAAAAAAAAATTTTGGAATTTTCCAAAAACTTGTGGTAAAAAAATAATTTCATCTATTGATTCAACATGCCTCTCAGCAAATAGTTTGGGGTGTCTACTTTCCAAAAAGAGGTCATTTTGGGAGGTGGGGGCATTTTATGCCCAGCATTAGAAGTTTATGCCACACATCATTCACTCTTCTAACCACCTGAAGATTAAGCCTTTTCTGACACTTTTTGTTCACATGAAAAAAAATCAATATTTTTTTCTAGGAAATTAATTTAAACCCCCAAACATTATATATTTGTTTAAAGCAAACACCCTAGTGAATAAAATGGTGGGTGCTGCAATTTTTTATGTCACATAATATTTGCACAATGATTTTTCAAATGTAAATAAAAAAAATACACTTTTTTTACTTTTAATGCACAAAAACACAATATGTTGGCCAATTATTTGGTAAAATATAAAAGATGATGGTATGCCGAGTAAATAGATACCAAACATGACATGATTTAAAACTGCACATGCCCCGTGCAATGGCAACAAACTGCATACGTTTTTAATATCCATAGGCAACATTTTAATGGACTTTACAAGCTACCATTTTAGATTTACAGAGGAGGTCTAGTGTTAGAATTACTGCCCTTCATCTGACGTTCATGGTGATACCTCACATGCATGGTGCAACCGCTGTTTACATACTAGCACAGGGTCAACACTCGTACACACAGGTGTGCACGTGCGAGGGAGGGGCAAGGTTTTTATTTATTATTTTGTTATTTTGATTTTTTCAATTATTTTTACACTGTCCCTTTAATTTTTTTTATCACTTTTAATGCTATAACAGGGAATACAAATATCCCCAATAACTTCAATGGGCATTGTCATAGATTCTTTTTTGAGAAATCTGGGGTCTATCAGACTCTGGATATCTCCTCTGCCCTTACATTATCTAATCAAACCAAGATCGGTGATCAGATGCTTTCCCAATTTACAAAACTTATAAGTATAGCCTGCTGTCACAGGTCTTCTTCATCTTGACCCCATATCTGGCACGCTTGCTGGGGAGAATTGTTTGAATGCAAGGCGGCCAGAAAAATGAATGAGGGACTCATCAACGCAAATTTTTTGCTGGGGAGTATAGACATCTGCAAATTTTTGGTTAAGGTGATTTGCGAGGGGCTGAATTTTGTGGAGCCGGTCAAATTCAGGGTCACCCCGAGGATGACAGAGTGTATTGTCATTGAAAAGCTTAAAATACATTATACTCTCATATCTATGCCTGGCCATGGCAGCAGAGAACACGGCATATGATGAATCAGGTCTGCGGACCAATACAACCGCAATTCATTTCTTTTAGTAATGCTCATGTTGAGGGTTAGGCCCCAAAAAAATGTAAATGGGTTTCCACCTGAATTCCAGGTTGGGCAGTGAATGGGGGAAGTACGGGTGCTGCAGAATTTGTGGACTGCCAATCAGGATTTGCAAGCACATCCAGGATACTAGGTGCTCTACAGGCCTGTGTGCGAATTCTTGGTGTCAGCGGGACAATACTTGTGCGCGCCACCGGCTTGTACTGGACTTATGGGACTCGCCATGTCACCAAGTCATACTGCAGTGCTGGTATTATTATTATTATTATACAGGATTTAGATAGCGCTGACAGTTTGCTCAGAGATTTACAATATAACGGGAGACAATACAGCAAAAATACAGTTCAATACAAGAGGGTTAGGAGGGCCCTGATCCTGGTAGCTTACAATCTAAGAGGTATGTGAAATACCAGGATGTACTAGGCCACTAGTGCTCGCCAGTTCACCAAAAGTTAGCGTGGCACTAGTACTGGCACTCTGCTGCATATGAGAGTCATCAAAATTTACCAGCAAGTGCTAACAGAGATCAGGCCTGATTCTGCGAACACTGTGGTTTTGTGTGCAATGTATCAAGTGATAGTGACCTACTGACACTGCACTTACTGGAGGAGAAGGGGGGGTAAGTGTAGGGGCTAAATGCAGGTGCTCAGGTCTCCTGTCTAACAAAGGTTTTAGGTCTCAGGTCTCCTGTATCTAATAAAGGTTTTAGGCCTCAGGTCTCATGTCTCTAACAAAGGTTATAGGTTATAGGTCTCCCATCTCTCACAAAGGTTTTAGGTCTCAGGTCTCCTGTCTCTTAAAAAGGTTTTAGGTCTCAGGTCTCCTGTCTCTAACAAAGGTTTTAGGTCTCAGGTCACCTGTCTCCAACACAGGTTATAGGTCTTAGGTCTCCTGTCTCACAAAGGTTTTAGGTCTCAGGTCTCCTGTCTCTAACAAATGTTTTAGGTCTCCCATCTCAAACTAGCCATGTTCGTTTTCTTCCCAGGTATCTTCACTGTCCCAATAGAAGGCAGGTACTTCTTTAGTGCCATCTTGACTGGCTACAAAGATGAAAAGATTGAAGCTGTGCTCTCCAAATCCAACTTGGGCATTGCCAGGGTGGACTCTGAGGGCTACCAACCAGAAGGCCTGGAGAAGGAGCCCCTCATAGAAAACAAGAACACCACCAGCTCACTTGGGGTCTTCAATATTTTTCTACAGCTGAGTGCGGGTGACACCGTCTGCATTGTCCTTGTGACCGGAAAGTTGTCCCATTCTGATGAGCCTGTACGAGGGGGAAGTGGACTTCTAGGGGGACTCAAACTACTCAACCTGTTGATTTTTTTTGTACAATAAGAAAGGCGAAAGCTCTCTATGGTGAATTTTGGGTCATTTTTCTGTTGTTAATATTATCTGGGGCCAGAAGAGTAATGAGTGAGTGTCTGAGGACAATCCTGGAAGATAAGAAAATATTTACCCACCACAGGGACATCTTCCTGGATGAGGGGCCCGGCAGCCATCTTGTATAAACATCTGCTCAGCAAGCCTATGAATGCACCTCACAGATCCAGCTATCCCCATTATAAAACCACTTAGCTTTTCAACAGTACCAAGGCTATCCCAGCACAAAGTCACCAGCAAAAATAAACAATCTTTATTATATAAGACAAGATATATCAATGATATTGACTGAACAGACGAGTTACATGGAGTCAGTTGTGTTGTGTTTATTAAATGGGGTCAGATCAGACCTCCGTCCACAGTCAAAGGTGTCTGTTCCTTCTAGCACACAATACATGACAATGATTTGTATCCTGGTGAATGGGTGTGTGTGTGGGGGGGTGGGGTGGGGTGTCCAGGGATGTGGCCAGGTTACTACTCAGGGTGTAACCATAGAGGTAGGCTGGGCCAAGCAGATTTAATTTACAAGTTGAGCCCAAAACATTAATTTTGGATGGAGTGGTGAAGGATTAGAACTCCTGTCAGGTTTTTACTATCTGAGGCTCCTTTGAGAAATTTTCCTACACTTCCTGTCCTCCTGACAACAATTTACCAATCAGGAAGTCAGGGGAACCCTACAAGAAGGAGCAGACAGGGATAAAAGTCTGACAGGGGCTCTAGATTTCTTCTAAGCTACTAAGGTATTTTCCTTTCTTGTCCATTGTGGGACACAGGAGGCAGGTTATACTGCCACCTATGGGCAGGATCATCTTTGCCCTGCTCGCTTTCGGGTGGAGCATGCTCATCGATGTCCGGAGACCAGGTGGAGATTGCAGTCATGTGAAAAGTCAAACACTAAGGCAGTTCCCCGACTTGGAGATGAACCTTCACTGAGTGAGGTAATTAAAGCACAGAGTTCCTCTGAAAAGTGACTTGTCTCATGACACTACATGCTGTATCTTGTATGTTGCAATAGGAGGGACGTGCTGAGCCTGTGCCCACTCCACCAGTCCAGTGTACCTCTGTTACCTCACTCCCAGTAACAGAATGGAGTCCCACCATGCACCTAGTATGGACCTCATGCATGCTCCTTCCTTCTCGTACCTCATGACCAGGTCATAGATCTCTGTAATGTGGGTTTGGATCTTGTTTTAGTTGGATGCCGACCGCTAGAGAGGGAGCCAGACAATGACCCCCTCACTACCAGAGGACATGTCACCTCACCAGGTACAACACCTAACAATTGGTTGCTTGTACCTTGTTCCTTCACTTGGTTGCCCATAGCAACTACACTCTTCTCCTGGTCTTGCCGAGTTAACCCTTTTATAACAATGTTACTTTATAACCCACAGTGCGATACACACCCGTGTTCTTTAGATGCACCAGAACCAACATTATTCACCCCTTGGAATACCTTCAGACCAGGATCTTTCACTGAATGGGTTGCAGTGTACAGTTCAATATGAACAACATCTTTCCCCTAGCTATAACTATAGTAGTGTGGCTGCCCAGGCATACCTCTATGAGGCAAGAGTCCATGATGTTGTTCATGGCTTGATGTCTCCAAAAGTCCCAGTGTCTTCAATGGGCTGCAGGGCTTGCACCAAAATGCCTGGGAACTGAGTTACAATAGTATTGGACACGAGCAAACAGAACACCTATAAGCCAGTCCTTGTGTAACCCCTTCTGCTCCCAGCAAGCTTCTGTTTTTTGCTATTATCTTAAGTGGTTGCATGCTTCAGCTCTGAAGAAAAAAGTCTACTTATTTTTTTGCTAGCTTTCTAACTTTGAGTAATTTTCTTCTTGGTTACATCAGTGATGCTACACTAATGGAGTTTTCTTTCTTGGTGACAGCAATCGAGGTTCCTTGGTGAGCTCAATCAAGGTTTCTTGGTGACATCAATCAAGGTTCCTTGGTGACCTCAATCAAGTTTCCTTGGTGACATCAATCAATCAATCAAGGTTTCTTGGTTACATCAATCAAGGTACCTTGATGACATCAGTCACTCAAGGTTCCTTGGTGACTTCAACCAATCAAGGATCCTTGGTGCCATCAATCAATCAAGATTCTTTGGTGACATCAATCAAGGTTCCTTGGTGACCTCAATCAATTAAGTTTTATTGATGACACCAATCAAGGTTCTATGGTGACCTCAATCAAGTTTCCTTGGTGACATCAATCAATCAAGGTTTCTTGGTGACATCAATCAATCAAGGTTCCTTGGTGGCCTCAATTAAGATTTCTTGCTAACCTTAATCAAAGTTCCTTGGTGACATCAATCAATCAGGTTTTCTTGGTAACACCAATCAAGGTTCCTTGGTGACATCAATCACGTTTTCTTGGTGACACCAATCAAGGTTCCTTGGTGACCTCACTCTAGGCTCCTTGGTAACATCAATCAAGGTTTTCTTGGTGACCTCAATAAAGGTTCCTTGGTGACATCGATCAATCAAGGTTTCTTGGTGACCTCAATTAAGTTTTCTTGCTGACCTTAATCAAGGTTCCTTGGTGACTTCAATCAATCAAGGTTTCTTGGTGACATCAATCTATCAAGGTTTCTTGGTGATATCAATCTATCAAGGTTCTTTGGTGAACTCAGATGATCTCAATCAGCTATCCTGATCAGTGTTTCTCAGCTTTTGAAGCTGGACCCTCCTGGACTGTACATGCAAGACTAGCCTGGAATGTAACCTTTGGGCACTGGGCTTTTCATTGTGGTGCTCTCCAGGCCAGGGTGTACTGTGTTAGCTGAGGAGTACATTTGGGTCCAGAGCTGTCCTGTGGTCACAGGTGTGACCCTGTCTTTGAAGACTCACTTAGTGAGCAGAGCCAGTTGAGGTGAAGCATTGGGAGCTAACTCATTGATGGCCACCATTTTACATTTCCCACCACTTTTTAACAGGGTAAGAGTTAAGGCCGAGGAATTGAGTGCTGATGGCATTCACTGGGTGGAGCTCTGACTTCTCTTTCTCTCTATTCAACTTGGAGAAAGTATCATTCTGCCGTTGCTCTCGAAGCATCACATGGATCTCCATGCCTACACTTACTTGGTCACCCCCGGCCACCTGAAACCCTCAGCCCAAGCTGCCTGGGTTTATGAGACTTAAAACATTGCCTCACATTGGGCCTAGTTGAATTACCACTGTACAAACACAACACGTCTTCACTAAGACAGCCAGAACTGTCACACTGCCAAGGATGAACACGGCTTATAGTCATAGAGTGCTTCCTTCCCAGAAGGAATTGACACCTGTAATTCAGAACCTTGGACCCCTATTGTCACTGGATCATCTTTATTGCAGTCTACCAAAGCTCTCTCGTGTGTGGCCAAGGTATCCCCATGTCCGCAGGGACCTCAGTCTCCACTTTGAGCTTTCTGGCTGTTTGTGCTCAGATATTGGTGCACTCTGCCCTCAAAGGCTCTAAATGGTCCCCTGCAGATTATGTCTGTGATTGGCCTAAAACCTCTATTCATGCTGGTCATGTTGACCTTGTCACTGTCTCTGAGAATTCCAACAGTCTATCTCTGGTTGGGGTCAGTGCAGGTCTCCTGAAGTGGACACAGATATACCGGGTTGTTTCAAACCTTATAGATGTACTACCCGACAACTGGAGAATCAGCCTCTTGTTCCAGGCCTTGGGCATTTTAAAGGTCACTGTTGGGCAAGGTTGCTCATTTCCAGGGGTGTCAAACTGGTGGCCCTCCAGCTGTTACAAAACTACAAGTCCCATCATGCCTCTGCCTTTGAGAGTCATGCTTGTAACTGTCAATCTTGCAATGTCTCATGGGAATTGATGTTTGGTAACAGTTGGAGGGTCACCAGTTTGACACCTGTGCTTTAGGGTTTTAATTCCTCCTCTTGTACGTCAGGATCAATCTCCCTCCCTCATCTTTCAGTGTGTAGGGTGCCAATGGATTACACTCATAATTTAGTATCCCTTTTTCAATTGTAACTCAGTCCTTGTCATCAACCCCTCATGCCTGGGAGCCTGAACTTGGGGCAAAACGTCCAAATGGTCTCTCTAGAGCAAGTACTTCCAGATAATACCTGTCTGCCTTTTTGTCTGAAAGGGGCAGTTTATTCCCTTCACCATGAAAGTCTTCACTTGCAGGGGTGTCCCCTTGTCTGGGGCTCCAATCTGTTTCCTGAAAACAGTTCCTGTCTCATCAAGCATCCCCTCCATGACTTGGTACTCTGACCTGAGCTCCACTGGAAATCCCTCACGTGTTGGAGAGTCTTCCCCTATGGAATGGTCTGGGAGTTTTCCCTGTGGCAGGTCTAGTGGCCTAGTCCCTATGCTGTACTGCACTGAGAGTGTTACGTTTCACTATGCTGTCCTCCTTGGAGATAAGAATTTGCCGTCTGCTTCTCTTCTGATTCAGTACCTGAAAGCTGTTGATTTCCCACCTGGCAGGAAGATTTAATTGCTGGATGTTCCTGTGCTCTCCACATTGTCAGCAAGAAGATCATGTTGGGGTCCTGCTGAGAGTTCCCCCAGCAGGTAGGGAGTCTGCCTGGAGACCTTTGTGGGACCCGGTCACTGGAGGATAAGTTCTCATTTGATGACCGATGTGCAGTTCCTCCAGACTCCTTCCCTTGCTCTTGTTCCTAATCAGGTAGACAATCTAGGATCCCTTCCCCCTTCCCCCCTCCTCAGCTGAGGATGCTTTGTTGGACCATGCTCCATGATTAGATATCGGCAGTTTTGCTTGGAGGCAGCGGTGGGTGTTTAGGCACATGGGTCCCTGTGCATCCTTATGACCTGCTGGTGTTTTGTGCACCATATGGGTTGCGCCATATTTCTTCTCACTGCTTACCCCGAGGAGGTGTCTTGGCACTTTTTCCACTTCTAGTCAAACCCTTAGGTACCCTGAGGGTTCTTTCCTACCAGCTTTCAAGAGCTGGCTGGCTGTCTGATATGGAGGATGGGACATTCTGGGTAGTCTGTCCCTCTCTGATAGAAACAATGGGATATTCTGGGTAGTCTGTCTCATTCTCTGATATGACGGATGGGAGATTCTGGGTAGTCTGTCTCTCTCTGATATGAAGGACGGGACATTCTGGGTAGTCTGTCTCTCTCTGATATGAAGGACGGGACATTCTGGGTAGTCTGTCTCTCTCTGATATGAAGGATGGGACATTCAGGGTAGTCTGTCTCTCTCTGATATGAAGGACGGGACATTCTGGGTAGTCTGTCTCTCTCTCTGATATGAAGGATGGGACATTATGGGTAGTTTGTCTCTCTCTCTGATATGGAGGATTGGACATTCTGGGTAGTCTGTCTCTCTCTGATATGAAGGATGGGACATTCAGGGTAGTCTGTCTCTCTCTCTGATATGAAGGACGGGACATTATGGGTAGTTTGTCTCTCTCTCTGATATGGAGGATTGGACATTCTGGGTAGTGTGTCTGATTTTGGAGGTCTCTGTTTTATTATGTATTCCTTTGTTTTTATTATCTTGTGTTCTGTGTCTTTAAGACTTTTCTATCTGTAGTAAAATAAATTTTTTAAACAGTTGGTTGCATAAGAGTTAGGTTTATTGTTTCTTACTTTTTTTTAGTTATTTTGGCACTTCCCTGGTATCCCTGTAAGGTAGATACAATGCAGGAATGGTTATTAGGGGACATTTCTCGGGGCTGCAGTTCCTCTGAACTCCACAAGATGGTGATCTCATTTCTACAACCCAGACAGGACTTCTCTATAGAATACGGACAGGAAGTGATTTCAGGAACAGACAGGAAGTCATATGGAAACAGGCTGTGCCTTGTGTGTGGAAGTAGCAGCAGAGGAGGTAATAGGATGTTATGTTCTATTTACACCCAGTAACCACCATCATGTCCGTCCTCTTCCTCCATAGTCAGTGTGACGTCTTATCTTCAGCAGATGATGATACACACATGTTGATGATACACATCAATATTTAGAAGGACACAAGGATCTCTACAAGGACGTCATGATGGACAATCAGCCGCCCCTCACATCACCGGGTAAGAGGAGACTTTATTGTAAAGGAGAGAGCAGTACGGAGGATCCACCTAGATCCCCCATCATCTGATAAACACATAGAAACAATGGATTCAGTCAGTGTGTGTGTTTCCTACAGATGGATCCAGTCATGGGAACCCACCAGAGAGATGTCCCCGTCCTCTGTATTCCCGGGATTCCACACAGGAAGGTCACACCATCCCTCACCATCATCAGGTAGATGATGACAATTATTGGTAGTTGTGATTTATACACAGCATGTTTGTTACAATGAATGTTTTATTATATCTTTCAGAGTGGAATCCTCGGGGATGATAATATTGATGTTAAAGAAGAGTATAAAGAGGAGGATGAGGAGTATGGAGTGATGGAGGAGTTTTCAGAAGGACACAAGGATATGATGGAGCCACCTAATACCAGGAACCCCCCAGAGAGATGTCCCCGTCCTCTGTATTCCCGGGATTCCACACAGGAAGGTCACACCATCCCTCACCATCATCAGGTAGATGAGGAACAATCACTGATAGTATCATTAGGATCTGTACATTATCTGCATTGTTACCATTGATGTCATTTTTATTATATATTCAGAGTGGAATCCTGAGAGATCCTAAAGTTGAGGTTAAAGAAGAGATAAAAGAGGAGGAGGATGAGGATGGGGTGATGGAGGAGTCAGAGCTTCTAAAAGAACACAAAGATCTGTACCAGGACACCATGGTGGAGTCATCCAGCTACAGGAACCCACCAGAGAGATGTCCCCGTCCTCTGTATTCCCGGGATTCCACACAGGAAGGTCACACCATCCCTCACTATTACAAGGTTGGTGGGATGGAGCATCTAGAACATGGACTTGTAAAGATGATGTGTGGATATTTTTATGTGACCTTATATTTTACAGATGATATTGTCTCTCATTTCCTTGATTTAGAGTGGAGATCCAATCGATATAGAATTTGAGGTGAAAGCAGAAGAAGAAGAGGCGTATGTGAGGGATGATCAGCAGTCTATGGAGGAGGATGGAATAACGGGGACATTTATAGAGGAGGACACTCCTACAGAGATCAGCACAGGTGGGTCATGAACACTAAATCCATTCCTCCACCCATACTGCTCACTGATTGGTCCAGAGTAGGGCGGGGACTGGGTGATATCAGCCTGTAATCCCCTGGTCACTTTCCTGAGCTGTGTTCCCCGTCCTGTATTCCTGGATTTCTCTCGGATAATCTTCCTTCTCTGTGCTGCAGACACAATTTATGTATCTAGACTGGATTTATGGAGGTTCTGGGGTTCAACTCGCAGCAAAATGTTGATGTTCACCATAAGTTTTACTAGACCTAGGCACCTGGGGTGTGTGTGTCTTGGGTATTCTGTGCCATGTCCGGGTCTAGTAAGATCTCTGACAGAACAATTCTCCCAGGGTTCCTTGCTCTGTGGTCTGCTGGCTGTGCCGGGTGGAGGGATATGTCTATAGTGTCTCAGACCCAAGTCACTGAGTGCAGTCTCAGGAGATGGGAGGCAGCGGTGTGGGATCTCTGCAACTTGTCTACAGGAAACATTTAATGTTCCACTGATTACTGAATACCAATATTATGAGTCCTGACCCCTACACTG